>NC_140184.1:39073681-39697636 GCF_963971535.1 Notolepis coatsorum
CATGCGTCTGCCCTCATTGAAATACATTGCATCGAAAGTGCAAGTCATTCGTGCCTAATTAGGTAACAGTGTGTGGCTCATGGCTCACGGCTCAGGCACACAGCACACGAATGAACACGGACGGACGGACGGGTGGCTGCCGCTTCACTTCTGCTCCCATGTTAACGGACGCTACTGTGCACACTGGCCGCAAGCGGGAGTGCGCCTTGCGGGCGGCTCCCGGGCGGCAAGCTATCTTTTCCGCTTCAATCGGATTCGAGGCGGGGCGGGAGGCGTGATTGAATTTTTATTAACAGATTGCAGAATGGGTACAATACAGTACAGCTCTCTATTTTTCTCTTCTTTATTGTCCCTGCCTTTCTTTCTCTCTCTCTCCCCAGTCTCTTTCTCCCCCTTTCTTTCTTTCTTTCTTTCTTTCTTGTCTTTCTTCTTTCTTTCTTTCTTTCTTTCTTTCTTTCTTTCTTCTTTCTTCTTTCTTCTTTCTTTCTTTCTTTCTTTCTTTCTTCTTCTTTCCTTCTTTCTTTCTTTCTCGTTTTCTCTCTAGAGAGAGAGAGAGGGAGAGAGAGAGAGAGAGAGGGAGAGAGAGAGAGAGAGTGAAAGAGAGAGAGAGAGAGAGAGAGAGAGAGAGAGAGAGAGAGAGAGAGAGAGAGAGAGAGAGAGAGAGAGAGAAGGAAGGCAGCAGGTCCGGACGGCATCCCCGGCCGCGTCCTAAAAGTCTGTGCCGACCAACTGGCCCCAGTATTCACTGACATATTTAACCTGTCCTTAGAACAGGCTGTCATCCCACCTGCCTGAAGAAGTCCACTATTATCCCTGTACCCAAAAAATCCAAGCCTGCTTGCCTCAACGACTACCGCCCTGTAGCTCTCACCTCCATAGCCATGAAGTGCTTTGAGAAGCTAGTAAAGGGCTACATCTGCTCCTCCCTCCCATCAACATGGACCCCTGCAATTTGCATACCGCCCCAACAGGTCCACGGAGGACGCCATATCCCATGTGCTGCACACAGCAGCATCACACCTGGACAAGAGGCAGGGGAACTATGTGAGAATGCTATTCATCGACTACAGCTCGGCATTCAATACCATAGTCCCCTCCATACTCATAGCCAAGCTCAGGGACCTGGGCTTGGGCTATGACCTCTGCCAGTGGGTCTTGGACTTCCTGACTGGCAGACCCCAGGTGGTGAGAGCAGGCAACTGCACCTCCTCATCCATCACCCTCAACATAGGGGCCCCCCAGGGCTGTGTTCTGAGTCCCCTCCTCTACTCCCTGTACACACACGACTGTGTGGCTCAGCGGAGTAGCAATACAATCGTCAAATTTGCTGACGACACAGTGGTGGTGGGCCTGATCTCTGCAACGACGAGAGGGCCTACCTGGAAGAGGTCAAGGTCCTGGCGGGATGGTGCCAGGAAAACAGCCTCTCCCTGAACGTCAGCAAAACAAAGGAGATGATTGTGGACTTCAGGAGGTCAGGGGTCAAGGACTACAGCCCCCTCAGCATCGACGGGGCACCGGTTGAGAGAGTCAACAGCTTCAAGTACCTCGGAGCCTACATATCCGAGGACTTGACATGGACCACACACATTAACAGTGTGGTGAAGAAGGCACGACAACGCCTCTACTTCCTCAGGCGCCTAAGGAAGTTCCAAGTCAGCCAGAAGATCCTTAAGAACTTCTTACTCATGTACAATAGAGAGCATCTTGACCGGCAACATCACCGTCCTGGTTTGGGAATAGCACTGCAAAAGACCAAAGCAGACTACAAAGAGTGACACGTTCAGCCGAACGCACAATTGGAGGGGGGCTCCCCACCCTCCAGAACATTTACTACAAGCGTTGCAAGGGGAAGGCTAAGAGAATTATTAAGGACTCGAGCCACCCGAACAACTGCCTCTTTGAACTGCTGCCGTCAGGCAAGCGATACAGGAGTCTCAAGGCGAGCACAGAAAGACTCAGAAGTAGCTTCTATCCCCAGGCCATCAGGCTGCTAAACGAACAATGAATGAACACTACACAACAACAACCACCAACACACATAGCACACACATCCACACGCACACACTCACTTTAAACAAACACACTGTAGCACCCACTACACACACTTTATAGCACACACCCACTTTAAACAACACACTGTAGCACCCACTCCCCACACTTTATATTTATGGATGAAGGATTGGCACTACAACTCGTACACCTTACTGTAAATTGTACCTAAAATTGTACCTCATCCCATTTCTGCTTTGCACTAGATAGTACTGTACATTAGTACACTGCATAGTATTGTGTATTGTATATTATATGGTAACTCAGAACATTGTACATATGTCTATACCGAACAACTGTGACCTCATTTTCTTCTTCTAAATTCATGCTATATTATGTTATTATGTTATTTGATACTATCTTGTCTAGCACAGTCTCTGGAGCGTAACAGTAAGAAGCATTTTGTATGAAAGTATTCTGTACTTCTGTATGACAACTATTAAAGAACTTGAACTTGAACTTGAACTTGAGAGAGAGCAAGAGAGAGAGGGAGAGAGAGAGAGGCTCGTGCTGCTGCTGGTTCTATGGAGGGCTCCGCGCTGCAGCGCGCTCTGAAGTGCGCTCTGAAGTCGGCAGTGTGTCTGGCCAGGTGCGTGCGCGTTCAATGTGCCCGAGCTGTCATGGCTCATGGCTACAGCTGACCTGCCAATGACCTCTCATGGAGTTAACCCTTAATCGCCCCTCTGTGTAGCAGTACTGAATTGCTTGACAGCGCCCTCTGTCTTGCGGGTTGTGTCATTGTACTCAGTAGGGATGTCCTCTTTCATTGGGGGATATCCTCTTTCATTGGTTGATTTTGACCACTCCCCCGATCCTTAGACCACGCCCCATTAGGCCACACCCCTTAGTGTAACTCTTGAACTGTTTGTCGTAGAGACTTGCGGGTTGTTCCATTGTACTTGGTAGGGATTTCCTCTTTCATTGGTCAATGTTGAGCACTCCCCCGATCCGTAGACCACGCCCCCTTAGGCCACACCCCCTCAATGTATCCCTTGAACCGTTTGTCGTAGAGACTTGCGGGTTGTGCATGGACTCGGTAGGGATATCTCTTTCATTGGTCGATGTTGACCACTCCCCCGATCCTTAGACCACGCCCCATTAGGCCACACCCCCTTAGGTATCTCTTGAACCGTTTGTCTTAGAGACTAGTGTGTGTAATAGTGTAATAGTGTAATAGTGTGTAATAGTGTGCTAGTGTAATAGTGTGTAATAGTATAATAGTGTGCTAGTGTAATAGTGTAATAGTGTAATAGTGTGTAATATTGAAATAGTGTAATAGTGTAATAGTGTGCTAGTATAATAGTGTAATAGTGTGTAATAGTGTAATAGTGTGTAATAGTGTAATAGTGTAATAGTGTGTAATAGTGTAATAGTGTGTAATAGTGTAATAGTGTAATAGTGTGCTAGTATAATAGTGTAATAGTGTGTAATAGTGTAATAGTGCGTAATAGTGTAATAGTGTGTAGTAGTGTAATAGTGTAATAGTGTGTAATAGTGTAATAGTGTGTATAAGTGTAATAGTGTGTAATAGTGTAATAGTGTGTAATAGTGTAATAGTGTGTAATAGTGTACTAGTGTGTAATAGTGTGTAATAGTGTGTAATAGTGTAATAGTGCGTAATAGTGTGTAATAGTGTAATAGTGTAATAGTGTGTAATAGTGTGTAATAGTGTAATAGTGTGTAATAGTGTAATAGTGCGTAATAGTGTAATAGTTGTGTACTAGTGTAATAGTGTGTAATAGTGTAAGAGTGTGTAATAGTGTAATAGTGTAATAGTGTGTAATAGTGTGTAATAGTGTAATAGTGTGTAATAGTGTGTAATAGTGTAATAGTGTGTAATAGTGTAATAGTGTAATTGTGTAATGGTGTTATAGTGTGTAATAGTGTAATGGTGTTATAGTGTGTAATAGTGTAATAGTGTGTAATAGTGTAATAGTGTGTAATAGTGTAATAGTGTAATAGTGTGTAATAGTGTAATAGTGTGTAGTGTGCTAGTATAATAGTGTAATAGTGTGTAATAGTGTAATAGTGTGTAATAGTGTAATAGTGTAATAGTGTGTAATAGTGTAATAGTGTGTAATAGTGTAAGTATAGTGTAATAGTGTAATAGTGTGCTAGTATAATAGTGTGTAATAGTGTAATAGTGCGTAATAGTGTAATAGTGTGTAGTAGTGTAATAGTGTAATAGTGTGTAATAGTGTAATAGTGTAATAGTGTGTATAAGTGTAATAGTGTGTAATAGTGTAATAGTGGTAATAGTGTAATAGTGTGTAATAGTGTACTAGTGTGTAATAGTGTAATAGTGTGTAATAGTGTAATAGTGTGTACTAGTGTAATAGCGTGTAATAGTGTGTAATAGTGTAATAGTGTAATAGTGTAATAGTGTGTAATAGTGGAATAGTGTAATAGTGTGTAATAGTGTGTAATAGTGTAATAGTGTGTAATAGTGTGTAATAGTGTAATACTGTAATAGTGTGTAATAGTGTAATAGTGTAATAGTGTGCTAGTGTAATAGTGTAATAGTGTGCTAGTGTAATAGTGTAATAGTGTGCTAGTGTAATAGTGTAATAGTGTAATAGTTTAATAGTGTAATAGTGTAATGGTGTAATCGTTTGTGGTACAGACTTTGCGGGTTGTGCCATTGTACTCAGTAGGGATGTCCTCTTTCATTGGTCTATGTCGACCATGCCCATAGTTTGGCTCCTCCCCCTTTTTGTATCTTTTGAACCGTTTGTCATAGAGACGCGCAAGAGACCCTCTCCCGTTGGCCGGCGGTGCACAGGCGTCACCCACACTTCACAATTTCCCCCACGCGGAATTGTCTAGTCTGAGTTTGCAATGCATGTGTCGTGTCAGGAACAACAGAACCATTTTGATTGACAGTCGATTCTGCCAATTACGTCACACTGCTAGCACCCACCTCCTGCTGTTCTTATCACCAATCGGCAATCGCTTATTAGTTTTTTACTTCCGGGATGTCCGCTATTGATTTTGACGAGAGAACAACAACAAAGCTAATAACGTTAGCTCCCCGCGGCCCCCGAGTGGACTACCAGCGCTCCGCAGGATGACTAAACAAGGCATAATGATTTTACTGCAACGAATGTTATAATAAAAGCTTTTCTATACATTTGTCTGATTGAAAACTTTATTAACAGATTGCAGAATGGGTACAATTCAGTACATGCTCTCTGAGCAAAGGAAGGGACTGAGCTATGAATGACCAACAAAAACAATGCTAGCTATGGTCGGGTAAATAATATGCTGATGTTATTGAACGTGTAACTATATAACGTTAATGCCACAAAACGAAGAAGACGAAGAAAGACTTTCGTCTTGTTTACATCAGGGTCCCCCATTTTCAATTCATCATAACATATATGACATACATGACATACAGATAGACAGTACTGCTACATCTATACATTTATGACATACCAGATTTACAAATACAGTACTGTTTGTGATACAAAAAGAGTAAAAAATAAATAAAAAAAGAGATGATATATATATACATTTGATGAAGAAACTGTACATTGGAGGAGGTGGGGGGGGTTGGGTAGGTGGGGTGGGGGGGGGGGGGGGCGACTGTACATTGGAGGTGGGTGGGTGGGGTGGGGGGGATAAGTAGGCGGGTGGGGGTAACTGTACATTGGATTATTGATGAAACCTTACTTGGTCCAAGAAGAGGGTCTTGTGTATTACTGGGTTAGGACATTTACTGTATATTGGAGGGGGTTGGGTTAGGACATTTACAGGGGCCAGTTTCGAATTGCCGTCTGCCATAGGTGCTCCTTGAGAGTGGTTTTAAAAGTGGGTAGTGATTCACATTCCTTTACAGCTGTGGGTAGGGCGTTCCACATTGATGTGGCATAATTGCGAAACGTGTAGTCCCTTGTTTGAGCCGAATCTGGGTTTAACATGATTTGTGGAGCTCCCTCTGGTGTTGTGGTCGTGGTATTCACTGACCTTTGGGAAGTATTTTGACATGTACAGGGGTACCTTAGTCGTGTAGTGTATCTTGTAGACCAGGCCCATTGCAAGTTGCTGTACTCTGTCGTCTACTCTAAGCCAATCTAGGTTGTCAAAGTGGGCAGGGGTGAGTTGGGTTCTAGGTCAAGGTCAAGCAGTAGTCTGACCAGTTTGTTTTGTGATGTTTGTAATTTTGTTTTAGCGCCTTTGAGGTGCTTTGGTACCATGAGGTGCAAGCATAGTCATAATACCATTGAATGAGTGCTCCTGCCAGAGTCTTCAGGGTATTCTTGTTTACCAGAGAGGAGATCCGGTACAAGAATCTAGTTCGTTGGTTGACATTTTTTATTACATTGGATGCCATTTTGTCACAGGAAAGATTTGCCTCTAGGATAGAACCCAGGTATGTAATTTCATCTTTCCTTGTGACAATATTGTCACCCACTGTAACTGAGAAGCCGTCGGCCTTGCTAAGTTTGTTATTTGAACCGAAGAGAATGGACTCTGTTTTACCCAGGTGTAATGATAGTTTGTTGTCAGCGAGCCAGGTGCAGATTTTGCCTAGTTCCGAGCTGAGGGTTTTTTCAACCTATAACTTGTTCTTGTCAGAGACCAGCAGGGCTGAGTCGTCCGCGAACAGGAACAAGTTGCAGTCACAAGCTGACGACATGTCATTTGCATAAATTAGGAACAGTAGCGGTCCTAGTATGCTTCCTTGTGGAACACCACAGCTCACTGGGAGGGGGGGGATAGGGTACCGTTTACCTCCACCATCTGTTCTCTCCCCTCCAGGTAGGATTGCATCCAGCTCACTGATAGACTATCAAAACCAATTGCTTTTAGCTTGTCAATCAGAATGGAGTGATTGACAGTGTCGAAGGCCTTTTGTAGGTCCAGCATGACCATGCCACAGTATTTGCCCGCGTCCACCTCTTGTTTGATGTGGTTGTTCAAATAGAGAAGGCATGTGTCAGTGGAGTGGGATGTGAATTCGAAGATTAGATTTTTTTCCGCTAGGTACTTTTCGACCTGTTAGTATATTATTTTTTCCATGACTTTCGAGATGGAGGTAAGAATAGAAACAGGGCGGTAGTTGCCTGGATCTAATTTGCTGCCCTTTTTGTGCAGGGGGGTTACTCTCGCAATTTTGAAGTATTTGGGTACGTGTCCCTGTTTTATGGAGAGGTTTATTATGTGTGTGATGACTGGGGTGATGATGGCTGCTGAGTCTCTGAGGAATTTGGAGGGGATATTGTCATGGCCAGTGGCCTTGTTAGGTTGGAGGGCGCTCAGTTTTTTGAGTACCTCAGCTGTTACCATTTCTAGTTTGACATCGTCTTTGCGGACCCCTAGGTTATTGTAGTAGGCTATGATGTGTTCTACCCCAAAATATCCTGAGTGGGAGGGTAGTTTATTTACCAGTGTTGTGGCTATGTTTGTGAAGAAAATGTTTAAGTAATTGGCCACATCCAGCTTGTCTGTGATGAGCGTGTTGTCCGCCTTTATGTTTATGTTTGAAAATCTGGTTTTAAGTTTTTTACTGCAGCCTAGTTGATTATTGAGTAATTTCCAAAGTTCACAGGGTTTATTTTTGTTTTCCAAAGTTTCGTCATTGATGAAATTCTTTTTAGCAGTTTTGATCATGGAGTTTACTTACTTGATGTTTTTGGGCAGTTTGTTCTAGAGTTTAGTTGACAATCACCGATCTTCTTTTGACTGTTTCTGGGAGCCTTTAATAGCCCAGCAGCTGATGATCGCTGTGTTCTTGCTGGCATGTCATTTATTAGAGTGTTGGCAATGTAGCTAGGTCCCTGTCCATTGGGAGCTTTGTATGTAAGGAGAAGGACCTTGGAGTAAATGCTTAACATTACAGGAAGCCAGTGTAAAGTAGCTAAGACTGGACTAATGTGCTCTCTCTTTTTGGTTTTGGTTAGCAGTCTGGCTGCAGAGTTTTGGATGAACTGAAGCGTCTCTGTGGTTTTCTTAGGGAGACCTGTGAAAAGTGCATTACAGTAGTCTAACCGGTTAGATTCATACAAATGCATGAATTAGCTTCTCAGCATAGTTTTGATTTATGGTTGTACCTTTGATATGTTTCTGAGATGAAAGAACAATGGGCCTCATTCACAAAGCGATATAAGAACAGATTTCCTCTTATTTTGTTCTTAAATAATTTCTTATTTTTGCTTTTCTCTTAGGCAAGATCAAATTGTAAGCATTTTAAGCACTCTTACCCGGATAAGAAACATAAAAAAAGCCTATAACCATTGGTCAATTGTCCCCAATTAACGTGCGGTAGTGATGCACGATATATCGGCTGCCGATATAATATCGGCCGATATGGCAGTTTTTTTACACATCGGTATCGGTCCGATATCAAGATAGGGCCGATATGGGCCAATATATAAAAAAAATATATTATTATTGTTTTTCTTTTTTATCTTTTCTTTTTATTTTTTTTACATGTTTTGGCCTTAAATAGTTTCAAAATATCTTTCTGGAAATAAGTTACAATAGTAAAAAAAAAATATGCGTTTTGGAAAATAGCTCTTTATTTGATTATCATAAAAAAGTGTTTTCTATACAGAGATATCGACATCTGTAAATATCGGTATCGGCCAGAACACCAATATTAATATCGGTTATCGGTATCGGCCACAATTTTTACATCGGTGCATCACTACCGTGCGGCAAAGGGAACCACTCCCGCCTACCTCCGGTCAATGGTCTCTAACTACACACCCTCAAGACCCCTACGCTCTGCATCTTCTGGCTGCCTCAGACCTACTCCTATCCAAGCTCCGGGAGGGTCATCAAAGAGAAGTCGCCTATTTTCAGTCCTTGCCCCACAATGGTGGAATGAACTACCCACCCCAGTTAGGACAGCCGAAACCCGTCCAATCTTTCGCCGTCGACTAAAGACGCAATTCTTCAACCATTATCTAAAAAAGAAAACAATTATTTTACGAGAAAAACGAGAATTGACGCGAGGAAATTTTGTTTGTAGTCCTATGAGGAGAGGAGACCCAGGACTTTCTATCGGCTTTTGAATAAAAAAATAAAACTACACTTCCTAGTTCAGGCCAGCCCCTGTCCATCATCTGACTCCTAGATTTACTTTTTCATTTCTCTTATTTTCCGGGATCATCTCCCACAAACTTGAACGTTATTGCGATAAAACAGAACGAAGTTAGTTTCTCTACCTTTCTGTGAACGTCTAGCAAAAAACTGCGTTGGAATCTGATGAAAAATGCCACAGACATTTCCATTATAAAAAAGTAAGATTCACGCCTGGTGATACTAAAGCCAGATTGAACTCTGCCATTGGAAAGGGGAGATTTGGCCCAATCCATAGATGTGCGACTTGGCCATAATAAGGTAATTCATAGGCCTGATATTCTATATTCTATAATCATATTTCAAATTGCATGTGTCCGGGTGGCAGAATTTTGTACTGTATCTAGGTGCTATATAAATAAAGTGTATTATTATTATTATTATTATTATTATTATTATTATTATTATTATTATTATTATTATTATTATTATTATTATTATTATTATTATTATTATTATCTACAAAACCGTCTGTTTAACACATTGACGGCCACTGGGATTAGACGGGCCCCACTCTATAAGGCCAGCTTCTCATAACAAGGTTTAACTATGCGTGAGGTTGTTTGTAGAGCTAAATCTATATTTAAAATTATTGCAATGTGTCTATTGTCATTGTCAATTGACACTATAAACCTTCCCTTCAATATGCCATAAAGAAAAAATAATTTCATCAATACGTTCCCATTTTATAGCATCGTGAATATTAACGTTATTATCGGATTGGTCTAGGCTAATTCCTGCAAGGCTAGTTCTGTATCACACTAGCTCACGCTCAGCGTCTCATGCATATATCTCGCTTCAGCATATATACACTGAATACATTTCAAAATGTACCTTTAAATGCCAGCTTTCATCTGGCCACACCCCCATCCGCTTACCTATATAAGCAGGGGTGGTGCCACACACTCATCTCCTTCTCAAATTTCATCACAAGCAACGTGTTGCTATATGCCCACTTGACGTGGAGAAAAATATTGACTGGAAAAGCAATGTTTACGAGGAAAGGAAGAACAAGGAGATACGTTGACATCATATCTTTATTTTCTCTCTCACTATTTTCGAGAAAATACGGCGATATTGTCTTCGTCACTGGAGTGTCTGGAAGATGGTGATCATTCTAAAAATCCTCCACCGGTTTTCGTATTGGGAGCACGCCGCTGCATGCCTCTCAACTGCAGTTCCTTGCTGTGTTGGTTGGGGTGAAACCTTTCAGGACACAGCTGAACTGTAGGACGCGCCGCTGTTGTGAGAAGCGGTGGGTTTCAGGTTGGGTGAGTACTGTTTGCTTGCGGCTCCACTTGTCTGTTAGTGCTATGGGGGCTAACTGACAATGTTTACGAACACCGGCCCCAGTTTAAGGTCTTTTGGTTCAGCCTCTTGGGCAGCAGCGGAAGACCTTGATCTGAAGCCCATTATAGTTTGACTAGTGGGCCACGACCATTAACACTGGTGATCCCTGTGTTTTCTGGACGAGTGGATATCTCTCTGTCACCGTGTTAAGGCCCCATCTTTCATAGCCAAATGAGAGTATTCCCTCACAAGGAGATATGGGCATAGATGTTCTTTAGCGGAAGATCTGTTTTCAAAGTCAGCTACACAGGCCAGTTGGGTATTGTGCTGGCTCCGTCGGGTGTTGGTAAAATCACCGTTGTAAAACTGTGTTAACATCTTGTTTCTCTTTTCTCTTAAAAAGTGAGGAGGGTTTCAGAACGGCGGCCTGTCTGGGTGAGTGTTAAATCATTGTGTACAAGTTCAGGTGATAGCTGCTTAGCTTACGGTTAGCCAGTCAGCTGTTAGCTGCGGCGTTAGCCTGCTGTGATCACTGCGTGGCCTACCTAGGTTGGGCCTACTGTTAGCCAGTCAGCTGTTAGCTGCGGCGCTAGCCTGCTGTGATCACTAGGAAACGTTAGCTTGCTGCTATCGGCCAAGGCCCAGCGCGGGGTGGTTCCGGCTCCTCGCGCGCCGCCGCGAGCTCCCCTCTGGTCGCGTGCGCTGTTCGTTCGCCGTCTCGCGGGCAGGGGCAGTAGCGACCGACGGTTGGAGCGGCCGTTAGCTTAATGCTACTCTGTTGAACGTGCTTTGATTATAACATGTTTTAAACACTCTTGACTACGACGTCATCTTTGACAGAGGATGTTCGTCGAACCTGCCCTGGGCCAGGACGGCAAAGCCTGCGTCAACAAAGGGGACCGTAGCGACGGGTTGGAGCGGCGATGCTGCCCAGATCGAACAACACAGGACGGCTGTGTTTTCTACAGTGTCTTGAGACTGCACTTCGTTGATCTACGCTCCGGGTAGGCCAGGTCTGACCAGACCTTGTACACTTCTTCTGGCTTTCCCTTCTAAATGTTTTGTAAATAACGATGTTTTCCAAAACGAGTGTTACTACACTACATTTAGGATATGACGCGAGTTGTGTGTGAATTGTCTTGTCACTAGGTATTTAGCTTCTCCATGCAAATCGGGTTGTTGTTTCAGATGTGAAAATGATCTGGTTGTTGTGTTGAGAAACATCATGTGTGTTTATATGTACCGTGTACTCACAACTAAGGGGGTTAACTAACCTATAAAGCTATGCTTAGTGACAAATGAGTAAAGAATGTTATTTTCTCAGCCTGTAATGACAATGAACAGTGTGTTCACATATTAACAGGTTTTCCTGTTTTAACTGGCCGTATTAAGGGTAAAGTAGGAGGATTGTGTTTCCCCCCGGTTCCCTGGGGACTTCTTCATCCTCCTATCAGACATGTTGTTGCACTACATTGTGTCTCTGTGTGGTAGGGATGCGATGTAATCCTAAAGCTTGATTGCTGAGGTTGTGCTAAAACTGCTGGAGAAACTTTATTTTCCTAAAAGAAAAGATTGTTTGGTCGCTTTCGTGTGTGCTTAGCAAGGCCTGTGGCCGATAATAATCGAGAATTATGTATTCTCTCATTATGAAAAACGGCGTTCCTCTGTAGAGTGTTTTTGCCATTTTTTGTAGGTGATGATGGGTTGTGTGTGTCATGTGACCTACAACTGGGTTGGACTGGCCACAGAAGCACATGTGTAAGTTTGGTACCGGGGCTCTTGAAGAGCCCTCTCTATTCTGTGTTTTTTTCCTTAGTAAAAATCAGATAGCAGGTTAGCTCATGCGCTGTATGAAGCTGTCAGACACTTCATAGAGCTGACTATGACTGTGTCATATTCTCTTTTTGTCATTACATTGTATCATGGGTGTGGGGTCGTAAAGGGGTGAACTGGTAACCTTTCCTTCCCCTTTTTTCTGTTGGTCAGGGGTAAACCCACCTGTCCTTCAAGGTTCCTGTCACATTGCGGTTCGGCACGTTACAGGGTGAGGGGGGGGGGGGGGGGGGGGGGGTTTCCTGGTCACACGGCCTGGAATATTGGGCGTGTGCACCGCAGAAATTCCCCCGCCATAGAGTACGTCACCGTGCGCGTCTCTGTTGGTAGGACTTCCGTGTGCTGTTCAGGTCCATGTGATGGATCTGTTTCGGGGGGTGGTCAGGGCTCCTCCTCACCAGGCTCCTATTCGGGCCTTCTGTGAGTTGGGACTCCATCTTCCATGTGAGGGAGCCTCCTTCAGAGTACAGAGCCTCCTCCTCAGATTGTCAAGGTGAGTGGACCCTCTAGAAGGAGTCCTACTCTATTGTGTATGTATTCGATTCAATTCGATTATTGAGTGTGTATGGGTTCAGTGCCTCCTCCCCGGAGAGCCCTAAATCCAATTTTTTACATGGCTCAAGGTGCAATATATTCTTTTCAATCTGTACAGCTCGCGTGGGAATTCTCTCTTCCCGTCTCCTTCCTATGGGAGGGTGGTGGGATGTAAAAATGTGAAAAAATTTGACCCCCGGCTGTGTAGACTGGGATACATACTGTTGGTGCTTCCTTCTTTTCTACTAAAAAGAGTTGGAGTTAGGAAGTGTCACACCCCTCTTGTCGTTCCCCATGGCGCCTTGGGGATTCAATGACAGGTCTGATGTGGGTGTGTCCCGACGCACGTATAGTGCTAGCTCGGGGTGTTCTGTAAACAGGCGACTGACTGGCACGCCTTGGTTGCTTGAGGTTAAAACGGCGTTTTTATAAAGCAACTGGGATGGAGGTTTTTCCTCTTCCGACGACCAAATCCAACGACCTGGTTTTTGTTATCGACGGATTCTCGTTCATGTCTGGGGGATGATGACGGAATGGATCTGAACATATGTAGAGGGGTCTCACGCCCTGGGGGTGGGCCACCGGGCGCGGTTCGCCCGAACGTCTGGGTGGCGCCTTCTTTTCATGTTAAAGATCAACACGCATATCTGCCCTTTCTCCTGGAGTAGGCATGTCGGCGTGGTTAGGGCACGGGACTGGTTCTGGTCACGCTGGTCCGGATCAGTTGAACCCGTTGTCCGCCGGGGATGCAGATCTGCTGTTCTGGTACCCTGAGAGACTTGGGCTTTTTTCAGGGGGAAAAATGCCAGGTTGGTCCGGGTGTCACAGGGTTAAGCACTATGGAGACCCTGGTTGGGTACGTTTTTTACTCAGCACTGTCGTAATGGCTGACGGCCATGCCAACCTGTACACGCTCGATCTCGTCAGATCTCGGCCGCTACACAGGTTGGTCCTGGTTAGTACTTGGTTGGGAGACCGCCTGGGAATACCAAGTACGGTGTGCTTGGGGTTGGTTCTCCATTCGCATGGCGAAGAGGGGCCTGTTGGGGTGGTCTTTGACCTCCTCTGGTGACCCTGTGCTTCCCGTATCGCCGGGCCCGGTCCGAAGTAATGTTTCGTCAACCCGTAGGCCTGGGTTAACCCTTTTTTGAAAAACTGAAACACTTGTACTGCGGTATAGCCGGTGTATACCCGCAGGTGTGTTTTGGAGTTTTTTCTTGAGGGGTTATAGGAACAACCACTGCATTGGGTAACACCAAGGTGGTTGATTCCCTGGTGTGTTGGAGCAGTGTCAACTCCCGGGTTCACCATTTGAGGGTGCCCCTGCACGTTCATGACGTCTGCCAATCGTGTCAGCCTTCTCTGCCTCAACCCCTCTGGGTGGGTTTTTTTTAAATGGAGGCTTGGTCATGCAACAACGCCAGCTTACGCCCCTTCCGCCGGGGCGGCTGTGTTCAGCTGTCCCCTCTGGCGCCTGTCTCGTCCGCAGTCTCCAGGCTAGGGTTAATAGCCTGTTGCCTGGTTTTTCCCCGGTGCGCTGCCTGCTTCCGTTGGTTAACCTTTTTTGTGTGCTTACGGCCATGCTGACTGCCTGTTCTGCAGGGTCAGTGTGCCAGGCGGTGTACTATTGGGGGGACAGGGCCCGCTCGGCTGAGGGGCCTTTGTCCGAATATGCTGGCGATGTGGGGGGCGGGGTCACTAAGTGCCCACCTGGTGGGGTCTTGATGCTGGCATCATGGACTTCTCCCGGCCTCCGTTCCAGGGGGTGCAGTCCCTTTGGTGGGTCTGGGTCTTCCTTCGCGCTCCGCTGCTACGGCCTTGCCACGGGGTTGGGTTTACCTTTGACCCCGTGATTCTGGGGGCAGTAACGAGGTTTTTCCCTCCGTTCGTTCCCGGGTGGCATGCGGGTTGTGCGTGTGTGTGTAGTCGTGGGGTCAAGCCACGGTCTGCTCACCCTGTGCGTTGAGTTGCTTGAGTGCCTCTTCGCACGGTCGGGTCCGTCGCCCTCCCGTGAAGCCCTCAATAGGGGGGGTGCCGTCCTCCCTGATCTGATGGTTGTGGGGGGCCTCAGCAGGGTACATTTGTCGAGCTTCTAGCTCCCGCTCAGCTCCTATTATGCATGAGACGCTGAGCGTGAGCTAGTGTGATACAGAACGTTAGGTTATGACTATAACCAAGTTCTGTTAACACTAGTGAACGCTCAGCGTCTAGACGCCGCTGCGGCCCTTGATTTTTCATTGTGGTGAAATTTGTCGGGAAGGAGATGAGTGTGTGGCACCACCCCTGCTTATATAGGTAAGCGGATGGGGGTGTGGCCAGATGAATGCTGGCATTTAAAGGTACATTTTGAAATGTATTCAGTGTATATATGCTGAAGCGAGATATATGCATGAGACGCTGAGCGTTCACTAGTGTTAACAGAACTTGGTTATAGTCATAACCTAACGTTATAAGGCTAATAGCTAATAACGTTAAATCGATTGGCGTTTCGGCCATACACAAGCTAGAGATAAAAATCAAAATGCATATGATCGATATCATGTTCCACCATGAATGCATGAAAGGGTGGAGGGGGGCGGGGGAAGTCGTTTCTGATTATTGATTACCAATAACAGCATTCGTTATTGCAGCATCATACGCTGATGAGAGGGTTGGCTATGATAACAAGGCCCGATCGGGCTGTAATTGACGTCAAATAGCTCTTACCTGTGGCCGGTTGGATCCCAAAAAAGGATTTCCCAGTTATTGATCGCCATCTGGTAGATCGATATGTCCATTGGCTGATGCTATATTCCTTTACTGCATACTGAATTTGGCGTCGCAAAAACTATTCCATGCGATCTGATGAAGGCATAGCTTCAGGCTAACAGAAAAACTAGGCCAGAATGAAAAAGAAATAACATCCGGTCTGAAAACAAGGAGTACTCCATTATCGAGACAGCGCCACTTCCAGGATCTGGCCGGTAATGCACTTTTCCGAATCCCAAGAGTAGGGTATATCTGCAGTGCCACTCCGTGACATTGAGTAGGTTATTAAAATGCAATAAAAGCAAAAACAAGCTTATCACGTAAGCGCTGGCGCCAAATCACGTATATATACGTGGTTGGCCATGAATATGTTAATCATCTCCCCTTTATTCATTTGCTTTGATTTTTTGTACACGTGACCTCAAGCAGGTGCTGAATGAGCTTTTTTTCATGTCTGGTCATTTTTAGCATGGTGTTATTCACCGTCAAAGATGAAAAAAGATTTAATACAAATATATTGATATTCTCCTTTGGTTCATCACAATTTACTCAAGCCTAGTAACAGACACAATAGTTCTGACACTGGGAATACATTCCCTGAGATCCATAGATGTCCCTAGATACCAAGAACATGCAAATGGACCTTGTAAAGTGGAGCAATCTTCCATTATTTGAATTAATTGGGAAAACCACAGAGCCCTGCACTCACCACGGATAGTTGGACCTCTCAGGCAACAGAGAGTTACCTCACTGTGATGGTCCACTATTATCGGAAATGGGAGATAAAGAGTGCAGTACTCCAAACTCCTCACAGGAATTGACAAATGCAGTGACTGAGTGGCAACGCCGCAAATATTGTGAATGGAAACCTTTTTTTTTTTGCTAATAAATAAATCACAGTGCAGTGCATCTTGGGCACTCCTTTCAAATATCTGTGGCTCTGTATCAAGTTGCATAAGAAAGACAGGCAATGCTGAGATTCAAGACAAGGAAAGACTAATAGTAAGCAGAGGGATGTTTCTTTGAGAGAAGAGTCTGACAGCACAATGAGATGGAGAGGCCCGGTGAGGGGAAAAAACGGTGAGCAGTCATTGAACAGCAGGAGAGAGAAGACCACTGTGATCCTTCCCAAGGTCATTACTAAGAAAAGAGCGATGAGAGCCAGGGAGGGATGGATAGATAGACCTAGGGCTCAAATTTCAGTTTTACCTCCCCGCCTCCAAAGTGGAAAGAAATGAGATCAGACACATAAATAGAGAGCAATAATGGGGTAATTCTAGAATATTTGTTTTGATTCTTCAGCACTACTAAATTCAGTGTACCGTGTACACTTACAAGTAAGGCATTTATTGCAAGATATACATAAATTTCACTCTTGCACATGTCCGGTATTGCAAACAGCACATATTCAGCAAGGAAAGACAAACCATCCAATTAGCCCCCATGACAGAATGACACAATCAAACACGTATAGCCTTCACATAAACACATAATGTTCTTGTCTGAATGCACACTCCATTACTGCATTCACTTTGAGTCACAACGCTTGTATGCTATGTATATACAATGCCTTGCAAAAGTAAGGTGTGAAAATGGTTGTTTATCAGCTTGATTTTACACTCATATGAGATAACTCTAACCTTTAATTGAGTTAAAATTGTTTAGTTAATCAAAATTATTATTTTTCTGAAAGATATTGAGTAGCTCAAAATGCAAAAACATGCATACTTGCATAATTATATGCCCCCAAGACATTCTTCTCAACAAATTCTAATAGATAGTATAGTAATTAGGATTTACTGTGAGTCTTTGGGAACTCTTAAGTGATCATTCATGATATTATTCTATCGTTCCTGCTAATAAAATACAGACCAATACATTTTAATAAGACATAATGTGATTTTATGGTGTAACGTACAGTGGACTCTAGGGATGCCCCGATCGATCGGCCAGCGATCGGTATCGGCCGATATTCAGTATAAATATGAGATCGGTGAATTCCGATCGAATTTTCGCCGATCGTGAAAACCGATCGAAAAACATGATCCAATTCTTAGCGGAGATCTCACTCGCTGACTTCAGTCTCAGACACACAGGACCTGCAAACTGCCGCACCTCCTCCTCCTCCTGCCCCTCCCATACCTGTGTAAACAAGCTCGGGCTATAGTCTGCTCTAGTGCATGCAACCTCTGTGAGCTAACGTTAGCTACCGTTACTGTTTAAACTAAATGACCCAGTCAACTATTAACTTTTAGTTAATACATGAGGCATTGTCTAACGTTATCTAGCTGTCTAGCTACTGATAGCTGCTGATATCAACAAATGCTCCAGCAATAGTCGAGTGCATGATAAGTTATCTCCGTTGACTCGGTAGCTCACGTTAGCTCACGTTAGCTCTAAACTAAATAGTTCACTGAGGCGTTGTCTTAATGTTATCTAGCCGGTTAGCAGTAGCTACAGATAGCTCCTGATATCAATGTCTTATAACATTGATTCGATGCGTATTCGAGCTGAGGGCATGTTGAATGTGATTTATACCAATAGGGTCCAGCTGCAGCGCCGGAGAATCCTGGCCGTAGCTGGAGGCTACTCGAGTACACACAGACAGTGGAGCTGTTTGCAGATAGCGAGCATTTTGACTTGTTGCGTGGTGGCGATGTCTCGCAGATAATACAACTACAAGTATGATTATATTATATATATCTTTTATAAAAAAAATTATATATATATTTTTTTATACCAAAAACGATCGATATCGGATCGGTATCTGCCGATATGGCTCAAGACGATCTGTGATTGGTATCGGTTGCAAAAAACGTGATCGGGGCATCCCTAGTGGACTCATCTGTATACTCAATACTGAGACACATTGGGATATGTAGTTGACGTCTGGATGTTATTGTTCAAAGAAAATAAGTATAAGTATAAGTGAAAGTACAGATTGATGCAATGTCAGTGGATTTTCCTGTCCGATTTCTCTATTTAGCCGTGTGAACTTTGTAATGAAACTCAAAGTATTAACTCATTGACTGCGCTACGTAACAATAACACATGTCTACTGCTGTAGAATGAAAGACTGAGATGATATTAAGTTCAAATGAACATTTATTACAAGACAACATAAAAGACAAAATAAATCACACCACATAAGGACAGTATACATACATCATCTCGCTGTCTGTGTCGCTATCGCTGAACATTTCAGTGAAATATTCGGGCTCTGGACGTGCTCTTGTTAACCGGCAACCAGTCACCCCACTCGGCCCTGCCTGGCTTGGCCTCTGGCTCTGCCCGGCGGTTGGAGATGCTGGTTTCCCCTGATATCCCGGTAAAATTACATCCTCGGCCAGTTTGGCTTTAGTATTTTTCTGATTTATCAGAAATGCGGACTCCAACGTAATCTGGTGAAAACGCACCTTCTGGATAGTCTTCACCTTGTTTTTCCTCTTCATGATGATCTCCAATCGTTCGCTACACACCGATCAATATTGCCACCTCTCTCACAAACAGTTTGCTCAGCTGCTAAAGTTCATGCAGAGTTCATGGGGACAGGACGAACTGGCTTCTTTACACTGGAATGTACTCAAGGTAGGCCAGATGTACTCAAAAGGTAGGCAAGACTGCCACCTATCGGGATTCGATCATCATTTATTTCAGTTGTATTTATTCCAGGGTTACCAAATACATACACAAGGTACGCAAGAGTGTCTAGTATTGTAATAAAAAAATAAAACATAAAACGAATATACTCGTTTTTGGCATTCAGTGCATGGGCGCAATAAACAAATATAGTCATTATTGGCAGTCAATGAGTTAAGAGTGAAGTACTGCTCTGGGCTTTCTTATTATTTATTGTGCCTAAGAACAAATAAAACGTATTGCTGTTGTTCTGTAAAGTAATTCAGAACTGTAATTGTTCTATAATGTACCTTAGAACGGGGGAAAAGGCAGAGTATATGAGAAAGACCTATGGCTCTGACAGCTCTAAACATCTAAATGTCTATTTTAGGTATATCAGTGATAATCAAACAGTAAACAAAGAGGCCTATTAACCCATTATGTGCCAATCACGATGATAGTCGGGTTAACTCGCCATCGCTTCCGTGCCAATCACGAGTATAGTCGGGTTTTAATCGTTATTTATTTTATTAGCGGTATACATACATCTTTCATCCATCCAGCCTGACGTTATCATTGGGAATGGGTCTGAGCTTGCAAAGGGCAAATACCGCCGCCTATCGTCTCCCGGATGGTATTGCACATCATTGGATTTTTGGTGCATCAAAAAAATAAGTCCGGTCCAGGTTTTACTTCTCGGGCATGCAGCTGGATACTATTGCATTGACTGGGGGGACTGGAAGCATCGTGGATTATGTGTTTTGTACTATAACGTTGGGGTAATCAGATGTTCCTTTCTTCGCCATCGGAGCGTGTGTGTGTGTGTGAGGTTCGCGCCGACCAAAGTACGGAGAAGCAATTTTTCAGACCCCGCTTCTCTTCGTACATGAGGACACATATACTATCAATAATCTAGCGTTTATTTGAAAACGATTCATAAATCAGCAGAAAAATGACAATGTGTTTTGTGTATTCCACTAAAGGGCTATTATCGTGTCTTTCTCTGGAATTACTAGAAATCTCCAAAACTATACTCGTATTCAAAACGGTATGAAAAACGGAAATGCACCGATGAAAAAACAACATGTTGACTGCAAGCAAGTCATTGATAAGCGACGGGTGTATTAGATTCAGATTCAGAGTTTTTATTTGCCACATGGAAGCAATACAATCATATAGTTTTCATACAAAATCATAAATACAGTTCTACCATGGGCAATATAGATGGGAGGCCGAGTCTGTCTAAAGTGAACTTGATTGATCCATGTTGGCAGACTACACAATTCTTTGTGTGTGATATCTAGTTATTATGTTGAGTCAAAATACGTTTGTTGGCCAGCCGTCTGTTGGTCATCGGTGTTCGTAATCTTACATTTAAATTAAATGTTTGCTCATGCATATCTTTGGACACCTCTAGCTGATAAACCAATCAGGATACAGAAACGGGATTTCGGGACCCCAAAATTGTCAACAAGAACAACGGAGAATGGATCTGACTGGAACGCTAGCTGATTATACACAACATGAGACAGTAAATACTATTGTAATAAAACGTTCAAAACTATTGTTACGACCCCTGTGAGTCTAGGGGTAAAGGGCTGTAACATAACAGTTGGTTGACAGAAAAGATGGACCACGTTTGTAAACAACAATGATATTTATTGGTAGATGCAAAGGAAGCACATGTAGCTCAGGGGTGAGCCCAGGCCAAAACAACAAACAAACACCACTATACTCCAAATAAACACAATCTAATCTATGGTAAAAGAGATTACAGTACCTAAACTACTCTTACCTAACCAAAACAGGAGAAAACAATGTCCAAAGGAAATGGCAGCTCACCCCATCTGTGCTTCCTGAGAAAGAGAGAAAAACACATTAATTATACAGAAACAAAGGCAGAATATATACAAAAACAAACTATGGCTAACAATGCTCTCTCTGTGGCCATACACACACAAGGAAATTACTACTAAGCACCAAAGGCAATAAACGAAATGCAATACTGTCAAAGTTACAGGTTTACCAAAATGACAACAAGCCTAGCCTCATGCCAGAGAGAGAGAAAGACTGAAGTGAGAAGCCATGTTTTAACAGGTGTGGGGTGATCCATGATTGGGTGGTGTGGATTGAGTGTTGGAGTCTGAAGCCATCCACCAATCGGTGCTGTATTGCAATAATGGAAGAATTGACCAATGGTGAAGGGAACAATGGCTGGGGGGAGGAAACAAACAAAATGGAGAACACACACACATGGAGACACACACTGGGGAATATATACATTGGGATGTAACACCCCCATACATAAGACAAAAAACATGCCTACATAAACTACCAACTAAACATGTTTTTTTTTTTCTTTAACAACGAGATAACATCCCCGAGATAACATGCACTCCAAAACAAAGAGCTATGAAAAAAACTAGCAGCAACATAAAACGAGTCCACAGCAACATAGACCGAGTAGACAGCAAAAATAGATCAAGTCGACAGCAATATACAGTAGAACGAGTCGACAGCAAAATAGAACAAGTCGACAGCACGAGAGATTTAACTCCGAGATAGAGCATCCGCCAACACATTCTCAGACCCCTTCTTATGCTTTATGCTGAGGTTATAATTTTGCACTATGAGCGCCCAACGCATGAGGCGCTGATTGTGGTTGTACATCCGCGACAGAAAAACCAATGGGTTGTGGTCGGTGTATACTACC
The DNA here is from genome assembly GCF_963971535.1 of Notolepis coatsorum. NCBI lineage: Eukaryota > Metazoa > Chordata > Actinopteri > Aulopiformes > Paralepididae > Notolepis > Notolepis coatsorum. The sequence continues at coordinate 39,095,559 of NC_140184.1, forward strand.
ACTGGTAATACGCTCGAACCGACATACACCTCAAAATGTTGCAACGCATACAACATAGCCAAAGTCTCCTTTTCAATAGTGGAATAGTTTAGTTGATGTTTGTTAAATTTCCGGGAAAAATAACAAACCGGGTGACTGACACCATCATGATCTTCCTGTAATAACACCCCTCCAGCTCCCACCCCGCTGGCATCCACCTCCAGCTGGAACGGCAGGGAGAAATCTGGAGCAGAGAGAACAGGGGAACTGCATAAGAGAGCTTTAACACTATCAAATGCATTTTGACAATCAGCTGTCCACATGAATGGTTTGGACGGGCTACACAGGCTAGTGAGAGAAGTGACGACAGAAGAAAAGTTCCGGCAAAAACCACGGTAATACCCAGCTATCCCAAGGAATCTACACAATTCCCGCCTAGTAGTAGGCACTGGAAAAGTTGTGATTGCAGATATTTTTGCATCCACCGGACGCACTTGGCCTTGTCCTACCTGCTTACCAAGATAGGTAACCGTAGCCTTGCCGAACTCACACTTGGCAAGGTTAAGGGTCAGGGAGGCTCCAGCCAAGCGGTCAAAGACAGTTTGCAAGGTTGTCATGTGGTCACGCCAGTTGGTCGAATAGACAACCAGGTCATCGAGATAGGCATTACAATTTGGAACACCAGCCAGGACTAGGGTCACCAGTCGCTGGAAAGTGGCCGGGGCATTACGCATTCCAAAAGGCATTACAGTATATTGCAAAAAATTGTCAGGAGTAACAAACGCAGAGATGTCCGAGGCACGGGGGGTCAAAGGGACCTGCCAGTAACCCTTTAACAAATCTAGTTTGCTAACATAGGTGGCAGATCCAAGGTTGTCAATACAATCTTCCATGCGGGGCAGTGGGAAGGAATCAGGCACGGTGACAGCATTTACCTTTCGGAAATCAGTACAAAATCTAGGAGTTCCATCCGATTTGGGAGCTAACAAGCAAGGTGAACTCCAGGGACTGCAACTTGGCTTGGCTAAACCATGTTTTAACAAATAGTCAACCTCCTGTTGCATCATGGCCCTCTTGGTGATGTTAACACGGTATGAATGTTGCTTGATAGGCACAGCATTGTTAACTTTAATATCATGGGCCAATACAGAAGTACAGGAGGGAACATCACCAAACAGAGCCATGTAGGCCTGAATCAAATTTGTGATGTCCTCTCGCTGCTCCTCAGGTAAGTGTGCTAAGTGAGTGGGCAGGTTCAATAACATCTCAGTGTTGGACAATCTAGCACCCTGATGGGCTGCATTGCGCAACTCCAAGCCATCTACATCCTCACCACTAACGTCAGGAGAGTCTGGAACTATTGGAGTTGAGGCAACAGCAGAGACGGCCAGTCCGGCTGTCTGGTCTGAGGTCTTCACCTGCACACTATCTCTGGAAAAATATGGTTTAAGCATATTGATGTGGCAAACACGAGAGTGACGTTTACGATCAGGGGTGCGAACCACATAGTCTGTATCACTTATCTTCTTGTCTATTGCATACGGTCCGGAAAAACGAGCGGAAAGAGCAGAACCAAGGATAGGTAACAGGACTAGAACCTTATCACCTGGCTGGAAAGATCGAGAAACAGCTTTCTCGTCATAGTGCCGTTTCATAGTTCTCTGGGAAGAAGAGAGCGCTTCTTTTGCGAGTGAGCACGCCTGATGCAGTCGCTCTCGAAACTGGCTAACAAAATCTAGAACATTAGTGGGTGTGCTGGCACCCTTTGACATGAACCGTTCTTTAAGAACTTTCAGAGGCCCTCTAACAGTGTGCCCAAAAACGAGCTCAGCAGGACTGAAACCAAGAGACTCCTGTATGGTCTCTCGCGCAGCAAATAGAACAAGGGGGACACCCTCATCCCAATCTTTCTCTGTGTCTAAGCAATATTTACGCAGCATGGACTTTAAGGTCTGATGCCAACGTTCTAAAGCCCCCTGAGTTTCAGGGTGGTAGGCACTGGACACTATATGTCGGATACCCAGGGACTGTAACACTTGCTCAAATAACCTAGACAGGAAGTTGGTGCCTTGGTCTGTTTGTACTACCTTAGGCAGTTCAAACGTGGAGAAGAACTTCGTCAAAGCCTTAATTATTACAGGCGCTGTAATTCTGCGAAGAGGGATAGCCTCAGGGAAACGGGTGGCGGTACACATTATTGTCAACAAAAACTGATTGCCGGCTTTGGTCCTTGGCAACGGACCAACACAGTCAACTATGACATGTTCAAATGGTTCACTGACCGCTGGTATAGGACAGAGGGGAGCAGGTGGAATTACCTGGTTTGGCTTTCCGGTGATCTGACAAGTACTACAGGTACGACAGTACTGTGCTACATCGGACTTCAAACCGGGCCAAAAGAAATGTTGAAGTATTCTGTTGTATGTTTTAGTGACTCCCAAGTGTCCAGACCAAGGGTGGTCATGGGCCAAGAACAGTACATGCTGACGATAAACTGCAGGGACAACAATCTGATAAACAGTGCTCCAGTCTGGTACCTGATCTGGTAGCCCTATCTCCGATTGTGCATGCTCTGCCAGTCTAGTACCATGGGACCTCCATGTACGCATCAAAACTCCTTCATCTACAAAATAAGAATGCAACTCTCTCCTCTGTTCTGTTTCAAGAGAAGAGAAACATTTTGCAAGAGAAGGGTCAGCCTTCTGGGCAGTAATTAGCATTTCATGAGTAACGGGTAACTTCAAAGCGTCGGAACTAGTTACAGTTGTCTGTGGGGGTACCTTACTATGAGTCGGTGGTTTGTCAGCGGTATCAGAAGTTGGAGCCAGCAACTCCTCCCTGACAAAGGCTGAAGCAAAAACAGAGTCAGACAAATTAATTTCATCACCTCTCTTTTTCAATTGAGCCCGAGTGACAACACTTGCAGAAAAGACTTCAGGGAAGTTCTGTGACAAGTCATCAGGCAGAGAATCTGTGTCTGGGTGATCCAACACTTCCAGCACAGCGTTCACCTGTCCTCCAGCTAAATCATTTCCCATGATAAAGGAAATGCCTTTAACTGGCAAGGAAGGTCTCACCCCTATTTTAAAGAAACCAGTGACCAAATCAGATTGTACATGAATACAGTGTAACGGGGCTGGCACGAAACCCATCTCAATACCTTGAACCAGGACACTAGAACCACAGGAAGATTTCTCAGACAGAGGTAGTACATCAGAGAGGATAAAGGATTGTGAGGCTCCAGTCTCTCGTAAGATCTGAACTGTACACTGATCTTTTGGATCCCCTGTCAAGGAAACTAAACCCTTGGAAGTAAATGGCCTGAAACAAGGATCGAGAACATCCTGATCATTGTGCATCTGTTGATTGGAATCAGGTGCCATTTTAATCAGACCAACCCCTTTGGGTTGTCTAAAGTTCTGAGAGGACGGTTGCTGCTTACGTTTCAACGTTAAACAGTCAGAAATAACATGACCAGATTTATGACAGTAGTAACATGTCCGCTCCTCTTTTGAGCGTGGAGGTGACATTTTTGGTCGGGGGTGTGTGAATTCTGAATGGTTGGGGACAGAAGGTCTCTGAGAGAAATCATGGGGGAGAAACGAGTCACGCCTATCTACAAACACAGTTTTATGGGTTAGCGCAAACTCATCAGCTAATACAGCAGCTTGCTGCAGAGTGGACACTTTCTGCTCACTCAGGTAAATTACAATACGCTCTGGCAAACGATTCTTAAACTCTTCTAATAGAATGAGTTCTCTGAGAGAGTTAAGATCTGAGGCCTTGCTTGCTGCACACCATTTATCAAAGAGAGTTCCCTTCTCTCTAGCAAACTCTACAAAGGTCTGGTTGACAGCTCTCTTGTGACTGCGAAACCTCTGCCTATAAGCTTCGGGCACAAGCTCATATGCACGAAGGATGGCAGCCTTCACAGTATCATACAATAGACTATCTTCTAGGGAAAGTGTTGAACAAACCTCTTGGGCTTTACCAGTCAATTTGCATTGAAGCAACAAAGGCCAGACCTCTCTTGGCCAGCGCAATGAAGCAGCAATACGCTCAAACACATTAAAATAAGTATCAACTTCGGTCTCTCGGAACGGAGGCACCAAAGCAATGTGTTTACTTATATCAAAAGTGTGTGATGAATAAGCTGTGGAGGAGGACATACCCGGGCCTTGTGGAGGAGTCGGTGTAGCAGAGTTGGATCCACTCCTTTGGTCTCCCAGCTCCAACTCCCGCAGTCTGAGCTCTTTTTCCACCTCAAGCTCCAACCTACGGATGTTAATAGCCCTTTCATTTTCCGCCTCAAGCTCCATTTTACGAAGCCGATACTCCGCCTCACGTGCTTGTGCCTTCTCCTGAGCCTCCATCTGGAGACAGGCTATTCTAACCTTGACCTGGGCCCCTTCTCGAGACCCAGTTGACACAGGAGAGGTCAAGTGAAAATGTGGCAATGTGACGTTCACACCTGCCTTTTCAGCACCATGGGCTTGCTCCTCAGAAGGCGGTGCTTCTGTAGGTTCACCAGGAGGACTTGCATGTTCATCAGAGACCGCAGGTAAAACAAGCGTCCCCTGCTCCAACAGCTTATCTACCACAAGACACCTGATATCCTGCTTAAGATGCTTTTGTTGAACCGAGAGTTTAAAATGTGTGGCAATCTCCACTAAGTCTGCCTTGCGGCAGCTATCTAGCGCTTCCCAAGTAGGATTGCTCAAGAATTTCCCCAGATCAAAAGTACTAACTGCCATTATTTTTTCTTACACAAATGCCATTTTTACACAAAGTAATTAATAACTATACAAGTGTAAACAAACAGTTCACCAAATCCATCAACCAACAATTGAACACAGGTTACAAAATCCAGGCAGAGCCCCCATTTATGTTACGACCCCTGTGAGTCTAGGGGTAAAGGGCTGTAACATAACAGTTGGTTGACAGAAAAGATGGACCACGTTTGTAAACAACAATGATATTTATTGGTAGATGCAAAGGAAGCACATGTAGCTCAGGGGTGAGCCCAGGCCAAAACAACAAACAAACACCACTATACTCCAAATAAACACAATCTAATCTATGGTAAAAGAGATTACAGTACCTAAACTACTCTTACCTAACCAAAACAGGAGAAAACAATGTCCAAAGGAAATGGCAGCTCACCCCATCTGTGCTTCCTGAGAAAGAGAGAAAAACACATTAATTATACAGAAACAAAGGCAGAATATATACAAAAACAAACTATGGCTAACAATGCTCTCTCTGTGGCCATACACACACAAGGAAATTACTACTAAGCACCAAAGGCAATAAACGAAATGCAATACTGTCAAAGTTACAGGTTTACCAAAATGACAACAAGCCTAGCCTCATGCCAGAGAGAGAGAAAGACTGAAGTGAGAAGCCATGTTTTAACAGGTGTGGGGTGATCCATGATTGGGTGGTGTGGATTGAGTGTTGGAGTCTGAAGCCATCCACCAATCGGTGCTGTATTGCAATAATGGAAGAATTGACCAATGGTGAAGGGAACAATGGCTGGGGGGAGGAAACAAACAAAATGGAGAACACACACACATGGAGACACACACTGGGGAATATATACATTGGGATGTAACAACTATGTTCAATTTGTGTATTGTTTTGTTACTATATAAGATTGTATTTCGCACTGTATTAACCATAACGACGTCACAGATGAGCTTTAGATGGTTAACGTGATATTAACGTTAGATCTATCCGACGGTCCGACCTAAATACTATTGTAATAAAACGTTCAAAACTATGTTCAACTTGTGTTTTGTTTCTTACTATACGATTGTATTTCGCAAGCCATACCGACGTCAGGTGAGCTTGCTATCCATTAGATGGATAACGTGATATTAACGTTAGATCTAACCGACCACAATTTGATTCGAAATGTATTACATACCTCACTTTGTTGGTCTCTCTCTGGTCTGCATCCCCTTAACAATTGTGTGTATTGAGCTGTACTGTATTGTACCCATTCTGCAATCTGTTAACCGTTTTCAATCAATGTCAGACGTCCTCTCTATAAAAAAATTATTGAATTGCTCAGAATTTAAAATTATGTCCCCAATAGGACATAATAATATTAATATTATTCCCCAGTATGACACAATAAACACAGAATGAATGCTACCAAAGAGAATGCTATATGCAATTTGTGTATAAAGTGTGTATTAATCCTGTAACATGAGTCAAGGTCAGATCTAGCCTGGCATAGAGAACAGAATGTTGATTTTTTGATGTTCAAGTTTCTTTATTAGTTGTCATACAGAAGTACAGAATACTTTTATATAAAATGCTTCTTTCTGTTTTGCTCCAGAGATTGTGCTAGATAAAAATAAGTATAAAATAGAAGTCAAGTACGTAGACAAGTGTTCAATATATACATACAATGTACAATGCAGAGTAGAAAAGTAACTGAGTTACAATACAATATACTATACAGTACAATGCAGAAATGGGATGAGGTACAATTTACAGTAAGGTGTAATGAGGTATGGGTTGTAGTGCAAATTATTTGCCAATAAATATAAAGTGTGTTTAGGTGTTCTAAAGTGGGTGCTGCAGTGAGTTGTTTGTTTAAAGTGAGTGTGTGCGTGTGGATGTGTGTGCTGTGAGTGCATTTGATGGTTGTTACATAGTGTTATTGTCATTTGTATGTGTGTAATGTGTAACTAGTATAGTGAGAAGGCATTTGGCGATTTCTTTAAACAACGTCTCCTAACAGATGAGGTGGACTTCCATGCTCCTGTAAAAAAGATGAAACTCAAAACCTTCAAGGACACAGCAACATCAAGTGTTACCAAGGTGAGAGGCAAGGAGATGGCCCTGAAAGCAGACCGAGACCTCTTCGCCAGGCTTATAGTGGTGGGAACAGTCGGGAAGATTGACATCGGGGAAATGTTAGTCTACAGTCTGGGACCCTTCCCTGCAGCCATAGCGAACATGGATGGCTCTATGGTGAAAACTGATAAAGCCAAGTTAATGCACTTTCTCGAGGGATCAGTAAATCCACCCGCCACAGTTGAAGTCCCTGATGGCTCAACCTGGGTGTGGGATGCAATGGCTCTGATACAGGCAATGAAACCTCAGGATACATTTGGAAGATTTGCAAACAGCGTACTATTGAACCTCATCAACCCAGCCAAAGCAAGTAAATCCAAAGTGGTGTATTTTGTCCCCGACACGTACAAAACACTGAGCATAAAGAACGCAGAGAGAAACCGACGAGCAGCAAGAGGATGTCAGCTGACTACAATATATTCAGCTGACCAGAAAACACCAAAACAATGGTCCAAGTTCTTAGCTTGTGGCGAAAACAAAGAAAACCTACAGCAATTTCTATTTGAGACATGGTCAAAATCCAGCAAAGAGGTAATGCAAGACATCACGTTGATAGTTGGACATGGGTCTGAGTGCCATGTCATCAGAGTCAACAGCAGTGGCACAGGGGTGGAGGTGTTACCACTACAAACACTGTTCTCAATACAGGAGGAAGCAGACACCCGACTATTGCTTCACTGTGCTCATGTCTCTCAATACAGTTCCCATGTGGTGATCAGCAGTCCAGAGATTTCTTCGAGATTGACTGGATGTCACTTCCTCCAGCCCCAGTCGCAATCCTGGAACTTGTATACTGCTCCTGCAAAAAAACACAATGCATGAAGGGGCGATGCACATGCAAATCAAACAACCTACCATGTACAGACATGTGTCTGTGTTTGGACTGTCAGAACACTGTATCCTAAGTTTTCACTGGAGTTTTTTTCTTCTTTTTTTTCATATATTTTATTTCTTTTTTGGAAGATAGGCACAGGTACAGGCATACAATGCACATTGTTGGTTCCAGCTATCTATTGTTTGATAGTTTGCACCATTTAATCTAGGTGTAGAAAGCTCCATTGTTACAACATCAGCTAATAACTGTTTCCAGTGATTAAAGGGCAGAGAATGTGGAGCTTGCCATCAAAGCGCCAATTTTTTTTTCAGCAGTACTTCCTGCCAGCCAAAATCGTCTCTGAACAATACTTAAAGCTAAAGAATCATCATCATTAAGGAGCAGTAATTTGGGACAACAGGGAATATGTTTTTGTAATACATGTTACTGTTAAAATAAATAACATGTTATTTTCACACTTGTTATTGTGTTATAAATGTTGATTGATTGATTGATTGAAAACGTTATTAACAGATTGCAGAATGGGTACAGTACAGTACAGCTCAATACACACAATTGTTAATGGGATGCAGACCAGAGAAAGACTTTCATCTTGTTTACATCAGGGTCCCCTATTTTCAATTCATCATAACATATTACATACCGCTGCTGTCGGGACAAAACCTCATAACTCCAAAAACCCAACTTTTCAGCAGATGAAAAAAACTAACACAGATTTGAGGGTGAATAGAGTTAGGAGGTTTAGACAGATGATCGGTTTAATGCTTTTCCATTGTTTAAACTTTGTAAAACCCACACACACATATGGAGGATGATCTACGGAGTTGATTTATATAATAAAAAAAAAATTCAAAAAATGGAGTTATGAGGTTTTGTCCCGACAGCAGCGATACATGACATACAGATAGACAGTAAACAACAGCACAGGGACCATCCAATATCAAACTATTGTTAATTGTTATATTGGAAGAGTATATTTATGAGACAGTATATTTTGTACATATGTAACGGTTGTGACAACGTCAAATTTCTAACGTCACAGGCAACAACACAGACCGCTATTACCATAGTGTAACACACAGCAAGAATGTGAAACAAGTTACTATTATTAGTATTGGGTTAGAGTTGTTTGATTTACACTAACGTAATGTTAGATTGCTATCTGAGAAAGTTAAAATGCTAACGTAACGTTAGTCTTTGTGAGCTGGCTACAACATTTTCCAATGTGTAATCGGACGTCAAAACGGACTGCATATAAACGGCTGATGACTCATAACTTCCTATCACGTTTGAATAATGCTGTAAAGTTAAGTAAAAATGCATTTCAATAGTAATAGTAATGAATTGAGAGCTTACCGAATGCAGAGCTATCCAGTCTTGTCAACAGACGAGTAGCAATATTTACTTCCTGGTTCCAGGGCTTGAAGAATGTCATTGGGAGAAATCAAGTCACCTGACGTTGTAACGCGTTTTGATTGGTTCCGCAGCAACGCCCCTTTTCACAAACGTAGGTAGTTTTTATCTTATCAACACATTAATTTTCATAAAGATATGACCCAAAAACCGTTGCCAACAAACGGAAATGTGTTATTATAGTATATTATGTAGTTCATATTACAATAACATATACTCTGTAAAACCAGATCAATCATTTCATTAACGGAAGCCTCTAGAGACCTTCGGCCTCCCATCTAATAGGAGCAGGAAGAAGAATAAATCTTATGGTTACCTGCCCTCTATTCTTAAACTAAACAAGTATCAGTATCAGTTTCATTTGTTCATTTCAAACCATACAACCTATACAATACAAGACAACCACAAAACAGCACTACAACCACCACAAAACAATAGAAAACAGCAACAACAGACACCACCCATGGTCCGAAAAGTGGGATGGAAGAAGCCAAGCCTGTGAACGTTAGGTTATGACTATAACCAAGTTCTGTTAACACTTAGTGAACGCTCAGCGTTTCATGCATATATCTCGCTTCAGCATATATACACTGAATAATTTCACAAATGTACCTTTAAATGCCAGCATTCATCTGGCCACACCCCCATCCGCTTACCTATATAAGCAGGGATGGTGCCACACACTCATCTCCTTCCCAACAAATTTCACCACAATGAAAAATCAAGGGCCGCAGCGGCGTCTAGACGCTGAGCGTTCACTAAGTGTTAACAGAACTTGGTTATAGTCATAACCTAACGTTCTGTATCACACTAGCTCACGCTCAGCGTTTCATGCATAATAGGAGCTGAGCGGGAGCTAGAAGCTCGACAAATGTACCCTGCTGAGGCCCCCCACAACCATCAGATCAGGGAGGACCGAGCCCCCCCGACCCCCCCTAATGGAGGGCACCCTCCCTATTGGGGGCTTCACGGGAGGGCGACGGACCCGACCGTGCGAAGAGGCACTCAAGCAACTCAACGCACAGGGTGAGCAGACCGTGGCTTGACCCCACGACTACACACACGCACAACCCGCATGCCACCCGGGAACGAACGGAGGGAAAAACCTCGTTACTGGTGGGCACTTAGTGACCCCGCCCCCCACATCGCCAGCGTATTCGGACAAAGGCCCCTCAGCCGAGCGGGCCCTGTCCCCCCAATAGTACACCGCCTGGCACACCGACCCTGCAGAACAGGCAGTCAGCATGGCCGTAAGCACACAAAAAAGGTTAACCAACGGAAGCAGGCAGCGCACCGGGGAAAAACCAGGCAACAGGCTATTAACCCTAGCCTGGAGACTGCGGACGAGACAGGCTGAACACAGCCGCCCCGGCGGAAGGAGCGTAAGCTGGCGGTGTTGCATGACCAAGCCTCCATTTAAAAACCCCCACCCAGAGGGGTTGAGGCAGAGAAGGCTGACACGATTGGCAGACGTCATGAACGTGCAGGGGCACCCTCAAACGGTAAACCCGGGAGTTGACACTGCTCCAACACACCAGGGAATCAACCACCTTGGTGTTACCCAATGCGGTGGTTGTTCCTATAACCCCTCAAGAAAAAACTCCAAAACACACCGGCTATACCGCAGTACAAGTGTTTCAGTTTTCAAAAAAGGGTTAACCCAGGCCTACGGGTCGACGAAACATTACTTCGGACAGGGCCTGGCGATACGGGAAGCACAGGGTCACCAGAGGAGGTCAAAGACCATCCCAACAGGCCCCTCTTCGCCATGCGTGAGAGAGGAGCGAAAAAGAATGGAGAACCCGCCGTACTTGGTATTCCCAGGCGGTCTCCCAACTAGTGCACTGCAACCTTGCCCAGGCCCGACGGGGCCCGGCCCGGCCCGGCGGGTTCGGGCTGGGTAGGGCTTTTTTTTTAATAAATAATTCGGGCTCGGCCGGGCCCGGGCACCGCCGTTTTTTTTTTATTATTATTTTTTTATTGCATTTTTATTAATTTTTTTTTCATATAACTAGGGTTATATGATAACCTTCGTTTTAAGTTTCGCTTTCTCTTTTGCGCCAGAGAAACATTTGGATGTAATTACTGCAGCGCGCAGAGAGAACTCAGGGGACAAGTTCAACTCGGTTGGTTGTGTTGGAATATAGCCAGTTGGCGAACGTTTTAATTTGTTCTTGGGATGTATGTAGCCGGTTTTGTTAACGGTGTTCAACGCGTTGCTGACGTCTGGTGAGTGATGTTTACTATTTGCTGGGTCGCGACTGCTACTTGTTTTGTTGTGATTTTCATTACGTTGCTCTGCTCGAAATCTGATTTCTGTTTTCTGTTTGTTTGTTTGACTGAGTAGGCTATTGTGTGTCGTGTGTGTGTGTGTGTGCGTGTGTCAAAGAAGATTCTATAGCCTTCAATACGTTTTACGAGGCTGATGTGTGACAGTGTGAGTCAGTCTATATAAGCGAGCACTGGGAGAGACGGCATTGCGAAACAGGCTATGTAAATGCTTCTTAGTTTTGTTTATTTATTACGTTCATATAAAACCGTGTTTCGAATATTTAAAACAAATACAAAAAAAATTATATTTTAATAATAATAATAATAATAATAATAATAATAATAATAATAATAATAATAATAATAATAATAATAATAATAATAATAATAATAATAATAATAATAATAATAATAATAATTTTTTTCTGGTTTTCACGCGGGCTAGGGCTTAAAATATTATTTACAGTCTGGCTTATTTTCGGGCAGGGCCTGAAGTTCAAGGGCTCGGGCAGGGCTCGGGCTTTATTTCAAGGCCCTTGCAGACCACTACTCCCAACCAAGTACTAACCAGGACCAACCTGTGTAGCGGCCGAGATCTGACGAGATCGAGCGTGTACAGGTTGGCATGGCCGGAAGCCATTACGACAGTGCTGAGTAAAAAACGTACCCAACCAGGGTCTCCATAGTGCTTAACCCTGTGACACCCGGACCAACCTGGCATTTTTCCCCCTGAAAAAAGCCCAAGTCCCTCAGGGTACCAGAACAGCAGATCTGCATCCCCGGCGGACAACGGGTTCAACTGATCCGGACCAGCGTGACCAGAACCAGTCCCGTGCCCTAACCACGCCGACATGCCTACTCCAGGAGAAAGGGCAGATATGCGTGTCGATCTTAACATGAAAAGAAGGCGCCACCCAGACGTTCGGGCGAACCGCGCCTGGTGGCCCACCCCCAGGGCGTGAGACCCCTCTACATATGTTCAGATCCATTCCGTCATCATCCCCCAGACATGAATGAGAATCCGTCGATAACCAACCCAGGTCGTGGGATGTGGTCGTCGGAAGAGGAAAAACCTCCATCCCAGTTGCTTTATAAAAACGCCATTTTAACCTCAAGCAACCAAGGCGTGCCAGTCAGTCGCCTGTTTACAGCGAGCTAGCACTATGCGTGCGTCGGGACACACCCACATCAATGAACAGGCTATTTAGAACTGTCATTGAATCCCCAAGGCGCCCAGGGGAACGACAAGAGGGGTGTGACACTTCCTAACTCCAACTCTTTTTTAATAGAAAAGAAGGAAGCACCAACAGTATGTATCCCAGTCTACATAGCCGGGGGTAAAAAAATTTCACATTTTTACATCCCACCACCCTCCCATAGGAAGGAGACGGGAATCCCCAGAGAGACTTCCCACGCGAGCTGTACAGATTGAAAAGAATATATTGCACCTTGAGCCATGTAAAAAATTGGTTTTTAGGGCTCTCCGGGGAAGAGGCACTGAACCCATACACACTCAATAATCGAATTGAATCGAATACATACACAATAGAATAGGACACCTTCTAGAGGGTCCACTCACTTTGACAATCTGAGGAGGAAGGCTCTGTACTCTGATGGAGGCTCCCTCACATGGAAGGAGGAGTCCGAACTCACAGAAGGCCCGAATAGGCGCTTGGTGAGGAGGAGCCCTGACCACCCCCCCGAAACAGATCCATCACATGGACCTGAACAGCACACGGAAGTCCTACCAACAGAGACGCGTACGGTGACGTACTCTATGGCGGGGGAATTTCTGCGGTGCACACGCCCAATATTCCAGGCCATGGGACCAGGAAACTCCCCCCCCCCCCCCCCCCCCCCCCCCTCACCCCGTAACGTGCCGAACCGCAACGTGACAGGAATCTTGAAGGACAGGGGGTGTACCCCTGACCAACAGAAACAAGGGGAAGAGGAAAGGTTACCACTTCACCCCTTTACGACCCCACACCCATGATATGATGTAATGACAAAAAGAGAATATGACACAGTCATAGTCAGCTCTATGAAGCGTTTGACAGCTTCACACAGCGCATGAGCTAACCTGCTATCTGATTTTTACTAAGGAAAAAACACAGAATAGAGAGGGCTCTCTAAGAGCCCCGGTCCAACATACACATGTGCTTCTGTGGCCAGTCCAACCCAGTTGTAGGTCACATGACACACACAACCCATCATCACCTACAAAAAATGGCAAAAACACTCTACAGAGGAACGCCGTTTTTCATAATGAGAGAATACATAATTCTCGATTAGTATCGGCCACAGGCCTTGCTAAGCACACACGACAGCGACCAAACAATCTTTTCTTTTAGGAAAATAAAGTTTCTCCAGCAGTCATAGCACAACCTCAGCAATCAAGCTAAGGGTTACATTGCATCCCTACCACACAAAGACACAATGTAGTGCAACAACATGTCTGATAGGAGGATGAAAAAGTCCCCAGGGAACCGGGGGAAAACACAATCCTCCTACTTTACCCTTAATACGGCCAGTTAAAACAGGAACCTGTTAATATGTGAACACACTGTTCATTGTCATCACAGGCTGAGAAAAGAATATTCTTTCACTCATTTGTCACTAAGCATAGCTTCATAGGTTAGTTACCTTAGTTGTGAGTACACGGTACATAAAAACACACATGATGTTTCTCACTCAACAACCAGATCATTTTCACATCTGTAACAACAACCCGATTTGCCCGGAGAAGCTAATTACCAGTGACAAGACAGTTCACACAAAACTTGCGTCGTATCCCAAATGTATTGCAGCAACACACGTTTTTGGAAAACAGCGTTATTTACAAAACATGTAGAAGGTAAAGCCAGAAGACGCGTATAAGGTCTGGCCAAACCTTTGTCCTACCCGGAGCGTAGATCAGCGAAGTGCAGTCTCAAGACACCGTAGAAAACACAGCCATCCTGTGTTGTTCGATCTGGGCAGCGTCGCCGCTCCACCCGTCGCTACGGTCCCCTTGTTGACGCAATCCTTGCCGTCCTGGCTCAGGGCAGGGTCGACGAACATCCCCTGTCAAAGATGACGTCGTAGTCAAGAGTGTAAAACATATTATAATCAAAGCACGTTCAACAGAGTAGCATTAAGCTAACGGCCGCTCCAACTGTCGGTTGCTACTGCCCCTGCGCGCGAGACGCCGAGCGAACGGCGCACGCGACCAGAGGGGAGCTTGCGGCGGCGCGCGAGTAGCCGGAGCTACCCCGCGCTGGCCTTGGCCGATAGCAGCAAGCTAACGTTTCCTAGTGATCACAACAGGCTAGCGCCGCAGCTAACAGCTGACTGGCTAACAGTAGGCCCAACCTCTGTAGGCCACGCAGTGATCCCAGCAGGCTAACGCCACAGCTAACAGCTGACTGGCTAACCGTAAGCTAAGCAGCTATCACCTGAACTTGTACACAATGATATAACACTCACCCAGACAGGCCGCCGTTCTGAAACCCTCCTCACTTTTTAAGAGAAAAGAGAAACAAGATGTCAACACAGCTTTACAACGGTGATTTTACCAACACCCGACGGAGTCAGCACAATACCAAACTGGCCTGTGTAGCTGACTTGAACATAGATCTTCCGCTATCGAACATCTATGCACATATCTCCTCGTGAAGGAATACTCTCATTTGGATATGAAAGAAGGGGCTACACGGTGACAGAGAGATACCCACTCGTCCAGAAAACACAGGGATCACCAGTGTTAATGGTCGCGGCCCACTAGTTAAAACTATAATGGTCTTCAGACCAAGGTCTTCTGTCGCCTAGGAGGCTGAACAAAGGACCCTAGCCTGGGGCCGGTTTTCATAAACATTGTCAATTAGCCCCCATAGCACTAACAGACAAGTGAAGCCTGCCAGCAACAGTACTCACCCAACCTGAAACCCACCGCTTCTCACAACAGCGGCGCGTCCTACAGTTCAGCTGTGGCCTGAAAGGTTTCACCCCAACCAACACAGCAAGGAACTGCAGTTGAGAAGCATGCAGCGGCGTGCTCCCAATACGAAAACTGGTGGAGGGTTTTAGAATGATCACCATCTTCCAGACACTCCAGTGACGAAGACAACATCGCCGTATTTTCTCGAAAATAGTGAGAGAGAAAATAAAGATATGATGTCAACGTATATCTCCTTGTTCTTCCTTTCCTTGTAAACATTGCTTTTCCAGTCAATATTTTTCTCCACGTCAAGTGGGCATATGAGCAACACGTTGCTTGTGATGAAATTTGAGAAGGAGATGAGTGTGTGGCACCATCCCTGCTTATATAGGTAAGCGGATGGGGGTGTGGCCAGATGAATGCTGGCATTTAAAGGTACATTTGTGAAATTATTCAGTGTATATATGCTGAAGCGAGATATATGCATGAAACGCTGAGCGTGAGCTAGTGTGATACAGAACTTCCATTCCCCACACCCCGGCCATCACCCTCTACATACAACATGTAACACAGCTCCGCTTCCGACATTCCCCCGACATCTCAACAAGACACACATGAGTCTGACCAGTCAATACATATTTTATATACATACTCCTTTTAATGCCAAACATCATGTTCACCCTCCTCCTTATACCTTTCCAATATTCCTTTTTTTAACTTTCTTTTAAACTGGTATATGTTTTTACTCAATTTAACCTCCTCGTCCAATCCATTCCATAATCTTACTCCACAAACAGATATACACATAGATTTTAGAGTGGTTCTTAGACCCGGTTGCTGGAGTTTCTGTTTCCCTCTAAGATTATAAATCCTGGTTCCTACCCTCTCAGTGAACCTATATTGGATGGAGGTTGGAAGAGAGTTATGTGAAGCTTTGAACATGATTTCGGCAGTTTTAATTTTGATCAAGTCCCATAATTTAAAAGCTGATGCTTGTAAAAACAATGGGGTAGAGTGTTGGTTGTACTTAGCATTGTATACAATCCTAATGGCCTTTTTTTGCAGAATATAAAGAGGTGATATATTGGAACGATAAGTATTACCCCATACTTCCAGACAATAATTTAAATATGGGACTACAAGTGCATGGTAGATGATGAGAAGTGACCTTTGGTTGACAAAATTCTTGGATCGATACATAATCCCCACACTTTTGGCCATCTTGGATTTTACATGACTGATGTGTGGTTTCCAGCTTATCCTGTCATCTATGATCACACCCAGGAATGTGGTTTGATTTACTCTTTCAATACATACATTATCTATCATAACTTTCACTGTTGTGTCACTATTGCGCTTTCCAAATAACATTAATTTAGTTTTACTCAAATTCAACGACAATTTATTCTCATCAAACCATTTTTTTAACTTGATCAACTCCTGTGTGATCACCTGCAAAAGATCCTGCACATTTTGCCCTGAACAAATTATATTAGTGTCATCTGCAAAAAGAATGAATTTCATGATGGATGATACTCTACATATGTCATTAATGTATAATAAAAACAGTATTAGACCCATAGCCATAATTTAAGATATAGTTTAAGCGTTTGCAAATATCCCCGTCCTCCCATTGACTAAAGCGCTGGCCTACAAGCCCTAATTTGGCCATATGGGCGTGGCTCTGAATGAGTTAAGATGTTAGATCCTAATATGAAAAGAAAATGTGATTTGATGTTATATGCCTTACCTTGACGTTCTCTATTTTGCTGCTATCTATTTATTTTATGCTCATTTTATGCTTATTTTATGTCTGCACTTTATGCATTGCTCTTGATCTGCCAATGTTGTGCTAATTGTATGTATTTTTGTTACTGCTGTGAAGCACTTTGAGCTGCAATTATTGTATGAAAGGTGCATACTAATATGTTTATTATTATTATAATTATTATTGACACGAAAAAGTCTGTATTTTTTTTTTTATTTTCATAAGCCGTGACATACTTACTGTAAGTGAGCATCATTCATCATTCATCTTACAGCATAGTTGAATGACTATTGTCTTCTGGAACAGATTATTTATTGAATGAATAATATTATATTATTGTCCCCCCCATATATTTTAGTCTCCTTCATAATTAAGAAAATAAATACTCACAATGTTTATGCAGCCTTGTTTATTCAATGTGTCCATGGAAATTACAATGAACGCAGGAAATATAGTCTGTTTACTTTTCTGATCACCTTATCACTGCATAACTCATAAATGTTCAAACAAGCTTAATAGTTGGTTATTTGATACTCTGTATAGACCCAATTCAAAGTTATAGCTGTATTTTCTTTCAAACTATTTTGGTCGGATATCTGTATTTGGTACACATTTTGGCTCTCTTGGGCAAAGCAGTTTAGCAGGTTATGACAGAAAGAGTGTGCAACAGTGTAGGTGGCGAGCAATGGAAGTATTAAATGGCTTCCCTCTTTGGAGGAGCAAGCATAACATTAGTAGCTGAAAGGGCATGAGAAAAACCACAAAATGAGCTAACCATCTTATCCAGTTAACATTAAATAAGCTTGCCAGGGTACTTTTGCTCTTTTCGTGACCGCACCTACTTTTGGTGGAACACAACCATCATTCTTATTGATTGCTATTGTAGGCAGAATGCTTACATTGTTTGAAACATTGTTTTTCTTTTGGTAGATCAAGTTAGGCTAAGCAATTACTTTCCAACACTGCCACCATTGAGCATTCGTGCTATTTTAAAAAGTTTGATCCATTTTCAGGCATGATGCTCTTTCAGTCGTCCCTATGATATTTCCCCATTCAGTTGCAGGATATTTCCTCATTTCCCTACCTGGATATTTACTATTAATGAATTATGAATATCTGGGTGACCTAAAAGAGGTAATGACTATTTCTGGGATGTGATGGTCTTCAGCATGATGTATATCTTTTAGGTGTAGTTTGTGAGCAAATGCCGTCTGCCTAAAACCTGCAATGCAGCAATGCTAAACACAATTAGCACCATGCCAACTTTTATCTACTTCAGTTATCAAAGAGGATATGGCAAGGCTCTTGTGTGTCGGTGAATGCAGTTTAGTTTCTGGCATACAAAAGGATTGTCAGACACATCTTTAACTTATTTATTTCCATGAATTGAGTTCATTCTTAATAATAGGCAGCTCTCAGAGCATTGGCGGCGTCAAAATTAGGCTTCCAGGGCCCTCATTCATCAACGTGAATTACGCACAGATATGTGCTTAAGCTGTGCGTACGACCATTTCTAAGCAGAGTGTGGGATTCATCAATTTCAACTTGAACTTGACTTCGTGCTTATATTTACGCACAGCTCGGACCATGCGTACCTGGCGCCTGTTGGTAGAATATATTATTAAAACAAGGAAATGAGCTTCTGTGCATAAGTTTCAACACTGGCATGTTCTGTATGAACCGTAATTCATTATAGTTCATTGTAAAATAGCAACAGTAGTGTAATTATGGTCAAAACCCTATAAATAGCATTTGGAATAATAGATCTTTCTCTCAGAATGAATGCAGCATGGTTTATATAGCGTTATCGGAATATACGGGGTGTACTGACTGACTGCGCTCCGCGTAGCTCAACTCGTTATTATTTTGCGCACAGACCGCAGAAACACGGGAACGTTTTGATTATATTTAAAAGGCTTTACGTTAAACGAAACAAGTGGAATTTCGAAGCTGTAAGCAGAATACAAGTCATATGAACACCCACGATATAGTGTTCTTCCCCCTTTTTACTGTATAAGAAAGAATAAAAAACGCATTGCAATGACACCAGATAGTGGACAGACTATGTAAATATGATGATGGGATTCAAGTTCGCGTTTTTGTTGATCATAGGCATGCTGTCAGAGTATGATATCTTAATCAAACATTCTAGAACATTTGTCGTCACAGATCATGTCATAATAGAACATAGGCTATGGCATAGTCCATCGTGATATTGTGTAGACTGTTATTACTGTACCGGTACCACCCATTGTGACAACAGCCTTGTGAGTCCCGCACACAAACATGATGGAATTCAAGTTCATGTATTGAAAGGCAGGCTACATCATACATGCAGTGAGATTCATTGTTCTTGTATATGCTCTCGTATTATTGTTTATATAGGCTACCCAATACTGACATCAAAATAGATTGTAGTATGCCTCTAGAAATCATATGCAGCAGGTAGAAAATTTACGGAAAATCCATCGCGATTTGGAATAAAATTGAGGAGAACTTTAATCCCTGGGTATTAATCAAACAACACGGGAAAAGGCAGTCATATTCCAGCACAGCCTTTATTAGTGTTTGCGCTGCCCAGGCAGCAATGGTTAATAGATATCATATCCGACATCACCGTACGTGTACACGTCTGTCAGCCTGTCTCATAACACGCTTCCCTCGTCTTAGTCCATTTTTCCACATTTCATGGGGGTATTCCATTACCGTATATGGTTAATCGGGGCTGTTCTGGTATGCAAATACTTAAAACAGTGCACAAGCTCAAACGTAGGATCAAAGTCATATTTATCAAGACAGGTGTGCGTAGAACCTGTGTACGCACGTGTGATAAATCCCGTTTTTTTGTGCGTGCACAGATTCTAAATTCCGTGCTTAAGTATGGAAATAGAACACTTTCTACGTCACGTTGATGAATGAGGGCCCAGGGCTTTAGCCCAGAATGTTTTTTGATTAGCCTCAAATCTTTTTTTTGACAGAGGAAAAAATCTATAATCATCAGGATGTTTCATTCACAACCACCCCAACCCTTGCTGCTGTGTATGTACCTGAGACTGAGAGAGTGGCCGGGGTTGGGTAATGTCATATTGTATACAGGTCAGTCTGAAGCTTTCCGGGTCACACACTTAAGGTAAAAGCAAGACTCTAAAAGCCTTCACAACTGTGCTGCCCCTAAAATATTTGTAATAAATAAATAGATGGACAGCATTGAAACCAATAATACAGGGAGGAGAGGACAGATGACACAGAGACAAACAGAAGAGGTGACAGATGTGATGATGAGAAAGTAAAGTTACAGAAGATGTTACATATAGGGCAAAGAGTCAAAAACCTGGATGTCAGATATGGACAAATCAGAAGGGGGGCAGTACACAAACTACAATACATCTGTTATGGTTTGAAACCGACCCCAACAGCACGGCACAGATAGGTAATTCAGAGTTAGCCAAAGACTAGGGCGTATTTATTTCTGAAACAGGAATGAGCGAAATAACAATAAGAACAACAAAGGGGATAATGTTCTTGGCAGAGTTGTCTGCGGCTCTGCAGATCGTCCCGGTATTGAGATGGTGAAGCGGCGTAGCGCCACTGCCTCTGCGGCTCTGCAGCTACTCCAGGATCCAACTCGGGGAGGAACGGAGAGAGAGAGAGAGTGGTCAATAAACAAGCCAACGGAATACAGAGGCAGTCCAGTCCTCCTTAGCTGAGTCCAGTATAATCACACGTGACTTAATCTTCAGTGTTACCAACACACAAGTTTAGCTGAGTCCAGTACAATCACACGTGACTTAATCTTCAGTGTTACCAACACACAAGTTTAGCTGAGTCCAGTACAAAACAAAAACGGCAAATCTTCAGTGTTATCCAAACACACAAAAAACAGATAATCCAAAAGGTTCGTTCCAAAAACTCACCAAAGCGCAAATGCGCAAAGTGGGCAACGAGGCACAGCTCCAACGGATGATAGAAAAACAGACGAGGTACAACAACGGGGGGAACAGGCAGCAGCAGTGGTAATCCAAAATGACCCGACAACGAGTGACAGAAAGACCCGAGTATATGAAGGGCTCTGGAGCGCTGATTACAAACAAACGACAGGTGCGTGACGGCAATTGGTAATTGACCTAGAAGCGTGTGGCGGCAATGAGCCAATCCTCCTCACAGTACCTTGAAGCGTGTGGCGGGAATAGGCCAATCCTCACAGTACCCCCCCCTCCAAGGGAGCCACCCGGCGACCAGCCTGGCCCGGCCTGTCCGGATGGGAACGATGGAAGTCGGTGATCAGGTCGGGGTCCATGATGAGCTGGCGGGAGACCCAGCTCCGTTCCTCCGGGCCGTATCCCTCCCTGTCCACCAGGTACTGGAACCCCCGTCCCCGCCGTCGGACGTCCATAAGCCGACGGACCTGCCACTGGGGGTGTCCGTCCACCATCTCGGGAGGAGGCGGGTCCGGAGCAGGAGGCATCAGGGAACTGAGGGAGACAGGCTTAACCCGGGACACATGGAAAACGGGGTGAATGCGCATGGACGCAGGAAGCTTAAGACTCACCGCCGCGGGACTGAGCACCTTCAGAACCTCAAAAGGACCGACGAACCGGGGGTCAAGCTTCTTGGCCGAGGATCGAAGCAGAAGATCCTTGGCGGACAGCCACACCCTCTGCCCAGGGTGGTACGTCGGCGCAGGGATCCGGCGCCGGTCAGCCCCACGACTGGCGCAGTGCAGTCCTGGTGATCTCCCAGACCTGTCGGCACCGGTCGAGATGGTCCTGCACGGAGGGAACTGCCACCTCCGACTCCTGTGCAGGGAAAAGAGGGGGTTGGTAGCCCAGGGATACCTCAAAAGGCGAGAGGCCGGTGGCGGAACTGACCAGGGAGTTGATGGCGTACTCGACCCAGGGGAGGAACCGGCTCCAGGAAGCGGGTTTCTCGGCAGCCACACAACGGAGAGCAGACTCCACGCTCTGGTTCATCCTCTCTGTTTGTCCGTTAGTCTGGGGATGATAACCAGAGGAAAGACTGACTGTTGCCCCCAATCCCTTGCAAAAGGCCCGCCATACCTGGGAAGTGAACTGGGGGCACCGGTCCGAGACGACGTCCTGGGGAAACCCATGGAGGCGGAACACGTGGCTTGTCAGGAGGTCTGCTGTCTCGGCAGCCGAGGGAAGCTTGGGAAGGGCCACGAGGTGAACCCCCTTGCTGAACCGATCCACCACGGTCAGTAGGCACGTGTTCCCCTGGGACGAAGGAAGACCTGTGACGAAGTCCAACGCCACATGGGACCAAGGGCGGCTCGGAATGGGAAGCGGCTGCAATAGCCCGGAGGGTGCCTGGTGGGAGGCCTTGCTGCGGGCGCAGACCGCGCAGGCCAGGACAAAGTCCTTGACGTCGTTCCTCATGGTGGGCCACCAGAATCGACGAGCCAGGAAGGAGAACGTGCGATGAACGCCCGGGTGGCAGGCGAACCGGCTGGTATGGCCCCACTGGAGGACCCGGGACCGGACTGTGTCGGGGACGAAGAGGCGACGAACAGGTACATTGCCGGGAGCGGGATGGAAGCGTAGGGCACGCCTTACCAACCCCTCGATGCCCAAGGTGACCACTCCCACCACCCTGGCCTCTGGGAGGATGGGAGTCGGATCCTCAATGGTTGGAGCCCCCTTGGAGTGTAACCGGGACAGGGAGTCGGCCTTCGTGTTGCGGGACCCAGGGCGAAAGGTCAGCGAGAAGTCGAACCGACTGAGGAAGCTGGCCCACCTTGCCTGCCGGCCGTTGAGGCGCTTGGAAGCACGGATGTACGTCAAGTTCTTGTGGTCCGTCCAAATGGTGAATGGTTCCTCGGCCCCCTCTAGCCAATGACGCCACTCCTCCAAGGCAGCCACTACCGCCAGCAGCTCCCGATTTCCGATGTCATAGTTCCTCTCGGCAGGGAGGAAACGACGAGAGTAGAAGGCGCACGGATGTACCTTCTGGTCCGTTGCCGACCGCTGGGACAAGATAGCCCCTAGTCCAGTATCCGAGGCGTCCACCTCCACAATGAACTGCCTCTTGGGGTCTGGGTGGAGCAAGACCGGGGCGGTGGTGAACCTCTTCTTGAGGGAACGGAACGCAGCGCAAGCCGCTGGGGACCAGTCGAACGGCAGGGAGGGAGAGGTTAGCCTGGTAAGTGGTTCCGCCACCTGGCTGTATTTCCGGATGAATCTTCGGTAGAAGTTTGCGAACCCGAGGAAGCTCTGTAGCTCCTTCCGAGAGGTGGGTTCCGGCCACTCCTCCACGGCCCGGATCTTGCGAGGGTCAGCTCGGGTCAAGCCGCTCTCCACAATGAAGCCCAGGTAATCGACGGAGTCAGAGTGAAATCGGCGCTTCTCTGCCTTGACGAAGAGCCGATTGTGGAGGAGGCGCTCCAGCACACGGCGGACATGCTGGACGTGTTCCTGGAGGGTCTTGGAGAAGATGAGGATGTCGTCCAGGTATACCACCACAAACTCCTCCAGCATGTCACGGAGGACGTCGTTCATAAGCGCCTGGAATACCGCCGGAGCGTTGGTGAGGCCGAACGGCATCACCAGGTACTCGTAGTGGCCCCTGGGAGTCTTGAAGGCGGTCTTCCATTCATCGCCTTCTCGGATACGGACCAGATGGTAGGCACTCCGGAGGTCCAGCTTGGTGAAGACGGTAGCCTGGGTGAGGGGCTCGATGGTGGAGTTCATGAGAGGAAGAGGATACTTGTTCTTAATGGTGATCTCGTTGAGTTGGCGATAGTCGATGCAGGGTCGAAGGTCTCCATCCTTCTTCCCAACAAAAAAGAAACTGGCCGCCACCGGGGAGGAGGATGGCCGAATAAGGCCTGCTGCCAAGGACTCAGAGATGTACTTATCCATCGCTGCCTTCTCAGGTACGGTCAGACTGTAGAGGCGGCTGCCGGGAAGGGGAGCCCCAGAGCGGAGGTCGATGGCACAGTCGTAAGGCCGGTGAGGCGGAAGGGCCTGAGCCCGGGACTTACTGAAAACCTCCTCGAGGTCGTGGTATTTGGGGAGAATAGTCGAGAGGTCCGGGGGCGGCTCACAAAGGGAACTCCGGGGTGAGGGACTGGACGCCGCCTGAAGACACTGGGCATGACAGGAAGAGCTCCACTCCCTGATGGTACCGGAGGACCAGGCGATGTGGGGCTCATGCAGCGCGAGCCAGGGCCGACCCAGGACTACTGGGACAAGAGGGGATCTGGTGATAAAAAACTGGAGTCTCTCAACGTGGTTACCAGCAATGGTGAGAAGGACTGGACAGGTGCGTTGAGTGATGTCAGCCAGGCGGTGCTGGTCCAACGCGAACACCTCCAAGGGTCTTTCGAGGTCCTCAAGTGGAATGTTGGCCTGGGTGGCAAACTCGAAATCCACGAAACTCTCATCTGCACCCGAGTCAATGAGTGCCTCCACCGTCGCCCGTTGGTCCGCCCAGGCTAGGGTGACGCTCGTCAGACGGTTAGGTGGTGCACGGGTGTGGGAACAAGAAAAACGGCTCACCAGGATCTCCCGGGGTCCCGGCGAGCCTGATCTTTTGGCCGGGTGGGGCAATTGGAGATACGGTGTCCATCCCGGCCGCAGTAGAGGCAAAGGCCGGACCTGAACCTGGCCTCCCGTTCAGCCTGGCTAAGGTGTGTGCGTCCCAGCTGCATGGGTTCCTCCTCGGGCACCGAACGGGAGGGGAAGGGGCCACCAGTTGCGGAGGGAGCAGGACGGACCGCAGTACCGTCACGAGTGCTGGGGGTCTGGGGAACGTCTGGGGGTCCCAGTCGGGCTCTCTCACGCCTTCTCTCCCGGAGGCGTCCATCGATGCGAATTGCGAGGTCGAATAGGCCCTCGAGGGAATCGGGCTCCTCACGGGTCGCGAGCTGGTCCCTTACTGCGTCGTTGAGCCCCCTCAGGAAGGTGAGACGAAGCGCTTGATCGTTCCAACCGCTCTCCGTTGCGGCCAGTCTGAACTCCAGCGCGTAGTTGGTGACACTGCCACTGCCCTGCCGGAAGGTGCCCAACCGAGCTCCTGGGTCCTGGCCACGAGCTGGGTGATGGAAAACCCTGCGGAGCTCTGCCACGAAGTCTGGGTAGGAAAAACAAAAATCAGCCCTCATTGACCAGGAGGCAGTAACCCACTGTGCTGCTCGGCCTGAGAGCAGGTTAGTCATGTAGGCCACTCGGGCTCCCTCTGAAGTAAATCGGCTGGGTTGATGAAGGAAAACCAACTCACATTGCATGATGAATGTGGCACAATCCTCGAAGTTACCGTTAAACAAACGTGGTTCGGAGAGACGGGGCTCCCGAAGTGCGAGGTCGGGAGGCGCGGGGTCCGCCACGGCTGCGGGTGGTGCTCTGGCCGAGACTCCTGGAGTAGGTGGGGTTACAAGCAGGGCGTTAAAAGCTTCACTCAACGTCTGTAGTTGGTGCAGAATATCCTGAATAGGCTGGACCTGAGCCCGGAGGTCCTGCACAGCAGCCGCAGCCGCACCTAACTGTAGGCTGTGGTCGTTGGTCAATTCGATCTGGACCGCCAACGCTGACCTGACCCTGTCTATGTCGGCTGGGGTCGTCATGGTCGGGTCGTAATGTTATGGTTTGAAACCGACCCCAACAGCACGGCACAGACAGGTAGTTCAGAGTTAGCCAAAGACTAGGGCGTATTTATTTCTGAAACAGGAATGAGCGAAATAACAATAAGAACAACAAAGGGGAGAATGTTCTTGGCAGAGTTGTCTGCGGCTCTGCAGATCGTCCCGGTATTGAGATGGTGAAGCGGCGTAGCGCCACTGCCTCTGCGGCTCTGCAGCTACTCCAGGATCCAACTCGGGGAGGAACGGAGAGAGAGAGAGAGTGGTCAATAAACAAGCCAACGGAATACAGAGGCAGTCCAGTCCTCCTTAGCTGAGTCCAGTATAATCACACGTGACTTAATCTTCAGTGTTACCAACACACAAGTTTAGCTGAGTCCAGTACAATCACATGTGACTTAATCTTCAGTGTTACCAACACACAAGTTTAGCTGAGTCCAGTACAAAACAAAAACGGCAAATCTTCAGTGTTATCCAAACACACAAAAAACAGAGAATCCAAAAGGTTCGTTCCAAAAACTCACCAAAGCGCAAATGCGCAAAGCGGGCAACGAGGCACAGCTCCAACGGATGATAGAGAAACACAACAGCGGCGACTTCCATAGACGTCCTGAAGAAAAAACAGACGAGGTACAACAACGGGGGGAACAGGCAGCAGCAGTGGTAATCCAAAACGACCCGACAACGATTGACAGAAAGACCCGAGTATATGAAGGGCTCTGGAGCGCTGATTACAAACAAACGACAGGTGCGTGAAGGCAATTGGTAATTGACCTAGAAGCGTGTGGCGGCAATGAGCCAATCCTCCTCACAGTACCTTGAAGCGTGTGGCGGGAATGGGCCAATCCTCACAACATCAACTGTTTCCTAATATTCTAAACTATCTCATGAACAAAATAGGTACATGGAATAACTGTGTGTGTGAGAGTAGCCCTACCTGTACCTCTTTACCTCCAGGAACAAACCATAGACGTACTGAGTGATGTAACCCTACCTGTACCCCCTTACCACCAGGAACAAACCATAGATGGACTGATGAACCCCTGTACCCCTTTACCTTCATAAAACTTAGTTTAGTTAAAAATCTAAAATAAAGAGAGAGAGAGAGAGAGAGAGAGAGAGAGAGAGAGAGAGAGAGAGAGAGAGAGAGAGAGAGAGAGAGAGAGAGAGAGAACACAGGTACAGATTGCAAGTACAGTATGAGGTAGAAATACATATTCATAATTCCTTATATGCCAATTTTAAATCAATGTGATGCTTTGAAGGCACAACAATTGCATTGCCAATGAATATTAGGTTAGAAAATACATTTGCCAGATTTAACGTGACTTCCTTTAATCTAATGTTAATTTGATTACATCTGTTCCCGTCTCGTATTGTAAAATTATTGTTGCAAACCCCCCCCCCCCGCAGTTTCCTGTGGGGAAAAATAAGCATTTGCATGATTTGTTTCAATACAGAACCAACACACTATCTATTCACACGACTACAGAGAGGTAGAGCAAAGTTTGGTTGGGGGTGAGGGGGGTTCACAGTAGAGCTTCAGACAAATTGTATTTGATTTTTGCTATATCCAGACACATTGGACTTGGGCTAAATGTTTCTGATGCATGCAGCCAACAAAAGTGAACAGCGTTGGAGGACGTGACAATGGAAATTACACTTAATTGCCTACCGGATCTGGTTAGATCACAATCCAAGGCTGCCTCAATCCCATGACTCTGATCCCAGTGGGCAGTGGTGAGGAATAGTTTGCATGGGTGCACTACAAGCAGTTTAATTTTCATCCTCCTGTCAAGTTTAACCCTTTCACTGCCACACTACAGAAGGTTAACCCTTTACTATCACACTACCGATCTGCTGTTGTGTGGCAGTGAAAGGATTAACCTTCTGTGTATTGTCGTAGTGAAAGGGTTAACCGTTTGGTAGTGCGGCAGTGAAAGGGTTAAACTTGACAGGAGGATGAAAATTAAACTGCTTGTAGTGCACCCATTTTCTTTTATATAGCAAACCAGCATGACACACAACTCACAGTACACAAGGTCCTATATAGCACCACAGCAGTAATGTGAAGCACTCTTGAACAACTATTATGCTGCTGGGATGAATTGGAACAGTCCACCCTGCTGATTCAGCTCCCTCCTGGCTACGGCCACGGCATGATGAATATTTGACCACAGTCCTGTCTGTGTCTTAAAAGGAAGGCACCACCACAAAACAACATAAAGTACATCTGTTGTATACGTGTCAGTGTTACCGAGTCTGTAGTCTGCCGATCCGTTGTACTGAAATGTGTTCACATGAGGCTCTACTAAATAAGACCTACGGTGTGTGGTGTTGCCTTCCTTTAAGCACTCACCATTCTATGGGCAATGACTCTTTTCTGGAAATTACAATTCTTCTATTCTTCTAATATTTCCATAGTGTTTCAACATCACATTTTGTGATTGTAGAATAACAATGTTATTATTATAAATATTCATGTGCGATACATCATAAAGAGGTACAGCACTTCACTTAAAAAATTTAAGAAACAAAGAAAAAATAATAGTACATTTGCTTTATTCCCCCCCCCCCCCCCCCAAAAGGTTCCATCAATCATTGATTGTCATAGGTTGTGCTTAAACATCAGGCGGATCCATCTCAGTAAAAAGAAAGCCCAGAATGCCATTATTCTGTCTTAGAATATAAGGTTCTTATATTATCCCACAAACATGGCTGAGACTCAAATTGTATGATCGATGTGGGAAGTAGAGCTTGAAGGCTTTTGCAAGTAAAAGCGCCCCAGAGTCTGAAGCAAATAGGGGTTTGAAGCGGTCTGACAGTCTCCCTCCCTGTTTATTGCCACTTGGCAGCAATCTCTGTTGTATATCACCCCAAGGTCGACAGCTCAGCAGTGTAATTTGATGTGTTAACTTGCCTTGCAGTAACCTTTTTTGGGGACCTTTACATTTCTTTTTGTATTTTTTTTTGTATTGTGCATTTTGCAAACAAAGATATTTTTATTTTTGAATAACAATAATAGACGGGTCAATCTATGGGGAAAAAACACCTAAGCTCAAAAAAATTGCAACAAAAGGTTTTTCAATGGGTTCTGGTACCATTGGTCATGCTAAATAACATACAAAAAGTATACTAAAATCTAACCTTTTGCGAAAGGGGTCATTTTCCAGCTGGCGGCCGCCAATACACTATTCACTACAGTTGAATAGGGTAAAAGAATGTACTAACAGATATCACCATGAAACTTCCCAAGTTGATTGCTAACATCAATACAATTATTTTTTGTATTACAAGTTTTTAGAAATTGTATGTTTGAATATGAAAATGATATCAAATGTTGACAGCTGGGTAAATTCCTCTTATTCTTCACATTAAAAAAAACTGTGGACTCAGAGTGTCTCTACAACAACATAAAACAATTATCTGTATTGGATCTGAACCACAATATTTTCCATTTTCCAGACATTTCAGATTCCCAAAATATTTACCTGGTAATTTAGACTTCCCAGACCTGCATATGAACCCTGGTAAATTGTAATGTCTACGTATATCAACAAAATCACATCCAGTCAAGAACATAGTCTGGAGAAATATGGACTTTTAAAATGGAAAGCATGTAGGAACCCTGCCAATCATATCACCTCAATCATCTTCATAATGATATGTTAGTTATCAGGGAAAGATGTTAGCAGACCTAGTTAGAATATGTAGGAACCCTGATTTACACAATTACAATAAAACTAATTGAGATAATACAATAACAAAACAAAGTTTAGAAAATAAAACGTTTTATTCAAAATGTAAAGAAATAGAAAATGCAGGCATAAAATGTCACCCAGGTGTTGGGCACCGGCCTGTACTACACGGACGTCGTTCCAGATTCCCACAGCCTGCTGCTAGACCCCAAGTGACAGCAGCATGGACATGCACCGGGCCGGTTGCTGGTGGCAGCATATCTGCATAGCATCGGTGGGCACCAAAGTGGTTGTCCAGGGAAAGGAGGGTCTGGACCAGAGGCCTGCCTGGTGTTCTGGCATAGGGCAAAGAAGATCAGGCACACAAAACAGGATGCAAGGCATCGGAAAGTGGTGTTGTTGTCCAGCAGGGGGCACTCTGTCCTCTGGACTTGTCAGTAACAATGCCCCTGTTACGGTGATAGGGACACCGTACAGCTGCAAGTGCTGTCCTTCGGATGATCTCGGATGGGGCTGATCTCGGACAACGACGAGAAGGCCTACCGGGAGGAGGTTGAGGTACTGGAGCGCTGGTGCCAGGACAACAACCTGCTCCTGAACATTGGTAAAACCAAGGAGCTGATCGTGGATTATAGGAGAGGACAGCAGGAGACACACACACCACTGATGATAAACGGGGCTACCGTGGACAGGGTGAGCAGCTTTAAGTACCTGGGGGTCCACATCTCAGAGGATCTGACATGGTCAACACACATAGACACAGTCGTAAAAAAGGCGAAGCAGCGCCTCTACCACCTGAGACAGTTAAGGAAGTTCAGAGTATCGGGGAAGATACTCCAGTCCTTCTAGTCCGGAGCTGTAGAGAGCATCTTGACTGGAAACATCACTACCTGGTATGGAAACAGCACGGCACAGGACAAGAAGGCCCTACAGAGAGTGGTGCGCTCAGCCGAGCGTACCACGGGTATTGCACTACCTCCCCTGCAGGTTCTATACAACAAGAGGTGCAAATCCAGAGCCTGCAGAATAATGTAAGAGCCCCACCACCCCAATAACAGCCTGTTCCAGCTGCTGAGGTCAGGCAGACGCCTGCGAACCCCAGCTACTAGGACAGAGAGGCTTAGGCTCAGCTTCTTCCCCCAGGCCATCAGAGCCTTGAACAATGAACACTGAGTGCCACAGAACACTGATCTATCCACACACAAGCACACATGAGCACACACACGACACGCACGCTGTGCACGCTCACACACTAGCAGCCACTTTAACACTTTAACATGAGCAGACACACACTCATGCCGCACACGCCCACACTTATGGCCAAAAAGGAAAGGTCACTTTAAATTAGTATAACAACAGTAACAGTGTATTGCACTACCTAAGCTACCTAGCATGTCCTATATGCCCTGTAAATAACTATGTACAGATACCGAGATGTCCCACCATGATACCTGTTACCTGTTACCTGTTTATTGCACAATGTTGTTTTTTATTGGATTCAATTACATGTTGTACCACTGTATTGCACATCGTTGCAGGCAAGACCACCCGTATTTCATTGTATACTTGTATGCCGTGACAAATAAAACTCTTGACTTGACTCTTGATGGCTAAACCAAGGTCCTGACTGAATTCGGTCGTTAAAGAACCCAGGACGTTCCTGGCCAAATTCCCAATCAGGTCTCTGACATCAAGGCCACCTAATCATCCCTTCCCCTTAATTGGCTGATATCAATCCCTGTCTCCTGAGCCATGCCACATCAATGTGGAACGCCCTACCCAAAGCTGTAAAGGAATGTGAATCACTACCCACTTTCAAAACCACTCTCAAAGAACACCTACGGGAGACTGCAATTCGAAACTGGCCCCTGTAAATGTCCTAACCCAACCCCCTCCAATGTACAGTAAATGACCAAGTATGGTTTTGTCAATATTCCAATGTACAGTTTTGCTTGTACAGTTGTACAGTGTCCCCCACCCACCCACCCCTCCTACCCAAGGTTGGGTGCTACCAGTGGTGGTGAAGGAGGCTATTTCCACCCTACATTGTAAAGCGCTTTATAAATGCAAGTAATTATTAATTATTATTATTATTATTATTATTATTATTATTATTATTATTATTATTATTATTATTATTATTATTATTATATAGCTAAGCTACATGTTTGCAAATGATGTTGTCTTAGTCTTAGCCTGGTTAGCCAGTGGCGTTTCATCAGTTTATTGATAGCTACTGCAGTAGTATTTTGATAACCATAGATTTATATTTTGCCTGAAACTGGTGTTCAAATCAAACTAATGTGTTATATTTAGAGAAAACAGCTGGACTAGTCAGGCAACCAAATACATTCTTCTGGTGATTAAATTACGCTGCCCTTTTGCCCTGTCTCACTAAAATAGATAGGGTTATTTACTAACTCAAGACCCCTCACAAAAGGTTGGGTGTCGGGCCACTCAACAGCCGGCTGTAAAAGATAAAGAACTGTTTGAATAAGCCCTTCGGGGGTGCTAGAACAGAAGAGCCATCTGGTTCCTGCAGGGTGGGGGACAGGAAGGATTTCAGATAAGCCCTAGCTAACACAATGAGATGATCAGATCACATGAAGTTGTTATCGGCTGCCTCGCGGCCTAGGGACACAGGTACAGTCAACTGGTCTGATTAGTATGAAAAGTCTCAAATAGGAATTATAGTTAAATAACTTAAATGTGTGTTTACTGAGGTAGGATGTTTACCATCAATGTGAGACTGTTAGGCTGGATCTTAGTAAATCATGAGGGAACATATTATTAATGAACGCTAAGTATAAACTGTTTGTAGCTATTCAATGAAAGCCTGAAAGACTGTTAAAGACTTAATCCCCTGTTTAGGAAGACTAGTTTTACTTAGGGTGAAACTAGGCTTAAATGGTAATAGACTGTGATACCCATGTAGCATCAAGAATGTGGTCAATTATGATATCTCTGTGTTTATGTAATCAATTGCAATTCGAATATATATATTGTGAGATCAATAACCAAAATGTATGGTAGTTAGACGGTGTTTGTTCTTTGACTGGAAAACAAAGTAAATAGAGGGTTGGCTTGCTAAGGACAACCCCCTATTTCAAATTCCAACGTAGAGAGGCCTGGGATTGGAGGAAAACGTCTGGTGATGTCACTCTGGTGACATCACGAGAGACTCCAGGCTTTTGATATAAGAGGAGGTGTTGTGACGGTGGAGGGATCACTCTGACACGGAACCACAAGGACAACATCTCACCTTTTTCACACAGCAAGACGACGCGGCAGAGGAGACTCGAGACAAAGAACATTTTGGAGGGAGAACAGACTTTGCTTTGTTCATCAGCCAGAGAACAAAGCCCATCAACAAACTATCAACTCTACTTTAATATTAGTCTGATAAAATGAATTTGATCGGGACATTCCTCACATTGGCCACAGTGTACCATGCAGTGTCTTTACTTTTAGTGACTGCATCCACTTCCACACATGACAGTATCTATAAACAGTGAGTCTACATCTACCTCAGTCTCAATGTCATGGACACCACGTCTTATTACTGTTCTGTATGTTTGGGTGCCCGTCCTGTCATCTGGTGTAGAACACATCCTCGCAAAATGGTTTTGCCTGTTACATTTGTGGCATACAGCACCATAAGCCGGACACTGGCGTGGTTCATGTGTTCTCCCACACTTGTTGCATTGTGCAATCCACTCTCTGTTTTTCTTTTCTGTCCTCCTGTCTTTGTAGAATCTTCCCCTCTGGTTGAGCTGGAGCTCTACTTATGGCTTGCACATATGATTCCCCCACAGCCTGTGTTGTTTGCATAGCTTGCAACTGGCTCCTCGCAGCTTCTGATGCTCTGCACACATCTACTGCTTTCTCAAGGGTTAAATTATTCTCCCTCAGTAGCCTTTCTTTCAGAGCAGCATTATTCAGGCTGAACACCAATTTATCTCTGATCATTTCGTTCTCACTTATTTTGAACTCACAGTTTCTGCTCTTCTGGCGCAGTTCCGTGACAAACTTGTCCACTGTCATCCCATCAGCCATAGAATGGGACCAGAACTGGTACCGTTCAAAAACAATATTCTTCTGTGGGCTGCAATATGTTTCAAAAGCCTTGAGGATTGCATCCACTTTCTTCTCGTCACCCCCAACCAATGTGAACGTGTTGAATACATCCAAAGCATCTTCACCAATTGTGTGTAACAGTATGGCCACTTTAATTTGTTCATCCTTTGCAATTGCTCCAGAGGCTGTCATATACAGTTGAAAACGCTGCTCCCACCTGCGCCAATTCTCTGCCAGGTTTCCTGTGAGTAGCAGCAAGGACGGTGGTTTGAGCTGCTCCATCTCCTCTGTTCTGTGCTCTGCTGCGCCGTCCAGACGCTGTTGCTAGCGTTAGCAACAACTAGCCCAACAAAAGTTCATCACTCACTCCGCAAATCCGCTGGGTTTTATAATCCGTGAGATTGACGTGCGTAGAGTGAAGATTCAGCCGCTTCTGACACCATGTTGTAGTTTTGGCTGGGTTCCGTATAGCAATAACTGGACAACACACACAAGCTCAGTTGGTAGCCACAGCAACAGGTTTAGTGAGCGTCAGGTCAGGAATGCACTACAGCCATCATTAGTCGATCACAACACTCTTCAACACGGTGCTCTTAATCGAACCCGAGTACCATATATCACAGGGTCTGAGTCAGAGCGAGAGTTGACAGCGCATCTAAAGGTAGTTTCATCTGCAGGTACTGTAGAATAGTTTCGCCAGAAGAATATGGCATGTTCAAAATGGCCAGTAAAAGAAAAGTTGACAGTGAAAATCGGCAATTCAAAGGTGAAAATATGCGTTCATCCTCCCTCCAACGAGCACCAAACCAATGTGCCTAATATGCCAAGAAACAGTAGCTCTTGTGAAGAGTGGCAATTTGAAACGCCAGTACGAAACAAAACACAGTTATTTTGATGCAACCTTTCCTCAAAATTCATCGCTAAGAACCACAAAAATAAATGGAATGAAATCATCAAGCTGCAAGCACAATTATTGTTAAATCTATGTCACAATGAGAAAAAGCAACCGAGTCCTCACTCAGAGTGGCATGGGTGTTGGCTAAACACAGGAAGCCATTCTCTGATGCAGAAATAATAAAATAATGTATGACTGAAGTGATGGAGACCATGTTTGAAGGCAAACAAAAGCAACCCCCCCCCCCCCCCCCTCAGATACACAGCAAATGGAAGAACTGAAATACTGGCTACTAGTGATTTGATTAAACAGCTTTGTGATAGAATAAAATAGTTTACATGCATGTGCATTTCCTTAGCTATGGATGAGTCCACTGACACCACTGAGAATGCTGGTGTTTGTGAGGTTTTATGATGAGGCAAAGGGGTAGTTTGTTGAAGATGTATTGGGCCTGACAAACCTCAGTGGACACACAAGGGGGGACATCTTCAACAAACTATGTTTCCATAGTTACGCAGATGAGACACAATTGTACATCTCCGCTGAACCAAATGATCACACAGCTATAAACTCCATTTCCGCCTGTCTCTTAGCAATAAACAAATGGATGACGAACAACTTCCTAAAATTAAATTAGGGCAAAACTGAAATCCTACTAGTCGGTCCTATAACAAAAAGAGAAATGTTACAGAGCAATATGGGGCAACTTACTCCTTGGATCAAATCCAAAGTTACAAGTTTTGGTGTTATAATAGACTCAGACTTACAGTAAGCTTTAAATCACACATCAACAAGGTGACAAAAACATAATTTTTCCACCATAGAAACATAGCTAAGGTATGGCCGTTTATAAATAAAAAAGACGCTGAAAAACTGATCCATGCCTTTATCTTAAGCCGACTTGACTACTGTAATGCACTCCTCACTGGCCTCCCAAATAAAACACAGAACGACTCCAACTCAATAAAAACTCTGCAGCTAGGCTACTAACTACTACTAGAACCAAGGGGAGAGACCACATCAGTCCTGTATTAGCTAACCTACACTGGCTTCCGGTAACATTTAGAATTGATTTAAAGGTCCTCCTCCTTATATACAAAGCACTAAATGGAACAGGACCAAGCTACTGTACATTGCAAATTCTCTAGTCAACTATGTGCCTCCTAGAACATTGCGATCATCTACTACTGGTCTATTGAAGGTTCCAAGCCATGCACAGTCTAAGGAAAATCGGGGATGCAGCCTTTGCAAACTATGCACCAAAGTTATGGAACACACTACTGTACCTATGGACATTACTAGGGAAGCTAGATCTCTTAATATTTTCAAAAATATTTTGAAAATTTTGAAATTTTTAAATATATTCTATTCTACAATTGTATTGCACTGCACTATTGCAGTATTTTACTCTGTCTATTTTATCTTACTCTTTTTATTATTGTCTATTTAAAACTGAATCAAACCATAAACAAGGTGGCCTGTTGGGATGTTAGATCCTGTTACATGCAATCCTAAAATATGGCTTGTGTAGACCTTGAATGTAAAGTGGTGGACACAGGACACTGGACAAGAGTTATCAAAAATAACTATATTTATTTGAACAGATAATTTAAAGGGCAAAAAGATGGGGAGCTGGGTGCTCCAGACTCCAAAGTTCAATAACAAAAGGTAATGCGCATAGACAAAAAGAACAAGCAGCAAAAATAGACAGGGAAGCAGTGAGAGGTGAGACTCTGAGCTGTGACGAGGACTCTGTTGGACTCTGTTTACTGAGAGACACTGCACTCTGCTCTGCTTTGTAGGGTGTGGTGCCTCATCACCACACCTGTGATAATTACAAGAACGGCCATTTTAATTACAGGGGAAACAAAGACAACAGAAGAGCGGGTGGGAGGGTAGAATTTTGAAGTCGCCCCGCCGGTGACGTTTGAGCCTTTGACACTGGATAGAGGGAGTAGCAGGCCATGCCGCGGGTTCGTGGGGGGCGGCTGTTGTTTGGAGAGGAAGACAGAAGTGCGGTTTGTTCATGTGGGAGGGTGGATTTTGAGAGGTGCGCCGAGTGGCGGCGTCTGCGTCCGTCGGAACTGTGCAGCGAAGACTTGCGTGGGAGTGGTAGTAGTCGGTGGTGGGAGGCGGAGGATGTGGCTGTGAGGGATCAGACACATCGGAAACCTTTTTTTTTTTATCCACTTTTTCTCCCATTTTTTCTATATTTTCTCCCATCCCAATTTCGTATCATCCAATTCAACCCTCCCCTGTCACGGACGCTGTTTCTTGCCTCCCACAAGCCGGCTGCAATGTGGACTAAGTCATACATAGCACAAGTCCCCTCCGGTACTTGAGGTAACAGCAGTCGCATCTTTTCACCTGCGCAGCTCGATCTCTCAGTGGCAAGGAGTAACGCGTGGGAGGCTCACGCTGCCCCCGACACTTCCTGATTCTACTGCGCAGGCGCACCAACCGACCTGTAGGAGTCGCTGTCCACAACGCCCGATCCCCACCCATCAGTTTCCCACCCCCTAATACGGCCAATGTGTATTAGTACGGACGACCAGCTAAACTGAAAGCAAATGTGGAGCGCTGGGCTCGAACTGGCGAGCCCAGCGTCTCCAGCATTTCGTGGCGAGCGCCTTGCCCACTACGCCACGTAGCCGCCCTAGAAACAGCGGAAACCTATCGATTGGTGGCCCCGGCCTGTGAACGGCTATCCAGGGTATTGGGAGGATCGTGATGGAAGTAAATGGTGTGAGGAGGGCGAGGAAGATAGCGGTAGGGATGAGAATGGCCATGACGACGGGAAGGGGACGGGTGGGGCCAGTATGGAGTGTAGTGGGGAAGAGAGTGGGGGAGAGGAGTGGAAAGAGGTGGGGAAGAAGAGTAGGGAAAGTGAGGGGAAGGGGAGTAAGAGGAAGAAAGAGAGGGGAGATAGCTTGAGTGGGTCAGAGGATGAGGGTAGAGGAAAGGGTTTTGTAGGGTTGAATGTAGTGGTGCGATTTGAGGGAGAAGGTGGAGTTAGGGATATAGAGCCGAAACAGCTGTCAAAGCTCATTAAAGCCCAGTTAGGTGAGGTAAGGTACGGGAAGGTGTTGGGGGATGGGAACTTGTTTATAGGGTGTGTAAGTGTAGTGCAGGTGGAGAGGGCAAGGGAAATGAAGAGCATTGGAAAAGTGAAGGTCTGTGGATTAGGGATAGTAGGGGAGAAAAGGGATGGTGGGTGCAAGGGGGTGTTTGGTGGAATTCCAATTAAGGTTAGTATGGATCAGCTGTTAGGGGATTTGAGGAGTGACGAACATAATGGGAAAGTTAAGAGTGTAGAGAGGATGAAGAGAGGGGCAGAGAAGGAGGAGACAGGGACGATAGTCATTCAGTTTGAGGGTGAGGTTAGTCCGAATGTGGTATTTTTAGGGTATTTGGCATATAGGGTTAGGGAGTTTGTGCCGAATCCGTTGAGGTGTTACAGGTGCCAGGAGTTTGGACATATAGCTAAGTGGTGTAGGAAGGGACAGAGATGTGGTAGATGTAGTGGGGAGCATAAGTATGGGGAGTGTGAACGGGGAGTGGAGCCGAGGTGTTGTAGTTGTGGTGGGAAGCATAGTGTAGCGCAGGGGTAGGCAACCCTAGGCACGCGTGCCTGCATAGGCACGCGGGGGCATTTGCATAGGCACAGGGGGTAGCACTAAAAAAATAAAAAATAAATAAAAGATATGGCATTTTTTTTTTTTTTTTTTTTTGCTTTGAAATATTATAGTGAACTATTTTGCACTGTTGTCGCATTTATCTTGTTGAAATCCTCCCACAGGTTCTTTTTACTTCCACATATTTAATTGATACCCTTTATTTGTTTATTATTTCAATTTAGCTGGAAATACATTGCTACATCATTCAGTAACATTTGCAGAGCCTTATAACAAAAACATTATTACGGTAACCATTGTGACCAGTGGGATTAATCAACAAATTGTATTATTTATTTTTCTATTTCATTGAACATTGCACATGTTAAAAGCCATTTTTTTACTCAAAATGTGAGTATTACCAAGTCAACTAGTGTTCTTAAAACAATGACAATAAACATAGTTTTATTAGATTGAAATAATGTGGTTGTGTACTTATTTTTCTGTTAACTTATTATGGATTGAAAACTGAAAACCTTAATGCACAGTAACTGATCTCAATATTTTTAAGTTCTGGTAACTAATAATTTTCTTTTTTACAGTGTAGTCTTGCGATCAATCAAAACTTATTTACACGATATACCTCACATTCACATCCTGGTGTTCTCCTGGTGTTCTCCATTAGGCCTGTAGGTGGAGCTATGACAGCACACGTACAGTACACACACTGATGGTGTGTGATGTGTCCAAAAATGAATGGGCAAATGTGAGTGAAATGGTCGCACTGTATGCAGCTGTCTGCATTGCATCATGAATATGCACCACAGACAGTAAGTATCCCTCCACCATGTGAAAGTAATACATAACAGATCCTAATGTAAAAAACTGATTTTAGATGTATGCACTTTATGTGCTCATTTTATGCCTGTCTTTTTTCTGTTGTGAAGCACTTTGAGCTGCAGTTTCTGTATGAAAGGTGCTATACAAATAAAGTGTATTATTATTATTATTATTATTATTATTATTATTATTATTATTATTATTATTATTATTACTTATTATTATTATTACTTATTACTATTATTATTGCCTCATCATAAAACCTCACAAACACCAGCAACTGAACATTCTCAGTGGACTCATCCACAGCTAAGGACATGCACTGTAAACTATTTTATTCTATCACACATAAGAATCTTGTTGCAATTGCTTAAAAGTTTGACTGACCTTAATAAACGGACCTTTGTCTTATTGAACATTTTCTTTGTGGACCTTTACGATTTGTATTTGAGTACCCCTGGTCTATACCAATGATCTCAGCAGTTACTGTATGTCAATATCTGTAAACATTGTCAACTGTCTCCCTAAGCTGGAAATCAGAGCATCAGACGCTGTGATGTCATTAAATAACACTTTTTGGACTTGATATGAATATCAAATGCTTCGGCTTTGGAATAGACTTGTGCATATGTCTTCTCAGAGACTCATTAAAAATATATTTAATTTGGACATTTTGCATGGTCATCCCGGGCTAATGAGTTGAAATCCTTATTTTATGTGAACGATTTGGCATTCATCTCCCAGTTTCGGGTATAATTGTGGACTACCAAATTTTTACACTAGGGTTTTCTACTGGAAACAACTTGTGTATGCTAAAGGCACATCAATCTCAATGAAAACCACAAACTGGATGAAAGCAGTAATTATATTCTGATGAGGCCACAAGAGATGACATTAAACGTATGTGTACATCAGTGGAGGTTTCTCTATGACAACACGTGAAACACAAATTCACTCATAATTCATAATTATTATTAATTTACATATACCTATATATAAAAAAAAAAAAAAAAAAAAAAAAACGATATATATATATTTTTTTTTTAATTATTATTATTATTATTTTTTTATTATAAATGTTTTCCTCTGTAAAAAAAAATGCCAGTGAATTTTTTTTTTTCAAAAATGGCCAAAATTGACAGCTCTGAGCAGGCCTGCACTGCAGTATTGCCTGCAGTAATTATTCGTGAAGAAAACTTCACAGGTGTGACCCATTGTTAAATAAATAATAAATAACAGCGAATCAAAATAGGCTATTAACTTCATCTAAGCACGGTCTGTGCAGTTAAACTCTTGCCATTGAATGGAGGATTGATTGATTGACAGCCCTTGACATCCAATACACGGAGGTTGAATATGATTGGCAGCCTTGCAAATCCAATCAGAGATTTCTGCATTGCAAAGTAAAAATGGGTCCAGCTGCATGTCCGGAGGATAGGTTTAGCTTGGGCCAATCTCAAGTTTCTCAAGTTTCTTTATTAGTTGTCATACAGAAGTACAGAATACTTTTATACAAAATGTAACATAAAGAAGCATTTTGTATAAAAGTATTCTGTACTTCTGTATGACAACTAATAAAGAAACTTGAGAAACTTGAGATTGGCCCGAGCTAAACCTATCCTCCGGACATGCAGCTGGACCCATTTTGACTATGTGAAAGTTGAGACTATGAGAAAGTTGTTGTTTAGTAGTTAGTAAGCTGTACAGCTATAACAAGTCAGGCTAAATTAAACTTTGCGCCAACATTAGGACCGAAGTATAAACCAGCAACTGAGCAACATGAAGAAGTGGATTTATGCATCTGGATTAGAAAAAACGTTGTGGATGAAAAAGTAAGTAGGCTACAGTGCTTGTATGCTAACAGTAGCTAGGCAGCTTAGCCTACATCACAATGATAATCACCAAGCTAACTTACTGTACACACTGTAGGGCTGGGCAATTAATCGAAACAGAATCGCGATATCGATTCATAGACCTATGCAATCTAATTTCTAAGTTATGACTATTTTCTTTTATTAAATTTTTTTTTTTTTTTTTTTTTTTACTTTTTAAATAATTTTATCTGGGTTGAACATGATTTGTGGAACTCCCTCTGGTGTTGTGGTTGTGGTATTCACTGACCTTTGGGAAGTATTTCGACATGCACATGGGTATCTTAGTGGTGTAGTGTATCTTGTAGACCAGGCCCATTGCAAGTTGCTGTACTCTGTCGTCTACTCTAAGCCATCCTAGGTTGTCAAAGTGGACAGGGGTGAGGTGGGTTTTAGGAGTAAGGTCAAGCAGTAGTCTGACCAGTTTGTTTTGTGATGTTTGTAATCTTGTTTTTAGTGCCTTTGAGGTGCTTTGGTACCATGAGGTGCAAGCATAGTCGTAGTACCCTTGAATGAGTGCTCCTGTTAGAGTCTTCAAGGTATTCTTGTTTACCAGAGAGGAGATCCGGTACAGGAATCTAGTTCGTTGGTTGACTTAGTTTTATTACATTGGATCCCATTTTGTCACAGGAAAGATTTGCCTCTATAGGATGGAACCCAGGTAGGTAATTTCATCTTTCCTTTTAAGATAAGATAAGATATTTCTTTATTGATCCCCTTGGGGAAATTCAGGCATCATAGCAGCATGGGGAAAGGGGGGGGGGGGCGGTACAGGTAGTGAAAACAACACAAGCAGTGTAAACAAATAGGTCAATATAATTTACTATCTAACTAACTGAAATATACATTATTCATTATTCACAGTATCACAGTATCCACATAAGGTGCAGTATGCATAAGGTAGTGTTATTGTCCTACTTGGGTTCCTATTAGTTCTAGGTCGCTGCCCACTGTTGTGGAGCCTGATGGCCACTGGTATGAAGGACTGTCCGAGGCGGTTAGTTGAGTGTCGGGGGGGTATGAGTCTGTGGCTTCCTTGTCACCTTCACCTAATATGTTTTGATCTGGTCAGGTGCGCTGTCACCTAAAATGTTTTGATCTGATCAGGTGCGCTGTCACCTAATATGTTTTGATCTGGTCAGGTGCGCTGTCACCTAATATGATTTCATCTGGTCAGGTGCGCTGTCACCTAATATTATGTTTTCATCTGGTCAGGTGTGCTGTCACCTAATATGTTTTCATCTGGTCAGGTCCGCTGTCACCTAATGTTAATATGTTTTCATCTGTGTCCACTGACCACTGACACACAGTGGGGGATGTTTTAAAAATATTATTTAATATATAATATAATATAATAATTTGTGCTTCACCTAAAAATTTGGTCAGCAGCCTCCACTGGTGTACATGCAATATATATGTCCTTCATTTATTGGGGGAGATATTTATTACCAATTATAACATGCCATGCTCCAATGAGCACCCATTTTAGTTTAAACTAAAACAGTGAGAGGAACATTCCAAACATTCTAAAACCACTGCTTGATTTAGATATTTATTTTTCTTTCTTTTCTTAATTTTTTTTAGCTATTTAGCATTTTTCTGTTTATGACTTAATAATTTATTTTATAACTATAGGAGCAAACCAAGTAGTCTACTGTTATGTTTACCTAGTTAAGTGAGAGATCTGGACCACACAACATTACACAAAGAAATCTTTATGGCAAGAAATGCATGACAATTGTTATTCCATGTTAGCTCATCTGTAGAACATATATTTCAAACTATTAAATACACCTTGTACAATGTAATGCAATGCATTTATAACATACTAATGATAACACAACATAAATAAATGGTTCATTTGAAAATAGGAGAAGTAAAAGCACCATACTTGCTACTTTTCTTATTAGCTCAAATTGCTGCAGGTTTAGAACTGTACCCAGGTAGGATGGCTGCCCAGAATGGCACCTCATGTTCAAGTCACCTCTAATATTATACACCAGTCCTCCCAGGTGTCAGGCTCCTCATTCACTTCCATTCATTTTGAGGACCATGTCTATTATAATTTGAGCTAATGTTGCCATTTTCAAATCAGTAACCTAACTATTTCTCACTTGACGTGTAGTTTGACCAACTGTCAACTTCACAGAATGTTTAAAAATTTTCTTCCAGCAAGGCAGCAGGTTAACCATGGTAACCACTCCCAAACATTCTACACAAGGCAAATATACACAGCACACTCAAACTTACAGTACAACAAATTGACCGGATCTGCTTTTATTTTTCAAAATAAATCAGTAAAACACTTAAATGCCAAATCAAACATCTAAATCTGATTCAATATTGTCTGTTTTATTGAAATGTGTACAGCAGCAGTTTGTGTTGACAGCGGACAACAGGGACAGCAGTTGTCACTAGCTTACTTATAGATGCACTTACATGGAGGTAAGACTGCTGAAACTTGACAAGTTCTACAAAGTAAAAAATCGCTTTGAGGAGAGACCTGTTAACATGTTACGTCACGGTGACCAATCGCAGCCACTCTTATTGTCTGGGACCAAATACGGCCACGCCCCATTCCCAGTAAATCCCAGTGGGAATCTCTAGAATGGGTTTTGGCGACGGTGTATACGGAAGTGCCTCTCAAGGTGACGATAGACAACACTTTCTGTTGTCAGTAGATGGCAGCATTGGTTTAAAATTAAAAGGTGAAAATGTTGAAAACTACAACAATACATTTCCCAAGACATACATGGTAACATACAGGGTAACATTAGACATGGTAACATTATAAATGGTAACATTATACATGGTAACATACATGGTAACATACATGGTAACATTAGACATGG
This sequence comes from Notolepis coatsorum, assembly GCF_963971535.1. Lineage (NCBI taxonomy): Eukaryota > Metazoa > Chordata > Actinopteri > Aulopiformes > Paralepididae > Notolepis > Notolepis coatsorum. Next base: position 39,139,054 of record NC_140184.1, read on the forward strand.
TAACATTAGACATGGTAACATACATGGTAACATACAGGGTAACATTAGACATGGTAACATTATAAATGGTAACATTATACATGGTAACATACATGGTAACATACATGGTAACATACATGGTAACATTAGACATGGTAACATTATACATGGTAACATACATGGTAACATACAGGGTAACATTAGACATGGTAACATTATACATGGTAACATACATGGTAACATACAGGGTAACATTATACATGGTACATTATACATGGTAACATTTATGTTGGGGCTAATGGACTGTAAAGCTGACAGGACCGTTCTTATTGGTTTGAGATGATTCTTGTTGTACCATACGTTGCTATGGGGTGCCACATTTATTTTGATCCTCCTTTTGGTTAATACAACACTTTGAATTTAACACTGTTCCAGTACTCTCATTCTTTATAGCTGAACAGGTTTGTTTATTATTTCAAGCTTGTTGCACTGGGATGCGTCTATTCTTCGACGTGATCTGAACAGCGGTAAACTATTACTGCAACCTCAGTATAGCGACCGCGAATGGTAAACTAATTATCTTAACTTAGCTGGTAGCGTTACATATGTTGTCTAAAGGGGGACCTATGGTACAATTTAAGATTTTAATGATAATCGGCATATAAAGGACAACATAAAGCATCGTTAATTTGTAACAAACCTCAATGAAAACGCGCAGGGTAAGTAATATTCGCTATTGTTATGAAAATGTGATAGAATCCTATAAAAATGTGGACGCATTTGGTCTACGTTCCGTTACATGTTAACAAATGTAAACTGAGATGTACTATTAAGCCAATTAATGTAATGTTCAAGCCATTGGATAAACAAGACACCAACGATATACTAAATGCAATAGAACTAAGAAGTCATTAAAGAAGAATTCACCAGAGAAGGCAGATTTTGAAAAATACAGAGGACGATTAAGAAAGCCTAAAAACTAGGGCGGCTGGGTAGCGGGCAAGGCGCTCGTCACCAACGCAGGATATACTGGTATCGAGCCCAGCTCTCGGCGTTGCTTCCGGCTTGGCCGGCCGTCATACTAACACAGTTGGCAGTGTTAGAGGGTGGGAAAGCCGGTGGGTGGGTCCTGGTCGTTGTAAACAGTGACTCCTACAGTTCGGTCGGGGCGCCTGCTCAGCGAGGAAAGGGAGGTAGTGTGATCCTTCCACACGTTACACTCTCTCAGTGAGAGTCCGCGCTGCCAGGTGAAAAGAAGCGGTTGATTCACATGTGTCGGAGGAAGCATGTGATAGCCTCCACTCTCCCAGACCGACTGTGGGGGGTAGGTGCGCAACGACCAGGAAGGGGATTGGGAATTGGCATAACGACTAACATTGGGATGGGAGAAAAACGGAGAAAAAGGAGAAAAAAAAGAAAGCCTAAAAACGGACTACATCATGAACCAAATGAATAACAATAAACTCCAAGAAACTTTGGAGATCATTAAAGGAACTGTAAAGGTCGTAAGACTTTTGCTGACAGCTCCAGTAGTAATGGTCCCCCAGTAGTAATTAGTGGTAAAAATAAAGAAATTGCCAAGGAACCTTTACATCAGTTGCCAATAACCTGGTGAAAAAGCTTCCTTAGTTAGGGGCTATTTAGGGAACATTTTGTTCAGAGATATTACTCATGCTTAGGAACATAAGCCAATGCTTTTTCAATCCCTGAAGTATCTGTGGAGAAAGTTGCAGAAATGTTGTATGAGCTTAGAAATGGCAACGGCTACATGGTCTGCATAATAAGGTAAACCAGCAAGGTTCTGGAAAGATGCTGCAGAACAAGTTTCCGCAACATTAACCATATTATCTATCTTTAATGAACTGACTAAATGAACTAAAACATGCAATCATGCAAATCATTCCACAGGGAGCATAATATTAGATCCATGACATGAAAGCAGCTTGTTTGTGTGACTAGTTTTTGTATACAGATGATTCTGTATTGTTGGTACTGGATGAGGATGAGGAAAGGCTTTTTTCCCCGTTCTGCATGTGAGAGTGATCCAGGAATGTAAATACACCTTCCACCCGGCTGTATGTCAAACCTATGGGCGACAGTTGGGGTCAAAAAGGGTAATGAGATTAATTAGGTAATTCTTTTGAAAAACGTAATGCGTTAAAAAATATATACGTAATTAATTGCATTCATATGGACAGTCCTAATATTTTCGTATAATGTTTGTTTTTAAGATATTTGGAATGTGCTAACATCTCTTGTTGTTTATGTCTCCGCAGGTAAGCAGCAGGATGGTGACTGGGGAGGCAGGAGGGCACAGCTATTTAGTGGCGTGCTGGCAGCCCATCCTGGTTCTTCTGTTGGGAACAGTCCTATCTGGGTCCACCACCGGTTGCCCCTCCCGCTGTGACTGCAATGCTCAGGAACGCTCGGTTGTGTGCCATCGACGGAGACTCGCGGCCCTTCCTGAGGGCATCCCCATTGAGACAAGGCTTCTGGACCTCAGCAAGAACCGTTTGAAAAGTCTGGGACCTGAAGAGTACATCAATTACCCTCAGTTGGAGGAACTGCAACTGAATGAAAACACTATCTCGTCCATCGAGCCTGGGGCTTTTAGCAACCTTGTCGGTTTGAGGACACTGGGGCTGCGCAACAATCAGTTGAAGCTCATTCAGCTGGGAGTGTTCACAGGTCTCAGCAACCTCACTCAACTGGATATTAGTGAGAACAAAATTGTCATTCTGCTGGACTATATGTTCCAGGAACTGTACAACCTGAGGGCCCTGGAAGTTGGTGACGATGACTTGGTGTTTATCTCACCTCGTTCTTTTCATGGCCTCAGCAACTTGGAGAGGCTTGACATTGAGCGATGCAATATTAACTCAGTACCCACTGAAGCTCTTAGCCATCTGCATAACCTGTTGTCACTTCGGTTACGCCATCTCAACGTCAGCGTCATCAGAGATTACTCCTTCAAGAGGCTTTATCGGCTGAGAGTGTTGGAGATTTCCCAGATGTCCGCCCTAGAGACAATGACCCCGAAATGCCTCTTTGGACTAAACATCTCATCGCTGTCCATCACAAATTGTAATCTTACTGCCATCCCTTATCAAGCCATCCACCACTTGGGGCATCTTCGCTTTCTCAATCTGTCTTTCAATCCTATTCATACTGTTGAAGGGAACCAACTACACAATCTACAAAAGCTACAGGCCTTTCACTTGGTTGGCGGTAGAGTAGCTACCATTGAGCCCTATTCTTTCCGAGGACTGAATCACCTTCGCATCCTCAACATATCAAGCAATAGCTTGAGCACCCTGGAGGAGTCTGTCTTTCACTCAGTGGGAAACCTGGAAACTCTGGCTCTATATGATAACCCTTTGGCCTGCGACTGTCGCCTGCTCTGGGTCTTCCGTCGGCGGTGGAGGCTCAACTTCAACCGTCAGCAGCCCATGTGCGCTTCGCCCAAGGCTGTGCAAGGCAAGGAGTTCAAAGACTTCCCTGATATCCTCCCCTCTTACTATTTCACCTGCCAGAAGTCTAAGATCCTAGACTACAAAATACTTGAAAAACATGTGGATGAAGGAACCACTGTACATTTCGCCTGCCAATCTGAGGGTGATCCCGTTCCTGTGATAATGTGGCTGTCCCCTAGGAAGGAGTTCATTACCACCAAAACTATAGGGTCGAGACTTACTGTGTCTCCTGAAGGCACATTGGAGGTGCGATATGCCCAAATCCAGGACAATGGCACCTACCTGTGCATTGCCAGCAATGCAGCTGGGAATGACACCAAGCCAGCTCACCTCTTTGTGCACAGCTACTCTCCCAACTGGCCCCATCAGCCCAACAAAACATTTGCCTTCATTTCCAATCAGCCCAGTGATGACAATGCAAACGTGACCCGCATCACTGTCCCCTTCCCATTTGATGTAAAGACTCTGATTATTGCCACCACCATGGGATTCATCTCTTTCCTTGGGGTTGTTCTCTTCTGTCTTGTTATTCTCTTTCTTTGGAGCAGAGGAAAAGGGAATACAAAGTCAAACATAGAGGTTGAGTATGTGCCACGAAAAGAAGAAGCAGAGGAAAGCAGTCCAACTGAGGGACCCTTGAAGTTTAACATGAAAATCATGTGAGCCTCAATATGACTCCATGTGAATTTACAGACTGAGGTAGATACTATCCTCTCTTGAAATATATGCTCAGTTCATGAAGATAGATATTGATCAGCAGCAAAAGCCTCACGACACTACGCCCCAGACTGTTGTACCTACAGGGACTGAAGTGTTGAATTTCAAGTATTACAATTTCTGTGAGTTTTTATGGGCAATAGTCATTAAGAAAAATAAGCCAGTCCTACTGTATATGCTCCCTTCTACCAGCAAAGGGAGCTTGTCTTTGAAATTATCAAACATTTTAACTATATGTATTTTTCTGTATCTTGTTCTTTCCATGTACATTTGGCAATGGCACAATAAGTAATGCTTTTAATGGCTATTGGTTTTGAAAATATTAACACTCTAAAGAGCAGGTCAACTTTTCAGCAAATCGTATCTATCTTTTTTATAATTCAATTACAAGAGTGAGAGGTATTCTGTTGAGTTTACAAAAGTATGATTGACAATCATCAAAGTTATTTCAGTTCCTTGTCAATTTGGCTGTCCAGTGTACTTCGAAACAAAGGTAACATTTGTAATTTGATGCCTTACGTTTCCCATTTTCAACGTTGAGTATATCAGCACATAATAACAGATGTTTATGTCTAAATTCATTTTGCATCCAAGGCCTGCTCTGAAGGTAATGTGTTCATAAACTCTTGAAATACTGTCATCATGGAAAATGATGGGCAGGTGGAAAGCATATTAAAACAATAACATTTTATACAACAAAGTTGATTATTTTATGCTAATCTACTCTACTATAAAAGTGGAATATGGCAAGACATTTTTTCGTGTCCATGTTTTTGTCATAAAGACATAAAGCATACAATTGGTCCCTGTAGGTTTTATTGATTGATTGAAAACTTTATTAACAGATTGCAGAATGGGTACAATACAGTACAGCTCAATACAAACAACTGCTAAGAGGATGAAGACCAGAAAAATACTTTCATCTTGTTTACATAAGGGTCCTCCATTTTCAATTCATCAAGATGTGGTACATCAGGTGTACCACACATGGTGGTATTGATTACACTGAAGGCAGAAAAGAAAACACAAATAAGGACATTTCACAGCCATCTTTTAACCCTTTCAGGTATACATTGGAATGTTTTCTCGGAATTATATCTAGGAATTCTAGAACTACATAGCTTCCAATGGCCAATACCCATTGTGATATCATCATTCAAATGCTCAGTACTCAAAATTTAAATGTTACGTGTGAGACAGTACACAGAAGGTTAATATGTATAGCTCCCAACGGTGCTGTCCCAACATATCCCTTCTTTTTTTCTTCTTTTTTTTTTTCTTCTTTTTTTTACATCTACATCATCTGTAGGCTACAGGGTATGTGTATTTTGGCAAAGGAAGCCGAGTTCTTCCCAGCCCGTTTATAGGAGAAATGTCAGGGTAACAGGCTCAAATTGCTGAATTAATACACTTGTAATAACAATCACTTTCAAATAAAAGCACAGCAAGTCCTCACTGAAATTCTGACCCAGCTCTCAAAATGTGAAATAGGCACGTTATTTAGTGCTGTATACGCGGTTCTCGTTCTCTGCTCCAGTTACCGTTAGAGTTGGCTCAGGATTTCAGTGGAGGACTTGCTGTGTTACTTAGTTATGTAAATAGGTATTTTGGGCTCAAAGTGCAATCGTTTCACTACAAAACACATGCATAATGCTGCACAAGTCATTTTGAGAATAATTTTGAGAGTCATTAAGAGTAATGTTATGCCTGCTTCGGAACTCTAAAGCACCGACCCCCATTGGAGAAGGCTGAGAAGGCTAACTCGCTGTGTTATGACAAGGACGCAAAAACTGAAAAAGTTAACTGTTGAAGGCCCAATCCAGAATAAAAGAAAATGTCCGCTAGGCTCCCCTGTTTGTCCCAGGGCAAGCTTGGTGGGGTAGTGGGGTTTGTGTGTGTGTTACTCACATGAAGACACAAGCTATATCAGCTAGCTAGATTGCTACTGTAGTATATTCCTACAGAATCCCACAATAATCTAAGGTTATTGTAGTACAGTACAATGGGATTGCTTAACTGGAAGGAGGAGAAAGGGAACTCATACGTGATAGAATTGTTGGTCTCCTCATCTGACTTAAAGCAGATGAAGAATAAACGTGTAGCCAGACAAACCAGAACTATAGTTCAACTCAACATTTATTTGAGTCAGAGGCCAAGGGTGAATAAGAAGTTGCCTTTTACATACAAAAGATTATCAGACAACATTAACATGGCTGCTGTGTACAGGAATCAACAAGGTTTTGCATCTCAAACCCCAATATGCACAGTCACTCGTTAACATAATTTGAACATACATTGACAACACTGTAAGCCCTTTTTGTATATAAGTAAGCCTGGTTTCTAAGCTAAGTTTACATTCTATTCTAACCAAACATGGTGGTTCCATTTCGGCTTACTTACATTAAAACAGCTCAGCAGTGGTCTCTCGGTGGGGAGCGGTTGGAGCATGTAGACCTGGGTGGGGTCTGGGCTCCAGAATAACACTTTGTCGGTCCTTACATCCTATAATTTCTAACCAATATTAGCACATGGTTGGTCCAATCCAGCGTCTTCTTGTGGGAGGTCGGGTCTTGTCCCACGGGTGGGGGTGGTGTGATGTCATCTTCCCTCAGTGATCAGAAGGGGGGTCTTTATGGCCCCCCCTCCTTGGTGTGATCTTTCAACTCAACTGATTGCCGAGTACTGTTCCAATAAACCTTTTACCAACTGTATCTCCCGTATATATGAATTTACCCATTTCTAATATTATGGTTTACTCTTTTGATACTAAACAGTCGATTAATAGATAACTTTGTTTGTGACTTAGTGTCCATGACTAATCATTTCTTCAACAAGTCTAAACTGGTCTGCCCTGTGGTCAAACCCAGCTGTCTCTGATCAGCATTTACATACAGTCAGTTCGAAAAGGTGTTTGTTCTCTAATTTAATCATTGCTTGAGTGGGGGTTGAGAATAACTATTGCTGTTGTTATCTGCTGCAGCTGTCTCAACTAGCCACTGAGTCTCTCTCTGCTATTGAAAGGTACATCTGGCTTTACATTATGGGTCTCTAATTTATTCCCACATATTAATTATGAAATTCAACGTCAATATTTACCACACTACCTAAACATAATTTCTAATATTATTATTCATCAACATTATTTCATCAACAATAGGCTGTCAGCAACTAACAGCTGTATAACTTAATTTAAAAGGCGAGTCCCCTTTATTGACTCCGGACATCTACACATTTTGACAAATAAACACTGCTCTCAAATAGAAGCCAGGTCTAAATGAATGGTTCCTGTTGTTGCCACGGTTGCAGCGTTGCTCCTATTTTTATCATCATTTGCAATCACATGAAAATGCTGAGCAAAACACCTCTCCATTCTCTCCCTCTCCTGCTGATCTAGCTTGAGGCGTAGCTCTCGCACAACATTCACACAGTGCTAATCCATGATTTAAAGGGCCACTTTACCAAAAAAACAATGCTGATTTATGCTCACACACATCGTAAAGTCTAAATGGTTTTGCACACATTCATTTAGTTGAACAGTTATTGAGAGTAAATTCGTTTTTTAATATGGCCACCAGTGAAGTCTTCAGGGACATTGAAGCCTTGTGTTGTGCATGATTGTGCCAGAGAGGCTGTATCTGTGTGGCCACTGAAGCTGGAGTCAGTGGCTGCCATCTCGGAGCTTGAGTTGGCCAGCACTGCTAGCTGCTGGAGCGCATGTGACACCAATGTGATGGGAATTGACAGAGACAGAGGCAAAGGAAGGTTTAACTGACCAAATCTGATCCTTTATTAACTAAAAGAAAACACAGAACAGAACACAGGTCTACACATAATTATTAGCACTACTACTATTGCAAACACTGCACTGAAACAAAACCAAAAAACCTTAAAGTAAGCCAATAGAGCACACCTGTGACACCTCCTCTTTGATGAGGTGCCCAAGGTGTGGCCAATGCCTTGTTAACTCACTTGGCATTGAGAGACACTTGTCTCACCAACTAGCTGACCAACTAAGTGGCTTTCTATAGGCTCTTCCATACACAACACAATGCTTGTTAGTGCATAATGTGAATTACAAAAATAAAGTGTGCCTACATGACAACTGTAAACTAAGTGAACAACATAATTCCATTGCTCCCAACTTCTCTCTCTCTCTCTCTCACTCACTCTTTCTCAGCGTGCATGAGCGAGGTTGGCTGGAGTGAGAATGCGCTGCCTCTCGGAGCAAGATCAAATGAATGATTCGTAATTGATATGCAATTCGACATCCCAGCAATCTCTATACAGGCAACATTCACACTAGTTCAAGTAAACAATCCGATAGTATCTGCCATCCCCGCTGAGCAAGAGCTTTGTGTGAAAGGAACCAAAGGCTGGGTCCCATAGGCCGGTTGCGCTCAATGACCGAAGCAAATAAAAGCCTGTGTCAACAATTGAAGTTTTACGGAAGGTCAGCTAATTTAATTTATGTTTATCCAATACTTCTCAGGTAAACTCAACTGTTACTGTTGTTTCCTTGTTGCCGAGCTGACAAGGGTTTAGCTTGAGCTGAAATTAGCTCGAAGTGATGCCGCTTAATCTGCAGGGAGACATGAGAGGATGATGGAGACATGAGAGCATGATGGAGACATGAGAGCATGATGAAGACATGAGAGCCAGATGGAGACATGAGAGTTTGATTGATGATTGAACATTTTATTAACAGATTGCAGAATGGATACAATACAGTACAGCTCAATACACACAGTTGTTAAGGGGATGCAGACCAGAGAAAGACTTTCGTCTTGTTTACAACAGGCAGGGGCGTAGCTGGGGGGGGGGGGGGGGGGGGGGGGGGGGTAGCTTAGGATGATTCCAAGGGCTCAGCACTGGGGGGGGCCCAAAAAAAAAATATATATATATATATATATATATATATTTTTTTTTTACTAGACATCACTCAGGTGTATTTATTGATGCTCTCATTGATACTATGTTTGTTTCTGAAGTGTGTGTGTGTGTGTGTGTGTGTGTGTGTGTGTGTGTGTGTGTGTGTGTGTGCGTGCGTGCGTGCGTGCGTGCGTGCGTGCGTGCGTGCGTGCGTGTGTGTGTGTGTGTGTGTGAGATATATAGAGAGAGAGGGGGAGCTTTGGTAGACTATTGCATTGGTCCATTCATTGAAGATGAACGCAATGCGACATCCTTTACTAGGCTCACCCATCAACAGTGCAGGTGCTGAACTGCTGATCCGAATGTATAGGTAAAAACCATATTATGCGTTTTCATCAATAAATAAATGGCCATCGCAGTCGCTGGGGGCCTACAAATACATTCTTTCATGGGGCCCAGAATCTACAGCTACGCCCCTGACAACAGGGTCCCCCATTTTCAATTCATCATAACATATATGACATACATGACATACAGATAGACAGTACTGCTACATCTATACATTTATGACATACCAGATTTACAAATACAGTACTGTTTGTGATAAAAAAATTGTCTAAAAAAGAGAGTATATACATTTGACGAAGAAACTGTACATTGGAGGAGGTTGGGTAGGTGGGGTGGAGGGGGGGGGGTTGGGTAGGTGGGGTGGGGGGGGAAACTGTACATTGGAGGTGGTTGGGTGGGGGGGGGTGGATAGGCGGGTGGGGTAACTGTACATTGGATTATTCACGAAACCTTACTTGGTCCCAAGAAGAGGGTCACGTGTATTATTTCGTTAGGACATTTACTGTACATTGGAGGGGGTTGGGTTAGGACATTTACAGGGGTCAATTTCGAATTGCAGTCTCCCGTAGGTACTCTTTGAGAGTGGTTTTGAAAGTGGGTAGTGATTCACATTCCTTTACAGCTGTGGTTAGGGCGTTCCACATTAATGTGGCATAATTGCGAAACGTGTTTTGTCCCTTGTTGAGCATGATGGAGACACTCACGCTTGTGCTATTGCGGTGCCCATTGCATAGGATGTGGAAGATGGTTACCTTTATTTATTTAGGTAGCATTCAGAATCTTTGGTGTTTAATGCCCTGATACCTGGTTATGCTACAGTATTTCACTCTGTTGTCTTTCCGTGGGAGAGATTCTAGGGACATTCTGAATGAAAGCATGTGACAAGGGAGAGTCAACGGACGGCATAACCAGGTCGGATGTCATGTGGTTGTATCCAGCATGTCCCAAATTTGTGTTGCCAAATTGCACCCACATGCCCAAAATGTCATCATTGTCAACAGTAAAATGGTCTATAATACACAGTAGGATGACCTGGTGGTATGATTATGGGATTACAATACAGCAATGTCTGTATATACAGCAATATACAGCAAGGTATATTGCCTGCAGTCAGGGCTGCCTGGGAGAAATGCGTATGAGAGAGAGATAAGCAAAGATGAGCCCCTAAAGGATATTCAACTTTTAATGGAAGAACAAAACAGAAGGAAAAGATAACTTCACAAAGGCAACATGAATATACATAGATCCAAAAGGACAAAAATCAACACTTAAATCCAAAGAGAAGAGGGTCTATACCAGAGAAAACAAAGTAGCAAGGAGCCAAGGGCCGACATCAGCTAAATAGGCTAACTGCAAATAGAGTAGCCAGGTACTGACACCAGGCCACACACAGCTTTGGCCAACGCTACCCAAGCTACACAAACGACCAAGACAATTCACACACAGCACATGTCGTATCTCCAAATGTTGTGAAGTAACATATGTTTTGCCTGGAAAAAAACATCGTTATTAACAAAACATTCGGGAGGGGAAGGAAGGAAGAGTGGGGTAATGTCCAATGGACATCTTACCTGCACCAAGGAACGCAGGGCAAAAGGCCGCAACACAGGTCTCCACGTTGACGAAAGGCCTCTCGCTGGTGGGACAAAAAGAAGCTATGGCCGGAGCCTTGTCATGGTGCAGGCCCGACTACATCTTCTGTCAAAGATGATGTCATAGTCAGAGTGCCAGGGCCCTCTGCTATTCTCACGGCTAATGTCAATGGTCGTAGCACAAGCTAACAGCTAACTCTAGGCTAACTGATAGCATCAAACTAACGTTCCCAGCCGAGCGCAGCCGGCAGCTAACGTCGTAGCTAAACAGCTAACTGGCTAACAGTTAGCTCAACCCGGCTATCGCTAACCATTAGCTAACGCAGAAGCAAGCTATGCAGCTACCACTGAAAAACTGTACAACGTGAGAAAAGCAATACAGGCCAACACTTCAGACAGCCGCTGTGTTTTCCTCTTCTCATACGAAGAGAGAAGGGAAAAAGAAGGCAATACACGTCCGACTACAGAGTGGTGTTTACCATAGCGGTGCCGGCAACAAGTCCAGGCCAAACACCGTTAGCTACTAGTACTACAACAGCTAGTCGGCCCGTTTAGCTCCCGAGAGAGAGAGAGAGATATCCACGCGGGAATAGAATAGAGTGCATTAAAAACTCACCAAACGTCCAAGAGGATGGAGACAACCGCGTGGAGTTGACGAAGTTCATCTGCCGAACGACCATCCTCTTCATCTTGGCATAACAATGCTGCACGCGCTGTCTCTAGGTTAGCTAACGCTAGTTAGCCTTTAGCTAAGCTAGCTACTAGCCGACATCATCATGGCTATATCCCGACTGAACCACACGTTAGCACTCAATATTATAACGTAGCTAAAGCTAACTAGCTGTCCCTGTCTTTAGCCGGGATGGCTAGCCTGACTGAACTGTCTAAATTGCAACAACTTTCATCTTCAGTCCATCTGCCGAACGATGTCCTCTTCATCTTGGCTGGCATAACTTCCAATGCTGCACGCGCGAAATAGTCAGACGCTAGTGATGGGTCGGTCATGAGCGACTCGTTCATAAGAGCCGATTCATTGCCGTGAGCGTGAGTCGAATCGCTCACGTCTGGCAATGAGTCGGTTCACGCCCCCCCCCCCCCCCCCCCCCCCCCCCCGGCACGCACACAGACACACAATGAACTCAACAGACGCTACCTTACCTGTAACCCCTACCCTCATTGAAACCAATTCTGCTGCCTGCAGAGCCTCAGAGCTGCCTGCAGAGCCTCAAAGCCAGGAACAAGTCAGACACATTCTACAAAGTGTCTAATGTGAAATATATAAGCATATAAGCAAAACTAGATTTTAGGTCTGTGATGAAAAAGGGCCTCGCGGGAAGGGGGGCCCCGCAAAAAATTAAAAAAAAATTATTTTTTGAATTTTTTGTGCGAGGCCCCCCTTCCCGCGAGGCCCTGTGCGACCGCACTGCTCGCACACCCCCTGAGGCGGCCCTGCCTGCAGTGTTTGTGTGCTACAGTATATGCCATAGAGGGCATGTCATTGTGATTTTGTGATATTGTATTTCCATGACATTCTTTGAGTTTGACACCAAAGAGAACTGGAGCATAAACCTTTTTGAGAGGCAGTGGAATAATTCAAATATAATACCCATGTGAATAATTTCACATGGGTATTAGATTTTAGTACATAGGGTTCACAGAGGCTTTAATCAGTCATATAATTAACTAATTTGTATCATTTCACTCTACAGCTAAAGTCCCAACCAGACACTTTATTTTGATCTCCTCGCAACCTTTCAAAACAGTATTTAAATTACATGACTTATTGGAAAATATCATGTAGCTTAATGCTATAAGTCTCTGAAGGGATTCATGACTATTGACCATGGTTCAGTGGGTTTGTTGATATGGTAAATGGACTGCATTTATATAGAGCTTTTATCCAAAACACTTTACAACGTATGCCTCACGTTCACCCATTCACTCATGACAGTGGAGGCCATGCAATGTGCCAACCTTTTCATCCGGAGCAGTTAGGGGTTAAGTGTCTTGCTCAAGGACACTTCAACGCGCTGCCCGGGAGGAGCTGGAATCTAACCGGGAACCTTATGATATCCAGACCATCACTCCTCCTCCTGAGCCACTGCCGATGGTATTGGTTTTAAAGGGGAGATGAAGTATTGAACAATATGAGCCTAGTTTGTTTGTTGTGTGCCTTGGATAAGACATGGTCCTATAATCAAATGTGAAACCTAGCTTATTTGTCTGAAAACTCAAATGTAATTTCCCCGTTTTTGCCATGGGCGCCGCCATTTTAGATTTAGCTGGATGGTGACGTCACCGTGATGGTTTGGGCTGGGTCCCGGTTTACAGTGCTGGTTAGATAGCTACGTAAATATGGAGTGTCGTGAAAGTCAGTCAGTAAATTGTCAACCAAATGTAACGTTACCTACAGAAAAAAAATATATTATATAATTATACTATTATCTGCGAGAACATCTGCAAACAGCTCCACTATCTGTGTGTGTATACTGTGCTTTGGTCAAATCACATTCAGCATGCCCTCAGCATTTCTCTCCTCCCTCAATAATATTATGTTATTTATGTACATTATCATTATGTAAACAAATGCACATATGGATTGTTTGCTGCAACGTTTCTGAATGAATTGAAGCATTAATAAATAAGCAGATAATTAAATTAGATGTCCATAACATTTGTGTTTTTAATTAGCATAGCCTAAATAAATATGAATTCAAGAAGTTAAATACTGAATTAACGACACATTTATTAACAGGCTGAATAACAGGCTGAAAAAAACAATTTGCCTATTTAATAGGCTAAACACTGTGCGTAAAATATAGGCTAGCGGTGGTAAAAAGCAACTTTGGCTATAGCCTTCTAAAACAGGCTAAATTTCGTTTTGGCTTCTTGAGTTCACATGTCTTTGGTTTGCAGTGGTGCATCTGCGGGCCAATGTTCCGAGACATATTACATTTTATTTGTTAGGCTATTTGAATACACCAGCCCTAAATGGTGGATTCAAATAGCCTAACAATTATACAAATACATAAATATTCTCTCAGAGCTTTCTCTCTGAGACCTTTGATCACTTGGTTTGATGCTCAAGCAGCTGTATCTTGGCGACCATTGGAGGAGAAGTTGGTGTCCCCATATAGACTTCAGGATATTGTGTATACCAACATACCAATTAAACAATGTAAATTACGATTTGGCCCTCTTATCACACATGTGATCCAGACTTGGCGTGACACTCAGAAAGTGGGTACAAACCGCCATCAATGGCACACGCATTCCCCTCTATTTAATAACAATCTTCTCCTTATTGGACAACAACCTATTAGGTACCCTAGCTGGGAAAAGAAAGGCATACACACATTGGGGGATATCTTCGATAACTCTGGTCTCCGCTCTTTCCAGGATATATCCAACAGATATGATCTCCCCGGAACCTCCTTTTTCTTTTATTTACAAATAAGAGCAGCTCTGAAGGCTCATGGCGTGCCATGGGACGCTCCACTAGTGCATCACCGCTTTCGCAAATTCTTCAAAGAGACATCGAGAGGCTTCGTTTCTGACTTTTATCGCCATTTACTCATGTCCTCGTATAAAGACCTCCCCCATGATACGATTTGGAGAAAGGATGTACCGGAATTGGATGTAGATTTTGATTGGGATGCAGTCTGGGAAAATGTTCGGTTATCCTCACACAACCCAGATCACCAACAGATTCATCAATATTTTATTCACAGGACTTATTTAACCCCTAGACGATTGAATTCAATGGGTCTCAGACCTGACTCTTTATGTACCTTGTGTCCAAATTGCGCCACAGGTACATTTATGCATATGTACTGGGAATGCCCTCCTGTTGTTATTTTTTGGGAAAATGTTACATATCTCGCAGACATTTTCTCTTTAACCATACCTGTATCTCCTTCTGTATTATTACTGAATGATCTCTCTCAATTACAGACCTCTATACAGGTGAAAAGACTCATTTTGGCCGGCCTCACAGCCGCAAAAAAATGTATTGCCTCACGTTGGTTTCACCCAGACAAACTCTGCCCGAAGGTATGGTTTCTCACCTACCTTGATGTGATCTATTTGGAGATATCCACGGCACGTGTTATAGGGGTTAAGGAATCTAATACGCAATTTGGTTGGCTGCAGTGGCAAAATTAAAAGAACGCATATAAGTTTGGAATTTTTTGTTTTTGATCTTTGTTTTTTTTACTGAATAATGTATTGAGAGTGTGACTCATGTTGAGGTCCTTGGGTGAGCGGGGGGGGGAAGAGAACGAGCGAGTGTCCATGTAGGATGATCACTGTACAGTCTATCAGTTATTGTCTTGTCGTGTGGTGTTAAGTTATTGTCTTGGGAAGTCTTTTTATGTATTATTAATTATTATTGTATTGTGATATGTTTTGTTTCATGTTGGAAGAAAAAAAAGAAAAAGAAAATAAAAATATTTGATAAAAAAAAATATATATATATATAAATATGTCTCGGAACATTGGCTGTTGCGTTGTTGCAAACTGGGGAGGTGTGAATTAAAGAAGTTAAAACTAATAACAGGCTGAAAAAACAATATAGGCTAAACAGTGCGTAAAAGTGTGATGTCTTTTATGCTGCGCTGTGACAGCACTCCATCGTGGACACTGGACAGCCAGCTGAAGCGCGTGGGCCATACATCCCAAACTTTGTAATCCTGCGTCTTTCATGTATTTGACCACGTTTCGGGCATTATCTCAGAGTAGTATGACATGAATATTTTCTTTCGGAATATGCCACGTCTGGAACATATTCTCGAATGCTGTTGCCAGCGCTGCAGCCTGCAGCAGTATGGGAGCCGGAGAACTCTTGGGAATGCAGGACCGCTTTACGGAGTTGGAAGTCTGCGTCAAGCCACTGAGCTGTCAAACTCAGCATTGACATGGGGCTGACATCAGAGCTCCAAATATCACTGGTAAAGCTAATTGAAGAAACGACTTCTTTCAGAAGGCTATCATTGTGCGAATACACTGCCTTGTAGAGCTTGGGTACAGGGCAATGTCTGAAAAATACATGCGACCTGGGAGAGTGTAACGCGGTCGTCGAGCCCTATGAATCCATTACTTTTCATGTGATCACCTTAGCCTTCTGACTACCACCGTTATACGCACATGTGCCCTCTAACGTGGTTTGCATTAGTGGCCGCATTGTTTCCTCTGACTTTTTTTGTGCCAATAATAACGAGTTGAGTTCACCATGTAGGCTGCACTTCATCTCGATATTCAGCCGAACGCATGAATGCTGAGTCTGGCATCAGTTTGCTTACATCAAACACAATGAATGGTTTTGTTACACACGTATTATTATTCTGCAGTGTTCTGGAGGTCCAGATTAATGGTTGAGGGTTGGTTCAACTAGGGGTATGGATTGGGCTATCACCTAAAGTCCACGTTTATTATTTTCTATATATATATATATATATATATATATATATATATATATAATATATATTGTTTTATTTGTAAGATATATATTTACTGTTGACCTGATAGTGTTTTATTGTTTGCCCGTATACTCCTTGTATCGCAGCTGCTTACAACGGAGACAAAGTTATACCGTTAGTTTTGTATACAACCGAGCCACTCAACACATATTGAACGGAGAAAAAGATAACCGTTAGTTGGAGAATAAAAGTGAGGAGAGAGAGGTGTTTTACTACAGCGCTGTGGTGGTAACGTTAGTGCCGTTATTAGTTGGAAATGGTGTTGTGGTGTTGCCAAGGGAGAGCAGGAATACCATACTCCTGCATCGATCTGCCGACGGCGACGGGCAGAGGATAACAGAGACAGAATAGACCTTTAGACTGAGTTCGGTTGAGGCTGAACTCATGTAGCAACCAACAGACTTTAGGTGATAGCCTAATCTATACCTTTCTGTTGAACTAATTCTAATTATTAATCTGGACCTTCAGAACATACAGTATTATTAATTTGCTCAAATGTTGTGGCCTCACACAGTGCCAACTGCAGGTCTCGCCATCTCAAAGATGACAGAGCATACATATGCAGCATCCCCCTGTTGGGGTTGCTCAATGCTGTAAAATATTACATAAATGTTTTTTTATGAATAACGATATTTGAGGAGCCTAATAATATTGCTACAGCATGCTGCAGGTAGTAGTAGCTAGGTACGTGGGAGGCTGCGGGTGAAACCATCTCCGTGACATCAGCATTTAGCGTGAACAAAATGGCGGCGCACATGTTGATAAATGCTACATAAATGGACATAACAAAAGATGTCTTAACTAATTCATGGCCAAAATAACAGCAACATCCCACAGTTGGTGCTTAGGTGAAATGTTACTGTAAACTAAATATGGGTGAATTCATAGGTTCTTGTGGCAAATTTGTTATGCATATGGAGCTGCATCTATGGTTTTAATTTGCATGGGTCAGGAGATACACTGGTAAATGTAAAGTTTGGCCTGATTTGGCCAAACTTTACCTGGCCTGAGTTTGAGAACCCCTGGTGTAGGACTGTCCCCTGCGGGGCCCTAGTGTTTCTGACCAGTCTGTCTGACACACAGCCTTGTAGGTGCACAAATTGTGGTCTGCCCGTCAAATAGTCAACAACCCAGGACACTAGGGGGGCCTCCACTTGCATCACCTCCAACTTCTCACCCAGCAGCCCAGTCCGTATTCACTGAAAAAAAAAGTTTGTTGGATTTACTTGATTTTAATGTGTACATTGGTTCCACATGATCAGAATATGTCCAACTGACATACTTTTCCTCGTTCTCCTCACTTACTTATTGCTTGTATGGTAACATTGACTTGAAAATGATGAACTAATGTACAATGTGTAAACTGTTGAAATACCAGAGAACAAGTTGGGACAACATTTGCAACAGGAAACCAAGCTAAAATGGAGACTGTAGATCTCTTTACAGGAGGTCATAAAACCCCCACAGGAGGCCAAGCAGAATCAAACAGGAACACCAAAATGGAGAAATCAGTCTCTATTAGTTTAAACTTCTAAATAAACTACAAGCAGACTGTTGGGTCATCACTGAAACTGCAAACATCTGTTATGATAGTTAATTCAAATATATGCCACTTAGTATTGAACTGTAGCATTACATATAGGATATTTGAATGATTAGATCATTCCATGCTAGGGGGGGAACCTCTGCTGAAGGGATACTCTCAGTGTAACAGACAATAGAGAATGTTAATGTGGTCATCGCTAAAACAATGAGACCAAAGGTCACACCTTACGGTGACAAACTCACAGCACAGACAGCTGGTCTAACAGAGAGCAGAGTCCAGACTTGCACTAATCTGACTTATTAGATAACAAAGGGATATTTGAAAGTCATTACAATTTCAACAGTCTGTGAAGATAATAGAATATGTTCTGCAAATTCTCTGTTGGAATGTTTATATATAAATAAGTGGAAATCTCAGAACCATTAATTCAGTCTGGCAAATACAGGGTTGTGTTATCTCCTATGGAATAGTTGGTATCAAAATATAGGCAACGACTACATTGGTTTAATGCTGGATACATATGTAACTCATTACATTAAAGCTACAAATTAGAAAAGGTTCTAGTGTTCAACGGTCAACCAAAGGAAAGACAACTGCCAATCCATTCTCTCTTGGGGGGAGAAGATGTCAACTCATCAAGAAGCCAACCAGACGACAAGGGGGGCCCTGGGTTGCAGGAACAAAACGCCCATATAAGGACATGGGAGATCTTTGGGCAGACAGACCCAAGAACAGCAAACCTCTTGTTTTGGTGTCAAGAACCTCATTGGAGGAAAATTTACTTGGATGTGACTCTGATTGGTTAAACCTAGTCTAAACTTGTGATGTCATGTTTAAGTATAAAAGGGAGAATACAATGTTAAATCATTAGGCCAGACATCCCCGTCTGCGCCTCCAACCACCACCCCCACCTGAGAATGTACTTTGCAGACATGTGAGTGACCCATAGAACCACTGTTTTGGTGATGTTTAGTTTAAAGGTAAAGTCCCTAGTTGGGACCAGATGAACCATGTGATTGCATAGTATATTCTCTTTCATTCACAAACATGACTAATATGTGTGTACAGACTTGTTTGATGTGGAAAGCCAATATGATGGGCTCAAAGAATGTGTAAGCATCAACAACCCTTTGTGCATCATGCTTGATGAAATGATAATAATCCCTGTATGTAATAACCTGCTTTTCCACCTTTTGGGCCTCTGGCAATAAATGAGTTGAATTCTAGATTGGTTGTCCTGACTGCACAGTTATTTCCCCTCTAGCTAGGAGTCATAAAGGGGAAACCATTCCACAATGTATATCTTCTTCTATCCAGTTTAGCAAACCTGTGTATACTGTAATTAACCTAGAAATCTACATAGAATATACGACACTCTGTAGACACACAAAAAAGTTATTAGACATCAGACATCCATACATTTCAGATTTCAAATTAAGTGGTAAAAGCCTACTTTTCAAGTATTGAGTACAGTAAGTTTGTGAATGGAAATCAGACCTCTCTCCACTAACGTGAGACTACCTTTTCCCCAATAACCCCCATTCCCCCCTGATAGCACACCTTTTATGACAGACAAACAGTGACAGACCATGACAGTAACAGACAGAGATAGACCGTGACAGAGAGTGAGTGACAGTGACAGAGAGTGAGTGACAGACAGACAGTGACAGTGACGGTGACAGACAGACCTTTTATTTCAATATGCCTTTTCAATGTCACCATGCGGGCTGATCCAATCTTATCCAGTGGATAAGTATCCAGGAGTTCACCAAGTGCCACAAAAGTGAATGTTCTTGTGGGTGCTGGGCTGAGTTCGAAGGCTCTATAATGCTCTCTGTACCAACCACAAAGCTCTTTGACAATGTAGAATACACTCTTGTAAAATGCAGATTTTTATCAATTTCACTAAATTCAGGCAATCCCCCTTCTGCTCTGTGGGCCACTATCATTCCCTTCCTATAGGTTATGCCATTGGTTGTCACACACTGTGCAAGTCGAACCTCAGGCGTGTCAGGGAACTTTTGCCTGATGACTTGTGATATTTCCTCTTTGAGTAAGTCTACTGGTAGAGTGGATACAGCTGAGACCTCTAGCTTAGGCTTGCTCAGACATGGAGAGCTCAGATGGTAAGCATCATCATCTGATGCTTTGAGGCTAAAGAGAGGGGCACATTCTTGAAGCAGCTTGTGTGTCTGATAACCTGTTTAAAAAAGCTATGCTTAGCCTCAAATCGCATTGTCCACTGTCCGACAAGTGGACCAAACAGCCTAATCATCTGGGGGTAGTGCTCCAGATAATGGTGTTTTGGTAGCAGCCTGATGGCAGGGAACAACTCCTGGTATCTCTGCCTGTGCTCTAGGATTTTACTTTCTAAAAAAGCCAGCGAGTCATCACTATGTACAGGGGCAACTACAAGCTCAGTGATGTCCTTCAGATCCATAAGAACAAGCCATGCAGGCTCATCTTCAGGTACAAGTGAACCAACCAAAAAAGGTAAGAACCGGAGCAAACTCCAATTTTCATGAGCGTTTCCTCCCACTGTTTTTCTGCTGGAGAAACTTTGTGACACTACATGAGGTTTGTTTGTCCTGTCGGCCCATTTGTAGGGAAACTTCAGAATGGCGCTGTTCAGATAAGCCAATGTGAAAAGCTTTCTGGATATAAGCACTTTTTTTTTTTTTTTTTTAGCTTTGACCAGTCAGCTGGTTCTTTTTAGCGTTTATCGCTTTTTTCTTCGCATTCATACTTGGTCAAGTTCGACCGACAGAAGCAGGCTGAAAGGGTTCAGATGGGGGGAAAGACACTCTGGGAAAGGCACGGCTGCCGTCCGGGATTCGAACGCGCTCAGCCCCAGATCCGCGCGAGCGCGGTTGTCCACGGCGCTGAAATAGCACTCGCGGTACGTGGTGAGCTACTGGAGCTCCCCCGGATATAAGCACTCTTAAGCAATGAGCTAGCTCTGCAGGGATTATACCCTCCAAAAGGTCATGGGCAAGATCAGGTGGATAGCCAAAGATGATGTGAAAATGAGAGACATTATTTGTGAAGACGCATTCCCTTTTCACTCCACAACAAAATGTCCCTGTATCTTGGGCTTGTTTGACATGGGCCTGATGGAGATCCTTGGTTCTCAGACTGAAAGCACCAGATGCAACAGAATGTTGCTGAATATCACTGCTCTTTCCTGTGCAAATCTGCAGTAGTATTCCCCTGAAAAACTCTCCAAAAATCCAGCGACACTGTGTGCTCCTAGGTTGTCAGCCACTACACTGAATATTGTACCTTTAACTGACTCACCCAACAGTGGGACATAAACACCCAGCTCCTCCAAAGTTTTCAGATCTTGTAGAAGCGGTTCAAAGATTTTTGCATAACCATAGATTTTAACATCATCGGTTTTGCACAAAACTGACAAGTAGATCGATGTTAACGAGGAATGAGAACCCGGAGGCAAGTTAGCCAACACCCAATAAACAGCACAAAGCTTATGCTTCTTTCGCGAGGTGCCAAGGTTTTTTTTTTTTTTTTTTTAACATACACATAAACATAAACATAACAACATAAAATTAGATATACAAGCATTAATTAACAGTACACATCCAATTAAATCACCATTTAAATAAATGTATTATACGAGATATATACCTAATACTTGCTATCTAATACCCTACACACATATGCTCTCGCTCGCTCCCCCCCCCCCGGACCCCTACTTGGATAATCCATCCATTATCATTTGCTCCTTACCAGGCACTACAATTCATATGCTAGCTTTTATTCTCTCCACCACTTCTAACCACATTGCAATTTTGGATTCACTGACACCTAAAATCCTTGCTGTGGATATTTATAGATAAATCACATCGAGATATGTAAGAATCCAAACCTTCCTACAAATTTTTTCCAGTTGAAACCATCGTGATGCTATCAGCTTTTTAGCCGCTGTGATACCTGATAAAACTAATCTCTTTAGCTGTATAGGGACTGCAAACTCAAAAACATCATTCAACAGCAATACAGAGGGGTGTACAGGTATATTCAGAATTAAGAAATTTGATAATTGCTGGGACACTTCTTTCCAGAATTTCTTAACTGGTGGGCAATCCCAGTACATGTGCATAAATGTACCCTCCTCCCCTTTTGTACATAAGGAGCATCTGGAGTTACAGGTTTCAAAGTCATCCACATACAAATTTAGGATGATAGTTGGCTTTTCTCCAGCGAGGAAACTATTACCCTTAAATAGGGAACCATCTCTTGAGGACTTGTACTGATATGTGCCTTCCTGTCTTTGATGGCACTCAACAACGTTATCAATGATATCCCTTCGACCCAACAGTTGCTGCAGGGACTTCAATAATGGGACATATTGGAAACTGTGCTTGTTTTACGATCTAGAATGTATTCCACTGGCTCTACAACACTGAAGTTCTCCTTGTAATACTGCTTACGCAGATGTGCTGTACTTAGGGGGCCACCTTTTTGTATGGACCTTTGCACAGGATTACCAGAATAAATTGCATTAACAGTTTCTCTAATTGTACATTCATCAACAGTGAGAGAAAACAGGGTTTATTCAATGTATGTGATGTATAGATTGGGGGGAGGTGACCACAGCTAAAACGGTGAAATGTGCATGGAAGACGGTGATAGAACGGTGACCAGTGGATTGAATACACTGCCAGCGAGGGTGTTTGTTGACATTCCTTGTGAGAACATCTGAGATAAGGAGCGGTACAGAGCGAGGGAGAGCGGTTCACAGTGAATGAAACGTTTAATGTGTGTAAAGGTTAAACGCAGTTGTCAGACAGCACGTCGCATGACAACCAGAAGGCGGGGCCGTCGTTGTTACGACGAACATCTATAAGTCGAACAGTGTTTCCGGGTGTTGAGCAGACTAGAATCTGACTCAGACTAGAATCTGACCAAGAGCGAGTAGGACTGAGATCACACAGACACTCTCTCCTCTCATTGAGAGAGAGGGGGGGGGGGGGGGATGCCACATCACCAGTAGCTTCGGCTACCACGAGGATGGTCTCGGTAAACGAACATGCCTGACCACTATTGGACTGAATAACAGCAGGACGATAGACGAACACACCGAAAGATCATTAGAATAGACTCTCCAAGGACGATACAATTTGATAACATCTGATAACATCTGATTATGAGGTTCTGTTTATAGCAATAAAACAACGCTTTTCCTCATAAGGTATCTCACGGTGTCGGAGTGTCGAATTCTTACGGAAGTGGAGAATTATTATGGTTTATGGATTGCACTAACGGGGGAGATAAGGATCTTATCTGCCAGTATCGGAGACGTCAGGACCATTAAAATGACACAACGCAGAGGAATTGGATGGAGGGCCAAACAGACGAAGACGTGATACTGGCCAGTTTGATCAGGATCTTACAGTTGGTGCCGATGACAGCCGGATTTGCAAGAGATTAAAACAACGGGAACAGTTGGTTGTTGATGACAGCCGGATTTGCAAGAGATAAGAACAACGGATAAAGACTTTTTCAATAATGGGGCGACAGTGGACAACAGTCATCAATGTGTGGGAGAATCATGATCGAAGCAAGGCCGGCCAGCCCGGGGAGAGAGCGTCGAGTCGAGCGGTCATGAGGCGGACCAGCGCTGTAGGAGAAACATTGTGAGAACATCTGAGATAAGGAGCGGTACAGAGCGAGGGAGAGCGGTTCACAGTGAATGAAACGTTTAATGTGTGTAAAGGTTAAACGCAGTTGTCATGACAGCACCTCGCATGACAACCAGAAGGCGGGGCCTTGTAAGATCCTGATCAAACTGGCCAGTATCACGTCTTCGTCTGTTCCGGAGAAAGATGTGAGTTCACTGTGCACACATGGTTGTTTTGATCTTTTAAGCCAAATAAAAACGAACGAAGATAGTGCATCCGTAAATAAGTAGCGACAGAGAAGCCAGCTGTAATAATATGAGCAGAGAGCCATGTTGTTTTGAAAAACCAAGATGGGTTTTATCTACAGGGAATGAAAAACAAACGGGCCGGTGAAGGAAGGCAGTGTTCTAAGGGGTTAATTCCATTTTTGTTGGTCTGTAATATAAGGGTTGTTTTCCTCGCAAGAGGCGGGAACGCGGGACTGTGAGTCGGGAGAATCTACCTACTTTTTCAGACCTACCGTCATTTGGCATTCAGTCTATTTTTGACCTGTTCAGTACTTGCATGTTAGTAGATCATCTATTGTCATGTGACCTGCAGACATCATTATGACCTGTTTGGCCGACAAGACTCTAAGAAACAGTTTGTTTTGTTGTTAGGCCTTGAAAAAGGAGGGCAGCGTTTGTTTGTTTGAGTAGCCATTAGGAGCGAGACAAGATGGCCGCAAAAAGGAGCCACGAGGAGATAACAACAGATAAAGAACCAGGAAGTGACACGTCAACTAAAACACCATCGAGGAGGAGTAGGTCGCCACCTAGTGGCGGAGGGGGGGGTAGTGCTGGGGAGTTTTCATTACCCATAGGGGAATATTTAGCACAGAGAGTGGATTATTATTATAATAATAATATTAGATATAGAGTTAAATTATACAATGGATTAAATAAGAATTGCACAGAAAGATGGTGCAGTTATTTGAATGGGTTAATTATGGAATAAAGAGGGAGTTTGAATTCCAGTGGGGCCTTCTCACACCTAATAGATAGGCAGGGTCTTCAGAAGACACGTCACCAGAAGAACTGGCGCGCGCTGGGGGTCAAACTGGGATGAAGAGTTGCGCGGAGTGGGTATCGGAAACTGCAAGTGTCACGCCGGAAGACAACAAACAGGGAACCGCCCTGTAAGATGGATAATAGGTGTGGAGAAGGTGGTAGACTAATAGCAAAACAAGGGAAGTCGAATGTACAGACGACTGCCGGTGTTGTGTTTCTGCTTTCAAGGGGGGAATGACACCGACAGCGATGGAGATGACCAGGAGACAGACTGGAGGAGGAGGAAGCCGCAGGGGCCAGGCACCGCAGCCTGGGACACAGATCATCCGCGACGAGAGGGAGGAGACGGCGGCGGTGGAGGAGCAGATGTGGAGAGGACAGCCAGAGACACTGAGCAGTAGCAGACCAGGGGGGACATTTTTGCCTAGGGGACCGCGCCCTGGAGGGGGGACCAGCTCAGGAAAGGAGCCGTCACTGAAAGGGGCCCTTGCCCTAGAAGACGGGACCGGCCCAAGATGGGAGGTGTACTGTAAGAGGGAAGGGAGCGCTCTGATTTGGACGTGGGGTACCTAATAGGGGGGCCGAAGGGTTTAGGGGTGTCGTCTGAAAAGTTGCAATCTGTGTTTTTCTCTGTCTCTCTCCCTCTCTCTCCTCCATGACCGTTGTTTATCCTTTCTGGTTTGGGTGTGATGCGGGTAAAGGAACAGCAGACGGCGGGGCCCTAATTGTTATGAGTCTATTTTTGGTGTATAATTAATTGAAAAACCAAGTAGTCTGTTGATTCTGAAAGTTGATTGAGAATCAAAGGGGGGAATGAGAGAAAACGGGGTTTATTCAATGTATGTAATGTATAGATTGGGGGGAGGTGACCACAGCTAAAACGGTGAAATGTGCATGGAAGACGGTGATAGAACGGTGACCAGTGGATTGAATACACTGCCAGCGAGGGTGTTTGTTGACATTCCTTGTGAGAACATCTGAGATAAGGAGCGGTACAGAGCGAGGGAGAGCGGTTCACAGTGAATGAAACGTTTAATGTGTGTAAAGGTTAAACGCAGTTGTCATGACAGCACGTCGCATGACAACCAGAAGGCGGGGCCATCGTTGTTACGACGAACATCTATAAGTCGAACGGTGTTTCCGGGTGTTGAGCAGACTAGAATCTGACTCAGACTAGAATCTGACCAAGAGCGAGTAGGACTGAGATCACACAGACACTCTCTCCTCTCATTGAGAGAGAGGGGGGGGGGGGGGGGGGGGGGGGGAATGCCACATCACCAGTAGCTTCGGCTACCACGAGGATGGTCTCGGCTAACGAACAGGCCTGACCACTATTGGACTGAATAACAACAGGACGATAGACGAACACACCGAAAGATCATTAGAATAGACTCTCCAAGGACGATACAATTTGATAACATCTGATAACATCTGATTATGAGGTTCTGTTTATAGCAATAAAACAACGCTTTTCCTCATAAGGTATCTCCACGGAAGTGGAGAATTATTATGGTTTATGGATTGCACTAACGGGGGAGATAAGGATCTTATCTGCCAGTATCGGAGACGTCAGGACCATTAAAATGACACAACGCAGAGGAATTGGATGGAGGGACAAACAGACGAAGATGTGATACTGGCCAGTTTGATCAGGATCTTACAACAGTGAGGTTTTTCTGATGAAAGATGTCACTCACAATGTCACAAGATAATGGAACAGGTGCAGAAGAAATCAAATGATGGAGTTCCCCTAAAAACACATCAAGAGCAGTGCTTGGTACATGGACCAAATGCTCCAACTTCAGCAAAGCAGCTGCAAATCCTTGCTCTATGACCTCCTGCAAGTCCTCAGTATGATAATGACTACTTGAAGGAATGGCAGTATCTGACTGCTCTACACACTCCTGACTATTTGCCTCCAATTCATTCAGAGATGCTATTGTAGTTACAATCACTCCAGGTTTAAAATCAACCAATGTGTGATGGCAGTGTTTTCTGTTTTTGTGTGACTTAAATGTGCCAGAAATGTTTGTTTTAAAGTCACAGCCTAAAAACATACAATCAACCGTCTCACTTCTTTTGAGATGTGCATTTATATGACAAAAATAATCCTTCTCTGATACTAAATCCCTGCAAGCACAAAGGCTGCAACTGAATATTGCCTTCTCTTTCTGAGTGACCCCAGTGGAATGGGTTTTATTGTGGTGGACAATAAGGGCATTCCACGTCTTAAATGTAAATGGGCAGTGCAGGTACGTACATGGAAAGGGATAACTACTTCCAAATCGTGGATGCCTTAACCTGTAGTGATGCAAAAGCTTGAACCTACTTGATACAGTTTCTGTGCACCCCTTACATCTCCACATTCGCAGCACCTAACCCTGAAACATAAATCAAGACCATCATTAGTTACATTATTAAAGCTCCGATCTCTAGGCCTAATTATAATAAAAAGGTCTACTGCACTAACAATTCAAAACATTATGGAAATGTACTAGTGCTATCAATTCATAAATAATGGATATATCTTTAAATACAAGGATAAACACTAACCAGCTAAATGTGTTTTAAAGTGTTATGATGCTGTTAAAGAATGCCTTAATAGTGATGCAAAAGCTTGGGACCTACTTGATACTTTATGTTACATTCCCAGCACCTGTAACATAAATCAAGACCATCATTAGTTACATTATTAAAGCTCTGATCTCTAGGCCTAATTATAATAAAAAGGTCTACTGCACTAACAATTCAAAACATTATGGAAATGTACTAGTGCTATCAATTCATAAATAATGGATATATCTTTAAATACAAGGACAAACACTAACCAGCTAAATGTGTTTTAATGTGTTATGATGCTGTTAAAGAATGCCTTAATAGTGATGCAAAAGCTTGGGACCTACTTGATAATTTCTGTTACATTCCCAGCACCTGTAACATAAATCAAGACCATCATTAGTTACATTATTAAAGCTCTGATCTCTAGGCCTAATTATAATAAAAAGGTCTACTGCACTGACAATTCAAAACATTATGGAAATGTACTAGTGCTATCAATTCATAATTAATGGATATAACTTTAAATACAAGGAGACAATTTGACCGTAGACACCATGAACCTGAAACAAACAATAATTTCACTGATCACTGCAGGGTTGAGCTTATTTCCCCTAATGGCAACACACAGAGGTTTTTAAAAAGGAGACAGACCGTAACTCGTTCTTGCATTATTCCAGTTATCACACCCCAGCCTTGAAGAACAGTCTACCTTATAGCCAAATACTTCGTTATAAGAGAATATGTGATACTGACGATAGATTTATTGCACAAGCAGAGGTCCTGCGTGGCAGTTTCCACGAAAGAGGCTACAGTGCCGATTTGACACTCAAAGCCCTGAACAAAACCAAACATATCGATAGGGCCACGTTGTTCACCCCCAGAAAGAAAGAAGACAAAACAGACAAAGTATCTTTTGTGTCTACTTACAGCCCGATCACGAGATACACACGGAGTATTGTCAATAAACATTGGCATATTCTGCAGTCCGACCCTCTTATAGGGGCAGCGTTTCAGCATTCGCCTAACTATTTTTGCCCTTAACTGATTTGCCCTTAAAGAAACCTTCTCATTTTATGTCCAATATCCCAGATGGGAATTTTCCCTGCCAATCCTGTGTACAGTGCCAAGGCATGATTAAAGGTAAATTTTTTGCACATCCTAAAACGGGGAAAAATATACCAGTCAAAGGACGGATTATGTGTAATTCGTCTAATCTGGTGTATTTGCTAAAATGTCCTTGTAATTTTTCTTATGTGGGCAAAACAACGAGAGCCTTTAAATCAAGAATCAGTGAACACAAATGTGCTGTGAGAAATTCAGAAGTCAAGTCGTCGGTAGCTCGACATTTCTCCAAGTGTAAACATACCGTCAACGATCTCAAATATATGGGACTAGAGTTAGTGCTCAGGCCCGCGCGAGGTGGAGACAGACACAAGTTGCTGTTGCAACGTGAATGCTATTATATCCACCTGTTCAATTGCATCGAACCTAGAGGAATGAATGAAGAGAACGTTTTAACCTGTTTCCTCTAACCTCCTTACACCCACAGTGTTATTTCTGGTTTTATTAAAGTTGTTGTTTGTTGCTAAACATGAGGTATGTTTATCAAGGATGCCCAATGTATAATTTGAAACTATTTAATTGAATATGTAAAGGGGCTCAATTAGCCCTAGAAATTAATGGGCATGTTATATGTTATAATATCAAGTTTCTGGTCATTTTGTTTTGTATTGTTTATAATATAGATTGGTGTTAGATATAGATATATCTATATATATGTATAATTTATGGATTTATGATTGGACTCTACTTTGATAGGTCATTCCTTTGGTCACATTGCACCGGCACACCTGCGTTGTGATGTCATTTCCTGCCGTGTCATGTCATGTAATTACCTGCCAGGTGTATTTAACTACCATCTTGAATGTTTTTCCACTGCTAGCCATATCATTGAAGAAGGACATTGTCCGAAACATGTCTGCTATCTATTCAGGCTGCCATTAAAAACATTGAACCTGAGAGTGCTGGTCCGGCTACCCTGCTTTTTGATATAGTTCATTATCTACAAATACCTTATAAAGGTCTTATAACTGAGTGTTATTATTGTGGTAAAGTGTTACCGCATATTATATTAGTTATATATATCCCATATAATCAGTTGTCCCATATAATATTATTGTTTAATGGTAGACTAAGCAACTAACTAGCCAACTAGGTTAGACCACCCAAATCTGTGTTTTTATTTAACTAGACCTCCCGGAGTATGGTGCTAATTGTTAATTGTTGTTAGCATTTTCCAATGCACATACATGTAACGGTTAGCATTAGCTTTGCAGGTTGTTTCCATCCTGGAAGCTGATTGGCTGACTGTGACTGATCCCAGTGTGGTCAGGGGTCAGTTATCTCCCCGACACACTAAAGATTAAGGTTAGGATTTGGAGAGGGCAAGCTGATCCTAGACCAGAGGGGTAACTTCACCCTGCAGAGTCAGACCAACCCTAGCGGCACAAAGTCAACATTACAATCGAGCAAACACAACACCCCCCCCCCCCCCCACATCCACCAGCCAAAAAAGGGCACTTTTTGACTCTGAGGGCAAAAAGGCAGGGGCTCATATCCCCCTAGAGTCCTGTATGTGCATGTGCATGTTGAATGCCAATTCTCATCTCTGGCAAATAAATGTGAACCTATTACTGCTATTGTAGCTCCAGAGGGAACAGTGAATGGTTTCTGCAATGGCTGGCGAAAGCTGACAAAAGCAAAAGGCTTTGAATCCCCACAATACCTTGCAGTGTGTTATGTAAATGGTTGACTCATCATGACCCCTCATGATATCTGGACATAATGACATGTCTTTTAACACTGCTAATCTGACAAATTGGGGATATCTTATTAAATCAGTGGTGTATAGTACCTTGATCCCTTAGCATTAATATAAGCATAATGCTTATATGAAAATTGTATTATGCTGGCCATTCTATACACAACTTGCATCGTGCCTGCACTGTAGATTTATACTGTATGGTCACCTATGTTGATTTAATGATTTCTGCTCTCCCTGCACATCAAAATCAAATCTCACCTGGATCTTCCCTTTTTTATTTTTTTTGCATTTTTACAGCTTTATTGGTCACGCAGGACCGACAGAGGAGAGGGCGAACGGGAGGAGAGGTGGGGAGGACATGCGACAAATAATGACGGGAGCTGGGATCGAACCCGGGTCGGCCGCGTAGGTGCGCGAGGCACTATGGTATGCGCCACGAGGGCGCCCCTCCTGGATCTTCCTTTAATGCGGCTTCTCTTTGTGATTATTGTCAACCCTGCTGTTTCATAAAGGGACCCAACAACTCAACAGAGACATAGACAAAGAGCCACATCTCAAGAATGGCTGGTTCCTCAACCAAATCAACATCATGCAGGCTACATCAATGGCCTTTGTGCATGGTAGACATTTCAATAGCTAGCGGAAACCATTCATAACAATAATTATACACTCTGCTTGTCATTATATTGAGGTCACCATGGTAATGGTAATGTTTTCAGTAACCTACTTGACAGCATGCAGTACACATGCTTTTTCATAGCTTGTAAATTGCTATTTGTTTAGTGTAAAGTCCATAATAACTGTAAGTCTATAACCATAGAAATATAGGCTGCTTTAGATTCACTCTCCCCAAACGGGAGAACACATGAGAGAGACAGAGAGGGGGAGAGAGAGAGAGAGAGAGAGAGAGAGAGAGAGAGAGAGAGAGAGAGAGAGAGAGAGAGAGAGAGAGAGAGAGAGAGAGAGAGAGAGAGAGAGAGAGAGAGAGAGAGAGAGAGAGAGACATTTTATAGAACACACACAGAGAGGGCGGTCAGGTGGCGTAGCCGGAGATTGCGTTCGTCACCAACACCGGAGACGCTGGATTCTCCTGTTCGAATCCAGCTCACAGCTCCGGCGTTGTCACCAGCTTGGCTGGCCGTTCACACTAATACAATTGCAGTATTAGAGGGTGGGAAAGCTGGCGGGGTGGGTCCGGGTCGGTGTAAACAGCGACTCCTACAGTTCGGTCGGGGCGCCTGCTCAGCGCGGATAGGATCTAAGGGGGGTAGTGTGATCCTTCCACACGTTTACACCCTCTCAGTGAGAGTCCGCGCTGCCAGGTGAAAAGAAGCGGTTGATTGGCTAGACGTGTGTCGGAGGAAGCACGTGATAGCCTCCACTCTCCCAGACCGACTGTGGGGGGTAAGTTGCGCAGCGACCAGGAAGGGGATTGGGAATTGGCATAACGACTAAAAAGAAAATCGAGGAAAAAGGAGGGGGGAAAAGATAAAAAAATAAAAATAAATAAACACACACAGAGACTGAGATAGACACAGATGGAGAGGGGCAGAGTGATTGGTTACTGAGAGAGAGGGAACTTCAGTTTTACTGTACAAAACATATTCTACTCAGTAGCAGGTTGACAGGAGATACATATTTGACTCAGTGGAAAATCCTATTGAAAACCCTGCAACACAAGACTTCCAAGTCGGTAGGCCAACTGGACTGGTCAGGTGTTTTTTGTGTGTGATGCTGTTGCAAATTAGGCCTTTTAAATTGTGTGTCCTTGAATGTCCCATAACCTACCCCTATTGCAATTTGATCATTTATTTAGCCATTTTAGCTTCACGTTAGCATTCCACTGACATAATGAGTGTGCACAGGTGCAGAGCGTCCGCCCAACCTGAGAACCATTGGTAGTTCATTCAGAAGGAGAGGAGACGGGGCCAGAATGTCATACTGTAAGTCAGTGGTTGTAGATAATGGTAAATTCTGAAAAAGCAACATTGGATACATTAATTAAAGAGCTGCAACATAGTCATAAAAGGTGCACCACACTATACTTCAGAATTTTTTAATGCAATTCATACAAATACAGAATGCATATTTCTATATTTCTTGTAGATACTTTTTCATCTTAAACTCAACCCCTAAATGATGTGCTTACTCCAATGTAATCCTGTGCGTTCAAACGATCGAAAACCTTAGTGCATATTTAAATGTATATCCTTTGGCCTTGCAAATCCTGCATTGGACATTGGTCAACTGTTGTCTCTATTTGAGAACATTTGCATATCAGATTGGATGCGTCACTGCTTGGTCAGCAGGAGTCGTAGGTAGAGCTGCCGCGGTATTGATTATTTCCTTACCGCACAAATTTGCAAAATATTTCCTACCGCCGCGGTTATTACCGCATGCACACAAAAAAAAAAAAAAAAAGTTTGAATGCATTTTTTTTTTTAGTAGTAGTCTACTCTTTATAGCATATAGCCTGCCTCTAGTCTAAATGTCTATTTTTAGAGGATGACTTTGCAGCATGAATATTGTTTGGGATTCGGCAAGCACGCATTAGTTATTGAAAGTGAAACACGGATTCGAAGTTTACCCTCTGGTCGTGCGCCGTTCACTCGGTGTCGCGGGCAGGAGTGGTTACCCCTAACCCCCCCGACCCTTTCTTATTATTATTACTATAAAGTTACTACTTTATAATAAAGGCATTCGTTTTGTGGCATTAACATTATATAGTTATACGTTCAATAACATCAGCGTATTTACCGGACAATAGCAAGGCAAGCAATACTCTATTCATATCTCAGTTCCTTTCTTTGCTCAGAGCGTGCCGAGTTGTCCCATTCTGCGGTCTGTTAATAAAGTTTTCAATCAGACAAGTGTATAGAACGAAGGGCTTTTATTATAACATTCGTTGCAGACAGTAAAATCATTATGTCTCGTTTAGTACTCCTTAGGAGCGATCGTAGTCCACTCCGGCGGAGAGTTAAAGCTAACGTTATTAGCCGTGTTGTGATGATCTGACATTCAGGAAGTAAAAACCTAATACTCGCTTGCCGATTGGTGGTAACACACTGCATGACGCTACAACGTGTGACGCGACTCTCTTCTGACCAATCAGTGGTCTGCAATGTTTCACGTGACTTTTCTGGTACCCAATAGGGTCGCTTGGAACCTCGAGAGAGGAGTAGGGTATATCTGCAGAGCCGCAAGCCCAACGAGAGGAGGATAATTTATTATTATTATTATAAAAAACAGCAGTGACGCGGTATTCAGCCTACTCTGCGGTGGCCGTGATGTAACAGCGATACCGCGGTAATGCGGTAATCGCGGCAGCTCTAGTCGTAGGCAGCAGCAGGCATCACCTTTTGTAACCTGGAATGGTTGCAACGGAACGGGAGCATTTCACATTCTGCTCCAGTGTCCCAGGGGAGAACTTGAGAATACACAGGGAGGTCTCAGCAGCCTTCAGATCGTTAGAGATGATCGGCCTGTGAGTCACTGCAGTTCATTAGTGGAATAAAAGCCTCTCTTTTCTCACCTTCTCTTCCTCCCAGTTTCCTGTTCTCTTATGAGTTGTCTTTTTCCTTCCTCCTCCAAAATGTGCTCCTCTATCGCCTCTTTCTTCAACCGTCTTCTCTCTTCTTTCAATTAATTTCATCCTTTGTTCTCCATCCCACCTCCTCTTATTGTTCCGCGTCATCTACGGCTCTGCCTTCTTCTCTTTCTCTCCCTCTGTTCAGTGGCGGCCGGTGGGTGCTTCGCCACTAGGGGCGCTATACCAAACATTTTGCAAACATGTACAAGGCACGCATTGGCGAATATTATCACCATTGCCATCGATCAATATATGATCAGTCAGTCAAATGCAACCACGTTTCCAATAGCCCAACACAAACACGCACAGCTCTCTCTCTCTCTCTCTCTCTCTCTCTCTCTCTCTCTCTCTCTCTCTCTCTCTCTCTCTCTCTCTCTCAGATGATGTCAGATCCATTCAATAATAAACACATTTGTAAAGCTCGTTATTTTAAACAAGTTACCATTCATTGTCTGAGTGGTTATGCCCCACATGCGGCGAAATTAGAGAGAGAGAGAGAGAGAGAGAGAGAGAGAGAGCGAGAGAGAGAGAGAGAGAGAGAGAGAGAGAGAGAGAGAGAGCATTTTAGTAAAGTTACATTTTCAACAAGATTGCTGCTATTTAAACACTTCATGGAAACGGGGTAACGTTAACCTTATGTCGACTGTAGTATTGTATGACCTCGACATAACGTTTAAACGTTAACGTTACTCCGTTTCCATGAAGTAATTATAAAAGTGGCCAGCTAAGATAACGGAGCTAACAGCTAGCAGTAGCTAACGTTAGCTGAAAGCTGTAACGTTACAACGTTATGCGGCATCAGTAGACAACGTATCATGTATTAAACTAGAGTTAAGATCGCTAATCTACCTTGTTGTTGGCTTGTTGATAAAGTATATCCACTCCATGGCATTGTCCATCCAGCCTGTGTTGATGTCCATCCATTGTTGTCCCTCCGCATCCATATAGCTTGTTGTTAGCCAATCCATTGTTGTCCCTCCGCATCCATATAGCTTGTTGTTAGCCAACAAGCTGTGTGAGTGAAGAGCTGTGTCTTTGTCCATTTCCGCCTCGAACAGCCTGCAAACTACCTGGCGTTCTATCGCCATGCTCTAAGACAAACTCTAACCTTAACCAACTTTGAAAGAGTGCCTAAGCTTAACAGTCTAAAGAACTTGCAGTCACGGCACGCTCTGCTGCCTGCATCTCACAACAACATCACAACAACACAACTATCTCTCACGGACCAACCTAGGAATAAGCTAGAAATTTGGAACATTAGAAATTGGATTCGGCCAATCAGAGATCGTCTCTGTGAAATTCTGCTACGGAAAAAAATACTGGCGTCGGCCAATCAGAGAGCGTCTCCGCGAAATGCGACTACAGAAATTCTTGACGCTACTGGCTAGACCGCTTCAAATCACGCCCGGATTCCAACATAATAGTCATATTTCAACGCACAACGCGTTATGCACTGATTGGCTGTGACGGATACAGCGATCAAACTGTGACGCCCACTCAGAGCGCTATCGCGTCTAGCCCGGGCGAGAAATACGAAAAAATATAAAAAAATTAAAAAAACGTCACTTCCTGCTCAGGAAAACGAGTGTTTTTTTATTTGAGATAATAACGTTATATTGTGCATTGGAAATACAAACATACTTAAAATGAGTAAATATTATTCATTTTAAACATGTTTATATTATTTATAAGGCTATAAAACAAAAAACAAGGTGCACATAATTCTAATGTATAGAACACATTGGGCCTTGTTTGCCACACATTTTATTATTAAACGATGATTCATCTCTAAAATTAACACCTCACAAAAAGAGAGTGTTTCTGGCCGGTATAACGGCAGCAAAGAAAATGCTCATAATGAGATGGTAACCACCTCATTGTCTCAATATTTACCGTTGGAAGCTGTCCTTCTACGAAGTATTAAGATTAGATGTAACGCTCTGGGTTCTCTGGCGGCTTCCCGTTTTGCGCTCTGATTGGCCGCTGACCTACGCTAGTACGCCCCCCTCGCTATGAGCGTAGCAGGAGGACGGACGCTGAAATTGAACAGCTGTTACCTAACAATGCCCGATGCAAAATGGTTCTCTCCTCTTTGTATACCTTTGTCCTCACAAGTATTCTGCCAGGGAACTTATGGACACGACAATAGTAATAAGTAATAACATTCTGCAATGTTAAATAACGTTTATCCATTCAACTAGCGGTACTAGGTAGCTAGCGTAGCCGCAATGCTATGGTCGATCCCATTGCCGTTAGCATGTAAGCTAACAACAGCGTCTTATAACTACTACTATTGTCGTGTCCATAAGTTCCCTGGCAGAATACTTGTGAGGACAAAGGTATAGAAAGAGTAGAGAACCATTTTGACACGACAATAGTAGTAGTTATAAGGTGTTTGAGCTTGTAACGTTGTACATATTGTGTATACAACATGAGTAGCTAACGTAGCTTAGCTTAGCTTGATAGGTTCGAAACCTAACAATGCCCGATCTAAAATGGTTCTCTCCTCTTTGTATACCTTTGTCCTCACAAGTATTCTGCCAGGGAACTTACAATAGTAATAAGTAATAACATTCTGCAATGTTAAATAACGTTTATCCATTCAACTAGCGGTACTAGGTAGCTAGCCTAGCCGCAATGCTATGGTCGATCCCATTGCCGTTAGCATGTAAGCTAACAACAGCGTCTTATAACTACTACTAGTGTCCATAAGTACTCGCGGAAACAGCTGTTCGATTTCAGCGTCCGTCCTCCTGCTACGCTCATAGCGAGGGGGGCGTACTAGCGTAGGTCAGCTGCCAATCAGAGCGCAAAACGGGAACCCGGAAACGCGGACGCATTGCAAAAAGGCTACACGCGACCAGGGACATTTGGGAATAGGAAGAGGCCGGAGGAGACCTGCTGGTGCACGGCGAGAGGTCTTACTGCACGCGCACACCGGGCAGGCCACCACAAAGGAACGCGTATCCCCCTCCACTGTCGACCACCAGAACCTCCTACGGATAAACTCCAGGGCCCTCATTCACCAACGTGACTTACGCACAGATATGTGCTTAAGCTGTGCGTACAACCATTTCTAAGCAAAGAGTGGGATTCATCAATTTCAACTTGAACTTGACTTCGTGCTTATGTGTACGCACAGCTCTGAGCATGCTTAGCTGACGCCCAGTGGTAGAATATCGTTACTACGGCACAAGCGCTCCTCAGTACATGCATTTGTTTCAACGCGGAAATAAAGACACTGGCGCGTGTTCTGTATGACCCCCGTAATTCATTATAGTTCATTGTGAAATAGCGATATTAGTGTAATTATTGTCAAACCCTAAATAGCATGTGGAATAGGTCTTTCTCTCCGAATGAATGCAGGTTTATATATATAGCGTTATCGGGTGCACTGACTGCGCTCGCAGGAACTGTTTTCAGAGATAGCATCAGATAGGGATGAGTGAATGAATGAGGGGCAGTCTAATTGCAGAGAGAACATAATATTAACTAGAGTCCACTACCCGAGACACCTCCTTCATTTGTACCGCAATTTGGGACCCAAATTGGAGCTATGAGCTTAAAAGCTTTTCCGTGCTTATTTGAAAAGGTCCAGCTGCAGAGCCGGAGAGACAGACAGCAGAGAGACAGACAGACAGACAGATAGACACTGTTCCACAGTGTGTGTGTGTGACCACTAGTCTCCTAGTAGAGACCCCCCCCCCCCCCTCTGGACCACCTCCCAGTAGAGACCCCCCCCCCTCTGGACCACCTCCTAGTAGAGACAAGTTTTCTGAAATGTATGTTTATATATGCAAATGAGGCACTTCCCCATTAAATATGTGGACATGGATGCAATAAGGCAAAATGAAGTAAAATGAACAACTAAATGTGTGTTATTGACGTTTTATTGTCACTAGTTTCATAGAAGACATGTTTAGGAAGCAAAATATAACAAAATCTCAAAATCAACAAAAAAAGTATATTTGCCTATTCACCTGCAATGTCTCGCCTTAATCCTCATCTTCTTCCTAGAGAAGTCTCTACTAGGAGGTGGTCCAGAGGGGGGGGGGGGGGGGGGGAACTGAGTCTCTACTATTAGACTAGTAGTCACACACACGCACGCACGCACGCACACACACACACGCACACACACACACACTGTGGAACAGTGTCTGTCTGTCTGTCTGTCTCTCTGCTGTCTGTCTCTCTGCTGTCTGTCTCTCTGCTGTCTCTCTCAAAATAGTATAAGTGCTATCTTGGCCCTGAGAGTTGCTCTCCGGCTCTGCAGCTGGACCCTTCTCCAATCAGCACGAAAAAAGCTATAAGCTTATAAAACGATTTAATATGCTAAACTTCGTTTTAAATTCCTTAATTCACTTTTGTTTATTTCATAAAGATTTTCCCGACATAATGCTACCTGCCCCGACCAGATCCGTGACTCTGTTGCGATACAGATGAATTATCTACTCAGAAAGCTTATAAAACGATTTAATATGCTAAACTTTGTTTTTAAATTCTTTAATTCACTTTTGTTTATTTCATAAGGATTTTCCCGACATAATGCTACCTGCCCCGACCAGATCCGTGACTCTGTTGCGATACAGATGAATTATCTACTCAGAATAGTATTATAAAGTGGCTATCTTTTATGCTGTAGATCACTGCTGGTATGTGCGTGCAGAACCTTTATTTCAGCGGGGACTGTAGTATTTATTTGACGTTACTGTACAATATATGTGTATTAAAAGACGGAGCTGTCTTTTATTGTATTATAATAATTATTAATATTAAAAATAAATTAAGAAAGGCATTCTTATTCCAGCATGCATTAATGACACTAACGGGCAACGGCAAAACAGTGGTTAATGGTCTTTATTAGTGTTTGCGGTGTCCAGGCAGCAATGGTCTTTTAGGAAGTTAATAG
This sequence comes from Notolepis coatsorum, assembly GCF_963971535.1. Lineage (NCBI taxonomy): Eukaryota > Metazoa > Chordata > Actinopteri > Aulopiformes > Paralepididae > Notolepis > Notolepis coatsorum. The sequence goes on from NC_140184.1 coordinate 39,177,627, forward strand.
ATATAATATCCGACAGTGTACAACACCCTCGGCTTAGTCCACTTTCCCACATTTCATGGGGGTGGTCCATTACCGTATATGGTTAATCGGGGCGGTTCTGGTATGCAAATACGTGAAAGTGTGCACGAGCCTCGGCGCAGGGCCAAGGTGATATTTATCATGACAGGTGTGCGTAGAACCTGCGTACGCACGTGTGGTAAATCCCGTTTATTTTGTGCGTGCACTCATTCTAAATTCTGTGCTTACGTGTGGAAATAGAACATTTTCCACGTCACGTTGATGAATGAGGGCCCAGGGTTCTAGTGGCCCCAGGGTGGCCGGTGAGTGAAGAAGTATGCGCCCACTGCAGCAGGCGTGATCGTGCAGCCTTGGGCACATACAGCCGTCGCGGAGGACCCCCACCAGGATCAGGCTCCCGTGCCAGAGCCGATCTTACCACCTTATCTATGCCCCAAGACACGGGTGCCAAAATCAAGGCCTGTGGAATAATGGGATGGGGGCTCTCCTCTCGACCCGGAGGATCAAATTGGCGCGACAACGCATCAGGTTTAACGTTTTTGGAACCGGGTCGATAGGAGATGTTAAATCGAAATCGAGTGAAGAATAACACCCACCTGGCCTGGCGAGAGTTAAGGCGTTTAGCCCCTTGGATGTAAGCCAAGTTCTTATGATCAGTGCAAACAATGAAGGGATGTGCCGCCCCCTCCAACCAATGTCTCCACTCCTGTAGTGCCAACTTGATTGCCAATAACTCCCGATTACCCACGTCGTAGTTACGCTCGGCCGGAGACAACCGGCGAGAAAAAAAAGCGCAAGGATGCACTTTACCGTCCTTTAAACATCTCTGAGAGATCACCCCCCCCCACCGCGATGTCAGAGGCATCCACCTCCACAATAGACTGAGCCTCTGCATCGTGGCGGATCAGTACAGGGGCGGAGGTAAATCGACGTTTGAGGTCGCAGAAGGCCGACTCTGCCCTAGGCGACCATTCAAAGCCAGGGAGAGAGGACTTAGTGAGAGCTGTTAACGGATTGGCTAAGGCGCTAAAATAGCGAATAAAACGCCTGTAAAGATTTGCAAAGCCCAAAATCCGTTGTAACTCCTTGAAGGCCGTGGCCAATCCAAGACTGCACTCACCTTGGCTGGATCCATGCGAAGATCACCCTTCGTCAACACAAAGCCCAGGAAGGAAATAGTGTCAGTGTAAAACACACACTTCTCTGCCTTAACAAATAGCTGTTGCTCAAGGAGACGGCGAAGCACCTCACGAACATGCAGTTGGTGCTGCACCATATTGCGAGAAAAAATCAGGATGTCATCTAGGTAAACAAAAACCGACACCCCAATTAAGTCCTGCAGCACGTCGTTAACCAGGGCTTGGAAGACTGCTGGAGCATTAGCTAAACCAAAAGGCATGACTAAATACTCATAATGCCTGTAACTGAGGGGTACAATTCCCTGACTGTATTACTAGATATGATACTTACTACCACTACCTTTGTACTTAATATTCGGCCACCCAGTACTCGGCATAAATATATTATGATGAACACTGTCACGTAGATGAAACGGATCCAACACAAATGTACGAATTAGAAATAGGTATTTATTTCTACACAGCGATGGTGTGTAGAGCAAGCACTTAATCAAATCAATCACATTTATGAATGGAAATTAGTATGCACTTTTATGGCAAGAGTATTCGTCGGTATATCAATAGAGAATGTCCAATCTCTGAAGGCGCAGGTGGTACATATATGACCTGGAATAGTTAAGGAATAACAGCAATGATACTTTAATGATTATAGACTGGATACACTAGGGGGGTTAATCCGGTCGCTTGTAAGCCGACAGGAGTAGGAAGGGGGGGGGGGGGGTAGAGTCCGGCTGCCTCATCCGGCCAAGGGTATCCCAGGTGAACCCACTGTAGTGCCGTTCAATGCGCCGGCGATCCTTGGACCACAGATGAAAGCAGGTGGACTCTTTGTGGGCCGGCGTCCTCCGGTCCACGGAGGAGAGACGTGAAGCGACCTCGTCTTGCAGAGCGTCTCCTCACCTTGCGTCCTCTCCAGGGGGGGGGGGTTCCAACACACGGCAGTGTCGGGGGTCTTTATCCATGGAATAATCAACGTATACAAAGCATAATCCGTGCCTGGGAAGGCGGGCTGTCGTCGGTAGAATAATCCGGTATACAGGTCCACTCGCTCGTCGGCTCTGGGGCTCCTCGGGTGCAATCTCACATGGGGTCGATCATCCTGGATAAGCAGCCAGTTTTCTGCCCGAAACGATGGGGTGCTGACTACGGTAGTATTCTCACCGCACGAAGCACTATATATTAACAGACTATTATTAGCTTAATAGACTACGTCCAACTCGACGATATAGTGCCAAATATGACTATTCAAATATTAATATACACGATGTCTCAATACCGATGGTAGGCCGAACTTGGCCTTACTCCCACACGTGGCGTCGCGGGGAGGCTTTACGTCTGTCACTCTATTGGAGGGTAAGAAACTGGACTGAAAAGAAAGTCCTACTTTAGTAGCGCAGTATATATACGCACTATGAACAAATAGTCCCATTAGTGGTGCGGTAGCCAGATTCCTACGCGGAACTAGGACTTGTTCGTACATGTTGAGCGGTACGTTTGAACTGGGTCTGGGGGGTATGGCAGCCTGGCACCAAGGTCTCGACCAATAGTAGAATGGAGACTATTATGGGATGTTCAGTAGGCTAGAATGGATATTCAATGCATATTGTACAAGGAATATACAAGGGATATCAAGGAATATTAGAGAATATACAAATACAATTAAATATATATATATAATAAATATATATATTCGGTTTAATCTGGCCCTTCACAACAATGCCCATTAGGAGTATTAAAAGCAGTCTTCCACTCATCTCCTTCTCTAATCCTGACCAGATTGTATGCATTACGTAAATCAAGTTTAGAGAAGACCTGTGCCCCCTGTAAGCACTCAAAGGCGGTGTCCATGAGAGGTAGGGGATAACGGTTCTTAACGGAAACGTTGTTCAATCCCCTATAATCAATGCACGGTCGCTGACCCCCATCCTTTTTTGCAACAAAACAAAAGAAGCCAGCGCCAGCAGGGGATGTAGAAGGACGGATATGCCCCGCGAGCAATGCCTCCTAAATGTAATCGTTCATAGACACAGTCTCAGGGCGAGAGAGGGAGAACAAACGCCCACGGGGTGGAGAGGTACCGGGTAGAAGATCAATGGGGCAGTCGTATGACCTATGAGGCGGTAGTGCTTTAGCACGCGTTTTAATAAAAAGTTTTCAAGTTCAAGTTTCTTTAATAGTTGTCATACAGAAGTACAGAATACTTTTATACAAAATGCTTCTTTCTGTTACGCTCCAGAGACTGTGCTAGACAAGAGATAAGTATGAAATAAAATAGTATAGCATGTAAAAATAGAAGTAAAAATAGAAGTCACGTACGTAGACACAGTGTTCAGTATATACATATGTACAATGTTCGATGCAGAATAGAAGTAACTGAGTTACCATACAATATACAATATACTATGCAATACCAATATACAATACTATATAGTGCAAAGCAGAAATGGGATGAGGTACGTCCCAAGGTCCCAATAGATCTCGGGTACACCCATTAAATCAGGATTAGGAGGTATGACAGAGTCTGCAACGCTCACCATCATCCTGGAGAGAGAAGAGGGAGACAAAAAAGAAGAAGAAGCCGGGGGCCGCTCCCCATTGAAAGTTCACCCGTTGCCCAATTAATGTCAGGATTGCGTTCGGCTAACCACGGATGACCCAAAACAATAACACACTGAGGAGATCTGATAACATACAATTTTACCCATTCCCACCCCCCACCGGCCACTTGAATGTGCAACCGCGCCGTTCTCTGGGTAATGATCCCATCACCCAGTGGCTGTCCATCCAACGCCTGCACCGGAATAGGCACCTTTAACGTCTCCAAGGCTATACCCCACTCTTCAGCCAACCCCACATGTATCAAATTCCCCGCTGCCCCCGAATCCACCAATGCCCTGGTCCTCTTGAAAGTCTCCCCACAACCCACAGTAACCTCAAAAGAAGTGCGCAAATCACGGGTGAAAGGAGAAGGAAGCCCACCTGCTAAAGCCTCTCCTGAGCTTAGCGAGCCCTCCCGTTTCACGAGTCTGCCCGACAACTGCCGAAGCGATGGCCGGTCCGCCCACACCGGAAACAGCGTTTCTGCTCCACGTACCTCCTCCTCTCGGCGTCGGAGAGCGACAGTGCTCCCAGCTGCATTGGTTCGTCACCCAGTGGTTCACCTGTGTATCGCGGGATGAGATTGACACCGGAAGAGAAGGGGAATCGTACCTGAGGCTGAGACGCTGTTGATCCTCTCTCACGTCCTCTCTCCCGGTGCTGATTGTCCATTCTAATGGCCAGGTTTATGATGCCATCCAGGTGCTCCGGCAATTCGCGAACTGACAGCTCATCCTTCATGCGAACCGAGAGCCCCTGGACAAACAGGACACAGCAGGGTATTTCGGGCCAGGCCGCCTCCCGGGCCAGAATGCGTAAATCAATGGCATAATCTGCCACGGTGAGGAGGCCTTGCCGGCAAGCGATAAGCGGCCCACCGGCTTCATAAATAGAAATGACTCTGGAAGTGTCGAAAACACGTCTTAACTCCTCTGTAAAGGCGTCCGCATCGTGGCAGATCATCGACCCGCTTTCCCATTCTGCCGTAGCCCAGGGCCCTCATGCATCAACGTGTTCTACGCACAGATCTGTGCTTACCCTGTGCGTACGATCATTTCTAAGCAAAGAGTGGGATTCATCAACTTCAACTTGAGCTTGACTTTGTGCGTACATCTACGCACATTTCAGACCTGGCGTACCTAGCGCCCAGTGGTAGAATATATTATTACAACAAGGAAATGAGCTTCTGTGCATAATAACACTGGCACGTTCTGTACGAACCGTAGTTCATTATAGTTCATTGTAAAATAGCAACAGTAGTGTAATTGTGGTCAAAACCCTATAAATAGCATTTGGAATAATAGATCTTTCTCTCAGAATGAATGCAGCATGGTTTATATAGCGTTATCGGAATATACGGGGTGTAGGCTACTGACTGACTGCGCTCCGCGTAGCTTGATTGATTGATTGATTGAAAAGTTTATTAACAGATTGCAGAATGGGTACAGTACAGTACAGCTCAGTACATACAATTGTTAATTGGGGATGCAGACCAACTTTCGTCTTGTTTACATCAGGGTCCCCCATTTTCAATTCATCATAAATCATAAAGCTCAACTCGTTATTATTCTGCGCAGATCGCAGAAACACGGGAACATTTTGATTATATTTAAAAGGCTTTACGTTAAACGAAACAAGTGGAACTTCGAAGCTGTAAGCAGAATACAAGTCATATTAATATAGTGTTCTTCCCCCTTTTTACTGTATAAGAAAGAATAGAAAACGCATTGCAATGACACTATAGTGGACAGACTATGTATATGATGGGATTCAAGTTCATGTATTGAAAGGCAGGCTATCATACATGCAGTGAGATTCATTGTTCTTGTATATGCTCTCGTATTATATTGTTTATATAGGCTACCCAATACTGACGTCAAAATAGATTGTAGTATGCCTCTAGAAATCATATGCAGCAGGTAGAAAATTGACGGGAGATCCATCGCGATTTGGAATAAAATTGAGGAGAACTTTAATCCATGGGGTATTAATCAAACAACACAGGAAAAGGCAGTCATATTCCAGCGCGGTCTTTATTAGCCGACAACAAAATAGATGCATCTAAAAATCATATAGCCAATCGAACACAACTAATAAAGGCATTCATATTACAAGCACGGTTATAATGACACACAACCAACGCCAAACAGTGGTCAACGAACGGTCTTTATTAGTATTTTGAGCTGTCCAGGCAGAATTGCAGCAATGGTCTTAGGGAGCCGTTGATATCTGACATCACCGTTTACAAATCCGCCTTTTATTTATCCCACAATACGCGATAGTGTCTTCTTGGTTCGACAGCAGTGAATTCTCCGTGGAGTTTCTCGGAGTCCCGCTCGGGTCGGTCCATTATTTCACATCCCATGGGGGGTGTTTCCTCATTTTCATGACCATATATGGATAATCATGCACGAGCATTGACGGTAGAACAAAGTGGTATTCATCAACACGGAGGACCATAGAGCCTGCGTACGCACGTGTGATGAATGCCGACTTCCCTGTGCGTACGCTAGTTCTACATTCCGTGCTTACGTGTGGAAGTAGGTCAAGTTCAAAGTCCACGTTGATGCATGAGGGCCCAGGAGAGGGCCCGGCCGGTGAGGAGGGTAATGATATAGGCCACACGGGACATGGTGGAGGGAAACGACCATGGCTGGAGTTGAAACACAAGTGGGTGACAAACTCCCGACAACCCTCCGGGGCTCCTCCGTAGCGCCCAGGCGGCGTCAGCCTTGGCTCCCGAACCTCCTCCGGAAACGCGGAATGCGTTCGCCCTCCCTCGCTGTTGGAAGCCGCATCCTCCAGTGATGAATCCCCTGTAGCCCTCGCCCCGGCAGCCGCCTTGCGAGCGATGTTGGCCGAGGCCAGGGCTGAATCCGCCGTCGTCTGAGCAGTACCGGATATACTGCCCAGGCGACCCAGCTCGCTGCCCACCTCCTTCTGACGTTCCATCACCACCCGCAGACCGTCCTTCTGCACCTGGAGTTCCGCCCAAATTGCCTCCGTGGACAGTAGCGGCTCGTGGATGCTTCGCCACTAGGGGCGCTATACCAAACATTTTGCAAACATGTACAAGGCACGCATTGGCGAATATTATCACCATTGCCATCGATCAATATATGATCAGTCAGTCAAATGCAACCACGTTTCCAATAGCCCAACACAAACACGCACAGCTCTCTCTCTCTCTCTCTCTATCTCTCGCTCTCTCTCTCTCTCTCTCTCGCTCTCTCTCTCTCTCTCTCTCTCTCGCTCTCTCTCTCTCTCTCTCTCTCTCTCTCAGATGATGTCAGATCCATTCAATAATAAACACATTTGTAAAGCTCGTCATTTTAAACAAGTTACCATTCATTGTCTGAGTGGTTATGCACCACACGCGGCGAAATTAGAGAGAGAGAGAGAGAGAGAGAGAGAGAGCGAGAGAGAGAGAGAGCATTTTAGTAAAGTTACATTTTCAACAAGATTGCTGCTATTTAAACACTTCATGGAAACGGGGTAACGTTAACCTTATGTCGACTGTAGTATTGTATGACCTCGACATAACGTTTAAACGTTAACGTTACTCCGTTTCCATGCAGTAATTATAAAAGTGGCCAGCTAAGATAACGGAGCTAACAGCTAGCAGTAGCTAACGTTAGCTGAAAGCTGTAACGTTACAACGTTATGCGGCATCAGTAGACAACGTATCATGTATTAAACTAGAGTTAAGATCGCTAATCTACCTTGTTGTTGGCTTGTTGATAAAGTATATCCACTCCATGGCATTGTCCATCCAGCCTGTGTTGGACAACACCAGAGGGAGCTCCACAAATCATGTCAAACCCAGATTCGGCTCAAATAAGGGACTAAACACGTTTCGCAATTATGCCACATCAATGTGGAACGCCCTACCCAAAGCTGTAAAGGAATGTGGATCACTACCCACTTTCAAAACCTCTCTCAAGGGACACCTACGGGAGACTGCAATTCAACACTGGCCCCTGTAAATATCCTAACCCAATCATTCCAACCCCCTCCAATGTACAGTCATTTACCTAGTATGGTTTTGTCAATAGTTCAATGTACAATTGTGTTTGTTTGTACAGTGTCTCCTCCCCCCCCCCCTCAATGTACAGTGTTACTTGTTTATACAGTATGCCCCCCGCCCCCCCCCCCCCAACCACCTCCAATGTAAATTACCCAGTATGGTTGTCAATATCCCAATGTACCCAACCCCCCCCACCCAACCTCCAATGTACAGTTTCTACGTCAAATGTATATACTCCCTTTTCTTGACTCCTTCTGTATCACAAACAGTACTGTATTTGCAAATCTGGTATGTCATAAATGTATAGATGTAGCAGTACTGACTATCTGTATGTCATGTATGTCATATATGTCTATATGAATTGAAAATGGGGGACCCTGATGGAAACAAGACAAACGTCTTTCTCAGGTCTGCATCCCCTTAACAATTGTATGTATTGAGCCGTACTGTATTGTACCCATTCTGCAATCTGTTAAATAAAGTTTTCATTCATTCATTCATTCATGCTAGGTCGTTTCAAACCAGCGCCCGAGTTCCATCATAATACATCATATTCAACGCAAAGCGCGTGGCTGCGACGGATACAACGATGAACCAGTGCACGGCGGGCACGCGCACTCCAGGCGCAATTGCGCCTAGCCCAGAGAGAAATACGGCGAGGAGAAATGCCTGCGGCTACTAATGAAAAGGTCTATATCAGACAGAATCGTCACTTCCTGTTCAGGAAAACTATTATTAATCTTTGTAAAATTAAGTTATATTGTGCATTGGAAACACAAACATACTTAAAATGAGTAAATATTATTCATTTTAAACATGTTTATATTATTTATAGGGCTATAAAACAAAAAACAAAAACGTTTTTTTTTCTTCTTCTCTCAATTAACAGGTGGGTCGGCGCCCTAGCGCCCCTAGTGGTAGAGCCGCCACTGTCCGTGGAACTCATCTTGGTCGGCTCTTCTGTTACGGTGGTACCAGGTAAGAGAGTGGAGTTCCAATAGTGGTAGCAATAAGGAGACAGAGAGTAGGTTCGCTCTTCACAATTCGTGTATCCTCTTTATTCAGGAACACACTATAGAGCAGTTAGGTAAATAAGAGTACTAAATAATAGAGAACCATAGAAGAGAATACAAGTCACAGCAGGCACTTGTTCTTGGTACCGCCGCGTACTAGTTCTGGAGAGTGTGAAGAGCCGACGAGGAACAGAGAAGACAGGAGTTATTTAAGGGTCAGCATACCAGACATTCCACACTTTCCACAGAGTGACAGCCAATCCCAGGTGACAAACAATAATACAATCAAGAAGGTAAAGTGACAGGTGACAGAATGGTAGCCGGGATCTCAGGTCAACCAGACCCGAGAACCCAGAACGGTACAGTGGATAATGACTTCGATCGTCTCGGGTTACTTGTCTGACAAGTAAAATGTGGAAGCAGGATTTTTTTTCTCCATGCGTTTCATTCAATACAATCCAAAGGGGTGCAGTACCATCCGGAGAGACGATAGGGGGCAGTATTTCCCCAATGGAGATCAGAGAGAGTTCCAGTGGTAACGTGAGGCTAGATTGATGAAATATGAATGGAAATCGCTAATAAAAAGAAAAACGAGATCTCTCGTCGTTGGCACTCAAGTGTTAAAAGGGACCTCTGTTTGACGAGAAATCACTCTCTCCTCTGTTATTCCTCCACAATGGGACCTTACCTGCATACGTAACATTAGAGGCATCCAGTGCTAGAGCACAGGGCGCAAGGACAGAATGGATCCAAATATTACTTACTGCGGCCCAGAAGGTAAATTCAGTACTCCACTAGGTTGAACACTTGTACCTTGACACCAGAGAATGAACAAAAAGCATGTTGTTGTATTATTTATTTATTCATTTTTTCTATTACTTTGTAACAGAATTAGAGGTTATCTAACAAACACAATTATGATTAACTTTTTGTTTTTCATTTCATTGCATTCAAAAAAGAAGAAAAAAAAGGAAAGGAAGAGGAAAAGGAAAAAATGGAAATTGTATTCTATATGTAGCAGGGTGGATAACCTCCGCTTTGTGAGGGTGAGATTATACGAACACCGGATAGCAGGGACACGGAGGAGCTAAGTCCCACCGAACCTCCAACTGTAGTGGCCGCGCTGCTAGACGTTAGACGTCCGGTCTAACAAGCGGCGTACCCCCTCACACCCGGTGAAAGTAGTGATCAATAGTCTCCCCAACATGTTACCTAATTGTTCCGCTGTTGAGAAATCGGGTTAGCACGGGACCCCTTTATACACATTGGCAACTGGCAATAAAAGGGCGACAATTCATTCTCCGTAAATAAATATAGACACAGCAAACCAGGTATACAGTTCTCAGCAGAGTTTTACTGTAATTCAATCTCAACGCTCAACAGTCACAAACATTATGGTCCCCAGTACTGCTCCCTCCATACACAACGTCTCTGTCTCTTAGGCAAAGAAAGCACTACGTTACTCAAAATGCATACACAGTGACCGTTCCCTTTAAAGGCGCCCGACAATAGTGACATGCGTAGCAGTGTATGTCATTGATATACCTTCGCCCTGTGGCGGACTGGCGGCACCCTACTAATACCTTGCACAGCTGTGCTACTGCACGGATGAACACTCGCAGCACACACTTTCCATTCTGACAACACTGGTACCATCACACAATTGAAATAAACCAAACTCAAGTGGGGCCCACACTTTTAAAAGGAAAAGTCACTATAACTAACGTGGCTCCAGCACGCGTGTTCATAACGTCTGTGCTTATTTGACGGTGAAATCAAAATGGTCTCTAGCGACCGTCACCTGGTACACCCCCGCTTGGGATGATGCAGAGTTACAGACAGTCAGTTGGTGGTCTCCGTGGCTGCCAGCGACGTCCAGTAGAGCCCCGGCGAAATGTCCTTCTCTTTGCTGTAAACTGCGGGACTCTACGAGCTAAGCTAGAAAGGCTAACTCAATGCTTGGTATTAACTGGTAGCCGGTGTGGCTACAATAGCTACCGACCTATACTTCTAAAACACCAAACTCCAGTAGTCTTCTCCCGTAGGTCGGCGACCGTCGTTCCAATAACACGACGCCTCGATGCCTCGTGTTCTAATTCGCAAATACTCTGCGCTATATACTATTGTTCAGCCACGTTGTTAGCCTTTAGCTTTTTACTCGGTAGAGCCTCTTCACACGCAACTGCTCCCGTTCATGGACGTCGTAGGAAGGGCGTGCACCTCGCTTCGTCGTGGGTTACACAGTACACCTCTCGTCATTCTTCTGACCACCAGTCTGACTGTCTTGCAGCACCCCCTAGTGTCCGTCCTCCTAAAGGAAATTGTCTGAAAGTCTTATGGAACGTATTCCAATGTCTTATATGAATACCGGAGTCTCTGACAGACACATTCATGTGTCTATGTATGCATCATGGTTTCCTCCTTCCCCTAAAATGTCTATGCAAACCCGGGGGGCTGGGAGGGGGGTTAAGAAGCGACCTGGGCTGTCTTGCAGCCACAGGACCGCCAGAACACTGTCAGAAGACTGTCACAACTGCAAGCAGGCAGGCTACACAGTATATGACTATACTGATGGACAATCTATACTGAAAAGACACTTTTTTATGCCACTGTGGGAATTAGTATGAAATGATGATGTGAATGTCTCTTTCCTCTGAACTTGTTTTAAAAAAAAAAGAAAGAAATATAAAATAAAAAGTTGGTCACAAAAAAAAAGAACACATTGGGCCTCAGCCCAGAGACTTTCACATTGCAAAGGCCTAACCCCCCTCTCACACACACACACACACTTTAATTATTATGGCTGCACAGTCAAATTGTATTACATCAATCATATAGTGACTATGCTGTACGCAAACAAAGTCCAGGAGAAATATTAAAATTCATGTGGAATATCATGATGCAGATAAATAATAGAAAGCATTCACAGAGAGGCGGTTAGGTGGCCGAGCGGAGATTGCGTTCGTCACCAACCCCGGAGCTATGAGCTGGATTCGCCTGTTCGAATCCAGCTCACAGCTCCGGGGTTGTCACCAGCTTGGCTGGCCGTCTGCACTAATACAATTGGCTGTATTAGAGGGTGGGAGAAGCTTGCGGGGTGGGTCCGGGTCGTTGTAAACAGCGACTCCTACAGTTCGGTCGGGGCGCCTGCTAAGCGCGGATAGGACTTGAGGGGGATAGTGTGGTCCTCCCACACGCTACGCCCTCTCGATGAGAATCCGCGCTGCCAGGTGAAAAGAAGCGGTGATTGGCTGGACGTGTGTCGGAGGAAGCACGTGGTAGCCTCCACTCTCCCAGATGATCTGACTGTGGGGGGTAAGTGCGCAGCGACCAGGAAGGGACTGGGAATTGGCATACGACTAACATTGGGATGGGAGAAAATCGGAGGAAAATGGAGGGGGAAAAAGATCAATAAAAAAAAAAAAAAAAGCATTCACAGAGAGCAGTCCACCACAAATATATATATATATATATATATATATATATATATATATATATATATATATATATATATATATATATATATATATATATATATATATATATATATATATATATATATAAATGCATTGTCATGTAGAGTATAAAAACACAACCATAGTCTAGTATTCACTGGACCATACTGTTCTGTTTCTGTTAAGTGCCCACAGCTTTGTATAGCACAATAAAAAAAATGCTTTACCGCTCAAGATACTACACCACATCTCAAAACCTGACATGAACTCGAAGAATGCACTCAAGAGAGTGCAGACCTCCATGAAGGCTAAACAATCTCTCCACTTTGCCATTACTTTCACATGCAACATTTTCTCAAAGGTTTCTTTAAGGTGTTATGAATATTCACAGAATATGTGTTGACTGTACAACTATTTCAGGAAATACATTCATTTGAATATCGAAGGTTTGGCTCGATGGAAAGGTCACAGGGTCAGCAAAAAGTCAAAAGTTTCTTCCCCTTGGGATCATGAATGTGCACAGCAGATTTCATGGCAATCTGGCCATTACCTTTCGAGATCACCTATGACAAACAAACAAATAATTACACCACTATTCTTTTTCAAATTGATTTGAGTAGGCTATCATGTAGTGTAAACTATTCATGCAAATTTGTCTCCAGATACTACTGCTGCCCGAACCACCTACTGTCAAGCTGCTGGCTGCATGTTCAAAGTCAACGACTAGGGGGTTTAAAGCAATTCATTTTGAACTTTCAGCACAGAGCACTGAGCACTGCATGTCCCACTCTGGCCAGTGGGAAATCTGTTGTCATTGAACACAATGGCTCGTGCAAAACCTTTCTTGTACTAAATGTGAACGTGGCTTTACACAGCAGCCATGTCTCATTCGGCCTGGTCTCATTCAGCCTTGTCTCCTTCAACTTTGTCTCCTTCAGCCTTGTCTCCTTCAGCGTTGTCTCCTTCACCCTTTTCTCCTTCAGCCTTTTCTCCTTCAGCCTTTTCTCCTTCAGCCTTGTCTCCTTCAGCCTTGTCTCCTTCAGCCTTGTCTCCTTCAGCCTTGTCTCCTTCAGCTTTGTCTCCTTCAGCCTTTTCTCCTTTAGCCTTGTCTCCTTCACCATTTTCTCCTTCAGCCTTGTCTCCTTCAGCCTTGTCTCCTTAAACCTCGTCTCCTTCACCCTTTTCTCCTTCAGCCATGTCTCATTCAGCCTTGTCTCCTTAAGCCTTGTCTCCTTCACCCTTTTCTCCTTCAGCCATGTCTCATTCAGCCTTGTCTCCTTCAGCCTTGTCTCCTTCAGCCTTTTCTTGTTCAGCCTTTTCTCCTTCAGCCTTGTCTCCTTCAGCCTTTTCTCCTTCAGCCTTTTCTTGTTCAGCCTTGTCTCCTTCAGCCTTGTCTCCTTTAGCCATGCCGCTTGCACTCCCAATTAAATGCCATGTTCCCATTTACTTAAACTTACTTGAATCACAGTGTAAAACTCTACATGGGCATACCTTTAAAACTGCAGACTCCTGTTGTAACAAATATATTCTCTAAACAAAATAATTGTTTTATACATATATTGAACTATATATATACTATTTAATTTGCTGGTTCTCGTGCTGCAAACATTGCATTCTCTGAGCAGCAGTCTCATCCTGTTTGGTCAGGTCTGTTCACTCTTAATTTATTATACATTGCTTTCTGACAGGCTCATGATTTCCCTACAGTATGTATTTTACCTGAATCCTAGAGTAACTGGTATCTTCTGTGTTCTGACAGGGGGAAACGAAAAGGCTGCCCTGGGTGATTGCATATTTCAGAATTGTGACTCACTCACTGTGCTGTGTACCTTGCAATGGCTTGGCAAGTACCCTCTGTACTGGCTTTGTATGAGTTACACATAGATGAAAAGACATGTGGTCTTGCCCTCATTTCAGGATTTCAGGATTTTGAAGATCAGAACAACGGCCATAGCATTGATGTTGCCCTTTCTCATGTGAACTCAAGTGATTCTAACTAAATAAATACATATCAAAAGATCCTTCTCATTCCATGATCTTAAGGATCGCTTTTACTCCATTTGACACTTCAAAGTGTCCTTGTACAGACACTTTGTAATTCAATATTGCAATTTCAATAATGCATGTAATGTCACCTTGTTCAAAAAGGAACCCTCAAGACAAGGCAGTCATCCATTTGGTAGATCAAAGCCACACCTGAAGAAATCTGATCTGCGGAAATAGCTTTGTTGAAGTGAATGCCGCTTTGAATTACAATTTGGTGAAATGTTACCCAGGGCCACTACACTTGACCCTTTATATTCCCCATATTCTCCCTTGGATGAAATCTAATATAGGAGGAGGAAGAAAACCTTTGATGATTTCTACAGTATGTTCAACCTATAGAAAGGTTGAGGTGAGATGGATGCTCATTGGTTATTACGGTACGTACCTCGGTTTTGAAGTCAAGGTTCGGTACGGGTTTTCGGTACAGTGGTGGAAAGTTTGGCTTTCCATGTTCCACTCAGGGGTGATGTAGTGTTGAGTAACTAATTGTACTTGTAGGGCTGTCAACGAATATTCTATATTGAAATTAATAATCGACTTGTAAAAAAAAAAAAAAAAAAAATTATAATAATTATATTAGATTACCGACCTCTATACAGGTGAAAAAACTCATTTTGGCTGGCCTCACAGCCGCAAAAAAATTTATTGCCTCACGTTGGTTTCACCCAGACAGACTCTGTCCAAAGATATGGTTTCTCACCTACAGTACCTTGACGTGATCTATTTGGAGATATCCACGGTACGTGTTATAGGGGTTAGGGAATCTGATATCGCAATTTGGTTGGCTGCAGTGGCAAAGTTGAGGGAACGCATATAATTTTGGAAATTTTTGTTTTGATTCTTGTTTTTTGCTGAGTGATGTATTGTGAGTGTGAATCATGTTGAGGTCCTGGGGTGAGCGGGGGGAGGGGGGGGGGGGGAAGAGAACGAGCGAGTGTCCATGTAGGATGATCACTGTACAGTTGTATCAGTTGTTGTCTTGTCATGTGGTGTTGAGTTATTGTCTTGGGAAGTCTTTTCATGTATTGTTGTTGTATTGTGATATGTTTTGTGTCATGTTGAAAAAAATAATAATAAAAAGAAAAGAAAAATATTTGATCCAAAAAAAATTAATTATATTAGATTGTGAAAAAAACAGCCCCCGGTGGGCGGTCGTTAGTGGTTAACATACCGTTGTATTCATTTGGTACACAGCTGTTCGGTACGGTACACAGTGAAACGGTTCGGTACAGATACGTGTAGGCCTTACACCCCTATTATTTACTGATTTAGCATGACAGTTCTCTAATGCCTTGAAGGTATAAAGACACTCTCAGAATACCTTGACATTTTGAATTGCAGTTGGTTACTTGACACTTGTTTGTGAGTGAGTGAGTGGGGGGGGGGGGGGCTGTCTGATATTTACTATCCTTTAAATGGGATACTGGAGGACAGATGGACCGAAATCACAAATAGCACTTCACATTGAAACATCCAAAGAATATTCAGAAATTTTACTAACAGTTTTAATTAATGTTATTATTTATTGTGCTTTATTGAGATTATTCATATATAATAGGGACCAATAGATTTGTTTTGTATACACACACAGTTGTGACCCTTGCTTTCAATGAGAAATGCTAACAATCCATTTTCATTACTTTATTCCCATATACTGTATAGATGGTTTCGCTGGAATTATGTTGCTGGGGAACAATTGGGACCCAAATGTATTTCCTGTCAATACATCTGGGTCCCAAATAAATATGGGTCCTTTTATAATGTTACTGTGACTTTAAACAGTCTATATGCGGTGCAAAGGCATACCATATTTGTGTGGTAAGATGCTACATTCTGTTTCGGCTCTGCAGTCATACAAAAATTACTGTTGCCAGTTTGAACTTTACAGTGGAGTAGCTGTGCATGTCATGTCATCAGTTTCCTCTTTAGAATTCTCAATACAATTTTCTAACAGTGAAACCCATACAGACTGCCTTACAATCCGTCCTCTGTTGGACATCAGATGTCTCCTGTTTTGTATGCTGCTACTGCTAGTGTGAACAAAACCAATCATTAGGCAATATACTGTATGACTGTGCATCAAGGATGATTGTCCATCACAGTATTACCAAAAGATGTCGCTATAATTATATAGGAAGAGCAAGCATCACACTTGGATCTGGATCATACTGAGTTATATAGTATTCAGTGTTGTATGCTGCTGTGTGGTATCTTCATTACCACAAGAAGGTTCCAGTGTATAAACAAAAAGAAAAGCTGAGATTACAAAAAAATTACAATATTTGAAATATATTACACTGCTGCAAAGTCTTGTACAAGAAGGAGGAAAATTAAAGGAAGAGAGACATGACTGGATGAAAGCTGGTAGGCTACAAGCACATTGTGACTCTGGGCACATCAACAGCTGTCACAACACACCTTGTCCTAATGGTCATGGGAATCCTCTGCTGGGGTACGATGCTGATTGATTGATTGATTGATTGATTGATTGAAAACTGTATTAACAGATTGCAGAATGGGTACAATACAGTACAGCCAGGGAGCGAAATTTACTTTGACTCACCGGCCAGTGGCGGGTAGATGGGAAGAGTCTACCCGCCAAGCATATTTCTTACCTGCCAAAAATGTTTTGATTAAAAAATATATATATATATATTTTATATAAAAAAAAAATTTAAATAAAATATATATTATATAATTATACTTGTAGTTGTATTATCTGCGAGACATCGCCACCACGCAATAAGTCAAAATGCTTGCTATTTGCAAACAGCTCCACTGTCTGTGTGTGTACTGTATACTTGAGTAGCCTCCAGCTCCAGCAAGGATTCTCCGGCCCTGCAGCTAGACCCTATATTCAGCTAGACCCTACATTCAGCATGCAAGGATTCTCCGGCGATGCAGCTGGACCCATTTATAACGTTACTGTTCTTGTGTCAAATCACATTCAACATGCCCTCAGCTAGAATACGCATTCAATCAATGTTATAAGACATTGATATCAGGAGCTATCTGTAGCTACTGCTAGCCCGGTAGATAACGTTAAGACAATTTAGTTTACTGGGACAGATCGACTAACGTGAGCTAGCTAACGCGAGCTAACGAGGGAACGGAGGTATTATGCACTCGAGTCGACTATTGCTGGAGCATTTGTTGATATCAGCAGCTATCAGTAGCTAGCCAGCTAGATACCGTTAGACAATGCCTCGTAATGTATTAAACTAAAAGTGAATAGTTGACTGGGTCATTGTTTAAACAGTAACGGAGGTCCGCTCTTCTAGAGCAGACTGCCTGTGTTGACATGAGCACTGCGAGCAGAAGCCCTTAGCCAATAGTATCCCGCTGCAGGGCTGGGCGGATATGACTCGTTGCCACAGTTTTTTTCAAAATAAGAGTATCATACGAACCTAATTGTTGCTAACTGCCAGAGCCATCGATATTATGACTGGAGATGCGCTTGGGGCGGAAATGAGACCCGCACAAATTTTCAAAATAAGAGTATCGTTATGAACTTGATTGATTACACGTCACACGGCGGGCAGCCCTCTAAGTGTCAAGCGCCAACGGTAAAAACTGACCGCCCCTGGCGGGCGGCGGGCTTTAGTTTCGGTCCCTGAGTACAGCTCAATAGTCAATACAAATAACAAAGAGGATGAAGACCAGAAAAATACTTTCATCTTGTTTACATAAGGGTCCTCCATTGTCAATTCATCAAGACATTTGTGACATACAAGACATACAAATATACGGTACTGAGTAAGAAAGAGAGAACATCATAAAAAATATATATATCCAAAGGGGAAGAAACTGTACATTAGAGGGGGTTGGGGGAGTGGGGTGGGAATTTTGACATTTACAGGGGCCAGTTTCTAATTGCAGCCACCCGTAGGTGCTCTTTGAGTGCGGTTTTGAAGTTGGGTAGGGATTCACATTCCTTTACAGCTGTGGGTAGGGCGTTCCACATTATTGTGGCATAATTGCTAAACGTCTTTAGTCCCTTGTTTGAGCCAAATCTGGGAAGTTTCAATAACCTTGCAGATGTATTCTTTGAGTAAAGTATAGGCTTCGCTATTGCTTAGTCGTTTCCTCAATATCCTAATAGACACACACACACACACACACACACACACACACACACACACACACACACACACACACACACACTCCAGTGCATGGTTAAGGGATAAGTCCCAGTACGCAACAACATTATATGCATTATAACATTATAATAACATTGATTCATAGGCAACCATAATGTTCTGATTATGTCTCTCAATTAGGGAGTTAATTTCACTAACAGGTGAAATGACTTATTATAATAAGTCAAATTGTGCCTCATGGACTACACTATGCATCTGTGAGGGAGGGGTGGGGAAACTTGAGCTCCCCCATTTTCCAATCTCATAACAATGAATGTCAATGAATGGCAACCAAAGTCACCTTGTCTGACTGCCCCCTGGTGTCAGCCTCAGTAAATGGCACTTTATCTACCTTTTTATACTTTATCTACCTTTTTATACTTTATCTACCTTTTTATACGTTATCTACCTTTTATACTTTATCTACCTTTTTATACTTTATCTACCTTTTTATACTTTATCTACTTTTTTATACTTTATCTACCTTTTATACTTTATCTACCTTTTTATACTTTATCTACCTTTTTATACTTTATCATCTACCTTTTTATACTTTATCTACCTTTTTATACTTTATCTACCTTATGTTTGTATTCATCCACTGTTCAACATGGATATGATTGAAAAGCATAGATGCTATTTAAAAATGTTTTATCTAGCAATACTCAGTGCAGACAAAGGCTGTCAGACGATTTTCGTATTAGACTAAAGTACAAATGGGTTCCT
This sequence comes from Notolepis coatsorum, assembly GCF_963971535.1. Lineage (NCBI taxonomy): Eukaryota > Metazoa > Chordata > Actinopteri > Aulopiformes > Paralepididae > Notolepis > Notolepis coatsorum. Next base: position 39,196,788 of record NC_140184.1, read on the forward strand.
CTTGATGGGATATTGTATAACCTTGAACTGTGCTACCTCAATCAAAATAAATTAAAATGTGAAAAGAAACCTGATGAGAAATCCATTCTGTGTGTGTGTGTGTGTGTGTGTGTGTGTGTGCGTGCGTGCGTGCGTGTGTGTGTGTGTGTGTGTATGTTTGGTATTTGTGTTTGTGTGCACCTATGCATGTGTGCATGTTCTGGGTGTTTGTGTGTTAGTGTGTGGAAGGTGGGTATGTGTGTGTGATATCCACTCACATTTTCTCTCACAAAGTCAAGTAACCTTAGATTGCAAGAAGCAATGTTTACACACATGCACACAATCAAATATGGGAACATGGTTGACCTTCAGGATTATTATCTGCCCTCTTTGTACTAATAACAGAATGTAAAATCTGGTGAATGGCATCTATGAATGGCAAGGGTTGGTTGGTAGTTTAATATCTACCTGGCAACAGATCCTGTCAGCACAGGGATACCACCTGACTCCTAAGAAAATTGGCTTCAGTAAACCAGTGTCCTCCTCGTTCCTCTAGGTTGGCCAAGGTCATTATAAAGAATTCCACAATGCAGACTCACACTGTAGTCAAGAGAAGCCATTGTCAGAAATTGTGCGTCAGAAGATGTGTGACTAAATACCAAATGTAATCCTTTTAAGCTTGTGATTTTGATAGCATGCTGCTGTTGACACCTACATTTCCCTCAGGATTAATAATCATTTGTCTATCTAGTGTAAAAAAAAAACTGGGTTTATTTGGACATTAGCCAGAAAAAGATAGAAAATACTGTGAAAACCCATTGGTATTTAAATGTAAATGTATCAATAAGCCGGATGTCAAGATATTCAGATTCTGAAAATCTCAATGTCAGACCCATTCACAGTGGATATGAGCAAATATTAGAAACAATATCTGACTCTAGAGAGCATTCATTTAGTTGTATTTGCATTAAAGGGATAGTTCAGATTTTTGGAACCATAGCCCTATTCCATAATTACCAAATGATGTTGATCGGTAGAGTCCTTTCTCAGCACAATTCATGCTGTTCCTCACGATAGCTCCGGTTAGTTAGCCACAAAGACTAAATGTAACAAAGACTAAATGTAAATATCATGTTTTTTAGAAATATATATAAGGACAAAAAACCTGCTTGTCTATATGACAAGATACAATTCACAATAAACAGACACAGTTACTCCACCAGGCATGTGTCAATGGAAAGATGTACTGTAAGGATGCCAATAACAAATGCAATGAAAAGGACTGTGATGTATAGAGCCACGACTGCATGGAATTCCTTACCACCTGCACTAACTAGGGTTGAAGAAAAACAGACATTTAAAAAACACCTTAAAAATCATATAAGAAAGAATGGTACTGTCAGTTAATTAAACATAGTGGGTGATTGAGAAGATGGGTGATTGGTGAACTTAGATATTTTATTAAAATGTTGTATGTGTTATTGAGGTGTATTGTATTGTTTTATTGTATTGTATTGTATTGATTTTATTGTATTGTATTGATTTGTGTGGACCCCAGTAATAGTAGCCTATGCCTGTGGCAATGGCTAATGGGGATCCGAATAAACTAAACTAAACTAAACAAACGAATGCAAAGTCAATGGGGCCAAACTCCTGTCTGTACACACTGACTGAAGCTCATTCAAATCTACTATCTATGTGTGCACTGTGGAGTAAATTTCATTCAGCTTGTACAGGTGGGAGCTTGACCCCACTGACCGTGGCATTAGTTTGTGGCTAACTAACTGGAGCTAGTGGGAGTGGTTAAGGTTAGGGCTAAGGTAAGGTAAGGAAACTATGATGAGTTATGGCTTTGCAGCTAGGTCGAAAAGTGGCAATTCATGGAGACGTATTTCCAGGCTATGGGATCTACAAATCCAACAGGGAACCCACTTTTAAATATGTTCCCTGGCAACACAATTCCACTGAAACTGTCACTGTCTATCTTTTCAAACTTGATAACATAATGAGATGGGGATTAGAGTCTGCGACTCGGACTGGAGTTATACACACAGCTGACTTGAGACTTGTCTTGGACTCAAGATGTGGTACTTGTTAAGAATCTTTATTTCCCTTTTTAATTTTTTGGGTGCATTAGCATTAAGGAAATGTCTGACAAGCTGAATGTCATTCCCTCCCTAATTATTGTGCATAACCTTATCGTGCGCACAGCCACAATATGCCTGTAAGCTGCAGGAACAACATGTCCCTTGCGTGACATTCTCGTGCTGGTCCCACAACCTCTGCGTGTGTTCACACTACAGGCTACAAAACAACAGGAAATCATTCATGTTCAATCAGGCTGTGAGCCAGGGCCCCAGATTTGGGCCATGGGTACCATCTTTGGGGACTAACTTTAAAAGTGATTTTTGGGAAGGTATACACCCCTACTGCTAGAAAAGATGTGATAGCAATGCAACACTACCAAGCTTATTTTTCAGGCCTCCTGTCCGAAATTACATGCCCCAAATTAATCATGATAGTTCCTGAACCATAAGGCCTATTTAGGGGTATACAAAGTACCCAGAAATCATACTTAAGTGAAAGTATGGGGACCATCTCAAAATTGTACTCAAGTAAAAGTCAGAGTATCTGACTAAAAACACACTTGAGTAAAAGTAAAAAAGTGTCTACTTTTAAATGTACTTACCGTAAGTACTAAAAAGTCAAAGTTTAAACTTTTTTTTATTCCGGGGCAATGAAATGTTCCGTTTCCTCCTCTTCATCACTCGTACTATCGTTTGTGGCCATCTTCTGTAGCTTGTCACTCTGACTGTCTATTCTTCTGATAGCAGGGGTTTAATCAAAGACCACTTTCTAGTCTTGCACAAGGACCAATCAGCGGGTTCATTTTCCATTGATGGGGATTTGATTGGCTGTTTTTAAATAAAGCGCGGCCGCGGGATTAATAACGTTAACGTTAGTTCGGCCAGAGAAACAAATATACTAATTAAAATGGTTGAACCTGCAAGATTTTTACTTTGTACTTTGTAGGTCTGCATTTTAAATCTAAGGAATAAATGTATTTTTTCTCTGAAATGTAATTGAGTAAATGTACAAGTATCCCCAAAAACAGTACTTAATATTGTAACAAATGTACAATTGTAACAAATGTACAATTACTCAAGTACTTTACACCCCTGGCCTATATGCATGTTGCTGGTCTCCTTTGATAGGTAACAAGCTAGGACATGTGAATCCAGTATAAGTAAACCCACATCTATTACCATTCCAGAGTAAATGGAGATACAATGAAGGAAAACATAATATTTGTATCGTCGACAGGTACATATTCTACATTTAAAGGGGACATGCATTGCTATTCCTTGCACTATTTGGGCAACTTTACACAATTCCTGTGAGTCTATTGAACACATCTGTAAGGTTTTTTTCAAAAAAATTCATTGTTTTATATTTCTAATCAAATACTCAAAAGCATAATTTTTCAGCCTCAGGATTTCAGGATGTTATTGGATGGTCTCCGGCTCTCCGCCCCCTAAGCGCTTTGAGTGACAGTCACCCACACAGCATGATACATACGAGAGAGAGATAGAGAGAGAGAGAGAGAGAGAGAGAGAGAGAGAGAGAGAACGAGCAAGAGAGAGAGAGAGAGAGAGAGAGAGAGGGAGAGAGGAGAGATGCGTCCCGACACACACGCAGTCAAGTTTGTGTGTAAATGCTCCGACGAGGGAGAGAGAGGAGAGATGCGTATGGAAGCAAATGAGTGCCAGAAGTATTTGAATTTAATCAGACACCGCATTTATAGCATTGAAAATAATTACTTTGAAAACATGTATAATAACTTTGAAAACATGTATCTGAATTTTTTCCGACACCGCATTTATAGTTTCAGACACCGCATTTATAGTTTGAGACACCGAATTTATAGCATTGCAAATAAATACTTTGAAAATCTTGTATCTGAATTTTTCATCATGTTCGGAAGAAAGGAATAACTTTATTATGTATTTTCACAGCAGAAAAACACTCAACACTGGAGTCAATGAACACCTCTGCTGGAATGCACCCTTGGAACGCCCCCGAGTCACGTCTTGAAATCAACTTTAGTAATAGCTGGGAGTTACCATGGATAGGAGTCTGAGGCAGGGTGTTGAAAGACGACGATAAACATTTATTAAACATCAACGTCAACACTGTTTACTTTGCCAACCGGAAAGTAACAAACAATATGGTCGAAAGACAACGATAAACATTTATATATTTTTTTATCAAATTTCTTTATGTTTCCTTTTCCACAAGAAACAAGACAACACAATACAGTGACAATAATAATAAAAAAGACATCACAGGACAATAACAGCAATAATAATAATAACAATAATGACAAGATAATCAATTACATCAGGGCCCCGTTTCATGTACCGGGATAACCGAGTTAGCCGGATAACTTTAGCTGGATAACTGGGTTAGCCTGACTTTCCGATTTCATGTACGTGGATTTCCCAAATCACCATGACAACATATCCAAAAGTTTGAGCCTGCTCGAAAGCAGAGTTCAAGTTCAACTTAGCCGGATCACGCAGAGCCACGCCCCCGCAAAGAAAGTGACAGCTCGTTTCCTGAAATTATTCCCACAGTCTACGATCTGCATTATACCATTCTGAATTACGTTTTTGTGCTCCATTCTTCCAGAGGGGGCTTTTGAAATGTAAAATAGACCCAAAATGCTGATATTAAATTCACTTTGTCCTAAATAATGCACGTTATATATACCGTGGCGACGGTGGCGCTCGCTCGTGCGATGTACACATGATGTGGTTATTTTAATTGTAACTGGGATTAAGATGTCTGATGAGATGCGCTGTTTGACGGATTTGAGAAATTGAATGAGCCGTTGACGTCACATTAATGAATGAGGATAAAGAGATAAACTTAATTCAAAACAAAGGATATTCTAAACACGGGTCTCTCGTTCATTAATGTATAAACAATGAATTTAACCCATCTGGCCCAGTGGCCCAGCGGTAGTGCTCATGCCTGCCAGTCCAGCGACCGGGGTTCAAATCCCCGTGTTTCCAATATGATTTTTTTTGAATATAATATTAATGATTATACGCCAAAGTAGCCTGGTTTTAAGTTAAAATATTATAAATCTACATGCATTGAGGATGTCATTCTTTATATAGCTCTCAACGTGCACCAAATTGAATTATTCCTATATTGCAAAAAGAAGGACCCCGGTCTTGAACCCGGGTCGTCCGTGTGGAAGTCAAAAGAACAACCCGTTGGACCACATTGGAGATAAGTTAAACATTGACTATACATCAATCAATGGGCAAGAAAGCCGTCTCGTAATTCTGTATAACAGTTAACTAGTTATTTTCGCTAGCAAGATCTCATTTGATTATTCAATCCAGCAGGCAAGTTTAAAGAAATATAATCTGATTGATTGAGGTAATGAGGGACTTAGAATTAGCCTATAGATAACGCATTTAACTTGTCGGCGAGGCGATTGAGCCTATTGCAATCTGTCAATAAAGTCTTAAATCAATTAATCAATCAATGCCGTTGAGAATCAGGGTCTCTGCCATCGATACGTGCTGGCTTTCCACCTAAAACGGGAGCGCGCATCTAGCCTGACTTGAGCCTGACTCTCAAGTCTGGCTTGAGTTAACGAGACTGAATCCTCCTTTGTGAAACAGGAAAATCCCGGCTTTGAACATCGGGTTAACTGAAGCTGGATAATGGACATGTTGATCGACTTAGTTGAACCACGTACATGAAACAGGGCCCAGAGTAATGCAATATCCTATAAAGTGAGATTACCTGAGCAGCACCCATCATCCCCACACTGTAAAAAATAAAAGTTTTTTCACGGGAAATTCACTATTTTACAGATTACTTAGTTTTTTCTACTTCAAGTATAAATGCCATAAAAATACAGTAAATTAACGATAAACATTTATTAAACGTCAACGTCAACACTGTTTACTTTACCAACAAACAATATGGTCGAAAGACAACGATAAACATCAAGGTCAACACTCTTTCCATGTTCCACTCAGGGGATGTTGGGGTGAAGTCATGTCTGCAAAAAGAAAATAAATTGTAAACTGTGATATGAAGAAACAAACAAATAGATTTCTGTCTACTACAAGGTCATTGGATCAAAGAGATGTCTAACTTCTAGAAAAACTTCTATGAAGCACAATCTCAGGAGGCTAATAAAGAACCAAGTGTTTCACTGTAATGTACATGTACCTTATGTGACAAATAAAACAAAACCTTAATTCATTATATTGTTTAAAATATATAAATCAGTACTACTGAGTAATAATGCTAATCAGATCATATGTATGTACAGAGTTGTAGTATTATTATGTACATTGATACAGCAGGTATAAAGACACTATGGTAGTCATACTGGCCAGCAGCGTAACTAGTAAGAGTAGGTAAGGGATATGTACAGATATAGTAGTATCTACAGATATGTAAAAGGATTATATGCAGTTATATGTACAAACACATGTGGATATATATACAGTACATTAAGAATAAATATAATTAGGGTATACACAGCATTATTGTACATGCATGCCATCATACACTTGCCATCCTTCTTATTACTGTGTTGTGTCATCCAAAAATACTTTAATTTAGAGGTAATTCACACCACGACCATGTTACTATCACAAGATAGCGACTTAACAATAACAACAGGTAACGTTTTGTATTCTGGTTGTCACGAGACCGCCGGCCATCTTCGTATAACAGTTAGGGGACAACAAACGGGGTTCTAGATCAAATGTATGCGTTGAGCTGCGTTTTTATTACATATTACATACATGTTCATTTCATAACCTTATATAAGACTTTTGATTTGGATTCTTGATTTTCGATTTGGATTCTAGCTAACGTTACCTAACTAGTAGTAGTACCTAATGTTAGCCTAGCCTGAATGAATGATTGAAAACTTTATTTAACAGATTGCAGAATGGGTACAATACAGTACGGCTCAATACACACAATTGTTAAGGGGATGCAGACCAGAGAAAGACTTTCGTCTTGTTTACATCAGGGTCCCCCATTTTCAATTCGTAGTGGTGCCTGCCATTAGCCTACCTGTTAATTATTGTTTATCATTGAAATCAAACTTACTGTATCAACTTCAGGCTTCAGCCACCTTCTCTTCTCTTTGTCGTCGGGAGGAAAGCGGTAATAAGATACTGTTTTGTTGACATCGTTGAACGTTTATTGCAACACGGAACACAGAACTAACTGACTATTACCGGAGCCCGGCTTCCTGGGTTGTTGTGATCACATGACTGACAAAGCCGTGCAGTGATAGGCCAGAAGTCAATTCGATTAGATCTAGGCTCGATTGCTTATCCTGTCTGAGTAACCCGGATGTTGGGTTTTTACAGCGAAATCCTTACACCGCAATTATGCATTGAATTTTTGACATCGAATTATATACACCGCAATTATGCATCGAATTTTTTAATGAACACTGCATTTTTACATTGAATTTTATTATGCATTCGAATTTTTTTATTAACACTTCATTTTTGGTAAATTCGGAGCAAAAAAATTCAGATACATGATTTTCAAAGTATTTATTTGCAATGCTATAAATTCGGTGTCTGAAACTATAAATGCGGTGTCTGAAACTATAAATGCGGTGTCTGAAAAAATTCAGATACATGTTTTCAAAGTTATTATACATGTTTTCAAAGTAATTATTTTCAATGCTATAAATGCGGTGTCTGATTACATTCAAATACTTCTGGCACTCATTTGCTTCCATAGATGCGTCCCCGACACACACGCAGTCAAGTTTGTGTGTAAATACTCCGATGAGGGAGAGAGAGAGAGGAGAGATGCGTCCCCGACACACACCCAGTCAAGTTTGTGTGTAAATGCTCCGACGAGGGAGAGAGATGGCGCACACACATTTACACACACTCCTGCGAGCGGTCCCGCCGCTCCCTCTCTCTCTCCCTCTCTATCTTTCTCTCCCTCTCTCTCACTCGCTCGTTCTCTGCCTCTCTGTCAAAACCCATTTGAGGAAGTGTCGGGTTACACTATGCGCTACAACCATAGAGGGGCCATTACTGCAAATCAGTACCTTATTCACGTCAGCAATACCGTCAAATCAGAACGGCTTAGTTGAGTGAGGGAAGATCCCGTGAACTCGAGACTAGACTGATGAGTCAATATGATAATTAACGACACAGACCACATTGATATAATCCCACATTGCTAGGAGACCATGCTAAACACTGGAAAAGGCCATTTATAATGCATGGGACCTTTAAAAGGCAATATCACCATTATAAGCAAGATCTTACTTAAACCCTCTTGCTCTTTGGGGAGCATATGTCATTCATGAAATCTCTCCAGCTGGTTCGGTGTTGGGAGATTTTCTCTGCTTCCTTCCATGATGTTCTTTCTTCCTTGAGATCCGCCTCGACAGACCTTCTCCAGCTGTTTCTGGGTTTTCCTGGCTTTCTCTTCCCCTGTGGGTTCCAGGTTAAGGCCTGCCTGGTTGTGTTGGAGGATGGTTTTCTCAGGGTGTGTCCAATCCAGCCCCATTTCCTGCGTTTGATTAGGGTTTCAAGTGGTTCTTGTTGAGTGGTTTGCCAGAGCTGTTAGTTCTGTATCATTAGGGGATCCGCTCGGCATCACTCATGCACTCCCTCGCGTACGTGCACGCGCACTGAATAAATTCCACAAATGTACCTTTAATACCAGTATTCGTCTGACCACACCCCTCATTAGCTTACCTTCATAAGCAGGTGTGTGGTCACCTGCTCTCCTCCTTCTCGCTTTCACCACAAGGAAGTGCCTCGGTAGTACCCCACTTGACGTGTTGTTAGTTGAAAAGAGTTGTGACGAGTTTACATTGTGCTTAGTTTTTTCTTCTCTCATATCTGTTCAAAGGAAAAAGCTAAGTCATAATGTCTTCTTCGGAGAGTAGACCTACTCTTCACCAGCGGTTCTCCATTCCCGCCTCCGTCGTGCGTTTTGGTGCGGGGCTGCTGCCACTTTCGTGGTTGCCGACCCAGCCCAGGAGGCAGCCGATGGGTAGTTTGCCTCTCCGAGGAGCCGAGGCATCGGTGCCGTCGCTCCGGAGATTGGCCTGATCTCGACTCTGGTTCCAGGGAATCGTCCGTTGTTGAACGGGCGGTTGTTTTGGGTCCGGAGGATTTGCGACGCAAACTTTTCGCATCTGCCCGTTCACGTCGCAAGATGGTGGCATGCAGGCGCGAACGGCCTGGGTTTGGGGAATTGCTGGAGACCAGCGAGGATGCGTCCGGCTCTGGATGTCCGATGGAAACTGAGGACTTCATGGAAGAGTCGGACGGATTCTTGTTTAAAGGTCCTGTGGAGGCGAGTAACCCTCCTATCCAGGAAACACCGGAGGGGGTTGAAATGGCTCCTTGGGACGCCTTGTTCGAAGATGACGAGGAACCACCTCGGCCTCATCAGCAGGATGCCCTGCTATCAGCCACATCAGACTGTGGCTCCTCAATGAGTCGAAGCCTGCTGCATGTGAGGGATGCGGGTTCGGTGGAGGAAGGTCAGCAGGGGGAACTGCAGGCTTTGTTTCCCGAGCTCATGGCGGTAGCCGCCGCTGCAAACGGCGTGCCGCTGCCGCTGCCATTGCCTGCTCCTGTCCCTGACGATCTCATAGGTCATCTCTGGCAGCGTCGCCCGGTGAGAGGGGTGGATGTTGTCTACCCATTTTTCCCCTCAATGGGGGCCTATGTTCGTCAGGGTCAGGCGGTTTCTAACATCATGGGACTTGCCCCCGCCTACGTACCAGTTACTTGGGTGTCGGGGTTGGTCAAAGGTATGAGAGAGGGCGTGCCACGGCTTGATAGTCCGATGGCCGCTCTCCTCTGTCCGGATGTGGTGTGGGAACCATTATGCAAGCCGGTTCTCCATGGAAGATCGGCTAGGCGATTGGCATATTGGGGTGACCAGTCATTTATCGCTGGTACACAATCGCTGGATGCGGCTTCTAACATCGCCCACCTAGCTAGATTTGTATCTGGGATAATGACGGGCGGCATGGATCTGACCGAGGTAAAATGCGATCAGATCACCCAGGCGGCAGGAGCTGTCCTGCACCTTACCCAAGTGCGCGCCCTGGCCACCCTGATCCAGCGCCACCTTTGGCTGGAGCAGGCTCGAGTGCCGGAGAAGAAGAGAACCCCTCTTCTGACGGCCAACCTCTCCGATGCTGGACTGTTCGGGAAGGCCCTGCGGCTGATGACCTCAACGTGCAGAGAGATGGCAGAGGAGAGATCCGTTCTCCAACCCCATTTTCCGCCTCCCGTCCTTGCCGGTGGAGTCAGAAGGCTTCCACGACGTCGAGCTTCCTCCGCCGTGCCTACCACTGCCTCTACCGCCGCTGCTGGCCCCTCCAAGAAGGCCAGGAGAAGAGACGGCGCTTCTGCTACCGCCGACCCTTCCACGACCGGAGGAGACGGTAGGGAACGTCGAGACCAGCAGACAGTTAACTACCGTCCCTCCGGGGCTCCTCGGGGTGGCAAGACTCGAGCGGCGCGAGGTGGCAGACGCCGCTAAAAGTGACTTTTTCCCTCTGTGTCCCCTCTCCTCTACACCCTCCCCGGCCCCTTATGATTGTGTTTTGTGCCATGTAAAATAAAAAGTTCCCCGATATAAGGGGAACTATGTTTTTGGTCAAACAAACTGTGTGTTTCTTCAACAAATCATATGATGGGGTTGCGTAAATATGAATCTGCACTATTACGTTGAGAGATGAGTCATGTTGTGTTACGAGATTAAGCAAGGTCTGCAAGCATACACTCAGTCGTAGGAGGTTCTATTAGCCTGACGCTCCACATGCAGGTAGAAACTGGTGGTATTCCATTGCTTAAACAAAGTATATGTGTTCCACAACGCTGTTGTGTTAGTTGCAGTAATACTCGTACACACGTTCCACGGCCTAGCCGTTACTCTCGGTCAGCGTTTGCTATGTACGACATAGACAATGGGTGTAGGATTCACACACATACGACTTGTTTTGTTGTAAATCCTGTTCACATTTTGTGGGTAGCGGGCATTGTATTAGCTCACGCTATACATTAGCATTCTACCGGAGGTTTCAAAATGCTACAGTTGTTATTGTGTGTAGGGAAAGAAGGGTTTTTTGTGAGGGGGTGTCGAATAAACCCCTCCTTCCCACTTGGTTGGTTTAGGAGATTTTATCTCATTCTGCTGAGCCAGTCAGGGCCGAGCCGTTAGAACGTCTTGGCAGGGAGGGGGGGGGGGGGGGGGGGGGGGAGGGTTGTCCTGCCGACTCCTATTACAAACAGGAGCCGTGTACAGGGTTTCCCCCGTCATAGCAATGTTGCTATGGCGACGCCTTCCGTGAGTTAAAGAGTGTTAAGGTGTCGAGTTAGAGCGTAGGGCTTACGGGTCTGCTACGCTCGATTTATGTGTAAACTTGAGTCAGTTGGTCACGTGACTCACAGTTGACATGTCTTTTTCATGACTACGACTCATGTGGGAAGGTTTCTGGGAAAGTTCGGTCTTTACTCTTTGACTAAAGGAGTGACTGGATGTAAAACATGTAAACGGTTTTTTACTCCCAGCTGTGCAGTTGGGTTCATACGGGTGATGCTTCTTCTTTATTATTATAAAGAGTTGGATGAATCTATATGAATTGGAAATGGGGGACCCTGATGGAAACAAGACTAACGTCTTTCTCAGGTCTGCATCCCCTTAACAATTGTGTGTATTGAGCCGTACTGTATTGTACCCATTCTGCAATCTGTTGAATAAAGTTTTCATTCATTCATTCATGGAGTTGGTTGCATCCCGCCCCTCTTGAAGTTCCCCTGGGCGCCTTGGGGATTCAATAAGATGGTCTACATAGCCTATTATTGATGTGGATATGCCCGACGCTCACATAGTGCTAGCTCAGGATGTTCTGCTGGACATTAGGCAACTGACTGGCGCGCCTTGGTTGCTTGGGGTTAAAACAGCGTTTTTATAAAGCAATTGGGATGGGGGTTTTCCTCTTCCGACGACCTGTGTGGTTGTCGACGGGTTCTCGTTCATATCAGGGGATGATAACGGAATGGATCTGAACATATGTAGAAGGGTCTCACGCCCTGGGGGTGGGCCACCGGGCGCGGTTCGCACCGAACGTCTGAGTGGCGCCTTCTTTTTATGTTTAAGATCAACACGCATATCTGCCCCTTCTCCTGGAGTTGGCATGTCGGCGTGGTTAGGGCACGGGACTGGTTCTGGTCACGCTGGTCCGGATCAGTTAAACCCATTGTCCGCCGGGGATGCAGATCTGCTGTTCTGGTACCCTGAGGGACTTGGGCTTTTTTCAGGGGGAAAAATGCTAGGTCGGTCCGGGTGTCGCAGGGTTAAGTGCTATGGAACCCTTGTTGGGTGCATTGTATTCTACACTGTCGTAATGGCTTACGGCCGTGCCAACCTGTACACGCCCGATCTCGGCGGATCTCGGCCGCCACGCAGGTTGGTCTTGGTTAGTACTTGGTTGGGTGACCTCCTGGGAATACCAAGTACGGGGTGTTGGGGCTGGTTTTCCATTCTTGCGCTCTTCTCTTACGCATGGCGAAGAGGGGCCTGTTGGAGTGGTCTTTGACCTCCTCGGGGGACCCTGTGCTCCCTGTATCACCGGGCCCGGTCCGAAGTAATGTTTTCGTTGACCCGTAGGCCCGGGATAACCCTGTTGGAAACTGGAACACAGGTACTGCGGCAGTGCCGCAGATATGTTTTGGAGTTTTTTCCTGAGGGGTTATGGGACCAACCACCGCATAGGGTAACGACTAGGTGGTTGGTTCTCTGGTGTGTTGGAGCAGTGTCAACTCCCGGGTTAACCGGTTGAGGGTGCCCCTGCACGTTCATGACGTCTGCCAATCGTGTCAGCCTTCTCTGCCTCAACCCCTGTGGGTGGGGGTTTTTAAATGGAGGCTTGGTCATGCAACAACGCCAGCATGCGCCCCTTCCGCAGGGGCGGCTGTGTTCAGCTGTCCCCTCTGGCGCCTGTCTCGTCCGCAGTCTCCAGGCTCGGGTTAACAGCCTGTTGCCTGGTTTTTCCCCGGTGCGCTGCCTGCTTCCGTTGGTTAACCTTTTTGTGTGCTTACGGCCATGCTGACTGCCTGTTCTGCAGGGTCAGTGTGCCAGGTGGTGTACTATTGGGGGGACAGGGCCCGCTCGGCTGAGGGGCCTTTGTTCGAATACGCTGGCGATGTGGGGGGCGGGGTCACTAAGTGCCCACCTGGTGGGGTCTTGATGCTGGCATCATGGACTTCTCCGGGCCCCCGTTCCAGGGGGTCCAGTCCCTTTGGTAGGTCTGGGCCTTCCTTCGCGCTCCGCTGCTACGGCCTTGCCACGGGGTTGGGTTTGCCCTTGACCCCGTGTTTCTGGGGGCAGTAACGAGGTTGTTCCCTCCGTTCGTTCCCGGGTGGCATGCGGGTTGTGCGTGTGTGTAGTCGTGGGGTCAGGCCATGGCTGCTCACCCTGTGCGTTGAGTTGCTTGAGTGCCTCTTCGCACGGTCGGGTCCGTCGCCCTCCCGGGAAACCTCTAATAGGGGGGGTGTCCTCCATTAGGGGGGGTCGGGGGGGCTCGGCCCTCCCTGTTCTGATGGTTGTGGGGGGCCTTCAGCGGGGTGTATTTGTCGGCCGGTGGCTCCGCTCAGCCTCCCTATGTGCATGAGTGATGCCGAGCGGATCCCCTAATGATACAGAACGTTAGGTTATGACTATAACCAAGTTCTGTTAATTAGGGGTGACGCTCGGCATCCGACGCCGCTGCAGCCCTTGACCTAAAAAAAAAAGCTTGGGAAGGAGGAGGAGAGCAGGTGACCACACACCTGCTTATGAAGGTAAGCTAACGAGGGGTGTGGTCAGACGAATACTGGTATTAAAGGTACATTTGTGGAATTTATTCAGTGCGCGTGCACGTACGCGAGGGAGTGCATGAGTGATGCCGAGCGTCACCCCTAATTAACAGAACTTGGTTATAGTCATAACCTAACGTTTGTGATGGTGTTTGGCCAGTAGATTCCCAGGATGTGTCGTAAACATCTGTTTATGAAGGTTTGCAGTTTGTTTGAGGTTGCTTTTGTGGTTCTCCATGTTTCTGCTCCGTACAATAGAACTGATTTGACATTGGTGTTGAAGATGCAGAGTTTGGTCTTTATGGAGATGTGGTTTGAATTCCATGTTTGCTTCAGTATTAAAAATGCTGTTCTTGCCTTCCCTATTCTTGCTTTGATGTCTTTGTCGCTGCCTCCGTCCTTCCCCACGATGCTTCCCAGGTATGTGAAGGTGTCCACCTCGTCCAGTGCTTCTCCGTCCAGTTGTACGGCCTCTTCTAAATTGTGGTTCATCTTCATCTCCTTTGTTTTTGCTTTATTGATGTGTAGTCCTGTGGTAGCTGCAATTGTGGCAAGTTTTGTGAGTTTGGTCTGCATTTGTGTTTGTGTGTGTGAGAGGAGGACTATGTCGTCGGCAAAGTCCAAATCCTCTAATTGAGACCACATTGTCCACTGAATGCCCAGATTTTGTTCGGCTGTGGTTTGTTTCATGATCCAGTCGACTGCCAGAAGAAAGAGGAAAGGGGACAGTAGGCAGCCCTGTCTGACTCCTGTCTCTACTGTTGGCCGTTGTGTATTACTCTGCAGGATGATTGTAGGTACAGCTGTTGGATGATGGTTATGAACTTCGTTGGGATACCGTAATGTGCCATGAGTTTCCATATAGTGTCTCTGTCTAGACTGTCGAATGCTTTGTGGAAGTCGATGAATGTGAGGTGGAGAGATGTGTTCCATTCCAGGGTCTGTTCTATGATAATGCGGAGGGTGGCAATGTGATCTGTACATGATCTGTCCTGTCGGAAACCTGCTTGTTCTTCTCGGAATTCTTTCCAGGATGATCCTGCTAAAAATCTTACCTGCCTAGATGTGAGCATGATGCCCCTGTAGTTGTTACAGTCCTTCAGGTTGCCTTTTTTGGGGAGCTTCACCAGGTATCCCTCTGCCCAGTCGCTTGGCACCTTTTCTTCATCCCAGATCTGTCCAAAGAGTTTGTGGAGTAGTGTTGTTGCCATTTCTGGGTCTGCTTTTATGGCCTCTGGGGGTATTCCGTCAGGTCCTGGTGCTTTATTGTTTTTTTTTGTTTTTGAATGGCCTTTTTTATTTCTTGTTTATTGGGCTTGTTGGTATTGACCGGTAGGGAGTGTACCGCTGGATGGATGTTGGCTAGCGCTGTCGGTTTGGGTCTGTTCAGTATGTCTCTGAAATGTTCTGCCCATCTCTTCAGCTGAGCCTCTTGCTTTGTGAGTGTTTTTCCTTCTTTGTCTAATATTGGTCTGTCCGGAGTTTTGCGTTTATTAGCCAGTTTCCTTGTGATGTCGTAGAGTTCCTTCATGTTGTGTTGAGCTGCTGCTTCTTCTGCTTGAGTTGCCAGGTTGTTGATGAATTGTTTTTTGTCGTTCTTGATGCTCCTTTTTACCCGCTTGTCTGCCGTGGTGTAGTCTTGTTGTGCTTTTACTTTTGCAGCTCTTGTGCGACTATTGTTGAGAGTGTCTTTGGCTTGTTTGCGAGTGTGAATTTTCTGTAGTGTTTCTCCTGTCATCCACTTCTTGTGGTGCCTTGTCTTCCTCCCACATGTGTCCTCACATGTCTCCGTCCATGCCCTCTTCATGTTCTGCCAACGTTCATCGATGGATTGATGTTCTTCCAGTTGGCTCAGGGGGTGGAACCGGTTTGAGAGGCTGATTTAAAATTTCTCTCTGGTGTTCTGATCTTGGAGGAGGCTGACATTGTACCTTGTACTGACTTTTTTTGCAGTGTTGGTGAATTTCTTGAGTTTTAACCGGAGAGTTCCTATCAGGAGGTGGTGATCTGTAGCTGCATCGGCTCCTCTTTTCACTCTGACGTCTTGGAGGGATCTCCTGAATTTCTGTCTGATACATATATGGTCAATCTGGTTCTCTGTTTTGTGGTCCGGTGAAATCCATGTGGCTTTATGAACTCTTTTGTGCGGAAAGACGCTGCCTCCTATGACCAGGTTATGGAATGCGCAGAAGTCTGTGAATTGTTCACCATTGTTGTTAATTTCCCCTAGACCATGTTTGCCCATTATTTGCTCTTTTCCTGTGTTGTCTTGTCCTATTTTTGCGTTGAAGTCTCCTGTCAGGATGATGATGTCTTTCTTTTTCTGCCGGTTGATGACTTGCTGTAATATCGAAATGATCTTTTGCTTGCTGTTCTGCCTCGTTAGTGGGTGCGTAGCATTGTATGATTGTGATTTTTTAGCTTTTGGTGAAAAATCTAGCTGTGATGATGCATGCATTTATTGCCTCCCACTCCATGAGGTACCTAGCTGCTTCTCTTGAGAGCATGAGTCCTACTCCCTCTGTGTGTGGGGCATTGTCTTGCTCATGACCCAAGTATATTATTGTTTCTCCACTTGAAAGTTGTGCTTTTCCTGATTGAGTCCATCTTGTTTCACTGAGTCCTATTAAAGAAAGGTTGTACTGTTTCATTTCCGACGCTATCTGGGTGGCTTTACTGGCTTGGTACATTGTTCGAATGTTCCAGGAGCCGATCTTTGTAACGTGTTTAGTTGTGAGAAGGGGGATCAGCTGGGCAACGTCCTTTCGGCTTGAGTTGTCCAGCACCATACTTGTCTGGGGAGAGACACCTTCAACGTCGAAACTTCGCTGTGTATTTTCCATGAATGTTTCTGTAATCATTTTGTTCCGCTAAGCGGGTGATTGGCCCACCTAGAGGTGCTTTTTTTGTCAGGGTATTGCTCCCTTAGCCCTTTGCCCTCTCAGGCCCACCGGGCAGTGGTTGAACCATTCTTCGTCTGTTCCCTCACCCGAGACCAGTTTGTCATGAGTGACCCTACCAGGAGCACTAGGCTCCAGACAACATAGCTCTCAGGATCATAAAGACACGCAAACCTCTCCACCGCAATAAGGTGATGGTTCCAGGAGAGGATAAGCAAGATCCCATGGTTAATAATGCAACTGAATGTGTCCTCCTACTTCATAACTACAAATTTAACTCTGGATGTGATGAAAATACACAAAAAATACAACATTTATGATACCGTTTAAAAAGGTTTTGGCCATGGTTACCATTTACATGTTGACTGTTTTCTGGTAATTTTACTCCGAAACACAATTTCTTTCAATACAGCCATGTTACAAAAACATAAATCTCCCCAAAACATTGAAATAGTAATAAAAAACCATGAATATTGATCAATATGCATATTCAACAGAGCTTCATGCCACGTGACCTATCAATGTTTTCTTAGGGAGTGTTTATACTTAGGGAGGCTGAAGAGTGGGAATAAATACAAGATACTTCTTAGTGGAGGATTAAGGGAGGCTGCCATGGGGTTGTGGGGGCTTGATGTGCTTTCGTTTTTTTTTGCTGCAGTGTGGCTTGTTCTTGCTGTCGCCCTTCGCACACCGGGAATACGTGCACGGCTGTCTGCTGCTCATGTGGGGCGGTGGTTGGTGTAGCCCGTAGTCTGAACACCCCATATACACACTATCCTTTAGTGGACCGATGGGCGTATTTCACGCATTGGCCTGACATTGGGTTGGGCGAGCACACCTGCAGCTGCTGTGCTATTTGTCATAACCTTTGGTTATTATAATAACTTCACCCAAGGCCCAAGCAAAATAATTGTAATGTCTGTAGTATCAAAATAAAGGATACTGGATCAACCACATCAAACATCAGTCACTTTGTAATTGGAAAGTTAATGCTAGCCCCTATGCATGGTTATCTAATGTTAGCTAGATACTAGCTTTGTTGCTAGTGAGGTTACCTCAAAAAGATGAGTGAGTGTTTGTTTTCTTGCCATACTTGCTGGCTTTGCCATGACTATAAATAATCATCCACATTCCGCTACTACCATCTGCTAGCTAAAATTAAACTGAGAGAAACACCATGTTAATTATTAATGTCGGCTACAGGCAGGTTTGGTTACAGGTTTATTGTTGACCACTTAACGTTACTGACTTATTAGGTTACCATTAACGTGGGTTTGAGAGGCTGTAGTGTTAATTTACAGTAGAAAGCTAGAATTACAGTCATTAGTTAGAGAACCACTGTAATTATACAATACAGTTGTACTCTAACTGTTATTGAAAAACAGGTTACAGTTATTAATGCATGACTAATAATGTTAGCAATATTTTCTTGTTACCCTGAGTAACATTAGTCTATATCCATCTTTTAGCCACCATCTCTACATTCAAAAAAGAACATATTGATATAGCCTGATATAACTCTCATTATAAGCATAAGAGACTTACCTGTTCCACCCCTTAGGGTCGGT
The DNA here is from genome assembly GCF_963971535.1 of Notolepis coatsorum. NCBI lineage: Eukaryota > Metazoa > Chordata > Actinopteri > Aulopiformes > Paralepididae > Notolepis > Notolepis coatsorum. The sequence goes on from NC_140184.1 coordinate 39,215,148, forward strand.
ACCGACCCCAAAATGACATTATGATCATAAATCAATATTTTTCAGTGTTGCATATTTTTTGCGATTTTTAAATCAAACGTTTTCAAGTATTAATCACTAACATGTCACAAAAGCATGTAGAATGTATATTATCATCAATATACGTTAGTTTAGCAATATGTTAAAAGTGCCATTAGAAGTTTTCGATTTTCGATCGTCTATCCAAGCCGGAAAACGGAAATGGACATTTTGAACCATGGGAATTGTCGAATTTTTCCAAACTACACTTCCTGTCACATACTGTGGGGGTTCAAAATTCAGCGTTCTGTATGAATCATATCAATAACTGTTATGATTCGCGATAATAAGCCACAAAAGGTAACGTTTTTGACAAATATTGAAACGCAGTTAGTTTCTCCTCCCTATTGTTAGCATGTAAGAACAATTAGATCTGAAATTAGTTTCAAAACGGTTGCACTGTGGGGAAAATAATAAAGTACACTAGATTACAGTAGATATCATTATCTGTTCTTATGCACGCCTGGTGATACTAAATCCAAATTGAACTCGGGCATTTGAAAGATAATATATGTATATATATATATAAATGTGCGAATTGGCTATAATAAGGTAATGTATAAGCATCTATTCTATATTCTATAATAATATTTCAAATTGGATTGGTCCGGATGGGAGAATTCAGTACTGTATCTACAGAACCTTCGGTTTTATCATCTTCCCTTTATTAATTTCCTTCGATTTTTTTGTACACATGATCTCAAGAAGGTACTGAACGAGATCAGTGGCAGTTTTTTAAGTTTGGTCATTATTATCATGGTGTTATTCACTGTCAAAGATGCAAAGAAAAATCACAATTCATATTCTCCTTTGTTTCATCACAATTTAAGCAAGCCTAGTAATAGACACAATATTTCTGACACTGTGAATACATTCCCTGAAGTCCATAGATGTACCTAGATACCAAGAATATGCAAATAGCCCTTGTAGAAGTGGAGCAATATTCCATTTACCTAGGTATATATTTTATGCGGATTTTCACATCGTGTGGAACAGGTTATGACTTGACTTCGACTTATGACCAAATACTTGGAATAGCCCCTTAACACTTTCCGTGCCGGCCGTGTTTTCCTTTTTACCCCCTTGAATGCCGCCACCCACTTCAATGATAGCGCTCTCATATTTGTGAACGCATAATCTATGTCTTAAATTATGGCTATGTGTCTAATCTGGCCGTCGCTTATCAATGACTTGTTTGCGGTCAACATTGACGAAACAGATTGTTTTTTTAATCGATTAATTTCCGTTTTATACCATTTTGAAAAACTCTCGTTTTTTGAACGTTTCAGGAAAATATAAAGATTCCACATGAATCACCCTTTACTGGAATATTCTGGAATACACAAAAAACTGTAATTTTTTCGGCCTATTTATGAATCGTTTTCAAATAAACGCTAGATTATCTATAGCATATGTGTACTTATGCACGCTAGAGAAGCGAGCTGAAAAATCGAATCTCTCATTTCCTGATCAGCACACACACACACACACACACACACACACACATAGGGCAAACGCTGATATCTCTGTGAGAACAGCTCTGATTATCCCAAGACTGGTAAAATAGATTCCTTACCTGAGATCAGATGTTCTCCAAAAAGATTATTCCAATTCCTGATCGCCATTCCATATATCGATCGCGTTTATTGATCCAACGCTGCATACTTGAAATATGTATTCCACGCTGTTCTGATGGTCCACAATGAGTCTGATGGGCTCGGATTACTTGCCTGAGAAGTAAAATGTGGATTCCGGATTTTTCTTTTCTCATCCATTTTCATTGAGTCCATTCCAAAAGGGTGCATTACCATCCGGGAGACGATAGGGGCGGTATTTTCCCAATGGAGCTCAGAGAGAGTTTGAAGCACTAACGTGATACTAGATTGATGAAATGTGAATTAAAATCGCTAATAAAAAGAAAACGACATATAGCGTCGTTGGCATTGAAAGTGTTAAAGACTTGAGATTTGACTTGGACTTGAGACCAAATACCTGAGAGACTTGACTTGTACTTGTGAGCATCTCTGCAACATAAACATTCTACAGGTTTACACTATGACCTGCTGGGGTAGCGGACTGAGAGCGGGGGACACAAACAGGCTGGAAAAGCTGGTCAGGAAGGCCAGTAACGTGGTAGGGGTGGAGCTGGACTCTCTAGAGGAGGCGCGTGGCTAAGCTCCACGCCATCATGGACAATCCCTCCCACCCACTACACATGGACTTGGCTGATAGAAAGAGCATGTTCAGTGTTAGATGTAACACTGAACGCCACAGGAAGTCCTTCATTCCGACAGCCATTAGACTCTATAATGCATCACTGTGCCTCACTGCATCACTGAGCACAGGGTGACACTACAGCATGGTGAAATCTTCATGGACACTTTACAATTTTTACACTTCTCACAATCTTCCTGGACACTTTACAGTTTTACACTTATTACTGTACATTTGACTGTATATTTCTGTATATTTTTGGCTGTATAGTTTATATTTAAGATTTTAGAATGTATATACATACCAGAATGTATATCCCGGACCGTATTTTATTCCTTATTCTTATTTATTTTATTTCTTATTCTTTTTTAGTCCTATTGACTACCTAAATGTTTATTGTTGTTCAATGTGAGTGATCTGTAGTACCGAATTTCCCTCAGAATTATTAAAGGATTTCTATTCTATTCTATTATTTCCTGTTGCAATAGCTGAGAGGAAATGACAGTTACAGAATACAAATATCTTGGCATCTGGCTTGATGAGAAATTTACATTTAAATACCATATAGACAATCTTGCCAGAAGATTATGGCAAAAAAATTACTTCTTGCACAAACAGAACCAATGATTAGCAGAAAGAAGGTTGTTGAAGCAGTTTTCCTATCAGTGTTGGATTATGGCAGTGTTTCTCAAAGTGTGGGGCGCAGAGGCATGACAGGGTGGGCCTTGAGATTAAAAAAAAAAAAAAAAAAAAAAAATGGATTACAGAGAATTATCACTAAAGTGCTATCTGTTGCCATATTTGGATAAGTTTGACCATTTCTCAAAATCTGAAAATCATTATTTAATAAAACACAGAAAAGGATCACCAAGTTACTCTGGATAAAAAAAACTTTACAGACAACATTGAGACAAAGCTTCCTGACACATCTCATCCAAACTCTTGGAAGAACTCATTGAAATCTCATCTGATACCACCTGGAGAGCTAGTTTCAGAGTGTGGTTCTGAGTACCAAGTATCTCATGATGCAGCAGTTAAGGTGTTGATACCATTCAGCACCACATATCTGTGTGAAGCTGGCTTTTCATCCATGACAGCTCTGAAAACAAAATATAGGGCCAAGTTGAGCCTTGAGGATGACATGCGTGTTGCCTTGTCAAAGACTGACAGCAATAAAGACTGTTTGCTTATTTCCTATGTTTGCTTTGTAAATTCCCAGTCACTGAGTGAAGATCTGCTGTTTTGCAAATATGTCAAAAACAGAGCGACAGCTGATGAGCTTTTCAAAATTATTGACAGTTACCTGACAGAACATGGACTGAAATGGGAGAACTGTGTGGGCTTTTGCTCTGACGGTGCGCAGGCCATGGCAGGGAAAAGGAGGGGGCTACAGGCGCTCATCAAGGGGGTCTCGCCAAACGTGCAATTCACAGAGAGGCGCCAGCGTCAAGACAGCTTAGCCCTGAGCTGAATGAGGTTTTGACAGAAGTTATAAACGTGGTAAATTTCATCAAAACCCGACCCCTGAAAGCGCGCCTGTTCTCTGCGCTGTGTGAGGAGATGGGAGCTGACAATTCTGCAGGCAAGGTGGCTCTCGCGAGGGAAGGTGTTGTCAATTTGAAAGGTCACGATATTGGTGTTATTTCAATAAATTTAAACATGGCCCATTTCATGACTATTTTGTTGAGGCGAGGGAGGGGGGGGGGGGGCCAAAATATTTTGGTCCGCCAAAGGGGGGCCTGACAGAAAAAGTTTGAGAAGCACTGGATTATGGAGATGTGATTCATAGAAATGCTGCTCCGTCCACTCTTAAACCTCTAGACATGGCCTATCATTCTGCTCACAGATGTATAGGGAGTTTTGATTTGATTTGATTTTTATTAGGGATCCCCATTAGCTGGTGCGCCGATAGCAACCAGCTAGTCTTCCTGGGGTCCACACACAAAAAAACATACAAAAACAATCACCATTGCAAAAACATAATTATTAAAAGTCAGTACACACAATGCATAAAGAAACTACTGTAACAATTAAGATAGCTAAAATTACATTAGTGTAAAACAAAAACAAAAAATTTACTTTACAGTGTTAAAAACTATTTAAAAACAATTTAAGATTATTTTAAAAAGTGAATCTACTGTAAATGCAGCAGAGGTTCCGAGGCAGGCCATTCCAAAGAGTTAATGCTCTAAAAATAAAAGATCTCCCCAAAGCGCTGGTTCTAGGACCTGGCAATTCAAGCTGCCCACTACTGGAACCTCTAGTGTAATGCTCATGCACAGTATTACTAAAAACAACCTGATTATGTATAAAAACAAGAGTTTTACTGCTCATGACCAACTTGAACAGCACAAGTATATTAAAACTAAAAGACAATCTATTTTCAACATTAAGCCAAGAGAGGCGGGCATGCATACGGCTCACATTAGACCTTAATGAGCAGCCCAGTACCAACCATGCTGCCCTGTTCTGGACCACCTGGAGCTTCCTGAGGTCACCACTGGCAGCAGATGACCACATCGCAGAGCAATAGTCAAGATGACATAAAACGATAGGTTATAACTATAACCAAGTTATGTGAGTAATGGTGATGCTCAGCGTCACGACTGCACTATACTTCACTAGTGCACGCGCACTGAATAAAAAATTCCACAATGTACCTTTACATCCCAACATTCGTCTGGCCACACCCCTATCAGCTTACCTTCATAAGCAGGTGTGTGGTCACCTACTTGCCTCCTTCCCAAGCTTTCACCACAAGGTGAGATCAAGGGCCACAGCGGCGCCTGACGCTGAGCGTCACCATTACTCACAGAACTTGGTTATAGTTATAACCTATCGTTCTGTTTCGTAATGGATCTCGCTCAGCGTCACGACTGCACAAGGGAGGCTGAGCGAGAGCCATAGCCCGACAAATGTACCCCGCTGAGGCCCCCCACAACCATCAGACCGGGGAGGACCGAGCCCCCCCGACCCTCCCTAATGGAGGTTACCCCCCCTATTGGAGGTTCACAGGAGGGCGACGGATCCGACCGTGCGAAGAGGCACTCAAGCAACTCAACGCACAGGGTGAGCAGGCCGTGGCTTGACCCCACGACTACACACACGCACAACCCGCATGCCACCCGGGAACGAACGGAAGGAACAACCTCGTTACAGCCCCCAAAATCACGGGGTCAAGAGCAAACCCAACCCCGTGGCAAGGCCGTAGCAGCGGAGCGCGAAGGAAGACCCAGACCCACTGAAGGGACTGGATCCCCTGGAAAACGGGGGCCCAGAGAGGTCAATGACGCCAGGCATCAAGACCCCACCAGGTGGTCACTTAGTGACACCGCCCCCCACATCGCCAGCGTATTCGGATAAGGCCCCTCCAAGAGCGGGCCCTTTCCCCCCAATAGCACACCGCCTGGCACACTGACCCTGCAGAACAGGCAGTCAGCATGGCCGTAAGCACACAAAAAAGGTTAACCAACGGAAGCAGGCAGCGCACCGGGGAAACCAGGCAACAGGATGTAACCTGAGCCTGGAGCACTGCGGACGAGACAGGCGCCAAAGGAGTCAGCTGAAAACAGCCCCCCCGGCGGAAGGGGCGTATGCTGGCATTGTTGCATGACAAAGCCTCCATTAAAAAAAACCCACCCAGAGGGGTTTGAGGCAGAGAAGGCTGACATGATTGGCAGACGTCATGAACGTGCAGGGGCACACTCAACCGGGTAACCCGGGAGTTGACTCTGCTCCAACACACCAGGGAACCAACCACCCTGTCGTTACCCTATGCGGTGGTTGTTCCTATAACCCCTCAAGAAAAAACTCCAAAACACACCTGCGGGCATACACTGGCTATACCGCAGTACAAGTGTATCAGTTTTCAAAAAAGGGTTATCCCAGGCCTACGGTATCAACGAAACTTTACTTCGGACCGGGCCCGGCGGCACGGGAAGCACAGGGTTACCAGAGGAGGTCCAAGACCACCCCAACAGCCCCCTCTTCGCCACGCGTGAGAGAGGAGCGAAAAGAATGGAGAACCAGCCCTAAGCACACCGCACTTGGTATTCCCAGGCGGTCTCCCAACCAAGTACTAACCAGGACCGAACCTGCGTAGCGTCCGAGATCGAACGAGATCGGGCGTGTACAGGTTGGCATGGCCGTAAGCCATTACGATAGTGCAGAGTACAACATGTACCCAACAAAGGGTCTCCATAGCGCCTAACTCTGTGACACCCGGACCGACCCGGCCTTTTCCCCCCCCGAAAAAAGCACAAGTCCCTCAGGCAGGGGAGGAAATTAGGCCACTTTACTCGCCAAATGCGAGTATTTTTTAGGTTTGGCGAGTGATTCATGAAGACCACTCGCCAGTCTGGCGACTAGTAAACAAAACAAAAAAAAACATTCTGCAATCACGGTCACTGGCAAACGGTGCACGTCTTCTGAGTGCTCGCTCTAGTTGACAGTGTCACGAGAGCACTGCACAAGACCCGCGGACATATAGAATGTTTAATAAAAGTTCCCGCAGTACTGGCCAACCCGCGGCGGACATATATAATGTTGAATAAAAGTCCCGCGGTACTAGCCATCAGTCAAGGGAGCACTCGCAAACGGATAACGTTAAACACGGCAGAAGATGGAAAACAGACAGACTGACCAACGGGGAACTACATCCAACCCTAGTACAACCCTCGAGTATAAGGCAAGGACACATTTAAATCACAGAGGTGTATGTTAGTCTATTTGAACAGTATACAGTAGTTAGCTTCTAGTTAGCGTTTTAGCTATATAGCTGCTTGCTAGCTAACGTTAGCCCTGTGTGTGTGTGTGCTCAAAGCAGCCAGCCCCATGTTAGCTAGGTGTATTTGTTATGACTATAATGTTTCCAAAAACGCACCGGACTACGACGTAAGGTTACATGTTTTATTGCATGCTCAACCAGTGCACAACAACACACCAACCGAACTGACGATACCACAACACTGACTGTATTTCACAGCCCTGCCCCTGTCGTCCAGCCCACCGTGCCGTCTTAAAGGCACAGTGAACACCGTTGTGATGCCTACCCAGATGCATACACAACATTGACGCGGCTTGACAACCGAGGTTCAAAGTTAACTTGATTGATTGATTGATTGAAAACTTTATTAACAGATTGCAGAATGGGTACAATACAATACGGCTCAATTCTCAATACACACAATTGTTAAGGGGATGCAGACCAGAGAAAGACTTTAGTCTGGTTTACATCAGGGTCCCCCATTTTCAATTCATCATAACATATGACATACACGACATACAGATAGACAGTACTGCTACATCTATACATTTCACATCTATCTATACACTTCACAACATACTTCAGGTTTTTTCTTTCACTTCCCAACCCAGTCCAACCCAGCATCTTTCACTGCCCAGTTCAGCCCAACCCAGTCCAGAATAGATCCCTCTTTCATGTTAATATGTTTTATGCTAATATTGTGAAGAGTAGAGACACTGTTATTAATGTTTTATGTTAATAAATATTTTAAAGAGTAGAGACACGGTGTGATTATTACTAAAGATTGAAAATCAATTTAGACGAAGACATACAAAGAAGTAATTATCACAATTAGCAAAATTTTTTGGCTGGTAAAAAATCAGTTTGGCTGGTAAAAAAAATCAGCTACTCGCCAGTTGGCTGGTAAGCCAAAAAGTTAGTTTCCTCCCCTGCCCTCAGGGTACCAGAACAGCAGATCTGCATCCCCGGCTGACAACGGGTTAACTGACCTGGACCAGCGTGACCAGACCAGTCCCGTGTCCTAACCACGCCGACATGCCCACTCCAGGAGAGGGGGTAGGTATGCGTGTCGATCTAAAACATGAAAAGAGGGCGCCACCCAGACGGTCCCCATTTAGACCGTGCTCAGTGGCCCACCCCAAGGGCGTGAGACCCCTCTACCTATGTTCAGATCTATTCCGTTAACATCCCCCAGATATGAACGAGAATTCATTGAGACAACCTAGTAAACTGGCGCTCGGAAGAGACAAAACTCCATCCCAGTTGCCCTATAAAAACGCTGTTTTAACAAGCAACCAAGGCGCACTTAGCCCCTGTGTGATTCTGTCACAGAAACACACCTGAGCCAGCACTATGTATGCGTCGAGACCCAAACACATCAATGGATAGTCTAGCAAGACACCAAACATTGTTCCTCCAAGTCGCTTGGGAGAATGACACGGAGCCGTCGTGCTTCATGTACCTTCCTCTTTTTATTCAAAAAAGAAAGAACACAGACTGACATGAATCCCTCGTGACGCCGCTGGGGGTAAACATTTTTTACATTTTTACATCCCACCACCCTCCCATAGGGAGGAGAGGGAAATCCCCAGAGACTTCCCACGCAAGCTGTATAGATTGAAAAGAATATATTGCAACATTGAGCCATGTAAAATTTTGGGTTAGGGCTCTCCGAGGAGGAGGCACTGAACCAATACACACTCAATAATCGAATTGAATCGAATACACACACAATAGAGCAGGACTCCTTTTTGAAGTTCTACTCACCTTGACAATCTGAGGAGGAGGCTCTGAACTCTGAGGAGGCTCCCTCACAGGGAAGGAGAGTCCTAACTCACAGAAGGCCCGAGTAGGAGCTTCGTGAGGAGGAGCCCTGACCACTCCCTGAAACAGATCCATCATATGGACCTGAACAGCTCACGGAAGTCTTACCAACAGAGTGTACTCGTACTCTATGGCGGGGCAATTTCTGCGGTGCACACGCCCAATATTCCAGGGCGTGGGACCAGGAAACTCCCTCCCTCCCCCCCCCCCCCCCCCCCTCTTACCCTGTAACGTGCCGAACAGCAACGTGACAGGAACCTTGAAGGACAGGAGGTTGTAACCCCTGCCCATCAAAAGGGGAGGAAAGGATTACCAGTTCACCCCTTTACGACCCCACACCCATGATACGATGTAATGACAAAAAAGAGCATGACACAGTCACAGTCAGCTACATGAAGTGTCTAACAGCTTCACACAGCTCATGTGCTAACCTGCTATCTGATTTTTACTAAGGAAAAAACACAGAATAGAGAGGGCCCCCTTAAGAGCCCCGGTACCAGACTTACACGTGTGCTTCTGTGGCCAATCTAACCCAGTTGTAGATCACAAGACACACACAACCCTTTATCACCACAAAAAATGGCAAATACACTCTACAGAGGAACGCCGTTTTTCATAATGAGAGAATACACAATTCTCGATTAGTATCGGCCACAGGCCTTGCTAAGCACACACGAAAAGTGACCAAACAATCTTTTCTTTAGGAAAATATAGTTTCTCAAGCGGTTTTAGCACAACCCCAGCAACCAAGCTAAGGGTTACATCGTATCCCACAACACAGTGACACAATATATTGTAAACAACATGTCTGAGAGGAGGGTGGGGAAGTCCCCAGGGAACCGGGGGGAACACCCCTCCTACCTTACCCTTAATACGGCCAGTTGAACAGGTAAACCCGTTAATATGTGAACACACTGTTCATTGTCATTACAGGCTGAGAAAAGAATTCATTCTTCACTCATATGTCACTGAGCATAGCTTTATAGGTTAATTTAACCCCCTTAGTTGTGAGTACACGGTACATGAACACACATGATGTTTCTCAACACAACAAACCAGATCATTTTTACATATGTAACAAAAAACCCGATATGCATGGAGAAGCTAATACCAGTGACAAGACAATTCACACACAACTCGCGTCGTATCCTAACTGTATTGCAGCAACACCCGTTTTGGAAAACATCGTTATTACAAAACATTAGAAGGGAAGGAAGAAGACGCGTTTTAAGGTCTGGTCGGGACCTTTCCTACCGTGAGCGCAGACCACGCGAACTGCAGTCTGGCTAACAGGGCACCAATAGTAAACACAGCATCCTGTGTTGACGACACGGGCAGCGTTGCTGCTCCACCCCGCCGCTACGGTTCTCCTTGTTGACGCAGTCCTCGCCGGCCGGGCTCCCGGTAGGTTCGACTAACATCCTCTGTCAAAGATGATGTCGTAGTCAGAGTGTTTAAAGCATGTTATAGTCTCAGAACGTTCAACAGTGTAGCATTTAAGCTAACAGCCGATCGGCTGATAGCCACAAGCTAACGTATACCAGCCTGGTAAACACAGCGAGTTAACGCTGCAGCTAACAGCTGCGCGGCTAACAGCTGACTGGCAGTAGGCCATAACTAGCACGCAAGCTAACCAGCCAACACCTGAACTGTATACAATGACATAACAAGCTACACTGCAGACAGGCTGCTGTCCCAATCCCTTCCCTAACAGGGAAAAGAAAAAGAGATGTCAGAACACAGTTTCAACGGTGATCCAGACACACACGGGGCCCTTTGAGCATGGAACTTCTGATAAAGAAGATCTTATGCCCACATTTCCTCGTTAGGGTAAACTTTCATTTGTATAAAGATGGGGCCTACACGGGACAGAGAAGCATCCGCTCTAGAATCCTGGGATCACCAGAACCTAGCGCGGGCCACTAGATTAGTCATCATGGGCATCAGGCCAAGATCCTCCAACCACCGTTTTAAGCCGAGCAGAGGACCTTAGCCTGGGGTCGGCGTTTCGTAAATTGTTAGCTAACCCCCATAGCATCAACAACAACCAGAGCTCGCAATCAAAACAGTACATACCCAACCTGGAACCCACCGCTTCTCACAACAGTTGTGTGTCCTACAGTCCAGCTGTGTTGCTGGAGGGTCTTACCCCATCCAGCCGCAGCAAGCAGGATTGTAGTTGGGAAGCATGTCAGCGTGAGCTCCTAATACGAAAAAACCAGTGGAGGTGTAGAATGATCATCATCTTCCAGACACTCCAGTAACGAAGACAATATCGCCGTATTTTCTCGAAAATAGTGAGAGAGAAAATAAAGATATGATGTCAACGTATCTCTTGTTTTCCAACTTTCTTCTACTAACAACCTCGTCAAGTGGGGATCTACCGAAGGCACTTCCTTGTGGTGAAAGCGAAGAAGGAGGCGAGTAGGTGACCACACACCTGCTTATGAAGGTAAGCTGATAGGGGTGTGGCCAGACGAATGTTGGGATGTAAAGGTAGATTGTGGAATTTTTTATTCAGTGCGCGTGCACGAGTGAAGTATAGTGCAGTCGTGACGCTGAGCGAGATCCATTACGAAACAGAACTAAACTTTGCACTATCTGACATAAAAGGGGACGGGTAACAAAAGAAGCACATTTCCTGGAAATACCAATTGCTCTTCCCATTTTTAAAACAATATAATTAATATGCTGAGACCAAGACAGAGTGCAATCCAGCATCACTCCAAGGAGTTTAGTACTTTCAACTTGTTGAACTGCTGAATTACACAAGTTTAAATGAAGCTTTGGAGTTGTAGTCTGACATCACTTTGGACCGGCCGTATAGGGATTTATCATTGGGAAAATGGATTATCGGCTATTGTAACAATTCTACCTCATGAACATTGAAAAGCTTTCCATTTTTGCACAAAATGAGTTCCCTTCGAAAATAAAATTCTGCAAATTTTTTTTACGATTAAGTTAATATCTGTTAACCTGCAATGAGTCTCCTGGCCATTTTCGTTTTTGTTTTTGAGGACTGCATACTTTTTTTGCAAACCAAAACAACATACTTTATGTAACACTTCCTCCGGTCCTGGTCCTGTCCAGCTCACACACCAACTCATTATTATTTATTGTCAGTTGTGTTTGTTATGTGTATTATCAGTGTTGTTGTTGTTGTTGTTGTTGTTGTTGTTGTTGTTGTTGTTGTTGTTGTTGTTGTTGTTGTCTCCACTGTGTTAGTCTTGTGTTCCCCTGTCTGTGGTTTGTAAATATGTGTTAGTCTGGTTGTTTAATTGTTATTGTTTTCCCAGTGTACTCTGTGTTCGGTTGGTTCTGTCTATCACACCTGTGTCCTGTTTGTAATTACCCTCTGTTTCTATCAGTGTCTTGTCAATTAGTCTGTGTATATTAGTGTTGTCTGTCCTGCCCTCCTGTGCGCGATCATTGCTAAATGTTACCTTTGTATGTCAGTCGTGTTTTTGTCTTGTGAGGTAAACTGTTCATCACCACGTCGACTTCTGTCTCATTATACTCTGCCACCTGGGTTCATCACCATGCCGAAGAAGCATACTAATCATAACAGAATGATCGCGCCGCCTAACCTGAATCCAGCAGACTGGAGAGATGGAGCGAGCTTCGCGCTCGGGATCCTGGGCGCTTCCGTCCTGCGTGCCGACCAGGCGACCGCTCGGGGTCTGGCACCAGGGGACGCAGTGGCTGGGCCAGCGGCGCCGATGACATCGGGTGCTTGCGCCGCGGCCACCCCTGTGCTGGATTCCTGGGTGGGGAGTCGCCTGGTCCGCAGGGGAGCGTCGGGGAAGGGGCGCGGATCCCGACGTCACAGCCCCAGGGGAGGGGGTTCCCAGGACCACAGGTCTTCCTCACCGGCCTGGTCGAGGTCTCCTCAGCCCTGGGAGGTTCCAGAAGACGAGCCATCACCATGGCAGACCTGGAGGACGATGTCGGATTCCGCTGCCGGAGGGACCCCGGTTGGGGGTCCTGCACCGCGTCCTGCCGCCAGGGAGCCTCCGGTTCGGGGTTCGGCGGGGGGTCTCGCCACCGTGGAGACCCCAGCCCCAGGTCGCGCTCCGGAGCCGTCGCCTCTTCCCTCCATCCTTCCCTGCTCCAACCCTCCTCGTCAGCCCCCTCCCCCCGATCCAGTTCCCGCGAGCCCTGTCCCTCGAACCCCCATCCTCCCCCCTCATCTTTTCGCTGATGCGGCTTCCATCCCCCCCACCCTCCCCGTTCCCGGGGGGCCTGCTGGGTCGCCTGGGAGTCGACCTTCGAGGGCGGGGTACTGTAACACTTCCTCCGGTCCGGACCAGGACCCAGACATTCACATTCACAACCCCCCATCAATAACCCTCAGAACATAACATTGCCAACCGGTGGGCTGATGCAGATCTGGCATCAGCTCACACACCAACTCATTATTATTTATTGTCAGTTGTGTTTGTTATGTGTATTATCTGTGTTGTTGTTGTTGTTGTTGTTGTTGTTGTTGTTGTTGTTGTTGTCTCCACTGTGTTAGTCTTGTGTTCCCCTGTCTGTGGTTTGTAAATATGTGTTAGTCTGGTTGTTTAATTGTTATTGTTTTCCAAGTGTACTCTGTGTTCGGTTGGTTCTGTCTATCACACCTGTGTCCCGTTTGTAATTACCCTCTGTTTCTATCAGTGTCTTGTCAATTAGTCTGTGTATATTAGTGTTGTCTGTCCTGCCCTCCTGTGCGCGATCATTGCTAAATGTTACCTTTGTATGTCAGTCGTGTTTTTGTCTTGTGAAGTAAACTGTTCATCACCACGTCGACTTCTGTCTCATTATACTCTGCCACCTGGGTTCATCACCATGCCGAAGAAGCATACTAATCGTAACAACTTTATACTTATAGCTTATAGACTCTTTTGAAAGATGACATTCTGAAGTTTCTGATTCCAGAAAATGTTTTCACTTTTAGTGCTAACGTAATAGAGTAACATAGGTCTGAACTTGAGTTGTAAAAAAACGTGTTACTCAAGTTTTTCTGTAGTAGTTAGTAGTCCAGAGGTAGTATTTCCCCAGAAGGTGGTATGGCTTACAAATCCAGAGGGAGTCATAGCCTGAAGCCTTATGTAGTACATATCCACATTTCATAAAGATCCATTCAGAAATGAGTGATTAGGAGTGATTTTGGTAAACTGTGTACAAATAAAAACTCAGTTTTCTCATAGACTTCAATTCATTCGGCTGTTTTGCTCTTCCTGTTTTCGTGTTTCTTCGTGTTTTTTGTTTTTTTATTTAGATCCCCATGTGGGGTATCATTGGAAAGCCACACTCATTGGCTACAACGATCCACAATCATTTTCGAGATCGGATCTAGATTGATGGAACTACTGCAGCCTGAGTCGGGAGTGGTATTTTGCACAATACCGTGTACTGTACTGAACGGATTCTGTCGGATTTTGTCACTATCGACAGGCAACAAATAAGCCTTCAATTCGATATATATATTGTATTACAAAATATGCACACCCGAGCCACTAGGGGTTGCCAAAGTGCCGGTTGCAAAAAATCCGAAAAACGTCCCATATGACGGACGTTGCAGCTTAAGAGGTTGCGAATATTTTCATGTTGAGCTATAGATTGTGGATGAATACGCACAGAAATGCTTTATTTGTTTTAAACGAGACGATTTAGAAATGGGCAATGGGGAAATACGTTACAATTTTGCAAGGTGGACCGGCCGGAAACAGCAATGATGTAACCACTAGGCGGGCCATACTTTTTTTTTTTTGGAAAATCAATGGAGTGGGGTGTCTAAAATATGTGTTTTCTTGTGGGGAATTCAAATATGGGATTATTTTTCTAATCGGATAACTCCTACCTACATTGTTTTGGATTTCAAAATGGCCGATTTGACCATTTTTCACCCCTTGGCCATACATGGATGCCAACATGAATCTGAAGGAAATCCTAACATGCAAGGTGTCTAAATTATGTGTTTCTTAATGGGGAATTCAAATATGAGTAAATTTTTGGCATAGGATAACTCTAACCTACATCATTTTGGATTTCAAAATGGCCGATTTTACCATTTTTCACCCCTTGGCCATACATGGATGCCAACATGAATCTGAAGGAAATCCTAACATGCAAGGTGTCTAAATGATGTGTTTCTTAATGGGGAATTCAAATATGAGGTCATTTTTGGGATAGGATAAATATAACCTGCATAATTTTGGATTTCAAAATGGCTGATTTTACCATTTGAACCCATTGGTATTGTATTACAAATTTGCAAAGATAGAAAATATATGGGAAATCATTTATAATGACAAAGCCATCAAATTTATTAACAAGTGAACTGTATATAACTGGATACAACTCCAAAGATCAATAATAATAATACTAACAATAATAAATTGTATTTGTAATGCACACAAACACCTAAGTGCTAAATCTCGATCTCCTGACTTCTTGAACTTTGCCAGGTTCCAATATCTTGATTGGACTCATTCTTGGATGGCAAGATCTCCTACTGTACTGCTTTAGCCACCAACCTACAAACACAAACTTAAAGTCAACGTCAGCCATAAATAGGTGAGCTCTTTCCAGAACTACTCAGCAGAAACCTCTGTAACCATTTTAACAAACGTCTCAATGTATTGAGAAAATCCATGGGCCTCCATCAATCCTCTATCTTCTTAAATTTGATCAGGTTGCACAAGTCCTGGTTGGATTCATTCTTGGACATCAGCCTCCTGCTGGTCTCCTGAGCCCTGATCCCTCCATCCCTTTTTTCTTGTGAAAAGTACTTAGCAGAGGCCTCAGTCACCATTTTAACAACCCTCTCGATGCTTTGTGTGTGGCAAGGCCAGTCGAGAACCTCCATGGGGGTGTTGATTAAGTTCTTCACCTCGGAGGTGCTTAGGGAGCAGGTGAGAGGTGGCTCTGACAAATCTTCTGACCAGCTGATTAAGCCACCAATGCTGGAAGCGTCACTATTGATGTGAGGTGTTCTTCTGATCCTAACACAGGAGTCTCCCAGCTGAGTGTCTGGATCCCCCTCTCCCCTGATGGCCAGGATTCTCTCCACCCCCTCAATTCTCTCTTTTTGATCCTCAGAGCACAGCAGTGTTTGGAGGATGGCTTCACTGTGGGCATACCAAGCAGATCTTCTCACAGTTGGCATCACAACATCCAGCACCTCCTTCCTCTGAGACTTGAGGCAGTCCAGCTGAAACAGGATGTGCCTAGGCCCTTCGATCCAGGAGTGCTTGACCTTCATGTTGAACCAACATGGATAATACACTCCAATGATGAATTCCACAATGCATTGTAGATTATTCAGGTTCTTTCTTTTAAGTTGATGCTTTGACACCCAGAGCCTGAGGAGTCTGTTTGCTGTGGTGAGCCAGCGGCTGTGGTTTACCGGTCCAATCTCCAGCAGAGCCAGCCTTGCAGAAAGCACTCCATCCCTGATTGCACAGACCAGCTTATAGCCATAGTGTTGATCAGTTGAGAGATCTTGAATGAACTTCTCAGGCAGCTTGATCAGCGGAGGGCCAAGAAAGATCCTGGTGAAGTTAGGATTGATCTCCAAGTCTGTAACAGAATCAAGGAGCTGTCCTATTGGCCCAGACAATTTGTTGTCTGACAGAGTAGCCCCATCAACTTCAACAATGAGACGGCGCAGTGGAAGTTCACCAGTGTGCAGGTTGCACACCAACCAGACCAGCTTTCTCCCCAGGTGCAGCTCCAGCTTCCGCATTACACCTGCCTTCACTCCAGTGTTGACATTGGTCGAGTCTCCTCCAATGGCCCACAAGGTCTTATCAGAACCTCTCTCTTTCAGCCAGGCAAACAGGACCTTAGCAATCTTCTCTGCATGGGACTCCTCTTTAGTTGCTTTCTCTGGTGTAAAGTGGAACAGATAGTTGCTGCCAGGCTCACTAGCAACACTATAGTGTTCTTCCTTGATCTTTGCAGGAAAAGATTGGTCACTGCCCTCAGCTTCCATCATCACATTGGTCATGTCAATCCGGCCATCAAAGAGGATACAGGAGATCCCCCCCTCCTCCCTGCACTTCTCCTCAAACTCTTCCCCCAGCTCTTGCATCAACTTTTCTTGTGCTCTCTTAACCTTGTTCTTATCAATCACTTTACTTGTGTCATCTTCTAAGATGAGTCCTGCATCAATCAGAGCTGCAGTTGCTATAGCTGCAGTTGGCCTTAGACCTATGCCATACCTTACACTAGCAAGGGCGATGTTTGGAATCTCATCATAATCTTTCCGTAGCTTTGCTGAAGCTGCAGGGTCAGTTTCAGGAATGAGCTCAACTTCAGGGATTGTAAGGAAGCTCTCAACATCCTTCCTGGCAACCTTGTCTGCTGCTGCAAAGCTTTCTTCTTTGCCCCTTCTCCTTTTCTCTGCCTTCTTTTCCATCTCCTGCCTTTCCAATGTTTTAAGAAGATAGAGGATTGATGGAGCCCCATGGATTTTCTCAATACATTGAGACGTTTGTTAAAATGGTTACAGAGGTTTCTGCTGAGTAGTTCTGGAAAGAGCTCACCTATTTATGGCTGACGTTGACTTTAAGTTTGTGTTTGTAGGTTGGTGGCTAAAGCAGTACAGTAGGAGATCTTGCCATCCAAGAATGAGTCCAATCAAGATATTGGAACCTGGCAAAGTTCAAGAAGTCAGGAGATCGAGATTTAGCACTTAGGTGTTTGTGTGCATTACAAATACAATTTATTATTGTTAGTATTATTATTATTGATCTTTGGAGTTATATCCAGTTATATACAGTTCACTTGTTAATAAATTTGATGGCTTTGTCATTATAAATGATTTCCCATATATTTTTTTATCTTTATAATTTTGTAATACAATACCAATGGGTTCAAATGGTAAAATCAGCCATTTTGAAATCCAAAATTATGCAGGTTATATTTATCCTATCCCAAAAATGACCTCATATTTGAATTCCCCATTAAGAAACACATCATTTAGACACCTTGCATGTTAGGATTTCCTTCAGATACATGTTGGCATCCATGTATGGCCAAGGGGTGAAAAATGGTAAAATCGGCCATTTTGAAATCCAAAATGATGTAGGTTAGAGTTATCCTATCCCAAAAATGAACTCATATTTGAATTCCCCATTAAGAAACACATCATTTAGACACCTTGCATGTTAGGATTTCCTTCAGATTCATGTTGGCATCCATGTATGGCCAAGGGGTGAAAAATGGTCAAATCGGCCATTTTGAAATCCAAAACAATGTAGGTAGGAGTTATCCGATTAGAAAAATAATCCCATATTTGAATTCCCCACAAAAAAACACATATTTTAGACACCCCACTCGATTGATTTTCCAAAAAAAAAAAGTATGGCCCGCCCTACCACTACACCTTCCTATTACTGGTGATATATATGGTCACCACTGCATCCTCTATGATAAAGTGGGTTGGTCCTCTCTGGCAGAGAGGCGAAATAAACATTGGCATCTGTTCATCCATTGTTGGGATATTACCACCTTATACACCTGATTGGAACTATGGACCCTATGCTGAAATAACTGGCTTAATATGCTTAACTCATTCCCTGCCAACAACGATTTAATGCGTGTTTGTCCGCCAATCGTTGAATGCCAACCACGTATATATACGTTATTTGATCGTTGTTTCTTTTATTCGCTATTTCCAATCGTTATCCATCCAGGGAGCCTGTGTAACCATAGGGAATGAGTCTGAGATCGCAAAAGTCCAATACCGCCGCCTGGTGGTATGCGCCCGATGTTGCACTCCCTTTGAGATGTGGCTGTGTGTCAATGAAATTCTTCCGGGCAGACCTTTCTAGTAGCCTGGAACGAGGGCTATACCCGATCGCATTGAATAGTTTTCAGGACCCCCGATTCATTATGCTGTGGTGGGTTATGTCGTGGCCCAAATGGACATATGATCTACCAGATGGCAATCAAATAATTGGAATATTCTTTTTGGAATCTCACCAGCCACAGGTAAGAGCAATTACCGTCAATTTCAGCTTGATTGTGCCTTGTTTTCATATATCGCCCTGATCAGCGTATGCTGTTGTACTAACGAATGCCGTTATTGACAATCAATTAATCAGAAACGACCCCCCCCCCCCCTTTCATGCATTCATGATGGAACATAATATACTGATCATATGCATTTGATTTTTTTATTGTAGCGTGTATAGGGACGAAATGCCAATGGATTAAGTATAATATGCGTCGCAGCCTATTACTCCCAGGAATTACCCTAAACCGCTCTAAAACCATACTTAGATTCACCACGGTATAAAACGGGAATGTATGGATGGAAAAATTATTTCTTTTTCACATCTTGAACAATAGATACTGGATGCCAAATGGGCCATAGTATTGCATCCATAGATAATATATATAGTTATAGCCCTGCAAACAAGGTGAGCGACTCCATAGACACATAGCGTGGCAGCACAGTCATATCCCGTTCCCAGCATGGCGATCAATGAGTTAAGGTCCCCAGAGTACAGACTGAACTTGGACAGTCAGCATTTCTTTGTAATAGCTTTTTTGTGGGAATGATCTTCAACTCACGCTAAAAACCAATACCCCACTATCCTAGGGATAATTACAAAATGATGATTACAAATCTCTCTGCTTCAGGTTGTAACTGTTTTAAATTTTTATCTTTATTTTTTGTATCTGTGTTTTTGTCCTATTAATTCAAGGTATTATTTAAACTGATTTTCTTTTCCTTGTCTTTATTTTACCTGTTTTTATATGCTTGAATCTCGACAGCACTGTCTGTTTTTTGTAAGCTCTGCATCATTGTAAATCAGGGCCACCCTCAATGATTTCCCGAGATATATTATAAATAAAGGTTTGAATGAATTAACACATTAACTGCCACGGAGTTTGCCCGTCTCAACCACTCTCTGCCACCACTCTAAGCCTATGGAGATGTTCACCTTCTTTGCAGGGCTATAACTTTTTTAATTGTATTGCTAAATTGACATTACTATGGCCCATTCAACATCGATTATCTATCGTTCAGGATGTAGTAGGAACGTTATACTTTTTCATTCATAGATTCATATGAAAATACTGTCTAGAATATAAATATGTTTTTATCGTTTTCTGCAGTAATTCCTAGAACGTGAGTTGCATAAACGCATATATAGATTATCAACTGCCGTTTGTTGCCGATACACGCTATATTAAAAATGTCAACTGTACATGATCCTAAACGTTATGACTCATCATGCGCGGATGAACGGGGGGGGGGGGTCGTTTATAATTCCGTGATCGTCAGTAAATGCTTTATGTAGTATGGGTGATATATTGATCAGAGCAGTTTGCATTAATAATAATAAACAAACACGCTGAAAGTATCGTTACTGTCCTCTTACCGTTCGCCGATGAGACTGGAGGAAAAAGATCCCACTTATTTGACGGCGATCTACTAGATCGATTTCCTGTTTGTATAATAATAATAAATGCCCAAATCATATCGATTATTGAGTTATGGCAGCGATCCATATACAAGGATGTGTGTCTAGAGTCCCGCAACAATATGTGAGTGCCGGACGCATTTCCCAGATGCACGGAGATCACCAGAGATCCATTTCCGGTTGTAACTCGCCCGATCATCCACCAGGCGGCAGTATTCAGGGATTAAAGCAAAAAAAATCTCCTGACTGAACTTTTTTTCAGGCCAAGTCATATTCTTATTTTAACCTCCACTGCATTTTTTTTAATAGCGTTAGCGTTTTAAGGGAGCCTACTTGTAGAGCCTACTGTCCTGACTGTGACTATAGACCCTACTGTTGTAGTCAGGCATGCGTTCTTCATGGGACGGGGTTGCACTACGTGCAAACCCAGATAAGTACTCGCTATTTGCATATCAATAGTGCCGGTCGTCAGGTGTGTTAAATACGTTCTCAGATACATTCACACCTAACTTGTTGTGAATGACATGTGTTACATTCCATTCGTAGAGGCAATTAGGCACTGTCTGTAGTCTGTGCTCAAGCGATGGGACATTAAATGCGCATTCGCGGGAGCGTGCGCACGCGCCAGGAGTGCACGTGACGCCATTATGTGCGTGCAATCCCAGTTGATTTCAATAACGCACCACTGGTTGTAGTTGTTGTGCCAGGCAGGGAGGCTGTGTGCTGGAGAGCGTGAATGCAAGTCTTGTGGCTAGCTTCTGATTGATGGCGAGCTAGCACCCTTTTCCAATTACTTTGAACCATGAACTAAATGGCTTGTTATCATACAAACAAGGGACTAAACACGTTTTGCAATTATGCCACAACAACAATGGACAGTCTCCTCCCCACCTTTTGTATTTTTTACCACCCACCCACCCCCTCCTAATGTACAGTCTCCTCCTCATCATATGTATATATTTACTGTTAGGATCTCTGGGTAACAGTACAGTATATTTGCATATCGTATATGTGACAAATGTAACAGTACTATATACCTGTAAGTCATGTATGTCCCTATGTCATAAATGTCATGATGTCATGTATGTTGTGTATGTCATAAATGTCACTATGAATTGAAAATGGGGGACCCTGATGATGTAAACAAGACAAACATCTTTCTCTGGTCTGCATCCCCTTAACAATTGTGTGTATTGCTACTGGATTTACCAGATCCAGAGTGAATGAATTAATGAAAACTTTATTTAATACACGAGACCCTCTTCTTGGGACCAAGTAAGGTTTCGTCGATAATCCAATGTACAGTTACCCCCCCCCCCCCCCCCACCCACCCGCCTACCCAACCACCTCCAATGTACAGTCCCCCCACCCCACCTACCCAACCTCCTCCAATGTACAGTTTCTTCGTCAAATGTATATATACTCTCTTTTTTAGACTATTTTTGTATCACAAACAATACTGTATTTGTAAATCTGGTATGTCATAAATGTATAGATGTAGCAGTACTGTCTATCTGTATGTCGTGTATGTTATGATGAATTGAAAATGGGGGACCCTGATGTAAACAAGATGAAAGTATTTCTCTGGTCTGCATACCCTTAACAATTGTGTGTATTGAGCTGTACTGTATTGTACCCATTCTGCAATCTGTTAATAAAATGTTCAATCAATCAATATTTAACAGATTGCAGAATGGGTACAATTAGGGATGCTCGATATTGGCTTTTTTACCGATACCGATATTCCGATATTGTCCAACTCTTAATTTCGATACCGATACCGATACCGATATCAACCGATACCGATATATGCAGGGTTTCCCCCCAAAAAAACGGAATAATTTCAGGTAACTAATAATTTCACTGGATGCATTCAAAAGGCTTTCTAAATGTAAGCATTATCTGTGCAAAATATGATAAGTAAAAATTAACATTACATATCTCTTGTTGTTGAATTAAACCAACATGCATACTTTTGACAATAAATAAAATAAGAATTGGTTCTTACTTGCTTGCCTGGGTAAATAAAGGTTAAAAAAAAAAAAAAAAAAAAAAATTTTTTTTTTTTTTTAACCGATACCGATATTTTCCGATATCACATTTTACTGCCGATATCGGCCGATAATATCGGTCGGCCGATAATATCGGACATCCCTAGGTACAATACAGTACGGCTCAATACACACAATTGTTAAGGGGATGCAGACCAGAGAAAGACTTTCGTCTTGTTTACATCATCAGGGTCCCCCATTTTCAATTCATAGTGACATTTATGACATTACACAACATTGACATCATGACATTTATGGCATAGTAGGGACATACTACAGGTCAGGTATATAGTAATGTTACATTTGTGACATATGATATGCAAATATACAGTAATCAATGTTACCCATAGATCCTAACAGAGAATATACATTATGATGGGGAAGAGACTGTACATTAGGAGGGGGTAGAAAAAAGATGCATACGGTGGGGAGGAGACTGTCTACACAGATACACCTGTGTGATGTTGCTACGGAGTTAAGCTAATAAAGGTGACTCACAAGTCACAACCACAACAGGGGACTCACGTATTTGTACTGTGAAGTAACTGTTAACACAACAATGACAAATGTGTCGTTACTGTTTTTCTTTTTGACATACTTGCGGCACAAGTTAACTCACCACTCTACAGCCGGCAGTAGCCTAGCCAGTCTCTTGAAACACCGCTATCTTCAAACTTCCACTTAACGTTCTTTTGTTGGGTGGTGGTGCTCATCCTTTTCGTCTGAGAAAACCGCAGCGAGTGCAAGCAGCGTGTTGGCTGTGACGTCTGTAAACAAGGAGAGTTGATGCGCGACTTGGCTGCAAAAAAGACGACTGTCGTAAAACCAAAACACACCAGAGTTTTTAATTATTTTACATTACTATTTTGTTAGCCGCCATGTGGCGGACAGACCTCACAGATGTCACTCCAATAGCCTCCAGCTGCAACCACGGAGCGAGCAGCGTCCTGTCTCTCGAGTCGCTGAGTGATGACTCTGCTTGGCGCGGCGCGATAGGAAAAAAAATGCTATTTGGCGCCTCTGATTGGCTAAATTTTGTTTAAATCTGTATGCATCTACAAATCATATTATACCAAGGTCGCCAATTCCGTCAGACTGCGAATCAAATGGACGGATCTCCCCAATCAAATTGACGGAAATCCGTCTGGAGACGGAACGCTTTAATGCCTGAGTATTGAAGCGTTGCAGAGTTGTGCAGGCTCCCACTATATCAGCCGAGGCTGGGTGAGGGAATTATGAATACCATGGCGAAAAAATGAAATATGATATCAATAACGTCGTACGCCGTGGTTTGGCAGAATTAGCATGACCTTGAAACACGTTGTACGACGTTATTGGCGCCCAATGTGTTAATGCAATACACTTCGGTCCAAGTTGTTTACCTAACAATTGAATTCCACTGAAAAGGTGTGTAGAGGTCTGTAGTGGCTATAATATCGTTTTTATGTTCTCAATGTGCATTTTATTCCAATTTGCTATAGTTTGTACAAGCATGATTAAAAGTTGTGTAAAATCATGTTTGTGTCAATAATGTCATTATCAAAATTACAAGGACCAATCACTTTACTGTAACCCTCTTGTAGTTACTTGCAAGTAGTGCGTGCGAGTGTGTGTATGAGTGAAACAGTGAGAGAGAGGGTGGGGGGGGGGTCCCTCATTGAAATTAAGATTCATGCAGATGCAGATTATGCACAAACGTATCGGGGGGGAGTCCACTGCTTCCGCATAGAAAAAATGCTGGCAACAGCTGGGAACTTTTCACTGCGCGCCCTGCCAAAACGCTGGGCTCTCAAGCGCAACGCGCTGATAAGTAGGCTAGAGGTACCTGCAACAGGTACATACTGTACAAGGGATATTCATTCAGGACAAGTCCCCACATCGAACTGCGCTGTAAATAAACAACAGAAGGGATTACCGCAAATTGAATCGAAGATGAATATGGCCTAACCAGTTGACAGCACTATTTAAAATTTCGTTCTGCTTCTTCCCGTTACACTATCAACTGCGCAAGAGACTGTGTGCACTGGCGCATATCTGTCCTTTTGATCCAGTAAAAGAGACTGGACAGCCAGAATGTCATCCTCAGCCCCGGGCGCGACGAGCCAGTGGAATTTACGGAGGTTCTCTGCCACGGCGCCACAAGGAAACAAACCACCGGAGTTGGAGATGACAGGAGCCATGTCTAATGCACAGGAGCCCAGGACAATTGTCAGCAACAGCAGGTTGTTAGAACGGGACCAAATTACCGTGGAAAGTAACACACGAACCGAGGATATTCCTGTCCACGCCACGGTCACTCACCCATACCTGTCTCATCCCCGGATGTCTATGCGGATGTCCGTGTACAGCGTGCATGGCACTCATCGCTTGACCCGCGCCCCCGCCCAAGGTCGCGTGTATAACTTTCTGGAACGACCATCTGGCTGGAAATGCTTCGTTTATCACTTCAGTGTGTGAGTGCTTTTTAACTGCAATGATTCCTAATTACTGTGTTGAGCACATCCATGTCACTTTCTGAGCTTTTCAAACCTGTACAGAACATCACATGAATGCGTGATGTTATAGTTTATAGTTTAGGAGACAAGAAGGAGGCATTGAATCCAAACAAACAACACAGTCTGTCCAAAATGGTCATATTCTTCTGTCAGTAAACTGAGTGCCGTGATGCATACTGTTAGGGTATCTAAAGAGTGACCTGACCTTGGAAAACGGAATAATGGGTCTGTTGCAGCTGTCAAATGATGGTGCTTGTGCTTAATCTGGGGAACAGAATTATAAATGTATATGATTGCTTATTCAGATACTTTGGATATGTGTTGTTTTGGCAGCTGACTTGAATAGAGTTTGATTGCTTCCGACACCATTCACCTCACAGTGTGCCACTGGTCGCCTTCCATGAAATACTGTGATACATTCGGTTATTATTGTTGTTATCGGCTCACAGTAAACCAAGTTCTGGAAACTGACCCTTTACAGAATGGATCCAGGTTTCAGCGTTCAGGCTTCAGGCTGTGCTTGCTTTGGGAATGTTTGATATGCCTAGCCATGCTATTCTCCCATTCCATCCCACCTTTGTGTTTACTATCTCTCTCCACTTGCTGACAAAGATAGCGGGCAGCTAAACTTTGTGATCTGGCCACACTGGAAGAAGTACTGTCCCTGCCAAGCCACATCAACTTGTGACCCTGTATTGTTGGAATGGGATGCAGGGGCAGCGGAGATTGAGAGGGTGGTTATCATCTCCCACAGTGATTCAAGGGAACTATACAATACAGTGAGTTCAGCGCAACGCAACTGAACTTAGCTCAACTTAACTTAATAAAACCTAAATACTAAATACAACACAGCTTAATATGGCTCGATACTCCACAGCATGACTCAACACCACATGACTTAACACCACATGACTCAACACTGTATGCCAGAACACCACATTAACACCACACGACTCAACACCACCCATTACTTATTATATTATAAATGAAAACCATTATAAACCATATATAGATGTGATTCACATGAGCTTGCATGCAAGCAAGCTTTACTGTGGAAAGAATTGTTTTGCTCATTATTTGTATAAAGTGGTGTATCTGTAGGCTACATGGTGGCGCATCTGTTGGCTCATTTCTATCTACAAATTGCTGCACATAAAATCTTTCATAGGCCATGTCTTAACATTGGGAAAAAACAGCATGTTGCTTCTGGATCATACCTCCTTTGCTTGTATTTTTGCATTATAGTCCAATTGGGATTCATTGTGTAACCTCCTGTTGCTTATGAGGCACTAAAGTGGAGTACTCTTCCACTTATTGTTGACTGGCGGGAGTGTATCCCTTTGTTGGCTTTGTTGTACACAATTGTAAGTCGCTGTGGATAAAAGCGTCAGTTAAGTGACTAAATGGAAATGGGAGTGGATAATTGATTATTATTTTGATGTGTTACATTTGAGCTTGATCTCATTTTGTCTCAAAATTTACACAAAACTAAAGGAAAGGGTTTCAATGACAAGAAAGGAAAACTGATGCATTTGATTTCCTGGGTACTGAATCAACCCTGTAGGGCTACCCCACCTTGGTCAATGGTCACTTAGGCCAGAAGTCATGTTTTATGTTTATTATGTTGAATTCTGAATGTCTTGGTAGTAAGAAATGCGTACTGGAAAATGGTATTTACATAGTATGTACTTATGTAGATTAATGTTAGATAGACAGTACTATTCAATATGTTGTAAAGATTATGTGACTACAGTATTGGTCAACTGAGAATTGTTTTAGTTGAAGACAACCCTAACACCCTATGTGACGGGACATCTGCTCTCTGATTGGTGTTTGCTCTTGCAAGAGGGGCGAGATTGAGAAAGTCACAAAAGTCTAGTTAGCTTTTTTGAACAATGTCTTACTACAACATATAGGGAACAATGTCTTACTACAACATAGGAACAATGGGTCTCATTCCCGAAAATGTTTCAAAGATATATTCTGGAAGACTTATCTTGGAACCACTGAGACATAATCTATGACAAGTACACTCTGAGTCCTGAACGTGCTGGTAATATGTCTTAAGTGGCTGAAAAGGTTGCACAAATTATATTATCTGATATCTGCTTGGAGAATGGCATTCTGTCTTAAACTCGAAAGCGCGTTCCCGTTCAGCTCATTTGCATACAAAACAACGCCTCCATAGCTCCTTATAAGGCAACTGGTGACGCAGCTGTGTGAAATGCAATGGCGGAAGTGCTTTGCAAGTCTTGCGAGCCGCGTGATTACGAAACCTAGCGTCAGTCAGTGCCAATCAGAGAGCGTCTCCGAGAAATGCGGCTAGGTTTCGTAATCACGCTTGCGCCAATCAAAACTAGATTAGATTAATGTATTGGCATCATATACAGCTCGCGGTACACACCTGCCGCAGCGCGCGCACACACACACACGTGCGCGCAGTACTGTATATGAATGAATGAATGACATATAATATATATAGCCTACGGCGGGCTTAATGAATGAACGCAGTATGGCTTATTATTCCATAATTAAGCCTATAGGCTACTGTTCATTCGTAGGTGCACACAAGACTTGTTATGGAATATGAATGCAGTCTATTTCCACCGATTAGCTTTAGTTCTTATTTATTTATCCACTGTCATTTCAGTGTTGGTGTATAGGCTATATAGTGTATTTCAATATAAGTTTAATTGATTAATGATATATTCGAAGGAATGCAGGTTTATAGCTATATCAACCCCCTCCAATGTACAGTAAATGACCAAGTATGGTTTTGTCAATATTCCAATGTACAGTTTTGCTTGTACAGTGTAAGTCTATCCCCCACCCACCCCTCCTACCCAACCTCCTCCAACAGTTTATACGTCAAATGTACTCTCTTTTCTGGACTCTTTTTGTATCACAAACAGTACTGTATTTGCAAATCTGGTATGTCATAAATGTATAGATGTAGCAGTACTGTCTATCTGTGTCGTGTGTGTCATATATGTTATGATGAATTGAAAATGGGGGACCCTGATGTAAACAAGACGAAATTCTTTCTCTGGTCTGCATCCCCTTATGTAATTGAGCTGTACTGTACTGTACCCATTCTGCAATCTGTTAATAAAGTTTTCAATCAATCAATCAATCAAACAAAGGTCTGTCCCATTGTATACCAATCAATGGGATACATTGCATGTTGACCTGCATTCTTTCAAATGTATATAATTAATCATTAAAACAGATGTGTAACAAATAAGAAATACAAATTCCACAGAAGGCATTAAATTATTATTATTTTCAATCATTTCACAATAATTGCATAATTGTGTTTGAATATCTGAGTAATTAAAGTAATTATACATTTGTCCAAAATAGCTGGTTCAGATATGGTTAAGCAGCTGCCCTGTGATCAGATGAATCCATATTATTTATTTTTCCGACATCAAATGCGTAATTTCTTATCGTACAAATATTGTCATATTTATTTTAATTATGATTAAGTAATTAATTCCAAGGAGGCCTGTAGCGTTGACGTGAAGGAATCACTATGAGAACACAGTCTATAAATAACATTTTAAATTAGTCAATCAATCATGAGATTTGATCGTGGGCTGAGAGCATATTTAAGTGTGCTCCTCAGCACTCTTAAATCTGCTCTCAGCCACGATCAAATAAGATCTCAGGAAAGTTTGGGGACTCCCACTCCAAGCCCTAATATGTCTTAAATGGGCCGAAATCTGGCTAAGACAAAATATTTTGTCGTAACTTCGTTCGGGAATGAGACCCAATGTCTTACTACAACATATAGGGAACAATGTCTTACTACAACATAGGGATTTCACTCGCTCCGGTCACTCTTCACCTCTCTCCACTGCTCTCCCCTGCCCCTCGCTCTTCCCAATAGTCATTGAATCCCCAACAATGGGATCCTAGTGTTACAATATTGTGAGTTGCATACATTTTTAGCATGGGTGGCCCCAATGGGAATCAAACCCTTAACCCATGCTCCACGCATTGAGCCACAGGAGTAGTTTTGGTCTATATGCACAACATCCCTGTTGTGGGTGTTGTTTTGCTGGTGTGGAGTGTAGGGACAGCTCTAGTGGAATGGGAGGAAGGCAGGAACAGCCAAAAACGTCCTTATCACTGACCCAGACCTAGAGATTCAGAGGCCTTATCAAAGCTACCCCTGTGTGTGTGATTGCTCCTGACACAATTTCCTCACTGTTCCTTTATAACCCTGTTAGAATCCTTTTATAATCCCTATATTGACAAAAGGGTTCACATTCTGCATTGTATGTATGCTGTTACATTATTTGACATCTTATTATTATCTTGAGAGACACAAAAACAAAAAGGACTATATTTTCTCAATTTGTAGACTGGTCTCAACACAACACTTACTATTGTTCTCTCTCTCTCTCTCTCTCTCTCTCTCTCTCTCTCTCTCTCTCTCTCTCTCTCTCTCTCTCTCTCTCTCCAAAACAGTAACCACAACACTATTTGAATAATGCTTCAGAATTAGGGCTGAACGATTAATCGATTTTAAATCGAAATCGCGATTTGGAATGATGCAATTAACACTTTAATCGCCGATGACGTGTTTAGACGTCATTCCTCGCCATGCTCATTCTGCCAAAGACGCCGTAACTCGTCTTTGATATCAATAATTCAAAAATCTGTGATCGAAATCATATTTCTCCTCCGGAGACATGAGATGTACTGGTGAGCTCCACTCAACTGTCTAACGGTTCAAGAGCGCCATCTGGTGGCCGATCGGCAGAGAGGGAGGGGCGCGCCAAACAGGAAGTGCTCATCCATAATCCGTCCGGGCACTCGCGATCGGTAGCCGGACTCCATCTCAACACACTGGATAATCAATCGCTCGCCCTAACTCAATAAACAACGTTATTTGGACGTATATAGTATTATACAACCTGGAAATGGTTCATCAGGATCAACATCCCATAATCGAAAACTGTCTACTCCACGCTGATCGTCCAACGGGGCGAGGAACATATGGTAAGATCCAGATATTTTCTAACGTATTCTATACTAACTGATCTGATGATCATATGACCCACACTAGATGAATGGTATAACGTTGCCCACGGAATTATAAACGCCCCCTCGCCCATCCGGTCAATATCAGATGATACGTAGTAACTTCTAGAAGTACCTCCAGTTGACATTTTTCATCTGGCAACGATCGCTACCAAACTGTATTTGATCATCAATATAATGCATTTGGAGCTATAAATCAAGTTCTGGAGAAAGCTGCAGAAAACGATAAAAACATACTTATACTTTAGACCATATTTTAGTATGAATATGTGAATGAAAAAGTATATCGTTGCTACACCCTGAACAATGGATATAGGACATTGAATGGGCCATAATAATGGCAATTTAGCAATAGAATTAAAAAAGTTATAGCCCTGCAAAGAAGGGGAACTTCTCCATAGACAAATAGAGCTGGCTAGGGATGGTAAATTATGAATTTGAACCATGGCGATCAAAGTGTTAACAAATCGGAAAAAAATTAAATAATCGCAAATCTTTTTTTCTTCTTTTTTTTCTTCTTCTTTTTAATCGATTTAACCAGGAAGTCCCATTGAGATACAAGATCGGTTTGGGAGAGGGAGGTAAGGGGTTTTAGATTGTGTGTTGTGAAGTTTAGACATCAGAGAGGGAGAGTAAAGTACAGAAAAAATTGTACCGTTGGGTACCGGTATCGATTCCCAGGTAAAAAGAAACATTTTCAAGCCGCATTTTACAATAAACCTCTGTGGGGCTGCTTTAAAAAAAAAAAAATTATAATCGCAAATTGTATCGCAATCGCAATATCTGTCGCAATTAGATTATTTCCCAAAATCGTGCAGCCCTATTCCGAATACTGTTTACTTTCAAAGATTGGATAGACATCCAGACACAATATTGGGCAATTTCATACACTAGTAGTTAGTGGTTTATGAGTTTTATGCCAGTTATTGAGTCAACAATGCAGCTTCTGAATAATCATTGTGCCATAGAATATGTGTGATAGTATACCTTGTGATTTGCTTAGTACTTCTCTACAGTGCCCTTGCTAACCATTATCTCCTTCTCTGCTTTGTCCCTCTGCTCACTGGCCAACAAACTGCAAGTGATCCTAACTATTAATAATGGATAGAGAAAATGCTTTGTTCTTTTGTCTACCGTCTACAATGGCCCTATGAATGCCAGTGCCATAGGACCAATGTTAGGAACAGGCCTAGATGCAGTCAGAGTGTTTCTCTTGGGTAGGTACGATAAAGATATTTTGTGTGTTATACTTAATTACTTACATACATATTGGGGAGGACCAGCCAAGGGGGGGGGGGGGGGGACACACTGTACATTGGAATACTGACAAAGCCATACTTGGTCTTTACTGTACAACTGGGTTAGGACATTTGTAGGGGCCAGTTTCGAATTGCAGTCTCCCTTAGGTGTTTTTTGAGAGTGTTTTTTAAAGTGGGTAGTGATTCACATTCATTTACAGCTTTGGGTAGGGCGTTCCACATTGATGTGGCATAATTGCGAAACGTGTTTAGTCCCTTGTTTGTGCCGAATCTGGGTTTAACATGATTTGTGGAGCTCCCTCTGGTGTTGTGATCGTGGTATTCACTGACCTTTGGGAAGTATTTTGACATGTACATGTAACGTTTTGGAAAACGTTAACCAATGGCATATATTTTGGAAAACTGAGTATTTTCTCTGCAATCAGGACCATGGAGAGATCCCAGCAGCCAGGTTAGTTCATGTGAGTGTAGGACAATGGACGATGCTTCCAAAAATACTTCCTGTTGCCTGATGTGAAACATATTCCCACACACTCATCGTTTTTTTTTTTTTTTTTTTTTTATTATATGTTTTTGGTAGATTTTTATTGGCTTTATTGGACAAGTCCGGCAGAGAGGAAGAACGGGAGGAGAGATGGGGGAAGACATGCGGCAAAGGTCGCCGGGTCCGGGAGTCGAACCCTGGCGCCCCCACACACTCATCCTTGTGTGCCTGCGACCTTCTGCACCCAAGCACAGACTGATCGGCCCTCTAGTATGCCTGATATTGCGATCATTCACACACACAAATCAAATAAAATCGAGCGCTTGTATGACAGTAAGATAAAGGCTAAATGTCATGGTTCGGAGCTCAAAATATCAGAGTCATATTCTATTTGGATGAATATGCGTGTATGTATTCCTCTCTGATCCATTTGAAGTATGGGGGCAACGTAGAGAAGATTGCACCACCTTGGCCATCCCCACGAGACATCCACCACCTTGGCCATCACCACGACACATCCACTCACAGAGAGACAGGGAGACGGGGACAGGGATTAGAGAGTTCCTGTGTTTGTAGTGGGCGGACATAGGAGCAATAGATACATGTAGTAAGCATATATATGAATAGAATAGAAGTACTTAGCCCAGCAATGAAGTAGAGCAGGCATGGTTTAGACGTTGTAGGTCGGACAGAAGACGGTATGATCCATGACCTCAGTGGTGCTCATAACCAATATGGGGTAGAACCGTCACTGCAACCTTGGCCATCACCACGAGACATCCACCACCTTGGCCATCACCACACGACATCCACTCACAGAGAGACAGGGACAGGGGTTAGAGAGTTCCTGTGTTTGTAGTGGGCGGACATAGGAGCAATAA
The DNA here is from genome assembly GCF_963971535.1 of Notolepis coatsorum. Classification (NCBI taxonomy): domain Eukaryota; kingdom Metazoa; phylum Chordata; class Actinopteri; order Aulopiformes; family Paralepididae; genus Notolepis; species Notolepis coatsorum. The sequence goes on from NC_140184.1 coordinate 39,247,656, forward strand.
ATACCTGTAATAAGCATATATGAATAGAATAGACTCGAAGTACTTAGCCCAGCAATGAAGTAGTGCAGGCATGGTTTAGATGTTGTAGATCGGACGGAAGATGGTATGAAGCTGATCCATGACCTCAGTGGTGCTCATAACCAATATGGGGTAGAACAGTCACTGCAGTCTGTATAATAGATAGATAGATACTTGATTTATCCCCTAGGGGAAATTCTGGGTATCTCATAGGTAAGGGGGCTTGTAGCGGGGCGCCCCTGCATGCTGTGATGTGACCAATGGTAAACAGCACACACACAGTCCATAAAATATCAGATCAACACAAGATTAGATATATAGTGTCCTTACCTTGTCTCTGATGTAATGCAAAAAAAATTATCCAATTATCTGATCGCCATTCCATGTACTGGTCGCAGAGGTCCGTCCCACGTTATCCGGCATTGCATATGAACGAGGGGGGGGGGGGGGGGGGGGGCAGCCTAGTTGATGCATCGTTGTAAGCGCTTGTCCTGCCGGAGTATTTAAACCCCGCCCGCACGGCTCAGCTCGGCCCAGAAAACAAACTACCTCGTTTCAAATCGAGTGCAATAGCGGCCGAAGGCGTTAGAGGGCGGTATTGACCATCTGCCAGCTCAGACACATTCAGAACAGCATGCACAGGCTGCCACAATGAAATTTGGTAATAGCGAATAAAAGAAATAACGATTAAAACCAGAGATATCTCGGGTTTGGCGCCCAGCGCATGGCGAGTTAACCCGGGATATCTCGGGTCTGGCCCCGAATGTGTTAATTGTGCACTGTTGAGCTATATAACGCTGTCTGTATAATGACAATAAAGACTCTAGAAATATTCTATTTTATTTTATTCTAAGCTTAACCCTTTGGGTGCCGTTAACGTAGAACTACGTTTCTGTCGCCTGACGGTTGAGTGCCGGAAACATAGAACTACGTTTTTCCCACAGTATTTCTTTTATTCGCTATTGCCATTCATAATTCAGCGGGGCACCTTGTGCATACTGTTCTGAGTGTGTCTGAGCTGGCAGGCAGTCATATACCGCCCTCTAACGCTTTCGGCCGCTATTGCACTCCATTAGAAACGGTGTATTTTCTTTTCTCTACCGAGCTGCGGCGTGGGTCGGGTCCTAAACACTCCGGCAAAACACACGCTTGTAGGGATGGCTTGGACAACTGACCCCGCCCGCCCGTTCATGTGCAATGCCCAATAAAGTCGGAGACAAGATCGCTGTGGATAACTGGAATGGCAATCAGATAATTGGATTATTTTTTTTGCATTACATCAGAGACCAGGTAAGGACTCTATATATACAATCTGATATTTTTTTATACTGCGATTGAAGCTATCTGTGTGTGCTGTGTGTGGCTGTTGGGTGCAGGATGGGGGGGGGGGGGGGGCGCCGCGCTCCAGGGCCCATTTCATGTATGCACGAGGAAGGATAATAATGATAATCTAGCATTGATTTCAGGAAGATTCGATAATCAGGCGAAAAATTACAACGTGTTTATTGAATTACACAAAAACGCTGTTTTCGCGTCTTTTTCCTGGAATTACTCAGAAGCACCCAAACTATATTCATATTCAAAACGGTATAATTAAAGCGGAAATGTACGGATGAAGAAATTATCTGTTTTTTGCATGTTGACTGGAAGCAACTCACTGACAATCGACGGCGTTATTATTAGACCCATAGCTATAATATAAAATATAGGTTTAGCTCAGTGGCGGCTGCTGACCAAATTTTTTGGTGAAGCACAAATTATTATATTATATTATATGTTAAATTATATTTTTAAAACATCCCCCAATGTGTGTGTCAGTGGTGGCTGTGAGTTAAAAATATTGGGAGGACGGGAGAGATAAAAAAAATGTAATAAAGAAGTACAGACACACAGTGTGGTTATGAAGACAGCAGACAGACACTACAGTTAAAGACAACAGGCACTAGTAAAATACCTTGGAGTAACTCTTGACACACACGCCTCACTTACAAACATCACATCAATAGCTTAGTCAAGAAGGCAAATCAAAAACTATTTGTTTACAGCCAGATCATCAGACCATTTCTCACCCTCACTGTTTCAAACACATATCTACATGCAATTTTTCTTTCACCAATATCTTACTGTCTCCCAATCTGGTCCCTCACAACAAAGGAAATTATAGGAAATGATATGGGTAGACGGGGTGGGGGAAACTGTACAACTGTACAAGCAAAACTGTACATTGGAATATCGACAAAACCATACTTGGTAGAAGAGGGTCTCGTGTATTCTTGGGTTAGGTCATTTACTGTATATTGGAGGGGGTTGGGTTAGGGGACATTACATTCACATCACTCAGCACTATAGGAAATGAATGACACACACACGCGCGTGCACACACGCACACACAGAGGCCAGGCCACAGTGGACCCACAGCCAATTAATTCATAATCAACACAGGCTCCAACTCAATATCAATAACCACAGCGCGCGTTGCCAACACACACTCACGTGCGCCGCGCGTCGTCCTGCATTACACACGCAAGGCCACAGCGGGCCAATTAATTCATAATCAACACAGGCCCACCCCACACAGCTACTAAATGTATTTAAAAAGATTCACTCACCATTGACGACTTACTTCTTACGAGGAAATAGTGTCCCTCGTAAATAGACTCCCTCCCATCTGATCACTTGTAAATTAAATCCATCCTTCGATATTTTCTGATGAAAAAGGTCTCCATTCGTCTTCCCCAGCCAGCCCACTCAGAGCGAGACTAAGTTGGCCCGTCTGACCTGGTAGTCCGATAACCTTGGTCGTGGGGGTCTATCTGGGTTGCTTGGTAGGTTTCAATGCAACTTCCGGTTCTCCCTGGCCACAGGTAAACACATATTTTGCGAATCCTCCCCCAAACTCCTTATACTACCTCCGATTCCTGTACAAAGAGTCGTGTTGACGCTTCCGCCCTAGCCGTGTCATTAGCTGGCACCATTCTCTGATTGGATTTCAAGGCTGTCAACACAATGTGGCACGGCGTGAACGCCAATCAATCAAGTGCGCTCCATCTCACTACCCGCATTTTTTAAACTCAAATAGCCTATTTTGATTGGATAATTATATTCTTAAAGGAAAACTCCAACATTTTGGGAAATTAGCTTATTTAACATCTTCCCTGGAGTTAGACAAGAAGATACATACCTTTTTTGTCTCTGTGCGTGCATTTAGCTTTGGGAACAGTCGCTCCGTTAGCGTAGCTTAGCTTCATCACTGGAAGTGGGGGAGATCCGGAGCTTCATCACTGGAAGTGGTGGAGATCCGGAGCCTGACGTTCCCTTACACTGTATACAGTCACGAAATACACTCCAAATACAACTCCAAAACGTTTATGTAAACATGTTGTGACCTGTGTATTCACCACGTGGAGAAATAAAAAATAATTGAATTAGACAATTACGTTTTATAAGCAAATATACTCTGAACTATTTTTTGCCTAACCACTCCTCTCTGAGCGCAGTCAGTGATTTCAACGTGTCGTCGTGATTGTTGACATTCTCATTCATTCAAAGGATCCGAACCGATTGAAGTTTATGGATACCATGACTTAAAATCCTCTTACCTTGACGATTAAAAGCCTCCCCAATTTAGAAAACAGTAATCCAATGGCTGGTATTGATAATATACTACTAACTACTGGACACTCTGAGCTAACCGGAGCTAACACAGAACAGGATGGTAAAGCATATATAATGACTTCCTTTCTGGGGTTTTCAAAATGAAAGTGCGACGTTTATAGCAGCGGAAAACGTTTATTTTGTACATTATCGAACATTAACACAAACCTAAACTAACGTTACAACTAACCTAAAGTTAGTTTAGGTTCGTGTTAACGTTCGATAATGTACAAAATAAACGTTTTCCGCTGCTATAAACGTCGCACTTTTATTTTGAAAACCCCAGAAAGGAAGTACGCATTAACACGAACCTAAACTAACGTTACAACTAACCTAAAGTTAGTTTAGGTTCGTGTTAACGTTCGATAATGTACAAAATAAACGTTTTCCGCTGCTATAAACGTTGCACTTTTATTTTGAAAACCACAAAAAGGAAGTCATTATATATGCTTTACCATCCTGTTCTGTGTTAGCTCCGGTTAGCTCAGAGCGTCCAGTAGTTAGTAGTATATTATCAATACCAGCCATTGGATTACTGTTTTCTAAATTGGGGAGGCTTTTAATCGTCAAGGTAAGAGGATTTTAAGTCATGGTATCCATAAACTTCAATCGGTTCGGATCCTTTGAATGAATTCTAGGGATGCCCCGATCACGTTTTTTGCCACCGATACCGATCACCGATCGCCGTGAGCCATATCGGCCGATACCGATCCGATACCAATCGTTTTTGATTAAAAAAGAAATAAAAAATTATTTTATATAATTTTTTTTTTTTATAAAATATATATATTATATAATTAGACTTGTACTTGTATTATCTGCGAGACATCGCCACCACGCAACAAGCTCCACTGTCTGTGTGTACTCTAGTAGCCTCCAGCTACGGTCAGGATTCTCCGGAGCTGCAGCTAGACCCTATACTCGAGTAGCCTGCAGCTACGGCCAGGATTCTCCGGAGGTGCAGCTGGACCCTATTGATCATATTCAACAACATGCCCTCAGCTCGAATACGCATCGAATGAGTGTTATAAAACATTGATATCAGGAGCTATCTGTGGCTACTGCTGGCCGGCTATATAACGTTGATACAGCGCCTCTGTGATTATTTAGTTCAGTGGAACATTTCGTTTTGAACAGTGAGCTGGCGTCAGCTAACATGAGCTAGCTGAGGTATCAGTCATACACGTCTCTACTAGAGTTTGCTGGAGCGTTTGTTGATGTCAGGAGCTATCGGTAGCTAGATACCGTTCGGTTAGACAATGCCTCATCATGTATTGGACTGGAAGTGAATGGTTCACTGGGTCATTTTGTAATGGTAGCTAACGTTAGCTAAGGGAGACGCCGTCCTCCCGGCTCCCGTCCCACTAGACTACTAGACTACTAGACCCGTGTTTACATGCGCGCAGGAGGGGCTGGAGGGAGGAGCAGACGCCGCACAGCTCCCGGTGTCTGAGACAGAACTCAGCGAGACGAGCGAGTGAGATCGGTTTTGACGCTCGGCGAAAATAAAGCATTATCACCGATCACCGATCGCATATTTATACTGATTATCGGCCGATAACGATCGGTGGCCGATCGATCGGGGCATCCCTAATGAGAATGTCAACAATCACGACGACACGTTGAAATCACTGACTGCACTCAGAGAGGAGTGGTTAGGCAAAGAATTGTTCTGAGTATATTTGCTTATAAAACGTAATTGTCTAATTCAATTATTTTTTATTTCTCCACGTGGTGAATACACAGGTCACAACATGTTTACATGAACGTTTTGGAGTTGTATTTGGAGTGTATTTCATGACTGTATACAGTGTAAGGGAACGTCAGGCTCCGGATCTCCCCCACTTCCAGTGATGAAGCTCCGGATCTCCCCCACGTCCAGTGATGAAGCTAAGCTACGCTAACGGAGCGACTGTTCCCAAAGCTAAATGCACTCACAGAGACAAAAAAGGTATGTATCTACTTGTCTAACTCCAGGGAAGATGTTAAATAAGCTAATTTCCCAAAATGTTGGAGTTTTCCTTTAAGCCCAACCTGTGCAACCATTTTTGCAGTAAGTGATTGACAGCTGGCCATTACTGCAGTCAGGTCAGAGAGCTCAGAGCTGTCACTTGGACATTTTTGAAGAAAAAAATAATTCACTGGCATTGTTTTTGTTCAAATTCACTGGCATTGTTCACAGAGGAAAATCTTCGAATAAAAAAAAAATAATAATAATAATAATAATAGAAAAAATAAAATAAATAATAATAATAATAAAAAAAAATATATATATATTATATATGTATATTAATAATAATTATATATATATATATATATATATATATATATATATTATACTAGTGAAGTACTGCCTCACTAGTTGTCATGCAATAACCTCCACTGGTTTAGCTCTACAAACAAGGTGCACGTTTACGTGGGGTTAATGGACGGCACGTCCAGATGCACTTCCCGGAAGGTGCGTGGCACTCAATGTGTTAAGCACTTTGGTTTGTGCTATATATGGGAAAGAATCTCTGCCATTGACTAAAAACGAACTTCAATTAATATCTGAAACTACTAACCTTCATACCGTCTTTTACTATTATCCACTTCACTACTAAGTAATCTAACTTGTCTATACTACTACCTACTATGCTAATAATGTCTATACTACTATGCAATCAAGAGTGTATCACTCACAAATTCTGGCACATTTACATTGATGTGGAAACTAGGGCTGGGCGATATGGCCAAAAATGATATCACGATATCGATATCGATAACGATATCATATCACTCTATATCTATAATTATCGAGTAAGTATAAAAAAAATTACAAAATAAATGGACAAGAGAAAAATAAATCTCAATTTGGTCAGTATTGTCATTTGGACAAGCAAAGCCATTACTTTAAAGGAAAACTCCAACATTTTGGGAAATTAGCTTATTTGGCATCTACCCTGGAGTTAGACAAGAAGATACATACCTTTTTCTTCTCTGTGCATGCAGTAGGAGTAGGAAGACACGCACGTTAGCCTAGCTTAGCGTCAGTTACTGGAAGTAGGTTCCTCCATTAGCCTAGTTCCAAACGTCTTCCTACTCCTACTGCATGCACAGAGAAGAAAAAGGTATGCAGATGTAACCCAGGTTTCAGATTCATAACTATTTAGTCATGGGAACATAAATAGTTAATGCCATTGAATAAGAACATAAATAGTTAAGGCTATTATGTAAGATCATAAGTAGTTAATATTATTGGGTACCAAGTCCTTTGAATTACAGCACTGCCCTTTAATTTACTTCATGACGCGAGATAGATATCACGACAGCCACGCCTTGCCTTGCGGCAGGTGAGTCTGCACCACGCAGATGAGATTATAGATTGACGGAAACTGATGCAGCTGAATGCTGCTGGATACTGAAATGAACTAGCGAGATGAAATAGCATGATAAAAACAGTTATCAAACAGTTATAAAAGATTCCCCCAGTTGCACAACCGAAGAAGCGTTGCAGTTAAAGTAGCCTGCGGTTTTGGTGAGTTTCATCAACATTGTGCTGTTCATTTGTCGAATATGCAAAACGGTTAGCTCCATGCTACAAGCTAATAACATTAAGCTAAATAATGTAGCTTCATGCTAGCGAAGCTCCAAGCTTAATTTGGTTAAATGAAAACTAGGAAGGAACCATTTCAGAAGTACTTATAATTGTATTAATATGCTGTACGATAAGAACATAGTCTATATACATTTTGAATGTTTTTGAGAGTTTAATATGGAACGTGAGGAATGTCCCATATGCTAGCACACTTTAGCCTAACTTAGCATGGGACAGACGGACATTCCCACGTGCTGTGATAAGGTAGCCTACTTTAGCTTAGCATAGCTAAAAGTAGCCTGATTGATTATTCATTCTGAAAGCAATGAAAGGATGATGAAGCGATAAAAGATGGTAAATAGCTTTTATTTTCTGAATGTCTGCTTGCAAGCAGGCCAGGTTTTTAGGTTTCCCCAGCACCCCGTTCCACCCTGGAAGCAGTTCCAGACCACCCATCACCACGTGTGCCCACGCGGGATGAGGTGGTGTGCCGGACCGATACAAGATAGCGAGCCAACCCACTGAACCTCTGATATAGCTCAAGGCTAATGCCAGCCTGATGTGAATACCCCTGTTGCTCAACTCCTGTTACCTCAACAGTCCAGTAGAATTGAACTGATTGAACTTGAATCATAAGAACTTCCACGGATTGAACTGACCTATATCCTTTTCTGAGGGGTCATCCCTATGTTCCCCGGGTTCTATGTTCCCCGCTTTTTTTTTCTTTTTTTTAAGGGTTCTATGTTCCCCCATCCGCAAAAGGGTTCTATGTTCCCCGGGTCCTATGTTCCCCCTATGTTTCCCATGTTCCCCGGTAGCCACAAAAGGGTTCTATGTTCCCCGGGTCCTATGTTCCCCCTATGTTTCCCCGGTAGCGATAAAGGCTCGCCCCAGGCTCGCCACAGCAGTGGATTTCAAAGATAGCCACTTTATAGATAATTAATTTGTATCGCAACGGAGTCACGGATCTAGTCGGGCCACGTAGCATTATGTCGAGAAACATTAAATACAATAAACAAGTGTAAAATAAAGAATTTAAAACGAAGTTTAGCCTATTAAATAGTTTTATAAGCGTTAGTTCTTATTTGCGGTCTGTGTGAGAAGCATCCATCTGCAGAACGTCAGCCCAACACTCTCTGTCCCCACGCTGTCAGGCCGTCACAGGCCCGCTCAGCAGCGCCACCCACCAAATGGCTGAATTGCCAATGGCTGAATTGGAGTATTGCACTGTGCTCGCCTCAAAACCTATAGTGTCCCATAAACGTGTAATTACATATAAACTAGTAATCGCGATCGCCGATGGGATCATTGGAATTATTCTTTTTGGAGTACCTCCAAGGACCCCCTATGTCTTTACCGAACCTGAAACATGTTTCTGTAACGATCACAGTGGCTTACTACTACCACCACCAAACTCATACAGAATGCAGCGGCCCACCTGATCTCCAACCTACCAAAATTAACCCATGTTAACCCACTTCTTAGAGAGCTGCACTGGCTTCCAATTGCCGCACAAATTCACTTCAAGGTCCTTGATCTGGCATACCGTGCAGCGACAATGGTCTCTAACTACACACCCTCAATACCCCTAATTCATCTTCTGGTCGTCTCAGAACCACTCCTATCCATACTCCGAGGGATCATCAAAGAGAAGCAGGCTATTCTCTGTCCTTGTTACACAATGGTGGAATGTACTTCCCACCACAGGCAGGACTGCTGAAACCCGCCCAATTTTCCGCCATCAACTAAAAATACACTTCTTCAAACAATATCTGAAATGAAGAAAGAAAGGGGAAAAAAATAAAATAATTACTATCATGCACTTTGCTAACTAAGGAATCTACCTTGCCTATATTACTATATGCTAATATGTCTGCTAGCACCCAAGACTGTAGCACCCAAGGTAAATACTATTTTACAAACAATGTTACCCTTAGCTGCCAGAGTTGTACCCTTCCTGCTGACTTGTTGTACAGAACATGTCACTCTGGATAAAAGCGTCAGCTAAATGACTAAATGTAAATATAAATACTGTTGACCCTGACAATCTGCTCCCTTTCGAGGAGGTATCCGGAGGATGATGTAGGGATCCACCTGGAGCTCTTGCAGTTTAGTGCAGAAGATGTGGGGCTGCATGTAATTGAAGGCCAAGGAGAAATCCACAAAAAGGCTCCTGGCATATGAGCACACCCTTTCTAAGTGACTGTAACTGGTCACTGGTGTGTAATACAGTCATCACCACATCCTCCACTGAGTGGTTTTCCCTAAAGGCAAACTGCAGCTGATCAAGGGTGGGGCTTACTTGTGAGAGGAGGTGGGGTAGTACTAGTCCCTCCAGGCACTTTACCAAAACCAATGTCTGGGTCACAGGTCGGTAGTCACTCTACAGGATGGTTGGTCCTGGGGAAGGCCTTATCTCAGAACGCTTCCACAGTGTAGGGATGGTGTTCTCCCAGAGAGAGCAGTTGAAGAGATGACAGAGAATGCTGAATAGCTTGTCTGAGCATTCATTCACTTTAATGAGATCAGGGCCCAGGCCTTAGATACAATGAGGTGAGCCTCCTCAGGCCCTGCCTCACCACCTCCAGTGATTGGCTGACCCCGGCCCTCTGTGATCTCACACTGGAGTTCATTCTTCAGCCCATCTGTTGTTGCATGAAATCCTGAATGTCAAACCAGCAATAAAAAGGAGTTCAGGTCAGTGACGAATGCTGCCTCCTCTTCTTCCTTCCTTTCTGTAGTTCTCTTAGCTTGCCAGGCCTGCCTCAGATTGCCAGTTTGAAAGAGTAAAATTGTGATTATTGTGGACAATAAATCGATTTGCGATTGCAATACAAAATAATTGGTGTTCTTGCTTGGTTATCAAGGAAAATGCAGAGCTTACTGGTTTTGAAATGTGTATTATTCAACTCAAACTTACAAACTTAACCACATGCCAGATAGGCAAAGTAGTGTAGATAGATAATAAAATAGATCAAATCAAATTAACTTTCCAATGGCAGGTGAAGTCTATGGCCAAAACAGTTAAAGCTGCACCGCTTTAACAATGTTGCTGCCATTGTCTGTTATTATAGTGACCTGGCGCTCCACACACAGGTCCCATGCAGCCAATGCCTCTTTCAGGCCTGGGGGTTTGAAATGGGAAATCTTTGAAATATCAAGTCAAGATGATATGCTGGCCAGTTTGCTCCACTATCTGACTGAGGATGAATGAAAGTGCCATATTTCCATTTGAAATATAGAAACATGTCAGAACATGTCTGCCCCAGAGAATTAAATGCTGTATACTACATGTCCAAAAAGGAAAGTCCGGGCAATGCCCGTACCCAATTATCTGGGCATTGTCCCGAGTGCATCTCCGAAAAGGGCTTTTGTTTTCTCCGGTGTGGTCCTGAGGGAAATATGAGGTTTGCAAGCAGTGGCTTTTCAGCTCAAAGTCATTCTGGACAATGTGCACAGTTAGGCTTTATTCTTTATTATTTCAGTTCAGTCGTTTATCTCTTTATGGGCAAAATGTTAGCAGGCTCCACACAAACAGAGAACAGGTTTGATTGATTGATTGATTGATTGAAAAGTTTATTAACAGATTGCAGAATGGGTACAGTACAGTACAGCTCAATACATACAATTGTTAAGGGGATGCAGACCAGAGAAAGACTTTCGTCTTCTTTACATCAGGGTCCCCCATTTTCAATTCATCATAACATATATGACATACATGACATACAGATAGACAGTACTGCTACATCTATACATTTATGACATATCAGATTTGCAAATACAGTACTGTTTGTGATACAAAATTGTCCAGAAAAAGAGTGTATATACATCTGGCGTAGAAACTGTACATTGGAGGAGGTTGGGTGGGTGGGGTGGGGTTGGGTGGGTTGGGTGAGGGCTGTACATTGGAGGTGGGGGGGGGGGGGGGGGGTTGGGTAGGACACACACACACATTTTACACTGTACATTGGAATACTGACAAAGCCTTACTTGGTCATTTACTGTACAACTAGGTTAGGACATTTGTAGGGGCCAGTTTCGAATTGCAGTCTCACGTAGGTGTTTTTTGAGAGTGTTTTTGAAAGTGGGTAGTGATTCACATTCCTTTACAGCTTTAGGTAGGGCGTTCCACATTGATGTGGCATAATTGCGAAACGTGTTTAGTCCCTTGTTTGAGCCGAATCTGGGTTTTACATGATTTGTGGAGCTCCCTCTGGTGTTGTGATCGTGGTATTCACTGACCTTTGGGAAGTATTTTGACATGTACATGGGTACCTTGGTCGCGTAGTGTATCTTGTAGACCAGGCCCATTGCAAGTTGCTGTACTCTGTCGTCTACTCTAAGCCATCCTAGGTTGTCAAAGTGGGCAGGGGTGAGGTGGGTTCTAGGAGTCAGGTCAAGCAGTAGTCTGACTAGCTTGTTTTGAGATGTTTGTAATTTGTTTTTTAGTGCCTTTGAGGTGCTTTGGTACCATGAGGTGCAAGCATAGTCGTAGTACCCTTGAATGAGTGCTCCTGCTAGAGTCTTCAGGGTATTCTTGTTTACCAGAGAGGAGATCCGGTACAAGAATCGCGTTCGTTGGTTGACTTTTTTTATTACATTGGATGCCATTTTGTCACAGGTCACATTCAGAAACACATACACATCGACTAAAAACTCTTCAATCAATATCTGAAATGATCATGCACTTTGATACTAAGTAATCTACCTTTCCTATAATTACTACCTACTAAGCTAATATGACTATGCACTCAAGACTGTAGCACCCAAGTTCACAATCAAGACACAACAAGCGTCAGCTAAATGACTAAATGCAAATGTTGTTGTTTGGGAAGCACTTAACAGTCTCTGTGGGTATTAACATATTCTCACAATGTTGGATGTATGAAGTCACCGCTATGACAGACTAGGGCTGGCCGATATGACGATATTATATAAATATCTGGTACAGTTCATTAACACTTTGATCGCCATGGTTAAATTCATAATTTACCATCCCTAGCCAGCTCTATTTGTCTATGGAGAAGTTCCCCTTCTTTGCAGGGCTATAACTTTTTAAATTCTATTGCTAAATTGACATTATTATGGCCCATTCAATGTCCTATATCCATTGTTCAGGGTGTAGCAACGATATACTTTTTCATTCACATATTCATACTAAAATATGGTCTAAAGTATAAGTATGTTTTTATCGTTTTCTGCAGCTTTCTCCAGAACTTGATTTATAGCCCCAAATGCATTATATTGATGATCAAATACAGTTTGGTAGCGATCGGTGCCAGATGAAAAATTTCAACTGGAGGTTAAGGGGGGCTCAAAATGCCCCCGACAGTTTACTAATTATGTATATATATTTATCCGGTAATGGAGCGTCTGTGTATCGTACGGTTCAGATGACGCCCAAATAAAAAAAAGCACTGGCTGGCTGCAGACAGCAGCAGCAGCAGCACTGCAGCCAGGTGCTAGTCAGTTTGTGTAAAAATGGCAAGCACAATATAAATCAATCTTCATTACGACTTTAAAAACATAGCCATTAACATTACATAGGCCTACACACATCTTGCCATAGCGTTAGCAGTTTGTACAAAACAACGCACGTTTTAACTATGGTAGCACTAGCCCCAGCTAATACAGTCAACGCTAGCAGAGGAGGAAATGGGAGTCTGAGAGGCGGAGTGTTTAAAGACAATGATAGGCGTTTATTCAACATCCAAGAAGGCTAACATACAACTGTGTTTTACTAACTCCAACCGGGACTATTGCCGCTTTCGTGCGGCTTGTTGATGTTATGAACTCCTCCTAACGTTACCGGAGCTGAAGGTGCCACACGCTAAAATGTCCGTGGGGACCCGCGCCAACCCATAGATAGTTCCAACTCACCGAATGACGTAATCCACCACAGTTGCACTCAATATTTAAATAATGTTAGTCTAAATAAATGTAGACAGATACATAATAATTTCAAGCCGAAAACTAATCTTTCCATTAAGAACTGGCAATCAGGGAATTTAAACATGGTTGACATTGTTTTTTTGTGTTTATATTAAAGAAAGGAAAGTCTAGTGCTGGCTGAGCATATTGTTTGTTTGCACTAAGTTAATACTTTGACAAATGTAGCCTATATTTTTCAGTCAGTTCGGTCTTTGTGTGCCAAACATTATTTAAGGCTGTAAACACTGTAACACTGTAAACCTTTTAATTTTTTTTAATAAATGAGAAGCATGTTTAGATTTGAGTGTTAAATTCTTTTTTTAATAAAAAAAAACCGAACCGAAAACCGTGACCCCAAAACCGTGATACGAACCGAACCGTCCATTTTGTGAACCGTCCCACTCCTACCGTTTAACATAAAAATTCAGTGCCCCCGAAATACAAAAAAAAGCCCCCGAAAATCAATTAAGGGGGGCAAAAAAAGCCCTTGAATTTTTTTTTTAATTTCTAACCCTGTACTACACTACACGTATGAACTCGACATAACGTTATATATCGTATTTGCTTATCGCGTCCCGCTCTGAGCCTTATGAGATACCCCTTATCTCCTATGATACCTACTGTATCCCAACGAACAAAAACTACATGCACCCACACCTGTATGGGGCCCCGCCCCTATGGAGGCGTAGCCTATATAACCATGAGTCTGGTCACCAAACACTCTTCCTCTATTTTCGTTCCAGCGTATCGGCTGTGTGCACCATACGTAACTAGCAGGATGAAAAAGATCAGAGTCATAATGTTGAAAGCTTACCGGAGGTTGCTGGCCCCTGGCATCTTCGACGCATGTTTTCGGCGACACGACGGGCCTATGTTGATGTTCCTCGTCTGATGACAGCAGATCAAGGTTCAGCTGTACAAGATTGGCTGTCGGGCCAGCTTGTACCCAGGTAGGCCCTGTGTCTTCAGGCATGGGTATTAGTGTTAGTAAACCATGCTGCCCGGACTGCGCTATGTTCAATGTGTTGGTGTTGAAAGCGGTCCTTCTGATCCACAAATGGTGTTGATCAGGACGGACGATACGACGTCAGTGTCGTGTATCGACAGACAGGGAGGAGTACGCTCCCCCTGTCTGCACCAGGCGGCGGGCGGCTGGCTATGGGCGTCCTCCATCTGCGCGGCCTGAGGGCTCCCCACATCCCCGGCAGGGAGAATGTGGGTGCAGGTGTACTGTCGCGGGGCGGTCCTCATCCTGACGGGTGAGGATTACGTTTGGACATGGCCAGGCAGGTCTGGGACCGATGCCGTGCCGCCAGGGATTCTTCCCCATACATCTGTTAGGTCAGTTGTTGGGATGGGTACGTTGAGGGGCGCAGGTTCTTGATCCTGATGGTGTTACCATCTGGAATGCGCATGCTCCCTCCACTGTCGCGCTTACGCGGGCAGATGACGTATGTTACAAGTGTGGTGTAAGGCGGGGGGCCGGAACTGTCCTTAGTTACCTCCAGTCTCTCCTTGATAGACTGTCGGCTTCGACGGTGAGGGTATATGCAGCAGCTATATCCTCCTATCATGAGGGGTTTGAGGGGATGTCTTGTTCAGCCACCCTCTTGTGAAGCGTTTCCTGCTTGGCGCTCAACGCGTTAAGCCGGTGCAACGCTCCTTGGCTCCGACTTGGGATCTTCAATTGGTCCTCGGTCGGTTGTCCTTGGCCCCGTTTGAGCCGCTCGAGCAGGCGCCGTTGGGACAGCTGTCCTTCAAGACCGCGTTCCTACTGGCTGTTACTTCCGCTAAACGCGTAGGTGAGCTCTGTGCTCTCTCGGTATGTCCAGAGTGCCTGTCTTTTCGGACCGATTGCGGTGCCACTCTGCGACCTAATCCTGCTTTCGTGCCTAAGAATATCCGGAGTTCCTTCCGCTCCCGGGATATTGTGGTTCAGGCGTTTCGTCCTCCTCCTCACACTAGTGAGTTAGATGCGGGCCTTCACCTGTCATGTCCAGTCCGTGCTTTGGGGATTTACCTCAGCCGTACTCAGGACTTCAGGGTTACCGACCAGCTTTTTGTCTGTTACGGTGGGGCTCGTGCTGGTAAGGCACTGTCGAAGCAGCGCCTGTCCCATTGGTTGTGCGAGGGCATTACCCTCTGCTACACGTTGGCTGGGCAGGATCCCCCTGGGGGCGTCAGGGCGCACTCCACTCGTGGGGTGGCTGCTTCTGCCGCTCTCCTGGGTGGGGCCTCGGTGGAGGACATCTGTGCTGCAGCTTCATGGTCCTCCCCGGGTCCCTTTGTAAGGTTTTACCTCATGGACATGACCGGGGGTTCTGTCTCCCAGGCGGTTCCGGGTGTCTGTGGCCTTTCCTGCTTCCCGTCCTTTGGTCGGGTAGCAGGAGTGTATGGGTATGGGCCACAGTGTGTTGAGTCACACGTGGTTCCGCCTGTACGGTGTGTTCAAGGGGTTCTGTTTCCCTCTTGTTCGCATTCAGGTGGAGTTGACTGCGCCCCCCTTCATTAGGAAGGATGGGGTGACAGGGCTCCCCGCACCCCTTGATGTGGGCTTACGGGTCCTCAGGGGGTACATCTGTCGGGTCTCGCGTCCGCTCTGACCCATATCTCATAAGGCTCAGAGCGGGACGCGATAAGCAAATACGATATATAACGATAGGTTATGTATATAACCTAGTTATATTAGTATTGGCTGAGCGTCCCGCTCTGCGCGGCCCTGAGTTCCCTCTTGAGGAATCTTTTCCTGGAACGAGATTTGGCGAGGAAGAGTGTTTGGTGACCAGACTCATGGTTATATAGGCTACGCCTCCATAGGGGCGGGGCCCCATACAGGTGTGGGTGCATGTAGTTTTTGTTCGTTGGGATACAGTAGGTATCATAGGAGATAAGGGGTATCTCATAAGGCTCAGAGCGGGACGCTCAGCCAATACTAATATAACTAGGTTATATACATAACCTATCGTTAACGTTACTCCGTTTCCATGAAGTGTTTAATTAGCAGCAATCGGTTCTGTTGTTGAACATTTAACGTTAAGTTAACTTAGGTATCCGACGCACTTCCGGCGAGGACAGGAAGCCGTCATAAAACCGTTGTAGTCATATTGTAGTCTTTTAGTCTTATTAACTAAAAGATTTTAACAAAATAAAAAGCAGCAGCACTATTGGATAACTGAGTCATGTTTGCTATGTATTTCTTTCTTTAGGGGAGTAGGACATTTGTTTCACAGTTTTAGCATGATGTTTTATAGATGGCTAGGTTAAACACAGGTTTTTGTTTTTAAGAGGGGGGGTTTGATTTGATTTGATTGAAGTTTATTTCAAGAATGCAACACAACAAACAAACATCAAGTACAGATATAGCCTTAAGCCGTTCAAATAATAAATGTATACATAAATAAATAGTAACAATATATAATCTAATAATCTAAATCTAATCTAATATATAATCTAAAAAAACGAAAGGCTAAAATGCTAAATATATAATCTAAGAATCCAATAATCTAAATCTAATATATAATATAAAAATGCTAAATGCATGAGTCTTTTGTCTTTAATGTTAGCTTGCAAACTCAAAAACTGTCTTGGTAAGCCACATAATGAATTGTTTGGGGAAAAAAGGAAAAACACCGTGATGTGTATCGTGTATCGCCGAAAGGTCAGCCTTTAGTCTGCCAACGACGAAAGGGCCTACCTGGAAGAGGTAGAGAACCTGTCACAGTGGTGTCAGGAGAACTGCCTCTCCCTGAACGTCAGCAAAACAAAAGAGATTATTGTGGACTTCAGGAGGTTGGGGGTCAAGGACTACAGCCCCCTCAGCATCGACGGGGCACCGGTTGAGAGAGTGAACAGTTTCAAGTACCTCGGAGCCCACATATCCGAGGACTTGACATGGACCACACACATTGACAGTGTTGTGAAGAAGGCACGACAACGCCTCTACTTCCTCAGGCGCCTAAGGAAGTTCCAAGTCAGTCAGAAGATCCTTAGGAACTTCTACTCATGTACAATAGAGAGCATCCTGACTGGCAACATCACCTCCTGGTTTGGGAATAGCACTGCACAAGACCGTAGCAGACTACAAAGAGTGACACGTTCAGCCGAACGCACAATTGGAGGGGGGCTTCCCACCCTCCAGAACATTTACAACAAGCGGTGCAAGGGGAAGGCTAAGAGAATTATTAAGGACTCGAGCCACCCGAACAACTGCCTCTTTGAACTGCTGCGGTCAGGCAAGCGATACCGGAGTCTTAAGGCGAGCACAGAAAGACTCAGAAGAAGCTTCTATCCCCAGGCCATCAGGCTGCTAAACGAACAATAATCACTATGCAACAACCATCAAATGCACACAGCACACACACCCTAGGGATGGGTACCTTTCACATTTGAACCGATACCGGTACCCAACGGTACCTTTTTTCGGTACTTTAGTCTCAAGAAATGTAATTTACCTACCTCAGTCGTAAAAAAAAAAATCACACACTCACTCAAACAAACAACACACTGCAGCACCCACTCTCCACACTTTAGATCACACAAACACACTTACACTTTATATTTATTGATAAAGGATTTGCACTACAACTCGTACACCTACTGTGAATTGTACCTAAATTGCACCTCGTCCCATTTCCCCATTTCTGCCTTGCACTATATAGTATTGTATATTAGTACACTGCACAGTATTGTATATTGTATGGTAACTACGTCTATTCTGCATCGAACATTGTACATATGTCTAAACTGAACACTGTGACCTCATTTTTTTTTTACTTCTAATTTTACTATGTTATTTTATTTCATACTTATCTTGTCTTGCACAGTCTCTGGAGCGCAACAGTAAGAAGCATTTTGTATAAAAGTATTCTGTACTTCTGTATGACAACTATTAAAGAAACTTGGAACTTGAAACTTGAAACTTGACAGACTGTTCGAGGGAGTGGTCTTGGGTGAAAACCTGCCAGTCTGTGGCTCTGGGTTCCCTCACCGGACCACACTTGACCTGTTCTCAGTTTCACCTTCTCTTGCTTCAGCCTTTCAGCAGGAACATACCATACTAGCAACATTGTTGTAAACATCTCAGTCATGACCACACCTCTCCTCCAACTTGCACTTTATCTGCTGTTAACACTATGGTCACCAAAAACGCCGTAGCACGTCTTTCCCCGCCATGCTCATTCTGCCAAAGACGCCGTACCACGTCTTTGATATCAATATTTCAAAAATCTGTGATCGAAATCATATTTCTCCCCCGGAGACTTGAGATCTACTGTTGATCCCCTCTCAACTCTCCAACGGTTCAAGAGCGCCATCTGGTGGCCAATCGGCGGATCGCCCAGAGCGGAAACAGGAAATGGAAGCTGGTGCTCATTTCAATTCGGTCCGATCACTCTGTAATAGTCCCAGGACTCGAGCTAGACACAACGGATAGCAATCCGTTACCAATAACTCGATAAACAACATGATTTGGACGTATATACTATTATACAACCTGGAAATGGATCGCATATTTCTACATCCCATAATAGGAATATTTCTGTTCCACGCTCATCGCCCAACGCTATGAGGAAGCTACGGTAAGATTCAGCGTAATTTGTTAACGTGTTTGATACTAACTGCTCTAATGATCATATCACCCACACTAGATGACCCCATCCGGTCAACATCAGATGATCAGTAGTAACTTCTAGAAGCACGTCCATTTGAAATCTTTTATCTCGCGCAGATTCCTATCAAACTGTATTTGATCATCAATATAATGCATTTGGGGCTATAAATCACGTTCTGGAGAAAGCTGCAGAAAACGATAAAAACATACTTATACTTTAGACCGTATTTTAGTATGAATATGTGAATGAAAAAGTATAACGTTGCTACACCCTGAACAATAGATACTTGACGTTGAATGGGCCATAGTAATGTCAATTTAGCAATATAATTTAAAAAGTTATAGCCCTGCAAAGAAGGTAAACATCCCCATAGACAAATAGAGCTGGCGGAGGATGGTCTATTAAGAATATAAGCCTGGCGACCAAAGTGTTAAAAAGGAAATATGGCACACACACACACACCTACCACCACCACCAACACCAACATTGAAAAAAATCTGTATGAAGAACTCGTAAAAAAACGCAAGAGAATGAGAAAAGGAAAACAATCAGAAAAGGTAATGAGTCATGACATTCTAAAATTGTATTCTCAGAGACGTTACATATTTGATTGTGTTTATACAAGGTTATTCAGAGGGGACAGCCAAGTACAACATGTATAAGGGTTCATACGTGCACTGTCTGTCTGTTGCAGTGGCATAGCAACCTGAACACAGTCTTATCTCAGAAATAAATTAGCATTATCTGAAAGTCAGCGAGAGGCTACAGAAGTCTTTGTTGTTGCTCTTGAAATGTTTCTGACCTTGTAGGAGAATAAGGAGGATGTCCTTTCAGAATATTGAAGGGGGCATATTATGGTAAATGGGGATATTGAAGGGGGCATATTATGGTAAATGGGGTTGTATTTATCTCAAGCTCCTTCTTATCTTAGCTTGACCGAGGACAGCCATACTTGTGTAGGAGGGTCCAGAAAAAGACAGAAACAAATCTTTGTTTGAGGAAAGCAGTCGTTGTGATTGGAGGTTGTGATCAATTATTGCCCTTTGTGATGTCAAGGGGGACATCTTTGGATTAGCTTTGTAGCCAGGAACACTGTTTGGCCTACCTGTTTTTTCAGTCTTCGGTGTGTGGTAGCCAGGCAGAGAAGGAAATAATTAATTAAAACATTTGGTGTGTGCTATTTACGTGTTCAATACAAGGGAAGAAAAGACATAATTAAAATAATATTTTGACTAGTTTCTGTGCAAAAAACATAACAAACATGTTCCACAGATTCAAGGAAGTTGTTTGTTTACTTACAGAGGAACAATGTTTTCAAACTTTATTTTCTAAATATGGTAAGTTAGAGTGTGTAGAATGTGTCACACCCCAGTTCCGGCATGCCGGCTGTACGTAGATTCGACAATGTGACTACAGCCACTGCCTGCATAATGCTAGAACAACAATGCCCACCCAATCAGGGGAGGAAACTAACTTTTTGGCTTACCAGCCAACTGGCGAGTATCTGATTTTTTTTACCAGCCAAACACATTTTTTACCAGCCAAAAAAAATCACTAATTGTGATAATTACTTCTTTGTATGTCTTCGTCTAAATATTTATTAGCATAAAACATTAATAACAGTGTCTCTACTTTTCACAATATTAGCATAAAACATATTAACATGAAAGAGGGATCTATTCTGGACTGGGTTGGGCTGAACTGGGCAGTGAAAGATGCTGGGTTGGACTGGGTTGGGCAGTGAAAGAAAAAAAACGAAGTATGTTGTGAAGTGTATAGATAGATGTGAAATGTATAGATGTAGCAGTACTGTCTATCTGTATGTCGTGTATGTCATATGTTATGATGAATTGAAAATGGGGGACCCTGATGTAAACAAGACGAAAGTCTTTCTCTGGTCTGCATCCACTTAACAATTGTGTGTATTGAGCCGTACTGTATTGTACCCATTCTGCAATCTGTTAATAAAGTTTTCAATCAATCAATCAAGTTAACTTTGAACCTTGGTTTTCAAGCTGCGTCAATGTTGTGTATGCATCTGAGTGGCATCACAACGGTGTTCACTGTGCCTTTAAGACGGCACGGTGGTCTTACGATAGTGCTGTGAAGTACCGTCAAGTGTTGTGGTATCGTCAGTTGGGTTGGTGTGCTGTTGTGCACTGGTTGAGCTAGCCCCTTTCGTGACTGCGATGACATGCGATGTGCAAGCCAGGGGCTTTTGAGCATGAAATATAATGTCTAACCTTACGTCATAGTCCGGTGCGTTTTTGGAAACATTATAGTCAGATACACCTAGCTAACATGGGGCTGGCTGCTTTGAGCACACGCTCACACGGGGCTAACGTTAGCTACAGTAGAAGCCCTTAGAAGTCAGGCATTTACTGCTACTCTGCCACTACTCCACCACTCTGATTTTGTGACTCCTATTGTTCTGGACTGGGCCAGATTTCACACCTCCACTGCTCACCCACCAGTTGGGGAGATTTTCATCTTACATTTTTATTCGTCCCAAATGTCCCAGCTCCATCCGATTTCTTAGATTTTTTCACTGTTTATTTATCATGCATTGCAACACTAATATATGGTCAGTACGCCAAGTCAGACTGCCCATATACAAATTATCTTGGGGGTCTGAGGGCAGTAGCCCCCGACCCCCTCCCTGGGGAAGCACTTAAGTTAAGTACCAGCCCCCGAAAATTAACACCTGAATGAGTTCTAAAGTGACATATGAGTGGTAGAGGAGTGGCAGTGGGGATGTGATTCTGGAGGGCTTCTACTGTAGCAAGCAGCTATAGCTAAAACGCTAACTAGAAGCTAACTACTGTATACAGTTCCAATAGACTAACATACACCTCTGTGATTTAAATGTGTCCTTAGTAACTTATACTCAAGGGTTGTACTAGGGTTGGATGCAGTTCCCCGTTGGCTGGAGTCTTTTCTGGAGAAAACAATTATGCAAATCCTTGGCCAAGAACACTTTCTATTCTGATTGAGATAATAGAAATAGAGCACATAGGATGGGCGGCCCACGTCCAGACAATGGACCTTATTCACTAACATTCTTGTAAGTTACCTTGTAAATAAGGTAGTTTGTAAGCGAAAACTTACGATAGTCCCCCCCAGAGTCATCAACGCGTGGAGAGCTGCTCTTAAGTTGCCAAAATGATTGCAGCTGCGAACTCCTTGAATGAAGTACGTCACTCATTCTTAAACTGGAAGCGCATTCTCATACATCTGATTTGCATACAGACACGCCTTGCCAGCTCCTTATAAAGGCCTCTACATGCTACAGCAACTTCAAAGCAACTGCACCACAACATCGACAAAGCAACGGTGTTGTAGACACTCTGCCTTTATGCTTCTGCAACATCGACGCGCAAAGTTAGTTTAACTAAAGTTAGTTTAGGTTCGTGTTAACGTTAGATAATGTACAAAATAAACGTATTTCCGGTGCTTTTAGACGTCGCTCTTTTATTTTGAAATCCCCCAACCGGAAGTGTTATAGTGTCTGTTGCTAGCAGCTTAACTTCTGTCGCCCGTTTCTGTGCTTTTCGAGCTAACGTTACCGTAACGTCATTAGTTTCCAATGGACAGGAGAGAAAGACCTCGGCTCATGCAGCTCAAACTACCTGTTGGAATAAATTAATTGATTGATGTTTAACTTGCCCCTGTGTGTGTCCAGTCATTTCGACTAGCAAACGTTGTATTTAACGTTACCTCAGGATACCATTGTATTTAGTTGGTTAGCTATGTAGCTAATGTGGATAGCATTTTGTATAGCATCAATGCTAGCTGGCTGGCTACAGCTTTATTTACTAAATTATGGAGGCTTTTTAATCGTCAAGGTAAGAGAGGATTTGTCATGATCAACTGAAGGCGTATGCTATGGAACAATATGTGCTTGGGTTTTCAGAAAAAGGCCAGCTATGACGCTAATTATTTAGCTAATATTGATAGCATAGCTTGCTGGCTACAACAATGGCGGATGGTATTCCTCGCTGCAGGACCAATATTATTCTATGACAGCCCCGCCCCCATTCACTACCAACCAATCACTGCTACGCAATATCAACGCAACGGCTGTTTAGGTTAGATTTGGGGGACATGTACGCAACGTCCTCGCAACACAGTCTACAAGACCCTCTAAAACAACCGCGTTGAAATCGCGCCGATGTTGTGTTGCAGTTGCTTTGAAGTTGCTGTAGCATGTAGAGGCCTTAAGGCAAAGGATCGTGTGAAAAACTGATTCAACAGCTCCATATACCGAAAGCGAGAGGATCAGCATTGCATCTGTGCTGTGCTGACCCCGTATTCAACAGGTAGCACAGACGCGATTTGTGACTGATCAAAATTAGATTAGATTCAAATGTATTGTCATCATTCAGCACAAGTAGGCCTACAATACAACAATAATAGGTTTGGCATCTAACTAGGGTACAAATGTAACAGTAAAGTGCAATAGTAACATACAATCAGTGTTGGGCAAGTTACTTTTAAAAAGTAACTAGTTACAGTTACTAGTTACTTCTTCCAAAAAGTAACCAAATTACTTACTCAGTTACAAATTATAAAAGTAACTTGTTACTTCAGAAAGTAACTATTGCGTTACTTTCAAGTGATTTTTTTTTACATAAACAACATACACAAATCTAAACTATTTTAATGTTGCTGTGGGACAAAGTGAGACTAGCCTCCAATCAAATGCCATGTATGTAGATATTATTATAATTAAAATAGATCTTTTGGAACTTTTGATATCATGTATTGCCCCTCAACAGGCCACAACTGGGCAACATTAAATTATGCTTGTTAAATCAAATCAAATTTATTTATAGGGCCCGACAACACACGTTAATGTCCCCATGGGCCGTACAGGTCTTCTTTAAACAAGTCAAGAAGAAAACATAACAATAAGTCAAGAACAGAACAAGAACACCATAAGGTCCAAAAATTTTTAGATGAATGCAAATAAATGAAAGAATGCAAGCACTCCCAGACATACCCCACGCGAAGGTAAGGAAAAACTCACTAAAACCTAACAATAGGGAAAAAAGCTCCACAGGCAGTGTGGAGGAGAGAAACCTTAGAAGGGCCATTCAAGGGGGGATCTCCCTTCTTAGATGTTGGTGATAGTAGTGTTGCAGACGGACAGTTGGTAAGCATGCACTCATGTGTGTAGTGAAACACAGATGAGTGCATGCAATAGCAACTGAACATTTTGAAAGATTAAAGATAGAGCTAATAGCGATAGCAACTGAACATTTTGAAAGATTAAAGATAGAGCTGATAGCGGATCTATTTGAGGCACAGGGGCGGCGCAAAGAGGGTCACGTCCTCCCCGTCTTAGTCACGGGACATTCAACACTCCGGTCATTGCTCAGGGACAGCCGGAGACAGGGAGATAGGGGGCGGCGCAGAGAGGGTCGCGAACTCCCCGACATCATCGCGGGACATCCGGCACTCCGGTCACCACTACGAGACCTCCGGAGACAGGGGGGCACGCAGAGGGGGTCGCAACCTCCCGGCCTTCATCACGGGACGTCCGACACTCCGGTCAACACTCCAGGACAGCAAGTCATAGGGGGACAGGGAGACAGGACAGGCGTTAGACAGCTCATGAGATTGTAGTGGGCGGACATAGCAATAGATACAAGTCAGGGCTCTACGCTAACCTTTTTCACTAGGGGCACAGGTGCTCCTAAATGAAAAAATTTAGGAGCACACAAAGAAATTTAGGAGCACCCAAAAATATTTAGGAGCACAGTGAAAATATTTCAAGTAACAGAGTTAATTTTTTTTTCAAAAATAAATGTATATTTGTACTGTGCGTGCATGTGTGTAAATTAGCTCTTGCTACAACCCTGCATGTTTACATTTTGTATTTTGTACTTGATGTTCATTAACATGTGCTGTCCCTATCAAATAAACTATCAAATCAAACTACTGCTACAAAAGGTTCAGTCACTTAACTTTAGCCCCTTTTATGCATACAATGCTTATGTTTTGGCTGTGTTGCTCTTCTAGAAAAATAATCCTTTCAGGGTTGCCTATTGAAATACTGTACACTTTCCTACTGTACACTTTCCTGATTAATTGAAATGGGGGACCCTGATGTAAACAAGACGAAAGTCTTTCTCTGGTCTGCATCCCCTTAACAATTGTGTGTATTGAGCTGTACTGTATTGTACCCATTCTGCAATCTGTTAATAAAGTTTTCAATCAATCAATCAATCACACCTCCAGTACAGAAACATTGTTTGAGTTTGCGTGTCAGGTAGACCATTGATTGACAGTCGAGTCTGCCAATTACATCACATCGCTTGCACTCCGGCGCTGCAGCTGGACCCATTGCCCACCTCTGCTGTTGATAACGCTAGCCAAGTTATTATACACACAGATACACAGTGGGCCAGTGACTTTGGTGTAGGGGTGTAACAATGCATCGATCCTAAGGGGGAAATTCAACTGCATCGATTTGAAAATGTTAGAATAGATTATCGCAATTTTAATGTGTACACGTTATGTTATTGGCATGTCCGTTACAGCCAACACACCGACATACGCTACTGCATCAACGTTATGATTAACAAAGCAAGGCATTCGTTTTGTTGCATTAACGTTATATTACTATTGCTATCGATAAATCTAGGTGTTCTAAAATCTATTGCTATTGGTAAGAGAGCGACTATAATAAGTTGGTGTCTCGGAAAACGAGAGCCCTGATCGCGGAGTTTCAGGAAGTAAACAAGAAAAATCACTTCACTCTACTGTGATTGGACCGTTGGCTTGAGTGCAATGTGGGACTTGTAGTTTTTTAACAATCTCGCAGCGGAGGAAAAAAAAGACGAGAGGCTATAATCTGTATTCGCACAGCGTGCGCGTAATTGATTTTTACCGTTCGCATCCAAATATTTTTAGGGGCATATGCGAGCAATTTGGTCGCACTGTAGAGCCCTGCAAGTGGTAGGCATATATGTGAATGGAGTAGATATATGAAGTAAGCGTATTATGTGAATAGAATAGAAGTACTTAACCCAGCAATGAAACCACATTGACTGTTAATCTGTTAACAGTCTGTTAATACTGTTAATCAGTTGACAGGACCACGGACAGACGACGGTGAATAACTGATCCAAGGCCTCGGAGGTGCATGTAGAGCAGTCACTACAATCTTGGCCAAGACCCCGAGGCATCCATCACCTTAGTCAGCGCCAGGAGACGGGCACTCAGAGAGAAGGGGGAGGGAGGGGGGGGGGGGGAAGAGGGGGGGAGAGTTAGAGAGTTCCCATGTTTGTGGTGCTGCAAAGGAGCAGACATGTAGTACCCTGTAGTGCCATGTAGTACCATGTAGTACCCTGTAGTGCCATGTAGTACCCTGTAGTGCCATGTAGTACCCTGTAGTACCCTGTAGTGCCATGTAGTACCCTGTAGTGCCCTGTAGTACCATGTAGTACCCTGTAGTGCCATGTAGTGCCATGTAGTGCCATGTAGAGCCATGTAGAGCCATGTAGTACCCTGTAGTGCCATGTAGTACCATGTAGTACTCTGTGGTACCATGTAGTACCCTGTACCCTAACTAAACTACACAGATTAATCTAAAGGTCAGTCCCCGACCAGGTGAGATCAGGGTAGGTTGAAGGAGAGAGAGAAAAGATGAGTCTTAAGCAGGGATTTAAAAGCTTCGACAGAGCAGGCGCCCCTGATGACGGCAGGTAATTTGTTCCACAGGTAGGGAGCGCGGTAGACAAAGGCTCTGTGGCCGGCGGATTTCTTTTTAACCCTAGGGGTCGATAGAAGCCCCGCATTTTGTGAGCGCAGAGCACGAGCGGGCGAGTATCGGGAGATGAGATCGGATAGATAGAGCGGTGCAAGCCCATTTAAAATTTAAAAAAGAGTTAAGGGCTCTACATGCTACAGCAACTGCAACGCAACTGCAACACAACATCAGCGCGACTTCAACGCAACATGTTGCAGAGGGTGTTGTAGAGTGTGTTGCGAGCATGTTGCGTACCTCTCCCCAAAATCTAATCTGAACAACCATTGCGTTGATGTTGCGTAGCAGTGATTGGTTGGTTAGCGAATGGGGGCGGGGCTGTCATAGAATTATATTGGTCCCGCAGGGAGGAATACCATCCTCGAGTTAACGTAATTTATACAAATGGAAGTATTGATTTTGCCGTAACGAATCATTAAAAAAATATACCGTTAACTGGAATATGTTAGTTTATTACACATATGTTGGATTATGTAATTGTCATGACAAACCAATAAAAAATCGCGAATTAACTGGTGGTTATCCTATAGCCCTAGTATGTACATTTCAACAAAGTGGAAATGTAACACAGTAACGTTAATATAATTACATGCATCATTGTTTACAATGAATGGTGGGGCTAATCGAAAGGACTGGACACGGACAAGTTAAACAGCAATCAATTAATTTAATACAACAGCTAACGTTAAAACCAACAAACACAGAACCGGACACAAGCAGAAAAAGAAGCATCATTTTTACTTCCGGTCGGGGGGTTTCAAAATAAAAGAGCGACGTCTAAAAGCACCGGAAATACGTTTATTTTGTACATTATCTAACGTTAACACGAAACTAAACTAACTTTAGATTAGCAGCGGGTCTAGAGCACAGGGCTCATCTGGAGCTACGGAGAGGTATACTAGCGTTAGCCCCGCGGGCTAACTGGCGTTAGCCGCCCGTGAGCTAACCGTGGAGTCACTTCGCTGTGTTGCATTAGTGGGGAAGGGGGGGTATATTGACGAGGCTTGACAAGAGTTTCAAAAATGTTTGGCTGTTGGTTTATATTATATCATCAGGTCTTCTCCTTCCAACGCTGTGAGTTACTGTTGACTATTTACTTCCTCGTGTGACGTCACTTCAAATACGGCTACCAGGACACTCAAATAGCAAAAGCGAGTCGATTAGGTACCATGCAGTGAAAAGCGGCATAAGAGAATACTTCATAATGTTTCATGCAATTAAAAAGTAAATATATATTTAGTAGGCATGATTTATTTATTTTAAATAACAGTGACTTTTCCTTTTTGGTAAGAAAGTCTAGTGCTGGTTGAGCATATTCATACTTTATGTTGAAGGCCTTTGTCTATAATGTGGCCACAAAAATAGAAAAGGTTTAATTTGTTTGTTTTAATGCTTTGTGTGCCAAACATTATTAAAGGTAAACCTTTTTTTTTACCAAATAAATTAGAAGCATGTTTAAATCAGCAATGCCTCCCCTCTCTCTCCTAGCTCTAACAGTCACTTTCAAAATAATGTGCCTTTGATTGATTGATTGAAAACTTTATTAACAGATTGCAGAATGGGTACAATACAGTACAGCTCAATACACACAATTGTTAACCCTTTATTCGCCAATGACGTGTTACCACGTCATTCTCCGCCATGCGTAATCTGCCAATGATGCCGTAAGGCGTCTTTGTGATAAATATTTCAAAAATCTGTCATGTCAATCATATTTTACCCACGGAGACTTGAGACTTGCTGTTGATCTCCTCTCAACTCTCCAACAATTCAAGACCGCCATCTGGTGGCCGATCGGCGAATCGCCCAAACAGGAAGTGACGCGGCAGGAAGTGGTGCTCAACCATATTTCGTCCGGCCACTTGCTATTGCTCCCGGGACTCGAGCTTGATACACTGGATAGCGATCCGTTGCTAATAACTCGATAAACAACATGATTTGGACGTATATACTATTATACAACCTGGAAATGGATCGCATATATCAACATCCCATAATCGCGAACGTTCTGCTCCACGCTGACCACCCAACGGTCAGAGGAAGCTGCGGTAAGTTTCAGCGTGTTTGATTATTATGATCCATATAAACTGCTGTGATCTATGTATCGCCCATACTACATGAATGATTTAACGTCGGCCACGGACTTATAACCCCCCCCCCCCCCCCCCCCCCTCCGGTCACCAGCAGATGATGAGGCATCACGTGTAGGACCTTGTACAATTGAAATTTTTTATCTGACGTCAATCGGTATCAAACTACATTTGATGATGTAATATATGTATTTATAGCTATAACTCGCGTTCTGCAGAATGCTGCAGAAAACGATAAAAACATATTTATACTTTAGACCGTATTTTAGTATGAATATGTGAATGAAAAAGTAGAACGTTGCTACATCCTAAACGATAGATACTCGACGTTGAATGGGCCATTCAAGGCCCATTGAATGGGCCATTTAGCAATACAATTTAAAAAGTTATAGCCCTGCAAAGAAGGGGAACATCTCCATAGACTTACAGTACTGGCAGACAGTGGATTAAGATCAGAATAATCCCTGGCAGATAAAGGGTTAAGGGGATGCAGACCAGAGAAAGACTTTCGTCTTGTTTACATCAGGGTCCCCCATTTTCAATTCATCATAAGATATATGACATACATGACGTACAGATAGACGGTACTGCTACATCTATACATTTATGACATACCAGATTTACAAATACAGTACTGTTGGGGGAAACTGTACAACTGTACATTGGAATATCGACAAAACCTTACTTGGTCCCAAGAAGAGGGTCTCGTGTATTATTGGGTTAGGACATTTAGTGTACATTTACAGGGGTCAGAGAAAAAAGCATGAGCAGCCATTTACCATTTGTAGGTTGGGTCTGGAATCTGGATTGGTTATTTTTGGTACAGAATCAGATGTCAAACTGCCTCATTATTTCAGTTTTTGCATGACTACGTCCTTGAGAATAACTGAAAAGTTGGATTATCTTTAGGCTATATATTATATAATAAAATTAAAAAAAAACGTATCGAACCGAACCGAAAACCGTGAAACCAAAACCGTGATATGAACCGAACCGTAGATTTTGTGAACCGTTCCACCCCTAGCACTTATATATCCGGCGCAGCTCCAAGTTAAATGGAAGGAAAGGGATGTGATAAAGTCCAAGAGGCTTCATCATTCCTGGAAAAGGTGGAACCTGATTAATATTGCACCAGCCCACTGGTACCATTGGAAATGGGCCTATCTGTGCGTCTTGGATTAAAAACCTCTACGGGGCGGGGCTAGGGGGTGGCTACTTGGGCTCAAGCCCTGAATGTTTTCTGCAAAGCCCCGAATCTACTTAAAAAAAAATAAAAAATTTGACAATTAATCATTGTTACATGAAAATATGTTTGCACCAGATTTAGCAGAAGCTAATTTACATCCGTAGTCTATCCAGCTGCTAACTGTATTTGAGTGAGTTAAGTCTTGGTGTTATGGTAGACTCAGACCTAAGCTTTAAATCACAATCAACAAGTTGACAAAAACATGATGATGGCGCTGTTTACGGTTACTGTTGAAAGGCCAGCGCCTTTTAACATGGGGATACGTGGCTGTGTTTGCAGGCCTAAAGCTATATTATATATTATAGCTATGGATCTAATAATATGGTCGATTGTCATTGAGTTTCTTCCGGTCAAGATGCAAAAAACAGATAATTTTTCCATCCATACATTTCCGTTTTATACCGTCGTGAATATGAGTGTAGTTTCAGGGCGGTCTGGTGTCATTTCCAAAATGCTCCGTAATGGCGGGCAATGTGTATTCTAGTAAACGCATTATCGTTTCTTCCTTGGACTAGCTACTGTTCTCAAATCAAATTTAGATTATCGGTATTATGTTTCATCAGGCGCCCCTCCATGCTTTGATCGCAACCAACGGAACACACCACACCACACACACACACCACACACACGCCCCGATCAGCATGAAGGAATTTTTGGATCAACGCAATATTGATACCAGTTCTTACCTTGACCAGGATCTGTCCCGAAAAGAATATTCCAATTATCTGATCGCCATTCCAAGTACTGATTTCGATCAAGGTGCCAACGTAATCCAGCATTAAACATGAACCCGACCCTCGTCGATGCATGCGTTATAAGCGTTTGGCTTGACCGAGTAGTTAGACCCCGCCCGCAGGCCGCAGCTCGGCCCAGACACCAAGCCCAGGCACGTGCACACATAGGGGTGAAGGGGTGCCCGGGCACCTGCCTTTTTCATTTTTCATTAGAAAGTGCCCTTTTTATGCCACCCTCTTTTTTTATTTTATTTTTTTACAGTTGCACATATAGATATACTGCCCTGCCCTAACAAATGAAAGATGTCACGATATAATCTAAATATTAGGTAAAGAAAGAGAGAGAAATGTCACCCCTCCTCCTGGAAGGACCTATTATTTACGCATAGCACGTGGATGGGTGATGATGAGATGATGTAAACCGCGCGCCGGGCCAGCAGTGCACTGAACATGAAATTGATATCCAGCTGTTGTTGAGCTCAGACTCGAGTCGAGACCTCTTTTTTTACAGTTACTATTTCAACTAAAACAAAGCAAGAGTACACTTCATCAGGTAAGGTATTTGCCCAACAAAATAAAATGTCAGGTTTGCAGTGCACTGTATATTTCGGGCATGCATTGCCTTGTGAAGTTGTGATTGTCCATGCTTTTCTCTCATGCAATCAGGCGGCAGGCAGGCTAGAAGTGGCAACACTGCACACTTCCCCCATACTACATTTCTTATTATTCATACCGCGGTGGCATTGCATTATCTCTTTACTTCATGCTTTATCACATTCTCATCTCACCGCCTCACTTGCAAGATGCGCGGCTCTCGTGAAACACGTCGCCAGATCACCCCTCCCCAGCCCCTCCCTGTCTGCTGCTAGTGCTAGGAAAATCACGCAGCATACTCTCTATCCTCTCTCTCTCTCTCTCTCTCTCTCTCTCTCTCTCTCTCTCTCTCTCTCTCTCTCTCTCTCTCTCTCTCTCTCTCTCTCTCTCGCAGGCAGGCTACATAGTGTTTGTCAGGATCCTAGGCCCGGTCCTGGCTGGACTGGGCAGGATGGTAACACTGGGCAGTATCCTCCACCTAACTTTGGGCAATGCCCTCTATCTGACATTGGCCCTCGGCCTGACATTGGCGCCCTACCACCCTCTAGTGGTGACAAACAATCGGTGCGCTCCAGTACACTGGACATCCTGACTACTGTGTTAACTATAATTAATAGTTTGATTAATGTGGTGTCATGGTGTGTACTGTCATTGTCTTTCCCTTCCCTGGTGTGATGTCATGCACTGTTTTGGGTTGTTAGGAGTTGCTTTTGTGTTTAGTTGTGTTTAGTTGTTCTTTGCTTATTGTCTAGGTGTTGTTGTGATTCTGTGTTGGCCAGGTGTTCTTAATTGTTAATTAGTCGGGGTATTTAGGTGTCTGTCTGTCTCCCCTTCGTTGTGGCGACATTCCTCCAGTTACCCCCTGTTCCTCCACGTCGTGTCGCACCGTTCTCCCTCTAGTAAGTCTTAGTGTTTGTTGTTTTTGTATTGTGAAGTTTGTTATTTAGTTTCTGTATTCTCCTTGTATTGCACTGGATTCTAAAGTAAACACCCTTCTCCAAGCTTCACTCCTCGCCTCTGCCTCCTCCATTCCTTCCCTTTCTGTATTATTGCATTCAACCTAACCCCGTCGTGACAGAATGTCGCCACCAACATTAACGAATGCAGCAGGAAAGGCAAGCGATACCATCACCGTTGTCCTGGCCCTGATGGCCGGTGACATGAAGAGTTACTCACTGGCCAAATGGGGGTTCCTACTCCGGAAGATCGACCAGGTCGCCACTGAGAACCCGACACTGCAGACGGCGATGTGGGAGATGGCTGAACATATTGCGGTCCTCATGGAGAAGCATAAGCCGAAGGCTAGTGTAGCTAGCCTGCCGACTGTTCTCAGGCTTACGGTCAGCCTAGATCCTCCCACAGCCGCTGAGGTTGCTCGGATGTCCATCGCCGGTCGGACGTCCACAGCTAACCTAGCTCCGCCGGTTAGCTTAGTGTCAAGAGCTAACCAGCCTCTCCCAGCTAACCTAGCTCCGCCCGTTAGCTTCATGCCAATAGCTAACCAGCCACTCTCAGCTAACCTAGCTCCGCCCGTTAGCTTCGTGCCAATTGCTGACCGGCTGTTCCCCGTTAGCACAGCTCCTCCTGTTAGCTCCGCCACTATAGATGGCCAGACGTCCCCAGTTGGTACAGCTCTACCCGTTAGCTCCGCTCATACAGCTAACCAGACGTCCACAGCTAACATAGCTCCGCCGGTTAGCTTAGTGTC
Source organism: Notolepis coatsorum (assembly GCF_963971535.1). Lineage (NCBI taxonomy): Eukaryota > Metazoa > Chordata > Actinopteri > Aulopiformes > Paralepididae > Notolepis > Notolepis coatsorum. The sequence goes on from NC_140184.1 coordinate 39,280,591, forward strand.
AAGAGCTAACCAGCCACTCCCAGCTAACCTAGCTCCGCCCGTTAGCTTCATGCCATTAGCTAACCAGCCACTCCCAGCTAACCTAGCTCCGCCCGTTAGCTTCGTGCCAATTGCTGACCGGCTGTTCCCCGTTAGCACAGCTCCTCCTGTTAGCTCCGCCACTATAGATGGCCAGACATCCCCAGTTGGTACAGCTCTACCCATTAGCTCCGCTCATACAGCTAACCAGACGTCCACAGCTAACATAGCTCCGCCGGTTAGCTTAGTGTCAAGAGCTAACCAGCCACTCCCAGCTAACCTAGCTCCGCCCGTTAGCTCCGTTTCAATAGCTAACCGGCCGTTTCAAGCTAGCACAGTCTCCACTGCCAGACTAGGCTCCAGGTTCAGGGTGAGCCTAGTATCTGAGAGAGACCAGATGTCTCCAGCTAGCACAGTCTCCACTGCCAGACTAGGCTCCAGGTTCAGGGTGAGCCTAGTACCGGAGACGGACCAGATGTCCCAAGCTAGCCAGGCATCCCCAGCTAACATAGCTCCGCCCGTTAGCCCCCTCCCAATAGCTAACCGGCCGTCCCCAGTTAGCACAGCCCCGCCTGTTAGCCCCGCTACAGTAGCTAACCAGACGCCCACTGCCAACCTAGGCTCCAGGTTCAGGGTGAGCCTGGTAGCGGAGACAGACCAGATGTCTCCAGCTAGCACAGTCTCCACTGCCAGACTAGGCTCCAGGTTCAGGGTGAGCCTAGTACCTGAGACGGACCAGATGTCCCAAGCTAGCCAGGCATTTTCAGCTAGCACAGTTCCCACAGTGAGTCCAGGGCCCACAGTTAGCCTAGCCCCCGAGGCTAGAATGGCTAGTAAGGCCTCCACAGCTGGTCCAGCTTCCACGCCCAGTCCAGCCTCAGCTCTGGGTCCTGGCTCCTCATCCCCGGATCCTACACCACGCCTCGCCGCCGGGACCGATCCGGTCTCCACGCCCTGCCCGGCCTCTCCACCTGGTCCGGCTGCCGTGCCGGCTCCCGGCTCTTCGACGGATCCTGGCTCCCCGTCTGGTCCAGCTCTGCGCCGTGATCGGCGTCCTGGTCCTCGCCGTGGTCTCCGCCGGGGTCTTCGCCGTGGTCTTCGCCGGGGCCTGCGTGGGATCCTGCTCCGGGGGTCGTCGCCGCCGCACCTCCATTCCGGCTCTCCGGAACCGGTCCCTAGTCCGGCGGCTGGAGGGCCTCTCGTCCGGGATCCGGCTCCAGGGTCCAGCTCCCCTTCCCGGGCTTCTACACCTGTACCCACCCCCCCTCGTCGGGCCTCGCTTCCCAGGTCCAGCCCTCCTCGTCGGGCCTCGGTTCTCAGGTTCTGCCCCCCTCCCCGGGTCTCGGTGCCCATCCCCACCCCCCCTCTTCGGACCTCTGTTTCCAGGTCCAGTCCTCCTCCCCGGGCCTCTGTTCCCATCCCCACCCCCCCTCTCCGGGCATCTGCGCCCGTTTTCTACCCCCCTGGCTGCTATGCCCCTCCTGGGTTTTTTGTTCAGCATCCTGGTCCCTCGTCTTCGGGTCCTCTCCCTGGGTCCTCTCCGGGGTTCCGGCTTCCTCCCTCACCTGCTTATGGACGTTGTTTTCGGGTGTCTGGAAGCCACCCGTTGAGGGGGGGGTACTGTCAGGATCCTAGGCCCGGTCCTGGCTGGACTGGGCAGGATGGTAACACTGGGCAGTATCCTCCACCTAACTTTGGGCAATGCCCTCTATCTGACATTGGCCCTCGGCCTGACATTGGCGCCCTACCACCCTCTAGTGGTGACAAACAATCGGTGCGCTCCAGTACACTGGACATCCTGACTACTGTGTTAACTATAATTAATAGTTTGATTAATGTGGTGTCATGGTGTGTACTGTCATTGTCTTTCCCTTCCCTGGTGTGATGTCATGCACTGTTTTGGGTTGTTAGGAGTTGCTTTTGTGTTTAGTTGTGTTTAGTTGTTCTTTGCTTATTGTCTAGGTGTTGTTGTGATTCTGTGTTGGCCAGGTGTTCTTAATTGTTAATTAGTCGGGGTATTTAGGTGTCTGTCTGTCTCCCCTTCGTTGTGGCGACATTCCTCCAGTTACCCCCTGTTCCTCCACGTCGTGTCGCACCGTTCTCCCTCTAGTAAGTCTTAGTGTTTGTTGTTTTTGTATTGTGAAGTTTGTTATTTAGTTTCTGTATTCTCCTTGTATTGCACTGGATTCTACAGTAAACACCCTTCTCCAAGCTTCACTCCTCGCCTCTGCCTCCTCCATTCCTTCCCTTTCTGTATTATTGCATTCAACCTAACCCCGTCGTGACAAGTGTTATTAAAGGGACATTATGTAGTTTTGGTGACATCTAGTGGTGAAACTGAATGTACCATAGACTCGTATTAACCCCAAAAATTACATTTCATACTTTTTGCCCTTTTCTCCTATTGGGCACCTGCCTTTCTAAAGTCCTGTGCACGTCCCTGACCAAGCCACATCGTTTCAAATGGAGTGCAATAGCGGCTGCAAGGCGTTAGGCGGCGGTATTGGACTTTTGCGATCTCAGACCCATCCCCAGTGATAACACAGGCTGCCGGCATGTTTTTATGAATGGAAATATCGAATAAAAGAAACAACGATGAAAATCCGACTATACTCTGGTTTTCGGGGGTCCTGGCGCTCAACGTTCGGCGAGTTAACCCTAGATCTTAGATCCTAATATGAAAAACTATGTGATTTAATGTTCTATGTCTTACCTTGACTTTGTCTATTTTGCTGCTATCTATTTTATGCTTTATGTCTGCACTTTATGCATTGCTCTTGATCTGCCAATGTTGTGCTCATTTTATGCCTGTCTTTTTTTACTGCTGTAAAGCACTATACAAATACAGTGTATTATTATTATTATTATTATTATTATTATTATTATTATTATTATTATTATTATTATTATTATTATTATTATTATTATTATTATTATTATTATTATTATTAATTATTATTATTGTTTGCTTCATTAATTAAAGGGTGTGAATTTAAGTGTTCTCTAGTGCATGTTGTCCGCTTTAAGGTGGTGGTATACGTTAAAGGTTCTCCTACAATCCTAAATCCGCCCCTGCTCTACATTATTGGCAGACTGAGGTCTTAAATGTACTTGCTTCTGGGTATAATGATAATCATTTTTCAAGTGTTTTTCCACTTTTGTTTGATAATATTGGCTATTGCATTTTCTTTTTGAGGCTACACCCACAGGCCTATAATTAGGCTAACTGAACACAGACCTATAACTAGGCTAACTGAACACAGGCCAGAGAATGCTTATTGTTTTTGCTACCAGGTGGCAAGTCTACAAATGTAGTATGGAAGGTCTCAGGATTTATTGCAGCCCTGCTGGATATTTTTTCCTATGTTGCCGGACTGTTGCATAGGCATCCATTGCCGCATCTCTCTCCTTCTCTTTCTCTCTCTTTCTCTCAAGCACACACACACACTACCCAAGGTTGCGTTTTGTCTCCCCTTTTATTTATTATGTACACGGACAGCTGCAGATCGCTTCATGACCAAAGGCATCTGGTTAAGTTTTCAGATGACACTGTCCTGGTATCCCTACTGCAGCGCTCCGAAACTGATCATGGACCTGTACTTCACGACTTTGTGAATTGGTGTGATGAGAATTACTTGGACCTCAATGTCTCTAAGACTAAGGACATGATAATTGACTTCAGACACAACCCCGATCATCAAGCCAGTGTAGCTAGTGTAATTCACGATGAGGACGTCCAGACTGTTGAATCGTACAAATACCTGGGAACTGTGTTTGATTGTAAACTGAAGTTTAACCTAAATACAGAGTCTATTGTTAAAAAAGGTCAGCAGAGGATCTACCTGCTAAGAAAGCTGAACTCTTTTAATGTTAGTGCGAAGATCCTGAGCACTTTTTATAGTTATTTTATTGAAAGCCTCCTAACTTTTTCTTTTATCTGCTGGTTCAGTGGCCTGTCTATTAAAGATAGGAACAGCCTACAGTATATTGTGAAAGTGTGCTCCAAAATAATTGGAGTAAAACAGAGAGACCTATGTTCTCTCTGGACGGACCAGGTGGTCAAGAAGGGGACGAGCATCACAAATCAACCTCTCCATGCTCTGTCTCAGCGGTTTTCACTGTTGCCTTCTGGCCGCCGTTATGACGTCCCACCAAGTAGGACCAACCGCTACGCCAAATCTTTTGTCCCCTCGGCTATCAGACTTTTAAACACAGACAGTAGTCATTTTAAGTAGCCTTTTGCACTTGGTTGTCTGTTTTTACTTTTACTTTTATTGCTGGATTGTATCACATGGAGTGTTTCTCTTTTTATTTTCCGTGCTGTCGTTGAGATGTTTTGTTGTTTGTTTGTCTGTCTTTGTTGCTTGTGGTGAAGCTGCAAATATGAATTGCCCCACGGGGACCAATAAAGTTGTCTGAATCTGAATCTGACACACACACAAACACACACACACACACACACACACACACACACACACACACACACACACACACACACACACACGCACACACCATATTTTACTCCCTCTCTTCCCCAGGACTATGTACTGAATTATTTGTCTGAATTACCATGGGACTTCTTCAAAAGGCCCTGTCTCATATGGTTGACAGGGGTGTATTCTTTTTGACAAGTGGACGTCGATCTTTAAAAAAAAAAATTAAATGTTTTATCTCATTCATTTTATCTCATAAGAACGTAGAATACACATTTACAGACTTTTTTTTTTAAATGGCCATTTGCATGTTCTTGGTATCTGATTCTAGGGACATCTATGGATCTCAGGGAATGTATTCCCAGTGTCAGAAATACTGTGTATGTTACTAGGCTTGAGTAAATTGTAATGAACCAAATGAGAATATCAATTAAATATTTTTTATCTTTGACTGTGAATAACACTATGCTCAAATTGACCAGACCTGAAAAATCTAAGCAAATTAATAGATGGAAGATGATTAAACAGAAGGTTTTGCAGTACTGAATTCTGCCATCCGGACACATGCCATTTGAAATATGATTATAGAATATAGAATATCAGGCATAAAATGGTTATGCGATTAAAATGTGATTAATTAATTACAAATCCTGTAATTAATTAGATTACTTTTTTTAATCGCCTGACAGCACTAATATATATATATAAATATGTCTGATGGGTTTGTGGTAAAAAATTTAAAATACATAAATACAATTTTGTTTAAAGATGTACAAAGAATATATGGAGACATGTTCTCATTCTCTATTGACTCAACTCTTCATATAGTGACTATACAACAGGTAAATATCAGGTTTTCTTTTTTGCTCCACCAGGCAGCAGGAGATCATGTAATCGTTCTGGTGTGTGCATTTGCATCCGTGTGTGTGTGTGTATCTGTCTGCAGCAAATCTCACAAACTACAAGGTCGATTGGTATATATTTTTGTGCACAATTATGACTATATGAACAAGGACCTCTCATGGTTTTGGCAATGCAAGACCTTTTCAATACCTGTCCTGTAGCCAATCGAGTGCTAGCTCCTGCTGGGAGCTGCTAGGGACATGAACAAGTGCACCGTTTTATCTCCACCAGGTGGCAGCATAATACAAATGATCAAGTGAACAGCACATGTTAACTGCAGTGGGTGTAGTAGCTATTAGACACAAAAAACAAGAGGTGAATTCCATGAAGTGGATATTGAAATGATTGCTATCGAGATATCGATCAGGACTCTCAGCCTGATCCAGGCAAGTCGCTCAAGGAAGAAAAACAGGTGTAATAGGGACACTGTGTGGATATAATTTTGGAGATGAAGTTTAAGGCAAGTGTCAAGCTAGCTAACATTAACATCTACCTTTGTTTAAAATTCTTGAAAATCAACTGAGAGTGGCCCTCATTTACAATTATGCCGAGATTACACCAAGGTTTCTGTATAATTGGTGCCAGTCCACGTGTCCTGGAAGATTTCAATGGAGAAATTCTGGTCAAATATTATTTGTGTTCATTGAGCTCATTACAATAATGTTATACCCGATGCTTAATGCTTATTGTCAATCAAAAATGTCACAGTTACCATTCATGATAATTCATGTTACATTACCTCCACCCTGTCTGCACTGTAGCAGCTCTCTCCACTCATGGAAAAGCAGATTGCTTGAGTGTCGGTATCAGTAGTCTGAACACTTACAGTACGTGAAGTGGGTGACATGTTGTTGGCACAATTTGGAAATGCACAAACACTAACCACTGTTTTGATCTCTTATATAATGCTATGCTAGCTGTATTCCAATGCAACAAACTTTTTGTGCTAATGTTAGTTAGTCCTCTCCAACTCAGACTTTCACTGTTGTCTTCCTGCAATCAGAGCCACAGAGTTTGGTCCGGTTGGAGTATGGATGCCATGAATGAATGAATGAATGAAAACTTTATTTAACAGATTGCAGAATGGGTACAATACAGTACGGCTCAATACATACAATTGTTAAGGGGATGCAGACCTGAGAAAGACGTTTGTCTTGTTTCCATCAGGGTCCCCCATTTTCAATTCATATAGACATATATGACATACATGACATACAGATAGTCAGTACTGCTACATCTATACATTTATGACATACCAGATTTGCAAATACAGTACTGTTTGTGATACAGAAGGAGTCAAGAAAAGGGAGTATATACATTTGACGTAGAAACTGTACATTGGAGGTTGGGTGGGGGGGGTTGGGTACATTGGGATATTGACAACCATACTGGGTAATTTACATTGGAGGTGGTTGGGGGGGGGGGGGGGGGGGCGGGGGGCACACTGTATAAACAAGTAACACTGTACATTGAGGGGGGGGGGGGAGGAGACACTGTACAAACAAACACAATTGTACATTGAACTATTGACAAAACCATACTAGGTAAATGACTGTACATTGGAGGGGGTTGGAATGATTGGGTTAGGATATTTACAGGGGCCAGTGTTGAATTGCAGTCTCCCGTAGGTGTCCCTTGAGAGAGGTTTTGAAAGTGGGTAGTGATCCACATTCCTTTACAGCTTTGGGTAGGGCGTTCCACATTGATGTGGCATAATTGCGAAACGTGTTTAGTCCCTTATTTGAGCCGAATCTGGGTTTGACATGATTTGTGGAGCTCCCTCTGGTGTTGTGATCGTGGTATTCACTGACCTTGGGGAAGTATTTTGACATGTACATGGGTACCTTGGTCGTGTAGTGTATCTTGTAGACCAGGCCCATTGCAAGTTGTTGTACTCTGTCGTCTACTCTAAGCCATCCTAGGTTGTCGAAGTGGGCAGGGGTGAGGTGGGTTCTAGGAGTAAGGTCAAGCAGTAGTCTGACCAGTTTGTTTTGAGATGTTTGTAATTTTGTTTTTAGCGCCTTTGAGGTGCTTTGGTACCATGAGGTGCAAGCATAGTCGTAGTACCCCTGAATGAGTGCTCCTGCCAGAGTCTTCAGGGTGTTCTTGTTTACCAGAGAGGAGATCCGGTACAAGAATCGAGTTCGTTGGTTGACTTTTTTTATTACATTGGATGCCATTTTGTCACAGGAGAGATTAGCCTCTAGGATGGACCCCAGGTAGGTAATTTCATCTTTCCTTGTGACAATATTGTCACCCACTGTAACTGAGAAGCCGTCGGTCTTGCTGAGTTTGTTATTTGAACCGAAGAGAATGGACTCTGTTTTGCCCATGTGTAATGATAGTTTGTTATCAGCGAGCCATATGCAGATTCTGCCTAGTTCCGAGCTGAGGGTTTTTTCAACCTGTAACTTGTTCTTGTCAGAGACCAGCAGGGCTGAGTCGTCCGCAAACAGGAACAAGTTGCAGTCACAAGCTGACGACATGTCATTTGCATAAATTAGGAACAGTAGCGGTCCTAGTATGCTTCCTTGTGGAACACCACAGCTCACTGTGAGGGGGGGGGATAGGGTACCGTTTACCTCCACCATCTGTTCCCTCCCCTCAAGGTAGGATTGCATCCAGCTCACTGATAGACTATCAAAACCAATTGCTTTTAGCTTGTCAAACAGAATGGAGTGATTGACCGTGTCAAAGGCCTTTTGTAGGTCCAGCATGACCATGCCGCAGTATTTGCCTGCGTCCACCTCTTGTTTGATGTGGTCATTCAAATAGAGAAGGCATGTGTCAGTTGTTGTGGCCACTGACACACTAGAACTCTTGTTGAAACCTTTATTAACAAATTGTTAATAAATGGCTCTGCCTGCAACAACTCACGCCTCTCAGGATTTCAGAGTGAGACTTCTGTTTGAGTGAGATTTATGTTTCAGTATCAAAAACAAACACTTTTAGTGGACATATGTTACATGGTAAACTAAAAAATAATGGAAATTCGTTTTCACATGCCATTATTATCATAGAGAATACAGTGGTGAGTATTGTAGCTAGCACCAGTAATAAACCTCAGGGCTGAGTGGTAAACAGAGCCCAAGGTGTGGAGGCAGTGGTATTTTTGTAAATTACATCCCCATAGTCCAGAATTGATAGGAAAGTTGATTCAACAATCCTCTTCCTACAAAACAAAGGAAAGCCAATCTGTCATAATTTGCCAATTCTTTACAAAACGCCTCTCAAACAAACAATTCTGAAATCACAAGCCTTTCTATCCAAACCATTATTACATAATATTTGTCAAAAGCAAAGGGTATCAAATGCTTTTGACAGAAAAAGGGCAGCATAGTGTTTTTATTTAATCCAGATACTACTATACTAATGTGGCAGCTGAAATAGTGCTGTGCTCTAAACCCACATTGGTGTGTGGACTTAAAATGTGAGTGACTTGAAAGAAAAGACTGGTTGTTTACCAAAGATGCAGGAGTTCCAGGGTAGTTTGGAGATTGAGTGGTAATTATTTAAATCCCCAATCCTAAATCACCTCAAACAGTGCACCATTAGTTATTTTCATATTGAATTGAGAATCCAAAATAAAAAAATTATTTCCTCAGCTGATGGCAGCTCTCATGATGTTTATTGTTTATTGTTTAAAAGGATCCCCATTAGCTGCCACCTAAGTGGCAAGCTAGTCTTCCTGGGGTCCACACAGAAAGACAACAAAAAACACAAAACATAACAATACATGAGATACATATGACAATCACAATTCACTAAAATTGTCCACTGGCTGTTCCTCAGCTGGTGTCAGCTGGTGGCAGCTCCACACATATTGTGCAGCTAAAATGGTGCATTGGGATTTTTCTCCTAGAAGATATTGCAGTGAGGATTTGTTACTGATATTTTAATAATAATAAAAAATCCTGGGTAATTTGCGGGAATTATGATATAATTTCTTAATATGTTTCACAGGTCTCCACCTCTCCTGGGGATCAGAGTTAACAGTCTGACACTGTACTATCGGTTAAGGGCAAAATAGAATAGTGATAAGTCCTGGGTTGATCCACATCTTAGAAAAGGAAAGGAAAAATAAGTAATCCACTGGGAAAAACCACTGTAGCTGAACTGTCCTTGGTTACTGGAGAATATTTTAGGAGGCCTGGAAAAATCCCCCCTTCCTCTCACAATAGCAGTAAGCAAACAAAAACTCCATGAGGCATGATTCCAATCCAAGATGGCCCCCTGATGGTTAGGACCGCCCCTAACCACACCCATACCTGGAATCTTAAAGGTCAAGTGACCCAAATATGCTGACATTGGCATATCCTAACATATTGGGCCCACACTTCATTTATCAACACATTGACATCTTCTTCATAAAGTAACGCATGTTACACCCCACCCACCCCTCCTACCCAACCTCCCCAAGTCTTTCTCTGGTCTGCATCCCCTTAACAATTGTATGTATTGAGCTGTACTGTACTGTACCCATTCTGCAATCTGTTAATAAAGTTTTCAATCAATCAATCAATCAATGTCTCTGCGGTGGTAGGCAGGCGCTTAGGGGGCTTTCTCATTAGGAATGGGTGCTCCGCTCCGTCCTTGCTCCGTCCTTGAGTGCGAACTCCCCCCCTCCCTCTCCCTCCTCTGGTTTGTGTACACACTGCAGTCTTGGTTCGCTCCGGGTTTTTTAGGTTTGCGGTTTGAGCGTGTAAGCTGCCGTAGACGATGATGTCACACTCGAACGTCAACACATGAACAGTTGAACACACGGTGATGGAAACTGGATGCCCGATATAAAGAAACGAATAACCAATAAATATGAAGTTATCTTTGAACCTCTGTTGTCAAGCCTTGTCAATATACAGTAACCCACCCCCTTTCCTCACGAATGGAACTGGTGTCGTGGAGTCCGCTTTGAGCGTTTCCAGGGTTAGCGGCTAACGCTAGTTAGCTTAGCCTAGTTATGGGATAACTTAGTTAGCAGCTAACGTTAGCCCATTGCTCACGTCAATTATATTGCATGTCATTGAAGGTCCACACTGGTCTGTGTCTAATGAAATTACAATTGCATGTCATTGAAGGTCCGCACTGGTCTGTGTCTAAAATGAAATGAGAGGAAAGCTCTGCACTAAAGCAAGCCTCATCTCAGCCGTGACGTGACAACATACTCGATGTTATATAAAAATTATCTTGCGGTCTACTTGAAAATCACCCTGCGATCTACCAGTCGATCACGGCCGACTGGTTGGGCACCACTAGTCTATAGAAATAAATGCATTCGAACAAGAAACCAATGTATAGACATAGCAATGGCAAAAAAAAAACTGTGTCAGTGTAATATAAAGAAACGCATCTGTGATTTGGCGCACAGTCTGTGACGTCACGGTATTGAAAATCATACCGACGGGATTTCGAAATACCCTAGTATACCGTCATACCGCCAAAGCCTAATCGGTATCGGAAATTAAGAGTTGGACAATATCGGTATATCGGATATGGGTAAAAAAAAAGCCAATATCGAACATCCCTAATAACCATACATCACGATTTTTGTTTGTAGGAAAACGATTGATCAGAACCTATAAACTGTGAGAGTTTATAGGGTATAAACTCTAATATAAAATGTTAGTCATTTAGCAGCATTGGATTCTGAAGATACAGGATCTGGTTGACTTGCATATCTTTTATAATTGTATAATATTTGTAAAACAGATCTATATTCTGCTTCAGGATTGGTTAGTAAAGGGCGGCTACGTGGCGTAGTGGGCAAGGCGCTCGCCACGAATGCGGAGACGCTGGGCCCAGCACTCCACATTGCTTTCAGTTTAGCTGGTCGTTCATACTAATACACATTGGCCGTATTAGGGGGTGGGAAACTGATGGGTGGGGATCGGGCGTTGTGGACAGCGACTCCTACAGGTCGGTTGGTGCGCCTGCGCAGTAGAATCAGGAAGTGTCGGGGCAGCGTGAGCCTCCCACGCGTTACTCCTCGCCACTGAGAGATCGAGCTGCGCAGGTGAAAAGATGCGACTGCTGTTACCTCAAGTACCGGAGGGGACTTGTGCTATGTATGACTTAGTCCACATTGCAGCCGGCTTGTGGGAGGCAAGAAACAGCGTTTGTGACAGGGGAGGGTTGAATTGGATGATCCAAAATTGGGATGGGAGAAAATATAGAAAATGGGAGAAAAAGTGGATCAAAAACAAAAAAAAAGGATTGGTTAGTAAAGTTCCAAAAAGGTTAGAGATACCTTATCAAACTCTTCATAAATGTATTGGACCATACATACATCACATTTATATATGGTCCAATCATGGGTTGGGGCTTTAGGCTACAAGTTCACAAGATTGTTTTAGGCGCCAATGGGCCATTTACTTCTGACACTCTCATTTAGCTTAGCAAGATACCTCTCATATAAATAACATATAATCATGTTATTTTGTATTGATGTGTATGTTATTCAAGAAGTTGTTCCCAATGTCAGTCTCTCTTGAGTGTGGAAACCCCAATTTACATAGCAAGATTTTATTTGTTGAAAACAACTGAACATTTTAAATGTAGTCATGGCCGCAGTTAGAACTGTTGTGTTGACTGAGGTTTTGCTTACTCTGGTCCACATTTTTTATTTGACACATGAAACCCTTCTCTGCTCGTCTTATTTAATGGCGCCATGCTGTAATTGGGCATTGAGTGATTAAGAGGGCTGTGCATAGCTGTGATAAAAGCAACACTCATTTCCCAAACAGCATGGTCATCTTGACATCAGGAGCACAGTCTGACTTCATCACCATATCAAAATTTAAATCATGTCAGCAAGATAGAAAGAGCAATTAAAAGTTTTTATTTTAATAATACTTTAATACTTAAATAATATTTTGCATTTGTGTCTATGTTGTGGCCATGATTTTCATTTATCACCTTGTCAATCAAATCAAATTTATTTGTAAGGCCCGACAACACACGTTAATGTCCCCATGGGCCATACACGTCTTCTTTAAACAAGTCAAGAAGAAACATCACAATAAGTCAAGAACAAAACAAGAACACCATAAGGTCCAACAAATTCAAAAAATAAATGTAAAATAAATGCAACACTCCCAGACATACCCCACACGAAGGTAAGGAAAAACTCACTAAAACCTAGCAATAGGGAAAAAATTACAAGGATTAATGTATCCCCGAAACTGAAACCCCATATATTCATGATTTGCTTTGTTTTTCTGCTCCTATAGATTTCTCATAGTCCTGGCCTGTCTGATTCTCAGTGTTCTCTCAACCATAGACCAGTACCAGGCTCTGGCCCACAGCACACTCTTCTGGGTGGTAAGTGTGAAACTTCCCTATTCTTTCAAATGAAGACCTAAGAGGTCCATTCCCAAAGTGGGTCTGGGATTTTTTCTTTTTTTTTACTATCTTAGTTTAAAGTTACAATCTGATATAATAAATTTGTAACATATACATTTTCATATAAATAAATGTCTATTTTGCCACTTTATATTCATCCAACTGATAATGAGGATTCTATATATACCCAGGTATGCTTTTACATTTGCTGTTCTCTACTGTTCTAAAAAAAATAAAACATTGGTGTCTGGTAGGACATTCCTGGGAAAATCATCCTATGCACAGGAAGTGATGTTTCACCAGCAGTAACAGTGGTTTGTTTGGAATTAATAGACTAAATTCCAAACAATTAAAAGACTAACTCAGTAATTAGCATGCAAAAACAACAATGACGGATTATCACCAATAGATAAATATACAAAAAGGGCCAGGGGGCGCTGATACCCAATTCATCGCCAGGTTTTTATTCAATGGATATAGTTTTAGACTGTGACATTTGCGAGTGCTTAAAATATATCTTATATTATATCTATGGGTCTATTAACGCCGTCGGGTTACATACCGTTTTGAATAGAGTATGGTTTGGGTGTTTTTCTGTAATTCCAGGAAAAAGGCGAGAAAAAGGCGTTTTACTGTAATCCAGTCATCACGTTGTCATTTTTCGGCTGATTATCTAATCATCCTGAAATCAACGCTAGATTATCATTAGTATGTCTCCTCGTCCATACATGAAATTACTGTCGTAGCGGGGCGCTCCCCCCCCCACCCCCACCACAGCCAACGGTAAACAGCCATACATGGTCCACACATATAGCTGTGATCGCGGTAGAAATAAATGTCAGATTAACGATCAAATTTATATATAATCTTCTTACCTTGTATCTGATGTAATGCAAAAGAGATAATCCAAATATCTGATCGCAATTCCAAATAATGCTCCACATTATGGAGGTCCGCACCACACTACCAACCGGTTCACAATGATGGGCGGGCGGAGTTACTGCTCGATGCCACCGTTGTATAGAACTGGTTCGCCCGAGTATTTAAACCCTGCCCGCCCGGCTCAGATCGCCTCCTAAAACACACCAACCCATTTTCAATGAGATGCAATAGCTCCGCCTGGCAGTAGATGGCGGTGTTGACCGTCTGCCAGCTCAGACAGGCTCTGAAGAGGATACCAGAGGCTGCAGCTATGAATTATGAATAGATATAGCGAATAAATGAAATAACGATCCCAAAAACGAGTTACCGGTAACTCGTTTCTGGCGCTCAACGCATGGCGGCCAATAACAAGTTAACTCGTTTATGGCGCAGAATGTGTTAACCACAATGCATGCGAATGATTAGGTTTCAATCTTTCCAGTGTTATCCCCCCCTATAGATAATTATGGAATTATGGACTAAGTCATACATATCAATCCTGGGACAAACTTTTGTCAAATGGAGGTCCGGAGCCTAATATGAATCATCTTCTGGGTTCTTGACCTGAAAAGGTTTTGGGAACCACTGTTCTATGATCGTCACATTTCATCACATTTTCATAATTGTCTGCCCTTGTTTAACTTTCTCAAGTTCTCAAGTAGACTTACATGTAGGTGCAGAATTGTAGAACACATTATAATGGACGGTATAATTTGCACGGTATATGGCTCCCAAAAAGAATACAATTTTATTGTATTACAACATTTTGAGCCCTCATGGGTCCTTTGTCAAATGCTGTAATCATGAGAGTCAGGTGTTCTTGGCTCCGGTCTTGGCTGTTGCATTATTGCCATCTCTAATCGTGTGACTGCTCCACCAGATGGCAGCAATGAATTATATAATAGTACATGGAGTGGACATAGGCAAAATAAGCATGCCACCAAAAATATAAAAGAGCTATATATAAATTCAATGGAAAATAACATAATATATGAACCCATAATACATTTTGGTTGGTCTACTGCTGTGTTCTTGTTACACAGAGAGATCTATGACCATGATCAATGGTTCATGAGACCATGCTTATCTGAAAGAAGCAGGTTGATCCTAAACTCATCCACCTGAGGCTGAGGAATTGATTTGTGGTGAATCTCACACTCTGTGAGTAGTGATTTTACTCAAGTACTGTACTAAAGTACAAATGTGAAGTTTTTGTAATTTACTTTACTTTACTTTACTAGGCCTATTTCCAGTTTAGGATACTTTATACTTTTATTCCACTAAATTTCAAAGCAAATATCCCATAATTATGTACTTTTTAACTTTTTTTTAAATCAACCAAATGTAGCTACAACTTCACAACCGTTACCAAACCACCTAAACTAAGAGATTATTAAGAGATAAGATAAGAGATGCATCAACGATTATTTGTGCCGACATATGAGGATATATTGTTGAACAAGTTTTTTTTAACCCTTGATACTGTTAATAGTACTTTAATCATTTTACTTTAAGTTCTACCAGAGTACTATTCTCAGGGGTTTTCTACTTTTACTTTTGGGCCCTCCTACACCACTGCTCTTTCTTCCTTTTATTTGAACCTGTCTGTTTTCTCTCTGATGGGCAGCAGCACTCCTCTCAGTACTCCTGTTCTCTCCATGATGCATTTAGTGTGTGTGTGTGTGTGTGTGTGTGCGTGTGCGTGTGCGTGTGCGCGTGCGTGTGTGTGTGTGTGCGTGCCAGTGGCGTTGTTAGCCCTGGATGTTTTTCTCCTAGCCCCGGAGCTTAAAAAAAATAAAAAATAAAAATTACATTACATTTTTTTTTTTTTTTTTTTTTACGATGTCAGCAACCCCATTGTCTGTGCTGAATGTTTGTTATTGTTTGGTATTTTTTGTTGGTTTTTAGTACTTTTAATCAATTTTTAGTAAGTAGTTTTCATTTGATCCTATTATTTTTTCATTCACCGGTTTGTGGACTTTTTTTTTTAGTGTCCTGAAAGGCGCCTTATAAATCAAATGCAGTATTATTATTATTATTATTATTATTATTATTATTATTATTATTATTATTATTATTATTATTATTATTATTATTATTATTATTATTATTATTATTATTATTATTATCATCCAGGAGGGAAAAGACACTTTGGATAGTAGGGACTGCATCTCTGCCTGTCCTGACCAGGAAACACTTTGCAACTGTGATCTCCTCTGGCAATAGTTGGATATTGTAATGTGTGGCGAGGGGTTGCAGCAATTCCACTGAGAGAAACTGGTCTGAGGCTGGATAACATGCCTGTATGCCTCTCATAAGTTGTTATCCAACTCATGAGAACCTGCTCTCAAGCTCTTGCAGCATTCTGTCGACGACTGGATAGAACAGTCTCTGTCTCAGCTGATCTCCTGAGCTGAGGTCTGAGCTTGTGCCACAAGATGACTCAACTACATACTCGTCCATCCTTTTCTGCTTCCTCCTTTGGCTGGTAGTATGTTCCTCAATCCAAAGGCCATTACATATGGCCTTTGTCCTGTCTTACATGTCCACTGCCATCTCTGAGGTGCGATAACCTTTGAGTGTGTCCTGCACTGTGCTTTTAAATAGTACAGATAGGTATTGAAGATGTGCACTTTAACGCAGCAGCACCTGGAGCCATCCATACCCATGTCCAGTGTCCACTGACAAAGACATGCTCATGATACTGTGATAAACTATAATAAGCTTTAATCGAACCCTGGTTCATTTCCTCGGATAGTCCGGTTGGTTTGGGGTGGTGTGAAAGCTCATTCACTCTTGCAAGTGAACCCTGCTGCGGTTCATTTAAGATGTGAATGCAAAGTGGACCAAAGGCAGGAAAATACCCCAAAATCTAATTTTTTTTTTATGAGAAGACTGAAACATGTATATAATGAAACACACAATACAGTTTTTTTTCGATTGCTTAAGCATGATTTTGAAAACAGGGCCCGGTGTTTCAAAACACACAATTAGCACAACCACACACACAATTATCAGAACACCTCAGATCCTTTGCTAAATTAAACACTTGTCAAAACCATACACTAATTTATAAAAACTACATTTTGTTACCATATGAAACACATTCATATGACTTAATTCTGTTTGAACCAGTTACACACACTGCTGTGCTTAACCTAAAACATATTTAGCAATTCTACTTCTCAGTGATTAGAGTACTGTAAGTGAAGTACGCAGAGAATGTGCAAATATACAATAAATTCACCAAACACTACACAAGACCAATGCTGTAGACTGATGAAAATATAATTTATTTATCTACATATACCCAAATCAATGATGCAGACTGCTGGGAAAAAAAAGATTTCTCTCCATATACCCAAATCAATGATGCAGACTGATGAAAATATACATTTTCTCTCCATATAACCAAATCAGTCAACATTTCAACATGGAGAATCACAACAAAACATGTCCCAGTATTCATGCTACTATGTGCATAACACTGTAAGCTCAGCAAATATCAGACAAACATAAAATACTGTATCCAGTACAGGTTAAAATTACAGTCAAACAAAACAAAATCTGAAAAAATTTAAATAGAGTACAGAAAATACTAGACATTATCTCTTTGCCTAGCTGGATCTGGCAAGAGAATTTTTTGTTGTGATTCTCCAAGATGACATATTGACTGATTTGGGAAAATGGGAGAAAATTAATATTTTCATCAGTCTGTGAGGTTTTGCCCGCTGCTCACTACCTTTTCTCTGTTTCTTTAAGCCTATACTGTTTATTTCCCTTCTATACTGTTTATTTTCCCTTCTCACTCACTCTCTCTAGCCCCCACCCTCTCGTTCCTTACCCTTAGTGGCCACACCTGTTCGATATTCTATTATCTCTCGCACCTGTGGTGGCAGGCTAATTAGTCCCCCTGTGGGCTTTAAATACCAGGGCGCTTCCCCTCGTTTTGGCGTGGGGTCGTGTTGTATACTTGCCGAGTCATATTCTCTAAACATCTAGACTCTTTCGGGAGATCCTCTGTCTGCCTATGCTGTTCCATTCTCCGGCGTCGAGATGTTTGCTCCAGCCTTCGCCAGCTGTCGCCGTTGCCTGTGGGGGAGACTGGTCTGCGCTCCCTGTACTTCCACGGGAGGCACCCCAGCGTTCCACTGCAGACCCCCGCGCAGCTGTTCGTCCTGACGCACATCCAGACCAGCGCAGACGCTCTCCAGTCCTCAGCGCGCAACGCGCATCTTCCAAGGACGCTCGAGCTTGGCACGCTCCTCCGTACCAGCGCACTGACGCGCATCTTCCGGACCTTCGAGCTTGGCACGCTCCTCCGTACCAGCGCACGGACGCGCATCTTCCGGACCTTCGAGCTTGGCACGCTCCTCCGTACCAGCGCACGGACGCGCATCTTCCAGACCTTCGAGCTTGGCACGCTCCTCCGTACCAGCGCACAGACGCGCATCTTCCAGACCTTCGAGCTTGGCACGCTCTCCAGACCTCAGCGCGCCGACGCGCATCTTCCAGACCTTCCTGCTTGGCACACTCCTCCTCGCAGACGCAACCCGATGCGTCTCTCTGTTCCGACGCGCACACCAAGGTGTGGCGCGCCACTCAGTTCCTCGGCTCCGACAGCGGCTACCCGGTGGACGACATCCTCGCCACCGCCACTGTTCCAGGACTCTGTCCCTCGGCTCGGACAGCCAGCCACCCGGTGGCGATGCCCTCGCCCCGTTGCTGTCCCTGTACCTTTACGCATACGCCTGGGTGAGTTTTGATTGTGATGTCACTCACTCAGCGTAGTGCCCTTGCCCCCGTTCCCGCTGCTGTTCCTGTACCTTTACGCATACGCCTGGGTGAGTTTAGATTGTGATGTCACTCTCCCAGCGTATTGCCTCTGTTAGTTAGTTTGGACATTTCATCTCCCAGCGTATTGCCTCTGTTAGTTAGTTTGGACATTTCATCTCCCAGCGTAATGCCTCTGTTTTTGGTTCTCACTTAGAATAGTATTTTTGGACTTTACATCTCCCCCTGTGTGTTTGTCACACGAAGATATTATTACTTTGTTCACTTTGTTATTTGGACTGTTCTGCACCTGCTCTGTTTTTTCCCTTTTGTGCATTAACTCTCTCCTCTGTCCTGCAGAGCGGCCCAGATGTTTTCCCACCAGTTCCCCAGTTCCTCCCTGTACCCCAGCCCGCCTCCGCGGTCCTCAGTCCCTAGTCCTCCATCCCTAGTTCTCCTAGTCCCTAGTCCTCTATCCCTAGTTCTCCTAGTCCCTAGTCCTCTGTCCCTAGTTCTCCTAGTCCCTAGTCCTCCATCCCTAGTTCTCCTAGTCCCTAGTCCTCTATCCCTAGTTCTCCTAGTCCCTAGTCCTCTATCCCTAGCTCTCCTAGTCCCTAGTCCTCTATCCCTAGTTCTCCTAGTCCCTAGTCCTCTATCCCTAGCTCTCCTAGTCCCTAGTCCTCTCTCCCTAGTTCTCCTTGTCCCTGGTTTACCTAGTCTCTAGTTCCTCTGTCCCAAGGCGTTCCCTTAACCTTCCCTTAGGCGTTCCCTTCCTTCCCATAGTGTTCCCTTTCCCAGCCCGCCTCTTAAAGGCACCTTTCCTTCCCCTCATATTATATTCCTGTATTTGTGATTCTCCCTTAAAGGGACAGTGCCCTTTTCCCTGTTTTTCCCTGTTGTTCAATAAATATCTGTTTCTTGGCAAACCATCATACCTGTCTTGTGTTGTGCGATTGGGGTCGGTTACAAACCATAACAGTACGACCCCACCAAGTCTACGACCCCAGCCAGCACAGACTGTGTATGTTGAGTTTGCCTTTTTTTTTCTTGTCCCCTCTAGCTCCCCTGTTAGCCCTGTTAGCTTCCCTGTTAGCCCAGTTTAGCTTCCTTGTTAGTCCTGTTTAGCTCCCTTGTTAGCCTGTTACTCCCCTGTTTAGCCCAGTTTAGCTTCCCTGTTTTGCTTGTTAGTCTCCCCGGTTAGCTCCCCTGTTTGCTTCCCGTTTTGCCCTGTTTGACTCCCCTGTAGCTAGCCATGCCCTGGCGGCTAACCCAGTCCCTCAGCAGAGCCCCTGTCTGCTAGTCTTGCCCCGGCTGCTAGCACAGCCTCTATGTTTATGCAGCCCTTGCTGCTGGCATGGGCCCTGTAGCTAGCCATGCCCTGGCAGCTAACCCAGTTTCCCTCTGCATGGCCCCGGTCTGCTAGCTTGGCCCCGGCTGTTAGCACAGCCTCTATGTTAATGCAGCCTTGCAGCTGGCATAGGCCCTGTAGCTAGCCAGGCCCAAGCAGCTAACCCGGTCCCTCTGCATGGCCTCCACTTTTTTGTGTAGTTTCTCCCACTGCTAGGACTGCCCTTCAGCTAGCAAGGTCAGTATTCCCACAGCTAGGACTGTCCTTCCAGCTAGCTTGTTCTCTCATGCTGGTCCAGCCCTGTCTGCCAGCCTAGCTCCGGCAGCTAGCGCAGCCTCTATGTAGATGTAGCAGTACAGCTAGCATAGGCCCTGTAGCTATCAGTGCCTTGGCAGCTACCCTTTCCCTCTGCTAGCCTAGCTCGGCAGCTAGCGCAGCCTCTATGTTGATGTAGCAGTACAGCTAGCATAGGCCCTGTAGCTATCAGTGCCCTGGCAGCTACCCTTTCCCTCTGCTAGCCCTTTCCCGGTGCTACCATGGTTACCCCTTTGCTACCCTGCTTGCCCCTCAGTTCCTCTAGACCGGTTCTCTAGACCAGTTCTCTAGACCAGTTCTCTAAACCAGTTCTCTAGACCAGTTCTCTAGCCCAGTTCTCTAGACCAGTTCTCTAGACTAGTTCTCTAGACCCAGTTCCTCTAGACCAGTTCCTCTAGACCAGTTCCCCCAGTTACCCCTCGGCGACCCTGTTTCTTTTGCTAGCCCCACTCTTGTGGTGGCTTCCCCTGCTGGCTTGGCCAGTACCTCTTGTTTTGCCCCCTGCCACTCTGTCTGTATTTGTTTTGGGTCGCCGGGTGGCTCCCGTTGGAGGGGGGGATACTGTGAGGTTTTGCCCGCTGCTCACTACCTTTTCTCTGTTTCTTTAAGCCTATACTGTTTATTTCCCTTCTATACTGTTTATTTTCCCTTCTCACTCACTCTCTCTAGCCCCCACCCTCTCGTTCCTTACCCTTAGTGGCCACACCTGTTCGATATTCTATTATCTCTCGCACCTGTGGTGGCAGGCTAATTAGTCCCCCTGTGGGCTTTAAATACCAGGGCGCTTCCCCTCGTTTTGGCGTGGGGTCGTGTTGTATACTTGCCGAGTCATATTCTCTAAACATCTAGACTCTTTCGGGAGATCCTCTGTCTGCCTATGCTGTTCCATTCTCCGGCGTCGAGATGTTTGCTCCAGCCTTCGCCAGCTGTCGCCGTTGCCTGTGGGGGAGACTGGTCTGCGCTCCCTGTACTTCCACGGGAGGCACCCCAGCGTTCCACTGCAGACCCCCGCGCAGCTGTTCGTCCTGACGCACATCCAGACCAGCGCAGACGCTCTCCAGTCCTCAGCGCGCAACGCGCATCTTCCAAGGACGCTCGAGCTTGGCACGCTCCTCCGTACCAGCGCACTGACGCGCATCTTCCGGACCTTCGAGCTTGGCACGCTCCTCCGTACCAGCGCACGGACGCGCATCTTCCGGACCTTCGAGCTTGGCACGCTCCTCCGTACCAGCGCACGGACGCGCATCTTCCAGACCTTCGAGCTTGGCACGCTCCTCCGTACCAGCGCACAGACGCGCATCTTCCAGACCTTCGAGCTTGGCACGCTCTCCAGACCTCAGCGCGCCGACGCGCATCTTCCAGACCTTCCTGCTTGGCACACTCCTCCTCGCAGACGCAACCCGATGCGTCTCTCTGTTCCGACGCGCACACCAAGGTGTGGCGCGCCACTCAGTTCCTCGGCTCCGACAGCGGCTACCCGGTGGACGACATCCTCGCCACCGCCACTGTTCCAGGACTCTGTCCCTCGGCTCGGACAGCCAGCCACCCGGTGGCGATGCCCTCGCCCCGTTGCTGTCCCTGTACCTTTACGCATACGCCTGGGTGAGTTTTGATTGTGATGTCACTCACTCAGCGTAGTGCCCTTGCCCCCGTTCCCGCTGCTGTTCCTGTACCTTTACGCATACGCCTGGGTGAGTTTAGATTGTGATGTCACTCTCCCAGCGTATTGCCTCTGTTAGTTAGTTTGGACATTTCATCTCCCAGCGTATTGCCTCTGTTAGTTAGTTTGGACATTTCATCTCCCAGCGTAATGCCTCTGTTTTTGGTTCTCACTTAGAATAGTATTTTTGGACTTTACATCTCCCCCTGTGTGTTTGTCACACGAAGATATTATTACTTTGTTCACTTTGTTATTTGGACTGTTCTGCACCTGCTCTGTTTTTTCCCTTTTGTGCATTAACTCTCTCCTCTGTCCTGCAGAGCGGCCCAGATGTTTTCCCACCAGTTCCCCAGTTCCTCCCTGTACCCCAGCCCGCCTCCGCGGTCCTCAGTCCCTAGTCCTCCATCCCTAGTTCTCCTAGTCCCTAGTCCTCTATCCCTAGTTCTCCTAGTCCCTAGTCCTCTGTCCCTAGTTCTCCTAGTCCCTAGTCCTCCATCCCTAGTTCTCCTAGTCCCTAGTCCTCTATCCCTAGTTCTCCTAGTCCCTAGTCCTCTATCCCTAGCTCTCCTAGTCCCTAGTCCTCTATCCCTAGTTCTCCTAGTCCCTAGTCCTCTATCCCTAGCTCTCCTAGTCCCTAGTCCTCTCTCCCTAGTTCTCCTTGTCCCTGGTTTACCTAGTCTCTAGTTCCTCTGTCCCAAGGCGTTCCCTTAACCTTCCCTTAGGCGTTCCCTTCCTTCCCATAGTGTTCCCTTTCCCAGCCCGCCTCTTAAAGGCACCTTTCCTTCCCCTCATATTATATTCCTGTATTTGTGATTCTCCCTTAAAGGGACAGTGCCCTTTTCCCTGTTTTTCCCTGTTGTTCAATAAATATCTGTTTCTTGGCAAACCATCATACCTGTCTTGTGTTGTGCGATTGGGGTCGGTTACAAACCATAACACAGTCTGCATCATTGGTTGTCTTGTGTAGTGTTTGGTGAATGTATTGTATATTTTCACGTTCTCTGTGTACAGTACTTCACTCTCCTTCCATTTTGGTTGAAGACAGGTGAACTCACCTGCTGCATTTTTATAGTGCTTAAACCTGATTGGTGTATCTACAATTAAGCAATGTTGTGTTTGTGCATCTGATGGCTGTGTTTAACCAATTGGCTCATATGTGTGGTAATTTGACATTCTATGTAATGCAAGTATGTTTAGTGTTTTGCAAATCACTGTGTGTATTGTTTTGCAAAAAGTGTGAGGCTGACATTGTGCTTATAGGGGTGCAAATCTGGGCCTATGTTTTGCTCCTTGAGTGTAAGGTTTTGATAATTGTGTAATACTTTTGATTTGAGTGTTTATGCAATTGAAGAAAACTGTAAAGACTAGAGATGAACTGTTTATTTCTTTTGTACATAGGCTGTGCATATGTTTGTTTGTTTGTTTGTTTATTTGCTTATGTGTATGATTCTTAACTGTTTTTATATTGTTATTGGTGTATATGTGTGTATGTATGTACAGTATATCATGTATATATATTATATATATGTATATATATGTGTATATATGTATATTTGTACTCCTGTTGGGGCCTCTTGGACCAGATCAATGTTTTATCTGGCTAAATAAAGGTTAAATAAATAAATAAGAAACTGATGATTTGGTCCTTTGAATTTTCTATGGGGACTGCCCAGATCCCTCTCATGGACATGGACCTCACTTTGAGAACCTCTAATGATTCTAGTTTTTCAGTATTCATCTCTAATTACTCTAAAATTGCGTATTTCTGTGTTAAAAAAAACACAGACACGCCCTCCACCCCCCATCCCCCCGGACTGAAGCCCCCAATGTTTTCTAACCCTAAAAACGCCCCTGGTGCGTGCGTGCATGCGTGTTTGATCATGGAAAACCACGGTGGGAATAAAGTGGATTGTTTCACCGTTTAAATGCTTCTCAACATCCCACCATTGCTACTAAATTAGTGTAAACAGTAATCTAGAAAGTGCACACTGAAAGCCATTTTGAACATGCCAGTAAAACATAAAGTGCCTTTCATAACATGGAGGGCCTTTCACAGTACTCATACATCATGACATTAAACCTGAGTAAATACGAGTATCATATACTCATAGCTCTGATGCAAGACTCTATTATTATTTATCAGGAAAACCAGTTATCCAACTGTCAAAATGTTGGTTCTTGTAACATCTTAAGAGGTTAATACAAATTGATGCATATCAAGTGTGTTGCTAGTGCTACCTTTTAAATAGTTTGTCTCCGGTTCCACGTGCCTCATCAACACAGGTGTGCATTTCGTCTTTTTTCTACCTTGTAAGCACAAGTAAACATTCAATCAGATTTACCTCTTCATGGCAGACAAATGTATTAATTTGTAAACCAATTTCTACAGCAGGTGTAAAATGAACATTCAGATTGATGATCATCGACACCTCAGCAACTCAGCTGCAGAAGAGCGAATGAGAATAGTTACCTTTTGAAAGCTAATTCAGCAGCTCTCAAAGAGTTCCAAAAGTTAAGGTGGATATCCGGTAATTTCCCCACGTCCGTATTGTCTTTTGCAGTCTCTTAAATAACATAAATAACATGAGTAATAAATAATAAATGACGTGAAACTTAAATAACGTGAGTAATAAATAATAAATTACGTGAAACTTGAATAGTGTCAGTAATTAATAATAAATTACGTGAAACTTAAATAACGTGAGTAATAAATAATATATAACATGAAACTTAAATAACGTCAGTAAACTTAAATAACTTGAATAACGTGAATATTGTGTCGTGAGGGGATACGGAAGTGGGGATGATCTGGCCGTATGACTCAGTGTTCACATTATTCAAGTTATTTAAGTTATTTAAGTTTCACGTTATTTATTATTTATTACCCACATTATAGATATAGAGGGCTGAGCCTTTAACACATTTCTTATAGAGGGTATCAGATAGTTTTGCATCAAATAGTAAATGCCACTGTATGCAGAATGCTGTCTGCACAATAATGTACATATTTTCATAGCTCACTGTCAGTAATATTGGACACCACAGGCCATGGTATAATATGGTTATTATGTCGCGGCTAAGGGGCGTAGTTCTGACAGCCCCATAGGTTACCAAGTAGGCTATGGCAATATGAAAGAAAGACACACTTCAATTTAAATAATTGTATAAGTAAATAATAATGTTCAAAAGGAAATAGGCCCTCCTGGCTGCCTGCATTGCAACATACACTAACAAATAGCTGGCATTCTTTTTTTTCGTAGTCGGGCAGATATGCCGACTATATACCAAGGCCAAGCGCTGTTTTAACAAAGGACCTAGGACCATTACTATGCCGTTTTTATATATTTTCAGGTGAGAATGTAACCATTTCGATTCCAGATATGTGATCAGTTCGTCCAAATAACGCCTGTTTGATTGAGCAACTGTGACAAGACTGGGGTTGATGCATGCACTGCTATATTTATTTATCAGTCTCCCCAGTTAGTAGCTAGATTAATACATTTAGTGGAAGTGGCAAATGGCAATAATCAAATAATCAGGATAAAATCATCACTTTATCCGTCTGATTCAGATGACACTATTGGCCATTTTGAGCCTCTCTTGGTCCATATATGGGCATATTGTGTGCCGTGACGCGAGGGCTTCCCCAATCTTGGCACCAAGAGGATTCCTCCTTTTAACTGGGAATGCATCAGCCCCAGTCTCCTCCATAGACCAGACGTTTTTTATTATTATTTTTTTTACGCAGTGATACTGACATGTGAAAAGGAATTGCTGTGGGTATGCTCATTATACCATGACAATGAACCAATCAGATTGCTTGATTTGAGCTACCTGTTTTATAAAGAACAAATTGAGATCACACTGGCACTTCAACACAATCCTCGCTACAATAGCCTCAAATGGTCTGGTGTGACCAGCTTGGACAGCATTCTCACGATACCAGAAGTATGGTCCAAAGAGCTAAGAGTGAAGAGGGGAATCAGCTGGGGAAATGAATGGGAGGCGATGTCTTCATGTATACGATGTATATTTGAATACCGCCTATGTCACAAATGTATCAGTACTAAATGCCCTATGTCCCTATGCCATAAATGTCATGTATGTTGTGTATGTCATAAATGTCTATATGAATTGAAAATGGGGGACCCTGATGGAAACAAGACAAACGTCTTTCTCAGGTCTGCATCCCCTTAACAATTGTATGTATTGAGCCGTACTGTATTGTACCCATTCTGCAATCTGTTAAATAAAGTTTTCATTCATTCATTCATTCATTCATTCACTGAAAACTCAATGCCACATCATTTGCGTTAATGAAACTGACATGTTCAACAGCAATCAACTGCTTATGTCAAAAATAAAGATTTAATATTTTCTGATATTGATGTGAAAATGTGCCAAATCGCTAGCCTAGCTTAGATTCATTGGGTCTCATTCTCGAACGAAGTTATGACAAAATATTTCGTCTTAGCCAGATTTCGGCCTATTTAAGACATATTAGGGCTGGGAGTGGGAGTCTTCAAATTTTCCTGCGATCTTATTTGAGAGCAGATCTAAGAGTGCTGAGGAGCACCGAGCACTTGTCTTAAATATGCTCTCAGCCCACGATCAAATCTCATGATTGATTGACTAATTTAAAATGTTATTATAACTTGACAGACTGTGTTCTCATAGTGATTCCTTCACGTTAACGCTACAGGCCTCCTTGGAATTAATTACTTAATCATAATTAAAATAAATATGACAATATTTGTACGATAAGAAATTACGAATTTGATGTCGGAAAAATAAATAATATGGATTCATCTGATCACAGGGCAGCTGGATTAACCATATCTGAACCAGCTATTTTGGACAAATAATTACTCAGATATTCAAACACAATTATGCAATTATTGTGAAATGATTGAAAATAATAATAATTTAATGCCTTCTGTGGAATTTGTATTTCTTATTTGTTACACATCTGTTTTAATGATTAATTATATACATTTGAAAGAATGCAGGTCAACATGCAATGTATCCCATTGATTGGTATACAATGGGACAGACCTTTGTTTGATTGATTGATTGAAAACTGTATTAACAGATTGCAGAATGGGTACAGTACAGTACAGCTCAATTACATAAGGGGATGCAGACCAGAGAAAGAATTTCGTCTTGTTTACATCAGGGTCCCCCATTTTCAATTCATCATAACATATATGACACACATGACACAGATAGACAGTACTGCTACATCTATACATTTATGACATACCAGATTTGCAAATACAGCAGGGACGCGGGAAGGGGGGGTGCGGGGGGTGCTGCAGCACCCCCTCTCAATTATTGCAAAAAAAAAAAAAAAAAAATGTTATGGCAGTATTTATATATTTGTATATACTGTAACTGTATAACTGTAACACTGTATATTATAAGTTTATCCTGCTCAAAGCACGTCACCATTTTAATATTGTGTGTATTGAGCCGTACTGTATTGTAGCCATTCTCCAATCTGTTAAATAAAGTTTTCATTCATTCATTACACTACTGTATGTACACAATCATACGTGTAAAACCGAGTAGATTTTCGAGTGATGACAGACTGTCACAGACTGATTGAATGACAGGTGAAACAACTAATTGTATTCACCTCCTGTCTCCCGCCCTTCCCACGCGCCACGAACCACTGAGCTACTGTGATACAGTGCTTGCGCAGTCAGTCGATTTGAGCTAGTAGTCAGACTTTGCTAGCACAGAATGTCTCACTCGCAGAAAAGAAAAATATCAGATTTATTTTCGAAACGTCCCGCCGGTCCCAGTGACAGTCCCACTAAATCTGATAAACGTCAGAGAGAGACAGAGACGACAGGTTCAGCCTCAGCATCAGGTATTGAAGAGTTAACTGAGTCTGTTCCCCTATACCCCCCCTCGGGCGCCAGGGGCTTCCACTGAGGGGTGATGCAAATAGGGATGGGGTGTTATGGCAGCTCATGATGGAAAGAGTGCGCACCGAGTCTGATCCCGAGTTGAAGAATTGGCTCCAAAAGAGAGACAACTGGATGTCCAACAACATCCAAAACGAAATCTTACAGCTGCTTGCCCATGATATTCAGCGACAAATTAGAGGCAAAGCATCCAAAAGCCCAATCTTTGGCTTGAGCGCTGACGGAACCACTGATGTCACTCACTGGAAAAGAACAATTCTCGTGTAATATACAGTTAGCCGATGACAACTTGGAAGCTCAGAACTTCTTTTGGGGTTTTTACAATGCCCGGCCCAGACACAACAGCCGAGACGCTGTTTTTGTGTATAAAATACTTTTACGCCTCGACCTGCCCATGGAGAGGCTGATAGGATACTGTTTTGACGGGGCCAGCAACATGTCTGGGGGGTACAGGCTAGACCAGGGGTTCCCAAACTTTTCAGGCCGCGACCCAAAAAAAACTGTGTCAGAGAGCCGCGACCCCCACTATTATAGGAGGTAAAAAAAAATGTAAATGGAAATGTATGGTTGAAACATGCAAACGTTCAAACGCACACACACTAATAAGCATTGGAGGCTTTTAACCAGGGCCGGACTGGGGAAATCATTCAGGCCAGGAAATATAGCCCCAGTCAGGCCACTTTTTAAGCAGGGGGTCTGGGGGTCCCCCACCAGGAATTTCTTTGTTACAAAGACTTAATTTCCTGCATTCTGGTGCAGGCATTTTTTTTATTTGTACCCTTTAAATGCCAGTGTTTGTGATGGCATCACAACTTATTGTTAAAAAACAGGCTAGCATGTATGATTAGCAACAACACAGATTTTTATGGATTTTCAGTTTTTTGTAATTGATAAATACAATATTTTATTCAACTTCAGCCCTGATCATAACACCACATATTCATTTTATAATTCTAACCCTTTAAATGCCAGTGTGTGTGATGGCATATATTTGCAATATATCAAATGCAAAGTACATTTTTCTGGGGGGGATTATTACAGGCTAGCATGTGTCAATGATTAGCAGTTTTTCGTAAGGATCCCGCCTCCACCAATCACATGCGGCTCCCTTTGTGTGTGTGTGAGAGCAAGAGAGAGAGAGAGAGATAGTTCTCCAACTTGTGTGAGTTGCAGTGATCTCCTGGTTGTTCCCCACCTAGGTTATCTAACTATTGCGCTGGTGCAAATAGAAACACTGGCCTGGCCTGCTTCTAAGTTCAGTGGCCTGACCGAAAAAAAAAAAACTTTTTTTTTTTTCTTTTCTTTTTTCATCTGGCGACCCCCCAGCACCCCCTGCCGTTTTATAGTTCCCGCGTGCCTGAAATACAGTACTGTTTGTGATACAAAAAGAGTCCAGAAAAGAGAGTACATTTGACGTAGAAACTGTTGGAGGAGGTTGGGTAGGGATGGGTGGGGGATAGACTTACACTGTACAAGCAAAACTGTACATTGGAATATTGACAAAACCATACTTGGTCATTTACTGTACATTGGAGGGGGTTGATATAGCTATAAACCTGCATTCCTTCGAATATATCATTAATCAATTAAACTTATATTGAAATACACTATATAGCCTATACACCCAGTGGTGCAGTGCTGGTATAACTCGGTATAACGGCGTTATACCTCGGTCACTGAGGCTGAAGTACGCGCAATCGCTTTTTACATGGCATTATCCAACCGGACTCCCGGAGAAGCATGCAGCTGCAGAGCCGCAGAGCCAGCGGCGCTCTCTGGGCCGTGCGCTGACGGCCGCGCTGTGAGGCAATAGTATCCAGCTGCAGGACGAGAGCAGCCAAAAAAAACTGTGCATGCGCGCGCGCACGCGCGTGGAGCGTTTGACCTACTGTCAATTTGCCACTGCACCACTGTATACACCAACACTGAAATGACAGTGGATAAATAAATAAGAACTAAAGCTAATCGGTGGAAATAGACTGCATTAATATTCCATAACAAGTCTTGTGTGCGCCTACGAATGAACAGTAGCCTATAGGCTTATGGAATAATAAGCCTATACTGCGTTCATTCATTACGCCCGCCGTAGGCTATATATATTATATGTCATTCATTCATTCATATACAGTACTGCGCGCTCGCGCGTGTGTGTGTCTGTGTGTGCGCGCGCGCTGCGGCAGGTGTGTACCGCGAGCTGTATATGATGCCAATACATTAATCTAATCTAGTTTTGATGGGCGCAAGCGTGATTACGAAACCTAGCCGCATTTCTCGGAGACGCTCTCTGATTGGCACTGACTGACGCTAGGTTTTGTAATCACGCGGCTCGCAAAGCACTTCCGCCATTCCATTTCACACAGCTGCGTCACCAATTGCCTTATAAGGAACTATGGAGGCGGTGTTTTGTATGCAAATGAGCTGAACGGGAACGCGCTTTGGAGTTTACGACAGAATGCCATTCTCCAAGCAGATATCAGATCATATAATTTCTGCTACCGTTTCAGCCACTTAAGACATATCTCCAGCACGTTCAGGACTCAGAGTGTACTTGTCATAGATTATGTCTCAGTGGTTCCAAGATAAATCTTCCAGAATATATCTTTGGAAAATTTCCGGGAATGAGACCCATTGTCCGTACATCATCAAAACAAGGTAAAATACGGCGGCTGGGTGGCGCAGCGGACTAAGCGCTCGTCACCAACGCAAGAGACACTGGTATCGAATCCGGCTGTCAGCGTTGCCTCCGGCTTGGCCGGCCGTCATACTGGCTCAATTGGCAGAGTCAGCGGGAGGGAAGCCGGTGGGTGGGTCTGGGTCGTTGTAAACAGCGACTCCTACAGTTCGGTCGGGGCGCCTGCACAGCGAGGGAAGGATCTGGAGGGAGGTAGTGTGACCTTCCACACGTTACACTCTCCCAGTGAGAGTCCCCGCTGCCAGGTGAAAATAAGTGGTGGGCTGGGTACACATGTGTCGGAAGAAGCATGTGATAGTCTCCGCCCTCCCAGACCGACGGTAGGGGGTAGAGTGCGCAACGACCAGGAAGGGGATTGGGAATTGGCATAACAACTAACATTGGGAGGGGAGAAAACCGGAAAAAGAAGGGGGAAAAAGATAATAAAAAAAACAAGGTAAAATGCATCATCAATTTGCACCTAAAATATAACAAAAAAAAATTTTTAAACATTCCAAATTTAAAATGTCAATATATTTCAAAGAGCCTAAACATTGCAAAGTTGTTCCACAACCAAATAAGCCTACTTCACTTCTACTGCTACCCTTCTACTGGTACAGTATATGCAATAGTCCCAGGTCTGCTTATTTCCCCAGAGCTGATGATGGAACTAGCCAGGGAGTTCCACGTCTCGATTTCCACTTTGTCACAGGTATGCTTAGAATGAACGAGATGTTCATCTTCGCCCACAGAACGCAGGGTATTGTTTGTAACAATGGAAAACAAATATGGAGCTATTTAGACCACCAAGAAACCAAGCATTTGCTATTTAGAAAAGAGGAAAGCACCCAGATACGATGCTCAAGGGAAATGTATTGTAAACACTGTAGTACTGCTCGCTGCCAGCAGGTGCCACAATTACACATTATCACTTTAACTTTTAATGTAAAACTAGGCCTACTTTCTTTGCAAAAACGTTATTTGTAACATGTGAGGATTATCCAGACTATATATGATACTAATATAATTATACCATCACAGTATCATACCATTGCATCCCTATCCAGACTCACTCAGAACATACCACATTGAACTCATGCGAACAAAAAGAAACTTAATGAGTGGTCATTACTTTGTCAGACTCATTACTGTGTGCATCACCTGTCGCGTGTTCCTGACTCTGTCCTGTTTGCACCTGTGTCACAACAGTTGCATGCTTCCTGTTGGAGAACTATCCAGCAGTGGAAGCTGAGCTAAGAGCTGAAGTTAATGGGGATGGATTGATTTGACTGACTTTTTATCAATGCAGAAGTGTAGTAGTAATAGTAGTAGTAGTGGTGGTGGTGGTAGTAGTAGTAATAGCAGTATAATTGTTAGACTAGAAGTCTTTATTTGTCATGCCGTTTTAACACACACACGCGAGATGGGCGACCCACAGGAACACACACACACATGCACTGAGTCGCCGATGAAATGTCTCTCTGCACTTTTTCCCATCCCGTTGTCCTTCTCCCCATGGGCAGCCGGGAGCAAATAGGGCGTCAATGTGAGCCGCGCCCCGGGAATCAATCCAAGTGCTCCTGTCCGTCTTCGTCAAGGACGCCACAGTGTTAGCGATCTGTTGTGCATGTTTTTCCATTGGGTTTATCTTATCGGGGGGGAAACCCTTGCGAGCACGGGGAGAACATGCAAACTCCACACAGAAAGGCCTGGGGATACCCCACCTGAGTACCTGGCATCATGGAAACCTGGTCCCCAAGCGGGAATCGAACCCTGGACCTTCTTGCTGTGAGGCGACAGTGTTAACCACTACACCACCGTGCCGCTGTAGTAGTAGTTCTGTTTTGTTGTTCCTATTTGTCACTTAATGACTATTTGAAAGAAAAAAAAGATGTTGGCTTGTTAGCATTTGAGTTAAACATTTGTTTATTTGTATACAAATAGTATCTCCCGCCCCAGCATACATACGGTACATGACGTATTCAAACAAAGACACATGAAAACACATCTCAAAGTATTAGATGTGAGAACTAAGACAAAGGGTCAGATAAGATACAAGGCCACCCTATGTCTGATTATCTACAACCTCAGCCTGGAACCTTGACTCTCTAACAGAAATGTTATGTTAAACTTAATCCAGTTTGTGGACGACTACAGCTGTGGCCCTCCTCTTCTTCAGGCCAAGATCTGACCCTAAAAACTCCTAAAGTTAACCCTGAGGCACCAGCTGCCCAACCACACCGCTTCTGTTTGGGTGACAAATCTCCCCTTTCGCAGTCTGCCAAGCTCAGACAAAAGAGAAAATGGAGGGAGTGGATCCTTAAGGGGCGTCTTAGGGAAGAAAAGGAGAGAAAGAGAAGGAGAAGGAGATTACGTGGGGAGGTGGAGGAGGGCTGGAGTGTGGCGGGCACAAGGCCACATGTGGGGTTAAAGTTCACCTCGGCCAGAGGATAATAGGATTAAATGTTGCAGGTCTCCAGTGAGTGGACGCCACAGAATCCCAGATGAATCTGTGCCTTCGGGGTGGGATTAGCAGGGGCCCCTGGCTGGTACAGAGGCTCCTGTGTATGGCACAGCCTTGTGATTAAACACTGAGACTAAGACTAAGACAGCTGGCCTCTTTTGTTACTCTTCCACGTAGACATAAGACAAGCAAATAAGTGTGTGTCTATGTGTCTGTCTGTCTGTCTGTCTGTCTGTCTGTCTGTCTGTCTGTCTGTCTGTCTGTCTGTCTGTCTGTGTGTGGGTGTGTGTCTATGTCTTTGTATCTGTGTCAGAGGGCAAGAACAGTAAAGAATGTTTACCATCCATTGTGTTGGTAAATTTGCAGCCATTTCTGTCATGGAAGAGATACAAGCAAAATTGTCATGGGTTTGGAATGTGAAAGCAGATAATTGTGCATTGGGAGATGGTGCGCTGGTTGGGATTCCTGCCTCTTGCTTGGGTTCCAACCCACTTATCCTAATTGTCAGCCCTTGCCTTTAATACTCACTCCCTCTTGATGCGTTCCTTTGCCCACAAAAATGGTTAAATACGTAGCAATTCTAAAATGAACCAACCTGAATTGCAATCAAACAACCTTTTACATATTCTGCCGTAAAGGGAGTGAAGTTTGCTTAACTTGTGTGTATGAAGCCATGTTTTGTTTGCCTGGAGCCCCAGATGCTATCTGGTTTGACCTCTGTGCTGACCCTGTTATTCTCTCTTACCGCCCTCGATAGAAGCATCTCCTTTGTCCTGCTCACATCCCACAGAGACCATGCTATTCTTTACTTGGCCATTCAGCACAGTCAGAGAAAGTCTTCAGCAGTGTGAAATGTATATCAATGGTTTTCAAAACTTCTGTTGGCCCCCAAACTGGTTTATGGGTTATTCTGTTCATCCAATTAAAATACTCCAATATTTAAGGCTATACTATTAGTCTATCACATTTTATTAAGCCGATCTACAGGGACAGAATTGATACGGCAGTATGTATATATATAACAGGTAGCTTTATATGCTTATGCTGTTTTACATACCCTGCTTTATACTTCATTCTCTTTTGTCCATATTTTATTTAATATCTTGTGTCTTTCAACTAAATAGGAATGGAAAGATACATTATTCCTACTCTACCTATCTTTGGAATAGCATTCAGTAACTGAAGAAACAAATATATCTAGCCTATTGGGTTACAAGCACAGACATTTTCCCAATTTGTAATCCCACATTCTAATCTTTATACAAAATTAACCATGTTCCCTATCCAATACTTCAGTCCTTTCCTCTGACAAAGCCCTGAGCGACTCTTGTGGAATGAGCCATCTGCTTCACTCCTCATTTTTGCTAATGGCTACTAGTAACTGTTACCAAACAGATAACAGTAAAGAAATAAATCCACAAAACGCTATTGATTCCCAATTCAATGGTTAAATGCTTGTCAGGGTTGAGGAAACAAACATGAAGGTATAATCACTTTCTCATTTACACCACTCCATTACTTTACACTTGCTGGTGTAATTGTGTGCTTAGATTGATTTGTTTAGTCCATCAGTGCACATGGGCAAATAAAGGAAACCGGAAACGTGTGTCAAATCTGAATGAACCACAGAAAAACGACAGTAAAAGAAGACCTTCTTGATCATCATTTCAGACATTGAATACCCTAAATATTTTAGATTTGTCTATTTCAACATATATAACATGCTAATAAATTGTTTTCTTGAATAGATTGGAAGTAACATGGACGCATAAAGGGTCGATATTAGTGGAGTGTTAGGAAAATCTATTTCAGCACAGA
This sequence comes from Notolepis coatsorum, assembly GCF_963971535.1. Classification (NCBI taxonomy): domain Eukaryota; kingdom Metazoa; phylum Chordata; class Actinopteri; order Aulopiformes; family Paralepididae; genus Notolepis; species Notolepis coatsorum. Next base: position 39,315,186 of record NC_140184.1, read on the forward strand.
ATGGTTCTACTAGCACATTTAGCAATTAATGACCTTGTGATACTCAGACGATCAATAGTCTTTTAATGAATTTCAGTGGTCAATTTCAGTTTGTAAGGTGAGCACTTGACAAAAGCAAGCGTGTCAAGCAAGAAGTTATTCAGCTGTGATGTGCAATAATTTGACCAGATTATTCATGGAGACGGACAATAGAGTCTTTGATTAAGGATAGAGTTTACTTATGACATGTTGCAACATGGAAAGATCTAGGTTACACAGCAACTAGCCTATATCTCTGTAGAATGGCAAGCTAACAAAGTATCTATACTGGGGAGTAGATGACTATCAGTGTTTCCCCTAGGATTTTTTTCAGGGGGGGTGGCAGGCAACTACTAGTGTTGTTGCGGGGCGTGCGTGTCACGGATACATGGTGTCAACAGTGTTGTCATAGACACGCGCAGTAAGGCGGTTGTTAGTATCGATGCATTAACTGCATTTCTCTACACTGAGCTGAAATTAAACGATTGCACATACATTTGGTAAATAAATATTAACAATATTTATTTACAACACATAAATTAACTTATTTACAATTATACATACAGTAGTGACTGACAACACACATATGAAATATGTACAATACAGGGAGGCACATACAACACTCATAACTATTTACAACCAGTGTCAGAGCGAGCACACTCAAGTTGTTTGGAAATTCTGAGGGCTCAGAGTGCACACTGGATGCTCTGACCGAAGAGTCAGTTCTGTATCGTTAGTGGCTTAGCTTGGCATCACTACTGCACTATCTCGCGTACGTGCACGCGTACTGAATAAACCACAAATGTACCTCTAATACCAGTATTAGTCTGACCACACCCCTCATCAGCTTACCTTCATAAGCAGGTGTGTGGTCACCTGCTCTCCTCCTTCTCGCTTTCACCACAAGGAAGAGGTGCCTCGGTAGATCCCCACACTTGACACCATGATGGAAGAAATTGGATTAGGAACAGCTTGGGAAACAAGGATACGTTGACATCATATCTTTATTTTCTCTCTCACTATTTTCGAGAAAATACGGCGATATTGTCTTCGTACTGGAGTGTCTAGAAGATGATGATCATTCTAAAAACCCTCCACCGGTTTTCGTATTGGGAGCACGCCGCTGCATGCTTCTCAACTGCAGTTCCTTGCTGTGTTTGTTGGGGTGAAACCTGTCAGGCCACAGCTGAACTGTCGGACATGCCGCTGTTGTGAGGAGCGGTGCGTTCCAGGTTGGGTGAGTAGTGTTTGCTGGCGGGCTCCACTTGTCTGTTAGTGCTATGGGGGCTACTTGACAAAGTTTATGGAAACCGGCCCCAGGCTAGGGTCCTTTGTTTAGCCGCCTAGGCGACAGAAGGCCTTGGTCTGGAGACCATTATAGTTTTAACTAGTGGGCCGCGACCATTGACACTGGTGATCCCTGTGTGTTCTGGACGAGTGGATTCTCTCTGTCACCGTGTTAAGACCCCATCTTTCATATCCAAATGAGAGTATTCCTTCACGAGGGGATATGTGCATGTAATGTGCGATAGCGGCAGATTCATGTTCGAAGTCAGCTACACAGGCCAGTTGGTACTGTGCTGATTCCGCCGGATGTTCACCGTTGTGAAGCGGTGTTGACGTCTTGTTTTCTCTTTTCTCTTAAAAAGTGAGGAGAGGTTCAGAACGGCGGCCTGTCTGGGTGAGTGTTATGTCATTGTTTACATGTTCATAGCTTACGGTTAGCCAGTCAGCTGTTAACTGCTGCGTTAGCCTGCTGGATCGCTGCATGGCCTGCTTAAGGGCTACTATTAGCCAGTCAGCTGTTAGCTGCGGGGCTAGCATGTCGTGGTCGCTGGGTAAACGTTAGCTTGCTGCTAGGGCCATGGCTGGCGCGGGGTAGCTTAGCTTCTCGCGCGCCGCCGGAGCTCGCTTCTGAACGCCGTTGGCTTGATGCTATTCTGTTGAACGTGCTTTGATTTTAACATGTTTTACACTCTTGACCGCGACGTCATCCTTGACAGGGGATGTTTCGTCGACCCTGCCCTGAGCCTGGACGGGGATTGCGTCAACAAAGAGGACTGTAGCGACTGGTTGGAGCGGCGACGCTGCCCGGATCGAACAACACAGGTCGGCTGTGTTCTACGGTGTCTTGTGACTGCACTTCGCTGATCTGCGTTCCGGGTAGGTACGGGGTTGGCCAGACCTCATAACACGTCTTCTGGTTTTACTTTGCTAAATGTATTGTGAATAACGGTGTTTTTTCCCAAAACGTGTGTTGTTGCAATGCATTTAGGGTACGTTGCGGGTTATGTGTGAGCTGTTTTTGTCACTGGCAGTTAGCTTCTCCGTGCAGATCGTGATGTATTGATCTGGTTGTTGTGTGAGAAACATCATGGTGTTTATGTGTACCGTGTACTCACTACTAAGGCAACTAACCTATGAAGCTATGCTTGGTGACAAGTGAGTAAAAGAATGTTCTTTCTCAGACTGTAATGACAATGAACAGTGTGTTCACACATTAACAGGTTTTCCTGTTTTAACTGGCCGTATTGAGGGTAAAATAGGAGGATTGTGTTTTCCCCCCCGGTTCCCTGGGGACTTTATCACCTCCTATCAGACATGTTGTGCATTAATTGTGTCTTTTGTGTGGTAGGGATACGATGTAACTCTTAGCTTGATTGCTGAGGTTGTGCTAAATCTGCTGGAGAAACTTATTTCCTAAGGGGAAATTGGTTTGGTTGCTGTCATGTGTGCTTAGCAAGGCCTGTGGTCGATACTAATCAAGAATGATGTATTCTCTCATTGTGAAAAAAACGGCGTTCCTCTGTTGAGTGTTTTTGCCATTTTTTGTAGGTGATGATGGGTTGTGTGTGTCATGTGACCTACAACTGGGTTGTACTGGCCACAGAAGCACATGTGTATGTTGGACCGGGGTTCTTAGAGCCCTCTCTATTCTGTGTTTTTCCTTAGTAAAAATCAGATAGCAGGTTAGCTCATGCGCTGTGTGGAGCTGTGAAACGCTTCATAGAGCTGACTATGACTGTGTCATATTCTCTTTTTGTCGTTACGTCGTATCATGGGTGTGGGGTCGTAAAGGGGTGAACTGGTAACCTTTCCTCTCCCCATTGTTCTGTCGGTCAGGGGTACACCCCCTGTCCTTCAAGGTTCCGGTCACGTGGCGGTTCGGCACGTTACGGGGGGGGGGGGGGGGGGGGGGGGGGGAGTTCCTGGTCCCACGGCCTGGTATATTGGGCGTGTGCACCGCAGGAATTCCCCCGCCATAGAGTATGTCACCGTGCGCGTCTCTGTTGGTAGGACTTCCGTGTGCTGTTCAGGTCCATGTGATGGATCTGTTTTCAGGGGGGGTGGTCAGGGCTCCTCCTCACCAAGCGCCTATTCAGGCCTTCTGTGAGTTCGGACTCCTTCTTCCATGTGAGGAAGCCTCCATCAGAGTACAGAGCCTTCCTCCTCAGATTGTCAAAGTGAGTGGACCCTCTAGAAGGGTCCTTTTCTATTGTATGTATATTCGATTCAATTCGTTTGTTGAGTGTGTATGGGTTCAGTGCCTCTTCCCTGGAGGCCCTAAAACCAGTTTTTTACATGGCTCAAGGTGCAATATATTCTTTTCAATCTGTACAGCTCGCGTGGGAAGTCTCTCTGGGGATCCCCGTCTCTTTCCTATGGGAGGGTGGTGGGATGTAAAAATGTGAACATTTTTTACCCCGGCTGTGTAGACTGGGATACATACTGTTGATGCTTCCTTCTTTCTATTCCAGAAGTGTTGGAGTTAGGGAGTGTCACACCCCTCTTGTCGTTCCCCTGGGCGCCTTGGGGATTCAATGACAGGTCTAAATAGCCTGTTCATTGATGGGGGTGTGTCCCGACGCACGTATAGTGCTAGCTCGCTGTGAACAGGCGATTGGCTGGCACGCCTTGGTTGCTTGTGGTTGAAACAGCGTTTTTATAAAGCAACTGAGATGGGGGTTTTTCCTCTTCCGACGACCACATCCCATGACCTGGGTGGGTTGTCGACGGATTCTCGTTCATGTCTGGGGGATGATGACGGGATGGATCTGAACATATGTAGTGGGGTCTCACGCCCTTGGGGTGGCCACCAGGCGCGGTTCGTCCGAACGTCTGGGTGGCGCCTTCTTTTCATGTTAAGATCGACACGCATATCTGCCCTTCTCCTGGAGTAGGCATGTCGGCGTGGTTAGGGCACGGGACTGGTTCTGGTCACGCTGGTCCAGATCAGTTGAACCCGTTGTCCGCCGGGGATGCAGATCTGCTGTTCTGGTACCCTGAGGGACTTGGGCTTTTTTCAGGGGGAAAAATGCCAGGTCGGTCTGGGTGTCACAGGGTTAAGCGCTATGGAGACCCTGGTTGGGTATGTTTTTACTCAGCACTGTCGTCATGGCTTACAGCCATGCCATTCTGTACGCGCTCGATCTCGTCGGATCTCGGCCGCTACACAGGTTGGTCCTGGTTAGTACTTGGTTGGGAGACCGCCGGGGAATACCAGGTACGGTGTGCTTAGGGGCTGGTTCTCCATTATTTTTCGCTCCTCTCTCACGCATGGCGAAGAGGGGCCTGTGGGGGTGGTTTTTTGACCTCCTCTGGTGACCCTGTGCTTCCCGTACCGCCAGGCCCGGTCCGAAGTGATGTTTGCGACCCGTAGGCCTGGGTTAACCCTTTTTGGAAACTGAAACACTTGTACTGCGGTATAGCCGGTGTATGCCCGCAGGTGTGTTTTGGAGTTTTTTCTTGAGGGGTTATAGGAACAACCACCGCATTGGGTAACACCGAGGTGGTTGATTCCCTGGTGTGTTGGAGCAGTGTCAACTCCCGGGTTCACCGTTTGAGGGTGCCCCTGCACGTTCATGACGTCTGCCAATCGTGTCAGCCTTCTCTGCCTCGACCCCTCTGGGTGGGGGTTTTTAAATGGAGGCTTGGTCATGCAACACCGCCAGCTTACGCTCCTTCCGCCGGGGCGGCTGTGTTCAGCTGTCCCCTCTGGCGCCTGTCTCGTCCGCAGTCTCCAGGCTAGGGTTAACAGCCTGTTGCCTGGTTTTTCCCCGGTGCGCTGCCTGCTTCCGTTGGTTAACCTTTTTGTGTGCTTACGGCCATGCTGACTGCCTGTTCTGCAGGGTCAGTGTGCCAGGCGGTGTACTATTGGGGGGACGGGGCCCGCTCGGCTTACGGCCATACCAACCTGAACACGCCCGATCTCGTCCGATCTCGGAAGCTAAGCAGGTTCTGGCCTGGTTAGTACTTGGATGGGATTCCGCCTGGGAATACCAGGTGCAGTAACTGAGGGGCCTTTGTCCGAATACGCTGGCGATGTGGGGGGCGGGGCACTACGTGCCCACCTGGTGGGGTCTTGATGCTGGCATCATGGACTTCTCCGGGCCCCCATTCCAGGGAGTCCAGTCCTTTTGGTGGGTCTGGGTCTTCCTTCGCGCTCCGCTGCTACGGCCTTGCCACGGGGTTGGGTTTGCCCTTGGCCCCGTGATTCTGGGGGCAGTAACGAGGTTGTTCCTCCGTTCGTTCCTGGGTGGCATGCGGGTTGTGCGTGTGTGTAGTCGTGGGTCAAGCCACGGTCTGCTCACCCTGTGCGTTAAGTTGCTTGAGTGCCTCTTCGCACGGTCGGGTCCGTCGCCTTCCCGTGAAGCCTCTAATAGGGGGGATACCCTCCATTAGGGGGGGTCGGGGGGGCTCGGCCCTCCCTGTTCTGATGGTTTTGGGGGGCTGTCAGCGGGGTGTATTTGTCAGCCAAGTGGCTCCGCTTGGCCTCCCTTGTGCAGTAGTGATGCCAAGCTAAGCCACTAACGATACAGAACGTTAGGTTATGACTATAACCAAGTTCTGTTAGTTAGGGGCGATGCTTGGCATCAGACGGCCGCTGCAGCCCTTGTCCTCACCTTGTGGTGAAAGCTTGGGAAGGAGGAGAGCAGGTGACCACACACCTGCTTATGAAGGTAAGCTGATGAGGGGTGTGGTCAGACTAATACTGGTATTAGAGGTACATTTGTGGTTTATTCAGTACGCGTGCACGTACGCGAGATAGTGCAGTAGTGATGCCAAGCATCGCCCCTAACTAACAGAACTTGGTTATAGTCATAACCTAACGTTTATCAGAGTGGAGCAGATTTTCAGAGTGAATTTATTAACTCACCTTAACTAGGGCCCTATGAAATCCGTCTTATCTTTTCCTGTTTTTGGATATGAATTTTCCTGTTTTCGGATTTCTCTGTTTTCCTGTTTTCAGGCGGTCGGGTGGCGTAGCGGAGATTGCGCTCGTCACCAATGCAAGAGGCTGCGGTCTCGACTCCCGGAGTCAGCATTGCCCTGCGGCTTGGGCCGGTCGTCATACTAACTCGTTTGGCTGAGTTAGGGGGAGGGAAGTCGTGGGTGGTAATCTGGCGTTGTGGACAGCGACGCCTACAGGTCAGGTCTGGGCGCCTGCTCAGCGAAAGGCAGGAAATGGTGAAGGCAGCGTGACCTCCCACGCGTTACGCTTCACCAATGAGTGTCCTCGCTGCCAGGTGAAAAAAGAGCCACTGGCTGTCTCCGCATGTGTCGGAGGAAGCATGTGGTGGACCTAGGATGGCTTAGAGTAGATGACAGAGTACAGCAACTTGCAATGGGCCTGGTCTACAAGATACACTACACGACCAAGGTACCCATGTACATGGCAAAATACTTCCCAAAGGTCAGTGAATACCACGATCACAACACCAGAGGGAGCTCCACAAATCATGTTAAACCCAGATTCGGCTCAAATAAGGGACTAAACACGTTTCGCAATTATGCCACATCAATGTGGAACGCCCTACCCAAAGCTGTAAAGGAATGTGGATCACTACCCACTTTCAAAACCTCTCTCAAGAGACACCTACGGGAGACTGCAATGCAACACTGGCCCCTGTAAATATCCTAACCCAACCCCCTCCAATGTACAGTCATTTACCTAGTATGGTCTTGTCAATAGTCCAATGTACAATTTTGTTTGTTTGTACAGAGTCCCCCCCCCCCCCCCCCTCAATGTACAGTTTTGCTTGTTTATACAATGTGCCCCCCCCCCCCCCCACCCACCTCCAATGTAAATTACCCAGTATGGTTGTCAATATCCCAGTGTACCCAACCCCCCCCACCCAACCTCCTCCAATGTACAGTTTCTACGTCAAATGTATATACTCCCTTTTCTTGACTCCTTCTGTATCACAAACAGTACTGTATTTGCAAATCTGGTATGTCATAAATGTATAGATGTAGCAGTACTGACTATCTGTATGTCATGTATGTCATATATGTCCTGATGAATTGAAAATGGGGGACCCTGGTGTAAACAAGACGAAAGTCTTTCTCTGGTCTGCATCCCCTTAACAATTGTGTGTATTGAGCTGTACTGTATTGTACCCATTCTGCAATCTGTTAATAAAGTTTTCAATCAATCAATCAATCAGACTTCAGGGTTCCCTTGTACCGACCAGTAGGAGGAACATGCGCACAACAACCAGGTAGGGGAGGGGGGGAATTGGCATAACGACTAAATTGGGATGGGGAGAAAGAATAGAAAATCAGGCGGAGAAAAAGAGGATTAAAAAAAAATCCTGTTTTCGGATTTCATGGATTTAATATTTTTTCCTTTGGATTTAACAAAAAAAAATACAAAATTATGTTTTAAACTAACTTTAATAACAGTACATCTGCAAACAGTGCCAGTGTAGTTCAATGTTCAGTGCCAGTTCAGTTATGAGGTTTCTATTTTTTTATTCAGTTCAATGCAGTTCAACTGCCAGTGCAGTGCAATAACTAAATAATAATTAAATAGTTAAATAATACAAAAGAATAATCAGAAAAAAACTGTAAAATGTAATTTATTTCAAAGAGATATCCTTTAAAGGTTCATGCTTCTCCCCATCTCTGGCTGACATCACCATTGTGATACATGATGGTTAGGCCTTTGTGTTTTCCTCAGTGAGGGATTCTCTTTTGTCGGTCAGCAGCATTTTCTACTTGCTGAAGCTTCTCTCTGTATAATTATTTTTTAAGTTTAAATATCAACATTATCTGGCCATCCTCAGTAAATAATACTAGGGCTGACCCCTATTAGTCGAATAGTCGACTAATCGATCGAAAGGAGCCGTAGTCGACTGCCAACCTCTTAGTCCAATGCAAAACAATCTAACGTCACGGTGACCAATTGCAGCCACTCTTATTGTCTGGGACCAAATACGGCCACGCCCCACTCCCAGCAAAAAGTGGGAATCTCTGAACACACTAGACTAGACAAATATAATAATAATAATAATAATAATAATAATAATAATAATAATAATAATAATAATAATAATAATAATAATAATAATAATAATAATAATAATAATAATAATAATAATAATAATAATAATACATCCATTTTATATAGCGCTTTTCCAGCGCACGATGTATCCATCAGTGGACCAATTGCATGTAAATACTATCAAACTTTCCAAACACCAGAGTTGGGACGGGCACGTGCCCACACACACGCACACACACACACACACACACACACACACACACACACACACACACACACACACACACACACACACACACACACACACACACACAAAGTGTAACGTTTTGTTACTTGAAGGAGAGAGAGGAGCTCGCTGATAACAAACTATCATTACACATGGGCAAAACAGAGTCCATTCTCTTCGGTTCAAATAACAAACTCAGCAAGACCGACGGCTTCTCAGTTACAGTGGGTGACAATATTGTCACAAGGAAAGATGAAATTACCTACCTGGGGTCCATCCTAGAGGCTAATCTCTCCTGTGACAAAATGGCATCCAATGTAATAAAAAAAGTCAACCAACGAACTCGATTCTTGTACCGGATCTCCTCTCTGGTAAACAAGAACACCCTGAAGACTCTGGCAGGAGCACTCATTCAGGGGTACTACGACTATGCTTGCACCTCATGGTACCAAAGCACCTCAAAGGCGCTAAAAACAAAATTACAAACATCTCAAAACAAACTGGTCAGACTACTACTTGACCTTACTCCTAGAACCCACCTCACCCCTGCCCACTTCGACAACCTAGGATGGCTTAGAGTAGACGACAGAGTACAACAACTTGCAATGGGCCTGGTCTACAAGATACACTACACGACCAAGGTACCCATGTACATGTCAAAATACTTCCCAAAGGTCAGTGAATACCACGATCACAACACCAGAGGGAGCTCCACAAATCATGTCAAACCCAGATTCGGCTCAAATAAGGGACTAAACACGTTTCGCAATTATGCCACATCAATGTGGAACGCCCTACCCAAAGCTGTAAAGGAATGTGGATCACTACCCACTTTCAAAACCTCTCTCAAGGGACACCTACGGGAGACTGCAATTCAACACTGGCCCCTGTAAATATCCTAACCCAATCATTCCAACCCCCTCCAATGTACAGTCATTTACCTAGTATGGTTTTGTCAATAGTTCAATGTACAATTGTGTTTGTTTGTACAGTGTCTCCCCCCCCCCCCCCCCTCAATGTACAGTGTTACTTGTTTATACAGTGTGCCCCCCGCCCCCCCCCCCCCAACCACCTCCAATGTAAATTACCCAGTATGGTTGTCAATATCCCAATGTACCCAACCCCCCCCACCCAACCTCCAATGTACAGTTTCTACGTCAAATGTATATACTCCCTTTTCTTGACTCCTTCTGTATCACAAACAGTACTGTATTTGCAAATCTGGTATGTCATAAATGTATAGATGTAGCAGTACTGACTATCTGTATGTCATGTATGTCATATATGTCTATATGAATTGAAAATGGGGGACCCTGATGGAAACAAGACAAACGTCTTTCTCAGGTCTGCATCCCCTTAACAATTGTATGTATTGAGCCGTACTGTATTGTACCCATTCTGCAATCTGTTAAATAAAGTTTTCATTCATTCATTCAGAGAGAGAGAGACTTGATTGATTGAAAACTTTACTAACAGATTGCAGAATGGGTACAATACAGTACGGCTGAATACACACAATTGTTAACACATCCGGGGCCAATCACGTAGTACCTCCGGCGCCGGATGGTCCAGTCGATAAAAAAAAAATTCTGAGAGCGCTTCAGATTCTAGGGTCAGGCACCAATTGAAGTCACAAAGGTCTATGTTCTGGTTCTGATAAGATCAGAACCGGCTTGAATCCTACTAGACAGGTGGAATGCCCAGGCCTATACGCATGTTGGAATAAAGTAGTTAAACCATTAGTAGAGAAATAGACTTGTATTTGCTCATACACAATTTTTTCCAACAGTTTGCTAAGTACTGGCAAAATGCTGATAGGCCTGCTATTGGGACCACAGAAAGTTGCTTTTGTGTCTTTCGGTAGTGGGATGATCTTTCCCTCCTTCCACAATTTTGGACACACGCCACTAATCAAGCATATATTAAAAGATTGGTTTCGAAACATATGCCGCAGATATTCTTAACAACTTGCTGTCAAGGAGGTCAGTACCAACAGGTAGAGAGCTCAACAACCTTTCAACCATTCCAGCATAAATCTGGTGGAATTCAAAAGTGCACATCTTATTATTCATGATGTGCTTTTTTATAAGCACATCAGAGTTAGAATTGACAGTACTGTCCATATTCTCTCTAAGTTTAGAGACCTTGTTGACAAAAAAATCATTAAAATAATTTGCGATCTGAAGTGGCTTAGTCAAGTAGTCGCCATCTGATTCTACAAAAGAAATGGAGGTCATCTTTTTACCTATGATTTTCTTCATTACATTCCATAATTTTTTACTGTTGTTACCGCTTTCAGAAATTCTCTTTTGATAGTAGGTTCTTTTATTTATTTTATTCATTTTGGTTACCTGATTTCTTAACGTACAATAACGTTTTCTGTCAACAGAAGATCCAGAAAGAGCAGCAACCTTTTTGGCCTACTATGTGACAAATGGGACCGGAAATGTGGTCAGCTACGAGACAAAGTACCCTACTGTCTCAGTACCTGCTGAGCCATGTTCAGGAAGTTCAAGTTTCAAGTTTCTTTATTAGTTGTCATACAGAAATACAGCATACTTTTGTATGAAATGCTTCTTTCTGTTTTGCTCCTGAGAGTGGAGTAAGAGTAAAAAGATAGGAAGGGCCTTCAACAACCTGCTCACCACACCCTCAGTACCTGCTGAGCCATGTTCAGGAAGGGCCTTCAACAACCTGCTCACCACAACACCTCTTTCACACTGCTAAATTGGAATGTACCTATAGCTCTTATTCCACATTATATTTTTCCTAGGGATGCTCGATATTGGCTTTTTTACCGATACCGATATACCGATATTGTCCAACTCTTAATTTCCGATACCGATATCAACCGATATCAACCGATACCGATATATGCAGGGTTTCCCCCCCCCCCCCCCCAAAAAAAACCAAATAATTTCAGGTAATTAACATTAGATATCTCTTGTTGTGGAATTAACACAACATTATGCATACTTTTGACAATAAATAAAATCAGAATTTGTTCTGGGTAAATAAAGGTTATAGAAATGTAAAAAAATTAAACCGATACCTATATTTTCCGATATCACATTTTAATGCCGATATCGGCCGATAATATCGGTAGGCCGATAATATCGGACATCTTAATTTTTTCCTTATCAATTCAAAAGTGTTGGAGTCAGCTATGACCATATTCTGCCTTAGTGCATTGACCTTGTTAATAAAAAAAAACATTTCTCCCCATTATTTCATTTAAGGTTTTCCAGAGTTCTTTGCCATCATATTTAGTGGGATCTATTCTTCCTTTATAATAATCCTTTTTATATTTTAACATATTTTCCACAGAGCCTGACTTTGCTAGTGATGATTTGGCGTCATCTCTTTTTTTCATGAGCTTTTTTAAAAACGCATTCAGCCACGGAGCCAGTCTGGATCTGGCAGTGCCCTTTTTTATAGCATGTTTGTCAACAATACTCCTAAAGTTGTTCATAAAAATATGTAAAGCGGCCTCTGGCTCCTGAGCTGTATACATTTCTGTCCAGTCTATATTTCTGACATCCTGCAAAAAGCATTCTGAAGTGAATTTCTTATACATTATTTTGTATGTGATTTTGAGACCACATTTAGGGTATTTGGTTTTCCTGGTAATTGCAATATATTGAAATTCTTTATTGGGAAAACCACATTGAGATACAGTATCTAGTTTTCGAGGGGGTCCCACATTTTGTGCAATGTAATACAGAATCAGAACACATAACACACAACAAAAAATAAATAAAGGACACATACAAAAACACAACAGAACAAGTACACATTATAAGAGGATATGTCTCTCAATCTCCATCATAATAACAAATATGCTTACCCCGTGATGACACCGCCAGGCAGCCGCCGCGAGAAAGGCCCAACAAAACATTTAAAGGGTAAGTAGAATACAGGATGTAATAGATATTGAGCTCCAGGACTGTCAGGAGAAGAGGAGCACAATCACCCCGCCCAACGAGCGCCCCAAATCAAACAATCCCCCCCCCCCCCCCCCTGCCTAAAAATAGGAGTAGAGCCAACTAGCTAACCCGTAACACCCATACAGGACGGCTATGCCCCACATCCCCTCACCAGTGCAGGAGCCCCACCAAGATAGCATGTACAATTGACCATAAAGTTAGAACATAGAGCATTTTTAAAAAGGTAAAATGAAGATATGGATCGAATGATCATCGGAAGGTTGTTCTAGTCCGAAGGGGCTTTGAACATGAAGGATTTCTTGGCCATTGCTTTTGAAAATGGAGAAACTGTGAAAAAATACTGTACAGAGTGTCTTAGACGATAAGTGCAAGACCATCAAGAGACCATCAACTGTTTCAGATAGGCAGGATAGTCATAATGGATACATTTGAAAATCAATTGCAGCCAATGTTTCTGTCTTCTTAAAGCAGGAGAAGGCCAGTCGAAGGTTTGATACATAGTATAATGGTGCATTTTGAACGGACAGCCAAGAACAAATCTGCATAGTCTATTGTAAGCCACATTTAGAGGTGATAGATGGGTTTTGGAGGCAGCTTGATAGACAATATCAGCATAGTCCATTAACACATTCCCTGCCACGCAATTTGAGCATCTTATACCATTCTCTGCCAGCACTGTAAGTCTATGGAGATGTTCACCTTCTTTGCAGGGCTATAACTTTTTTAATTGTATTGCTAAATTGACATTACTATGGCCCATTCAACATCGATTATCTATCGTTTAGGATGTAGGAACGTTTTACTTTTTCATCCATACATTCATACGAAAATACCGTCTAGAATATAAATATGTTTTTATCGTTTTCTGCAGTCATTCCTAGAACGTGAGATATAGGCATAAACGCATATATAGATTATCAAATGCCGTTTGTTGCCGATCCACGCTATATTAAAAATGTCAACTGTACATGATCCTAAACGTTATGACTGATCATGCGCGGATGAACGGAGGGGGGGGGGGGTCGTTTATAATTCCGTGATCGTCGTTAAATGCTTTATGTAGTATGGGTGATATATTGATCAGAGCAGTTTGCATGGATAATAATAAACAAACAGGCTGAAAGTAACGTCAGCGTCCTCTTACCGTTCGACGATGATACTGGAGGAAAAAGATCCCACTTATTTGACGGCAATCGCCTAAATCCATTTCCGGTTTGTATAATCATAATACACGGCCAAATCGTATCGATTATTGCGTTATGGCAGCAATCGCTACACACGGACGTGTGTCTAGAGTCCCGCAACAATATGCGAGTGGCCGGACGCATTTCGGAGACGCACCGAGAAAGACGCGGCCATTTCCGGTTTGGCAACTCGCCGATCATCCACCAGGGGGCAGTATTGAAGCGTTGCAGAGTTGTGCCGGCTCACACTGCATCAGACCAGGCTCCGTGAGGGAAATATGAATAACATGGCGAAGAAATGAAATATGATCTCATCAATAACGTTGTATGCTGTGGATTGGCAGAATTAGCATGAACTTGAAACACGTTGTACGACGTTTTTGGCGCAGGATGTGTTAATGGCAAAATAAGTTGTTGTGCAAGTGTCTTTCTAACAGTGAAGGAAAAACAATGTCTAGCTCTATAAAGGACTCCAATGCTGAGATTCATTTTAATAACAATAGAGGTAATATGGAAATTTAATGAGAGTTCGGGGTCAAGCCATACTCCCAAATACTTGATGCGTTCAGCTTTTTGCAGAGGTGTATTATCGGCACATAAAATAACGCATGCCTTAAATTCGGTCGTTTTTTACGAGTACCAAAAATCATAAAGTGCTATTTGGTTTTGTTTAGTATTAGTTTGTTCTCAGCAAGCCATTTCTGTAGTGTCTCAAAGTCAGATTGTAAGGCTGATTGAATCTGGGCTACATTACTTTTGGATGTATATAACACTGTATCGTCTGCATAAAGATGAACGCTGCAATCAGAACAAACAGAAGGTATATATTATTTATAAATATTGAGAAAAGAAGTGGACCAAGGGTTGAACCTTGCGGCACACCACGTTCTTGGACCATTGTATCCAATTGGAACCCTTGGACGACAACACATTGTTTTCTATTATGAAGGTATGTATTGAACCAGAGTAATGCATTGCGTGATAGGCCAACAGAGTGAAGTTTATCTAGAAGTAGGTGGTGGTCAACTAAGTCAAAAGCTTTGCTCAAATCGATAAAAATTGCACCAGTTGGGGGGAGCTCCCGTAGCTCACCGCATATCTCGGCGCTATTTCTGCGTCGGGGAAAACCGTGCTCGTCACGGATCTGGGGGACACGAGTTCGATTCCCGGACCCGCCGTCATTTCTCAGAATGTCTTCCCCTGCTCTACATCCCATTTCAACCTGTTTATGTCGGTCATGCTTGACCAGAAAAGCGATAAACGCTAAAAAATAAAGTTAAAAAAAAAAATTGCACCAGTTAATTTACCATCGTTAGTTGATTTGATTTTATTTTATTGATGGATTAAAAACACACAACAAGGATCCAAAGGATAACATGAGAGAGTAAAACCCTTATTTCCGTCATGGTCCCAGGGCTGTTAGGCCACAACAAAAACACGACAATAATACAAAAATCATACATTTAAAACATTATAAGACTAACCTATCGCTAAAATTGTATACCCCACAATAACTAAAAACTGACAATAACACAAAACTCATACATTTAAAACATTAAAAGACTAACCTATCGCTAAAATTGTATACCCCACAATAACTAAAAACTGATTGGAAACCCATTCAAACTATAGGGGTCTATTCCTCTATTCTGTCCATGAGCCACTTCCTGGTGCTTCTCTTGAAGCTGTGGAGGCTCAAGCTCTGTTTGATGGGGATAGGCAGCTTGTTCCAATCCTGGGCTCCAGATAAAGTAAGGGAGCACTGGCCCAGTTTGGATCGGAAAGAAGCAGGCTTCAGGTTTGCTATGCTTGCTCTAGTTCTGTGGTTGTGGGATTCGTTGACCGGGGTGAAGTAGTTCTGGAGGTATCTAGGGGACCTTTGGTTTATGATATTGTGCACTATGTTCAGTCTGAGCTGGGTAACTCTGGCCTCCACAGGAAGCCAGTTAAGCTCCTGGAAGTGACTCCTCCCTATGTGGGTGCGAGGGCCAAGACCCATTACCACCCTTACCAGCCTATTTTGGGAAACCTGAAGCTTCTTTTTTATGTTCACTGTCAGGCCCTCGAACCACGACACGCTACCATAGTCAAAGTGGCAGAGTACTAGGCTATTTGCTAGTAGCCTGAGGCTATCTCTGCCAAGGAGGTTGGCTTTCCTAGCTAGGTACCTGGTGCGGGCGTTGACTTTGCCCAGTACTTGGGAGGCCATAGCCTCCCCATCTAGGCTCCCGTCTATCATACAGCCTAGATCAGTGGTTCTCAAACTGTGGTACGCGTACCACTAGTGGTACTTGGTGGTACTGCTGGTGGTACTTGAAAACATTTCCAAAAAAGCAAAAAAAAAAAAAAAAAAAGTATTTTTATTTTTTTTCAGGCCACTGAACTTAGAAGCAGGCCAGGCCAGTGTTTCTGGTTGCGGCGGCGCGATAGTTAGATAACCTAAGTGGGGAACAACCAGGAGATCACTGTGACAGAGAGTAATGCAGTCTAAACAGTCATAAATCTTTAATTCAACTTCAGCCCTGATCATAACCATTTATTTTTAGATTTTTTTTGTAATGTCAGATAAAAAATGAAGTACTCCCACTTTTCTGAAAAGAGTTGGTGTTAAATCTGACATTACAAAAAATCCATCAAAATCTGTGTTGCTGCTAATCATTGACACATGCCTAGCCTGTAATAATCCCCCCCAGAAAAATGTGCTTTGCATTTGATATATTGAAAATATTTTACTTTTTTTTTTAACAATAATTTGTGATGCCATCACACAAACTGGCATTTAAAGGGTAAACATTCAAAAATGTATTGAATATGTGTTTTCTTTTCTTTTTTACAATAATTTGTGATGCCCATCACAAACACTGGCATTTAAAGGGTAAAAATTCAAAAATTCCTGCACCAGAATGCAGGAAATTAAGTTTTTGTAACAAAATAATTGTGTGTGTGTGTGTGTGTGTGTGTGTGTGTGTGTGTGTGTGTGTGTGTGTGTGTGTGTGTGTGTGTGTGTGTGTGTGTGTGTGTGTGTGTGTGAGAGAGAATGACGGACAATTGCTTGCTGTGTGTGAGAGAGAGAGAGATAGAGATAGAGAGAGAATTAAGTACATTTGCTGAAATACAGTTGTTCTTAATTGTCTCACTTGCTATGTGAGAATGTTAGTTATTATGTTCTCAATGCCCCTTGCATTGTATGAATTGTGTGGAAGCGTTTGCTAGTTCTAGTGCTACCCCCTTTGTACATTGTGGCTGTGTCTGACAAAAGTTAACAATAAATAATGGTATTAGGAATACATTTGCCTCCTGCGTGAACTGTGCATAGCTGAATAGACTGTATTTTAACGCCGGTCATATGGTGGTACTTGGAGAGCCAGCTACGTTCTCAGGTGGTACTTGGTGTAAAAAGTTTGAGAACCACTGGCCTAGATACTTTGTTTTTATTTGCTGTTTTAGGGTTACAGCTTCTAGCTGGATGTTAAACTCCTGTGCTTTCCTGAGCTTGGGCTTGGAGCCTAATAGTACTGCCTCTGTCTTACCTAGGTGAAGAGAAAGCCTGTTGTCCGAAAGCCACCTGCTGACCCCTGCAAGTTCTTCACCTAGCATCTGTTCTAGTGTGTGCTGATCCTTGTGTGAGACTAGCAGGGCTGAATCGTCTGCAAATAAAAACAAGTTACATGAGCATGCTGCTGACATGTCATTTATGTACAGTAAAAAAAAGGAGAGGTCCTAGCTTCCTTGTGGGACCCCACATACAATGGGCTTGGCCTCTGACATAGTGCCACTGACTCAACCCGCTGCACCCTATCAGCAAGGTAGGAAGAGAACCATCTGACCACTGTCTCAGACATACATCTGACATTGGAGAGCAGTATGTCATGGTTCACTGTGTCAAAAGCCTTCTGTAGGTCTAGAAGAACTAGCCCACATAGCTTACCTGAATCTATCTCCCTCCTGATACTGTCTGTAAGATAAAGAAGACATGTTTCAGTAGAGTAGGACTTCCTAAAGCCGGATTGGAGGTCGTACAGGAGGTCATGGCTGCTTGCATATTCCTGGACTTGTTCATGGACTATCTTCTCTAGGACTTTGGATAACACACTTAAAATTGAGACTGGTCTATAATTGCTGGGGTCAGATTTGCTCCCTTTTTTATATATAGGGATGACTTTGGCATTCTTGAAGTCGGTGGGTACCTTGCCTAGGTCCAGGGAGAGGTTAATAATATGGGTTACTGATGGAGCTATAACTCCGGCTGCATCCCTCAGAAACCTGGCACTGATGCCATCTACACCTGTGGCCTTCTTGATTTTGAGCTCCCCCAGCATCGCAGCCACTTTGACTACTGACACCTTGCTTAAGGAGAACGAGTTTGCCTTAACCCCTCGTTGGCTATAGTAGTTGGCAACAAAGTCTTCCCAAAACTGCTCTGTCTTGGGAGGTAGGTTAGAGACAAGCTTACCTGGCTGCTACTGATGTAAAGAAGTTATTAAAGATTGTGGCTACATTCTTTTTATCAAACTCCATTCCCTTGTCTGTGGACAGGCCTATGTTGGACTCAGTAGTCCTTTGGTTGGCATCGCCCCCACAGCCTAGCTGCTTGAGGGTTTTCCACAGTTTAGTTGGTTCATTGCTGTTCTCCTTGATGGTTTCTGCAAAGTATTCTCTCTTAGCTATCCTGATCTTTTCCTGAGTCTGGTTCCTGAGTTTTTTGAAGTGATCAAAGTCAGCCTTATCGTGAGAACGGTTAAACTTGGCTAGGGCAGAGTCCCTCCGTTTGATACTATCACCTATGGTGTGGTCAAACCATGGGTCTGATCTCTGTTTCACTCTGGTTTGTCTAAGGGGGGCTACATAGTTTATAACCTTCAAGAACAGAGATTTAAAAGTGCCCCATGCTTGGTCTACCTCATTGGCCCTGAGAACTTGAGACCAGTTCACCTGCTCTAGCTGGGCCCTCAGAATGTCCCCCGAGTAATTCTTGAGGGATCTGGCAAAGATAGTTTTATGACCAGTAAAAACATTTCTCTGCACCTTCCTCGAACAATAAATGAGATAGTGGTCACTGACCCCATACTCTATGACCCCACTCCTGGGGATGTTCACTTTGTCTGTAACTAGGATTAAATCAATAGTAGTCTTGGATACATCAGTTACCCGAGTGTGCTCTGAGATCAATTGCTTCAAACTGAACTGTTTACAGAAATTGGTATAAGCTTTGTGGGTTGGAACAGAGGGATTTGTGACATCAGTATTAAAATCGACCATTAACATACATTCTTTCTCCTCCCCTCCCCAAGATGACAATATAGCCTCAAGGCTCTCATAAAAAGAGTTCGAGACTGGGGGTCTGTAGCAAATTCCAAATAGAATTGGCTTGGAATGGGGCTGGTAAATGTCAAAGAACAGGGATTCGATTTCATCAGTAGAGACCGATCTAAGCTCATAGTTAATGTCTGAGCGGATGTAAGCGCAGACTCCGCCGCCGTTTCTGTTTCGATCTCTTCTCACAAGTGAATAATTGTTTATACCAATTTCGGAGCTGTCAATGGAATTATCGAGCCATGTCTCCGAGCAGCAAAACAAACTAGGATTTGTCGCGGTAACGAGAGAGCGGATTTCATCCATTTTGCTGAGTAAGCTTCTCACATTGAGATGGACAAAGTGCAGACCTTTCTCTGCGGTTGCATTAGCAAGTTTAAGAAACGCGTCGGCTGTCACTGAGGAATCCAGCATCTCAGGGGTAGAAGAATATTTAAAATCCGCAGGGGGACTGCAGTCCAACACTGGGCCGGGATTTGGTTGTACATTCCCAGAAATTAAAAGCAGAAGAAGAACTAAAAATCTCTTTCTCATCAAAGAAAGCGGGAGATTTATCTTGATGGCTGTGGTGTCAGAATGAGTGGCCGTGTATGAGAGAGAGCTTTTTAAAACAGTGAGGCTGAGAAGCCGTCTCCAGCTTGCAAAGCTTGCATAGCTGAGCGGGTTAGGGAGTTGCAGAGAAGATGTCATTTGTGAGCTTTAATAGAGCTGTTGATGTTGAATTTTGACCTAAAACCAGATTGATGAGGTGATAAAACATTGTACTTGTCATTTAGAGAGCTGATTATATATCAATTTCTCAAACACTTTGACAATAGAGCAAATAATTGCAATTGGTCTATAATTATTAATTTCAAGTGCATCTCCACCTTTATGCAACGGGGTAATACGAGAGCACTTCCATATGTCAGGCATTTTGAATGTGGACAGTGACATATTAAACAGATCACATAATGGGTACATTCGAATATGGAATGCAAGTTTGAGGAACCTAGGTTCTAAACCGTCTAATCCAGGACCACCACTTAAGCCCCACAGGTAGATGTGTCTGTGGTATATGTGAAGGTTATGTGGATGTGTGTGTGAGAGAGAAAGTGTGTGTGTGTGTGTGTGTGTGTGTGTGTGTGTGTGTGTGTGTGTGTGTGTGTGTGTGTGTGTGTGTGTGTGTGTGTGTGTGTGTGTGTGTGTGTGTGTGTGTGTGTGTGTGTGTGTGTGTGTGTGTGTGTGTGTGTGTGTGTGTGACATCTCAGTAACATCTCAGCCAACACCCCTGACGTTGTGGTGGTTAATGAGAGTAGTATAGAGGTGTTTATTCTAGAGGCTGGCTGTACCTTCGACCACAGCCTGGAGGAAGCCTCTTTAACCAAGTTGCTGAAATATCAGCAGCTCAAGCTAAACATCTCACAACTAGGCTACAAGTGTCAACTTTTAGTTTTTATTTTTGGCAGCCTGGCCTGGGTCATGTTCACAAGCTGGTGGTTAGGGGCCTTCATATGGCCGACATCTCCAAGAGAATATCTGCTATTATTGGTAGGCGCTCTATTTGAAGACAGTGTTGTTTTTTGTACCCATAGAGTAGATATAGGTTTACGGAAATGCTATTGTATCTGTTTTTGAAACATCATCTGTGTCAATATTGTACGTGTACGTTGAATGCTGCACAGTCACAAACGTAATTGAATGACTCTCAATGAGCTAATTGCACTGTAAGGGCTAGATCCACAAAGAATGGATTGCACGGAGCAAGTTGCACCCTTACTTACAATTCATTATGAATTGAAAATGGGGGACCCTGATGTAAACAAGACGAAAGTCTTTCCCTGGTCTGCATCCCCTTAACAATTGTGTGTATTGAGCTGTACTGTATTGTACCCATTCTGCAATCTGTTAATAAAATGTTCATTCAATCAATCACCATGCAGATTGATTGATTGATTGAATGAACGTTTTATTAACAGATTGCAGAATGGGTACAATACAGTACGGCTCAATACACACAATTGTTAAGGGGATGCAGACCAGAGAAAGACTTTCGTCTTGTTTACATCAGGGTCCTCCATTTTCAATTCATAATGAATTGTAAGTAAGGGTGCAACTTGCTCCGTGCAATCCATTCTTTGTGGATTAGTGTTTATGTCCTTTGTATGTGTACTTTGTATTTATGTGGACATAAATAAAGCATCTAAATTTTTTGAATATGGTATGCACTATGCAGACAGAGAAGGTTATGTCGATGTGAGTGTGGTCACATCAGTGTGTTATGTGGAATATGTGAAGGCTGTGTGTGTGTGTGTGTGTGTGTGTGTGTGTGTGTGTGTGTGTGTGTGTGTGTGTGTGTGTGTGTGTGTGTGTGTGTGTGTGTGTGTGTGTGTGTGTGTGTGTGTGTGTGTGTGTGTGTGTGTGTGTGTGTGTGAGAGAGAGATAGAGAGAGTGTTGGTCAATTAAAACATCTTAGCATACGTTGTATTAGGCCTATTTGAAAGAACAGCTTCAAAATGAATAAATAGATACAAAATAATGTTTTGAAAAGTGCTTTTCAGGGCATTGCTGCTTCGTTAGATAGGACAGTGAGTGACAGGAAAGAGAATACATGCTGAGCTACCAGGACGAGGACCAGGACAACTACCACCTCTCCTAGTTGTTTCTACAATGGGGGTGATGGTAGAGAGAAACAGGTTGTGATTAAAAGGTTGCTGGTTTGAATCTCAGGACCAGATTGGAAGGTGAATGAAGGTTGTTCTCCCCTCTGTCAACAACTCCCGTCCAGGTGTTGTTGAGCAAGGCAGCTCAGTGGCCAGTGGTACAAGATGGTGGATGTACTTGGCAGCTCTCAGGTGTACGTTTGTATTTGTATCCCAGGTGTGCGTTTATTGTTTATTGTCTTAGCTGCCAAAGGAATGTCCTCTTAAGGAAATAATACAGAACAGAATATACAGAATGCAAATTAGTAATAACATTTGAATATGGAAAGAAAAGGGAAAAAAGAAAGCATAAAGGAAATCAACATTGAAAACGTAGGCCTGACACAATTAATTCAATATCCAGGTAACACTTTCAGAATGATAACCATACCGGTATGACCAGAACCCTGACAATCTAACATTCCAATGATATGTCACAACAGCCACTGGACAATGAGAGCCATCTGAAAGGGTAACTAATAAACTAATAAAAAACATAAACTAGTCAATCACATCTCTACTACACCAGTCTAATCTACATCACTTAAATATTTTGTAAAACAAAATGTTTTTTTTACTAGCCCATTTTATCTATCTATTTGAAACCTTAAAGCCCCCCCCCCCACTGAAACCACTCCCCCAGGCCATTGCAGTAAATAAAGTTAAATATATATAAATGTATAAAGGTAAATGTCTCCACCTTCCTTCCTCTTCATGATCTCCTCTGTCTCCTCTCCTCTCTGTCTCTCTGACAGGAGATAGTCCTTGTGGTGTTCTTCGGAGTGGAATACGTTGTCCGCCTCTGGTCAGCAGGTTGCAGAAGTAAATATGTGGGTGTCTGGGGCAGACTACGCTTCGCTAGAAAGCCCATCTCCATTATAGGTGAGCACTTAGTTCTCCCAAATCCCCACACACATCCTCCTTGTGTCTTTATCTGTTACTTCTACTCAACCCTGCACCTGGAGTGGCTGTGCATATGTTAAAATACTGCACATACACACAGGCACGCACAGGAATTCACACAGCACCACTGCACCCCACATATAGCCACATAAAAGAAGAGAAAATATATAATTTGTTTTGTGAAAAACATTTCATTATGCCTATAGATTATTGTCTTGGCCTCTGTGCTTCCACATTTTATTCTGTTGTACAGTAGTACATCTATTATCTGTATAATGTTGCAAAGCCCTTCTCCCCATCTAATTTCCAGACCTGATAGTGGTTGTTGCCTCGATCGTTGTGCTCTCAGTGGGGTCCAAAGGTCAGGTGTTTGCCACCTCCGCTGTTAGGTAAGGCTGTGTGTGTGTGTGTGTGTGTGTGTGTGTGTGTGTGTGTGTGTGTGTGTGTGTGTGTGTGTGTGTGTGTGTGTGTGTGTGTGTGTGTGTGTGTGTGTGTGTGTGTGTGTGTGTGTGTGTGTGTGTGTGTGTGTGTGTGTGTGTGTGTGTGTGTGTGTGTGTGTGTGTGTGTGTGTGTGTGTGTGTGTGTGTGTGTGTGTGTGTGTGTGTGTGTGTGTGTGTGTGTGTGTGTGTGTGTGTGTGTGTGTACTTGTGAGAACCAACCCTTGACAGACCCCCATTCTTAGGTTGTCTGTCCTTTTTGATGGGGTCTTCTTTCCCCGCCAACAGATTGTTGTGTTCGTGTATCTCAATCTTAAGCAAACGGACAATGCTGGGATACTCAGGAATGTTCATAGATGATGTCCAATACCGTTTTCGAATGCATTTTGAATGCATGCAACAACGGATGGTCCTCACAACTATATATAAATGCGTTTGTGTGAGAGTGTGTGTGTGTACGAGTGTGGCCTTTCTCTACCTATGTCTGTTTTCAAAATCATGGCTCAGGGATCAAGAATACTATTATTTTGCAGAGGAATCCGCTTCCTGCAGATCTTGCGTATGCTCCATGTGGATCGGCAGGGAGGAACATGGCGTCTCCTAGGGTCTGTTGTCTTTCTCCATCGACAGGTACAGCACACTTCCTTGTTCAGTGCAAGGAAACTATAAAAGAAGGAAGGGTCACAACATCAGAATTCCAGCGTTCTATGCTCTGCTTGGTGCCATTTCTATTGACGTTAAAATTCTAAATATACCAGGAAATATACATCAACCAATACACTAAACGGGTCCTACTAATCACCCCAAAGTACCAGAAAATACCCCAAAATACCCCAAAGTATACCCCAAAATACCAGAAAATACCCCAAAATACCCCAAAGTATACCCCAAAGTATACCCCAAAATACCCCAAAGTACCAGAAAATACCCCAAAAAAACCCAAAATACCCCAAAGTATACCCCAAAATACCCCAAAGTACCCCAAAATACCAGAAAATACCAGATAATACCCCAAAATACCAGAAAATACCCCAATGTATACCCCAAAGTACCAGAAAATACCCCAAAATATACCCCAAAATACCAGAAAATACCCCAAAATACCCCAAAGTACCAGAAAATACCCCAAAATACCCCAAAGTATACCCCAAAATACCAGAAGATACCCCAAAATACCCCCAAAGTACCCCAAAATACCCCAAAGTACCCCAAAATACCCCAAAATACCAGAAAATACCAGAAAATACCCCAGAATACCCCAAAATACCCTAAAATACCCCAATGTATACCCCAAAGTACCAGAAAATACCCCAAATTATCCCAAAATACCCCAAAGTATACCCCAAAGTACCAGAAAATACCCCCAAATACCCCAAAGTACCCCAAAATACCCCAAAGTATACCCCCAAAGTACCAGAAAATACCCCCAAAATACCCTAGAATACCCCAAAGTATACCCCAATGTACCTGAAAATACCAGAAAATACCCCAAAATACCCCAAAGTACCCCAAAATAACCCAAAGTATACCCCAAAGTACCAGAAAATACCAGGAAATACCCCAAAATACCCCAAAATACCCTAGAATACCCCAAAGTATACCCCAAAGTACCAGAGAATACCAGAAAATACCCCAAAATACCCCAAAATACCCTACAATACCCCAACGTATACCCCAGAGTACCAGAAAATACCAGAAAAGACCCCAAAATACCCCAAAGTACCCCAAAATACCCCAAAGTATACCCCAAAGTACCAGAAAATACCCCAAAATACCCCCAAAATACCCTAAAATACCCCAAAGTATACCCCAAAGTACCAGAAAATACCAGAAAATACCCCCAAAATACCCCAAAGTACCCCAAAATACCCCAAAGTATACCCCAAAGTACCAGAAAATACCAGAAAATACCCCAAAATACCCCCAAAATACCCCAAAATACCCCAAAATACCCCAAAGTACCAGAAAATACCCCAAAAATACCCCCAAAGTACCCCAACATATCCCAAAATACCCCAAAGTGCCTGGAAATATACCACTAAGTACCACAAAATACCTAAAATGAAAAACTAAAATGTGCACATTTTGTGTAATAGTGTAATAGTGTAATAGTGTGTAATAGGGTAATACTGTAATACTGTAATACTGTAATAGTGTGTAATAGTGTAATAGTGTGTAATAGTGTAATAGTGTGTAATAGTGTGTAATAGTGTGCTAGTGTAATAGTGTAATAGTGTGTAATAGTGTAATAGTGTAATAGTGTGCTAGTGTGTAATAGTGTAATAGTGTAAGTGTGTAATAGTGTGTAATAGTGTGCTAGTGTAATAGTGTAATGGTGTGTAATAGTGTAATAGTGTGTAATAGTAATAGTGTGTAATAGTGTAATTTTGTGTAATAGTGTGTAATAGTGTGTAATAGTGTGCTAGTGTAATGGTGTATAATAGTGTAATAGTGTGTAATAGTGTAATAGTGTGTAATAGTGTAATTTTGTGTAATAGTGTGTAATAGTGTAATAGTGTGTAATAGTGTGCTAGTGTAATAGTGTAATGGTGTGTAATAGTGTAATAGTGTGTAATAGTGTAATAGTGTTTAATAGTGTAATAGTGTAATAGTGTGTAATAATGTGTAATAGTGTGCTAGTGTAATAGTGTGTAATAGTGTAATAGTGTAATAGTGTGTAATAGTGTCTATTACACTATTACACACTATTACACTATTACACACTATTACACTATTACACACTATTACACAAAATTACACACTATTACACACTATTACACACTATTACACACTATTACACTATTACACACTAGCACACTATTACACTATTACACTAGTACACTATTACACACTATTACACACTATTACACTATTACACTAGCACACTAGCACACTATTACACTATTACACTATTACACACTATTACACTATTACACACTGTTACACTATTACACTATTACACACTATTACACACTATTACACTATTACACACTATTACACTAGCACACTAGCACACTATTACACTATTACACTAGCACACTATTACAGACTATTACACACTTACACACTATTACACTATTACACTAGCACACTATTACACTATTACACACTATTACACTATTACACTATTACACACTATTACACACTATTACATTATTACGCATTATTACACTATTACACACTATTACACTAGCACACTATTACACACTATTACACACTATTACACTATTACACACTATTACACTATTACACACTATTACACTATTACACTATTACACACTAGCACACTATTACACTATTACACACTTACACTAGCACACTATTACACTTTTACACACTATTACACTATTACACTATTACACACTTACACTATTACACTATTACACACTAGCACACTATTACACTAGTACACTATTACACACTATTACACTAGCACACTATTACACTATTACACACTAGTACACACTAGTACACACTATTACACTATTACACTATTACACACTATTACACACTATTACACACTAGCACACTATTACACTATTACACACTATTACACACTATTACACACTATTACACTAGCACACTATTACACTATTACACACTATTACACAATTACACACTATTACACTATTACACACTATTACACACTATTACACACTATCACACTATTACACTATTACACACTATTACTACTATTACACTATTACACTATTACACACTTTTTGGAGTATTTTCTGGTATTTTCCGGTACTATGGGGTATACTTTGGGGTATTTTAGGGTATTTTGGGGTATTTTCTGGTACTTTGGGGTATACTTTGGGGTATTTTAGATAATTTTGGGGTATTTTCTGGTACTTTGGGGTATACTTTGGGACTCCCCTACACTCTCCACCTTCAAAGCTCACCTCAAAACCCACCTGTTCTCCCTTGCCTTCAACCCCCCCCACCCCTAAACCCCCCCCTCCCCTCCAACCTGATTGATATGTCTCCAGTCTTTTTTGTGCCATCAGGCTGTCTCCCCCGTTCCCCCCATGGTCTCATGTTCCTTTTGTTTTTGTTTCTTTGTTGTTTTGTTTTTGTTTCTTTGCTTTCGTTTCTTTGGTTGTACCCCTGCTCCCGACTACTGTCAGCGACTTCGGGTTATTGAGAAGCGCTATATAAATTAAATTAATTATTATTATTATTATTATTTACTTTGGGGTATTTTAGGGTATTTTGGGGTATTTTAGGGTATTTTCTGGTATTTTCTGGTACGTTGGGGTATACTTTGGGGTACTTTGGGGTATTTTCTGGTATTTTCTGGTACTCTGGGGTATACTTTGGGGTATTTTGGGGTACTTTGGGGTATTTTGGGGTATTTTCTGGTACTTTGGGTTGGGGTATACTTTGGGGTATTTTGGGGTATTTTCTGGTATTTTCTGGTACTTTGGGGTATACTTTGGGGTACACTATTACACTATTACACACTAGCACACTATTACACTAGCACACTATTACACTATTACACACTAGTACACACTATTACACACTATTACACTATTACACACTATTACACACTATTACACACTAGCACACTATTACACTATTACACTATTACACACTATTACACACTATTACACACTATTACACTATTACACACTATTACACTAGCACACTAGCACACTATTACACTATTACACTAGCACACTATTACACACTATTACACACTTACACACTATTACACTATTACACTAGCACACTATTACACACTATTACACTATTACACTATTACACACTATTACACTATTACACACTATTACACTATTACACACTATTACACTAGCACACTATTACACACTATTACACACTATTACACTATCACACACTATTACACTATTACACTATTACACACTATTACACTATTACACACTAGCACACTATTACACTATTACACACTATTACACTATTACACTAGCACACTATTACACTTTTACACACTATTACACTATTACACACTTACACTATTACACACTATTACACTATTACACACTAGCACACTATTACACTATTACACTATTACACACTATTACACTATTACACTAGCACACTATTACACTATTACACACTAGTACACACTATTACACACTATTACACTATTACACTATTACACACTATTACACACTAGCACACTATTACACTATTACACTATTACACACTATTACACACTATTACACTAGCACACTATTACACACACACTATTACACAATTACACACTATTACACTATTACACACTATTACACACTATTACACACTATTACACTATTACACACTATTACTACTATTACACTATTACACTATTACACACTATTTGGGGTACTTTGGGGGTATTTTAGGGTATTTTCTGATATTTTCCGGTACTATGGGGTATACTTTGGGGTATTTTAGGGTATGTTCTGGTATTTTCTGGTACTTTGGGGTATACTTTGGGGTATTTTAGATTATTTTGGGGTATTTTCTGGTACTTTGGGGTAAACTTTGGGGTATTTTAGGGTATTTTGGGGTATTTTAGGGTATTTTCTGGTACGTTGGGGTATACTTTGGGGTACTTTGGGGTATTTTCTGGTATTTTCTGGTACTTTGGGGTATACTTTGGGGGTATTTTGGGGTACTTTGGGGTATTTTCTGGTATTTTCTGGTACTTTGGGGTATACTTTGGGGTATTTTAAGGTATTTTGGGGGTATTTTGGGGTATTTTCTGGTACTTTGGGTTGGGGTATACTTTGGGGTATTTTAGGGTATTTTGGGGTATTTTCTGGTATTTTCTGGTACTTTGGGGTATACTTTGGGGTACACTATTACACTATTACACACTAGCACACTATTACACTATTACACTATTACACACTATTACACTATTACACTAGCACACTATTACACTATTACACACTAGTACACACTATTACACACTATTACACTATTACACACTATTACACACTATTACACACTATTATACTAGCACACTATTACACTATTACACACTATTACACAATTACACACTATTACACACTATTACACACTATCACACTATTACACTATTACACACTATTACTACTATTACACTATTACACTATTACACACTATTTGGGGTACTTTGGGGGTATTTTGGGGTATTTTCTGGTATTTTCCGGTACTATGGGGTATTCTTTGGGGTATTTTAGGGTATTTTGGGGTATTTTCTGGTACTTTGGGAATACTTTGGGGTATTTTAGATTATTTTGGGGTATTTTCTGGTACTTTGGGGTATACTTTGGGGTATTTTAGGGTATTTTGGGGTATTTTAGGGTATTTTCTGGTATTTTCTGGTACGTTGGGGTATACTTTGGGGTACTTTAGGGTATTTGTGGTATTTTCTGGTATTATCTGGTACTTTGGGGTATACTTTGGGGTATTTTGGGGTACTTTGGGGTATTTTCTGGTATTCTCTGGTACTTTGGGGTATACTTTGGGGTATTTTCTGGTACTTTGGGTTGGGGTATACTTTGGGGTATTTTAGGGTATTTTGGGGTATTTTGGGGTATTTTCTGGTATTTTCTGGTACTTTGGGGTATACTTTGGGGTATTTGGGGGTATTTTGGGGTATTTTCTGGTATTTTCTGGTACTTTGGGGTATACTTTGGGGTATTTTAGGGTATTTTGGGGTATTTTCTGGTATTTTCTGGTACTTTGGGGTATTTTAGGGTATTTTGGGGGATTTTCTGGTATTTTCTGGTACTTTGGGGTATACTTTGGGGGATTTTCTGGTATTTTGGGGTATACTTTGGGGGATTTGGGGGTATTTTCTGGTACTTTGGGGTGATTAGTAGGACCCCACTAAACAGCTAGTTAGTTACCTGTAACCTGTTGACAGGTTAATGACAGGTCATAAACAAGGATATGGCGATACCATTTAATACACAGTGACTTAATGACCCATCCTTCTTTTATAGTTTCCTTGGTTCAGTGAACATTGTGTCTGACCTTATTTGGCTTTGTGTGGGTACTGTATAGCTACAAAGAGGTGACCAGGGCAGGAATATAATATATTTAATACATTGTATATAATTGAATTACTTTAAGTAGTCATTGTGCTTTTTTCAAGGATTGAAGGATTTTCTTAACTGTTTGGCTAAATATGTGAAGAAATGTTGACTTTTTGAGACTGAGTTCTACTTTATGGACTCCACAATGCTATTGTATAATTTCACGGATGAATATGGGTGGGATATAATTTAAATGTGGTCTGAATGTGTGTTGATCAGGAGCTGATCACTACCTTGTACATCGGTTTCCTGGGCTTGATCTTCTCCTCGTACTTCGTGTACCTGGCAGAGAAGGATGCCGTGGACAGCAGCGGCGTTACCGAGTTTGGCAGCTATGCTGATGCCCTGTGGTGGGGAGTGGTAAGAACCAATGTGTGTGTGTGTGTGTGTGTGTGTGTGTGTGTGTGTGTGTGTGTGTGTGTGTGTGTGTGTGTGTGTGTGTGTGTGTGTGTGTGTGTGTGTGTGTGTGTGTGGTGTGGTGTGTGTGTGTGTGTGTGTGTGTGTGTGTGTGTGCATGTGCGCGCGTGTGCATGTGCATGTGTGAACATTTACTGGTATGTGAAAAATAAGGACCAACTTTGAGAATACACTCCACAGAATAAGTTAGGTTATATTATCGTATAGCTTACGCTCTGCTCGTAGTGGAACCTCTGTGCGTCGTGGGGCGTCTCTGGCTCCGCGGTCGTGGCGGTCAGATATGCCCGGGCGGCGCCCGGTGGTGAGTTTGCCTCTCCGAGGGGCCGTTGAGCCTCCATCTCCCGTGAGATGGCCTGGTTCCGGCCCTGGTTCCCCTGCCAGTGGACGGTCGACAGCTCCTCTGGTGGCTGGGGATTTGCGACGCAGACTCTTCGCCTCTGCTCGCTCTCGTCGTAAGGCGGCGAGCTGCAGGGGTGAACGGCCAGGCTTTGATGTTGTGCTTGAGCCGGACGAGAGTTCTCTTGCCTCGTCTCCATTTCCGATGGAGACTGAGGATCATATGGAGGGGGCGAGAGCTCTCTTGTTCGATGCCCCAGTGGAGACGTATCACTCTCCCCCTCGGGGAGTGGCAGGGAGTGTTGCGTCTCCTTGGGGTCCCTTGTTCTCCGGTGTTGGGTTAGAACCTCCGACCCTGAGACAAGATGCCCAGCTATCTGCCGCGTCGGATGGTGGCGCCCGTGGCAGCCTCCCGTACGTGAGGGACGCGAGTGACGTGGAGGGAGGTACGCAAGGGGAGTTGCTTGCCTTGTTCCCCGAGCTCATGGCGGCCGCCGCAGCCGCTAATGGCGTGGCGTTGCCCCAGCCTCTGCCTGCACCTGTTCCTGATGACATGATAGGTCATCTCTGGCAACGTCGTCCTGTGAGAGAGACGGGCGTTGTCTGCCCATTCTTCCCATCAATGGAGGCCTACGTGAAACAGGGACAGGTAATCTCCCGCATTATTGGCCTTACCCCCGCCTACGTGCCAGTCCCGCAGGTGGCGAGTTTGGTCCAGGGGCTAAAGGACGGGGTGCCTCGGCTTGATAGCCCGATGGCATCCATACTTTGTCCCGAAATGGTGTGGGAGTGACCAGGTGTACATCGCGACTCAGAGCCTAGCTGGGACTTCCAACATCGCGCAGCTAGCGCGCTACATTTCGGGGATGATGGCGGGCGGGTCGGTATTGGATGACCATCAGCAATATCTTCACGCCCAGGCGGCTGGAGCCATCCTGCACCTAACCCAGCTGCAGGCGATAGCCGCGGGGAAGGAGCACGCCCTGGCCACTCTATCCCAGCGCCGACCTCTGAGCAGGTCCTAAATTATTATTATTATACCTTCGGAAAAAGCAACGCCGGCAGAGGACCGCGACCGTTGCCTCTGCCACCACCGCCGCCACTACTGGACCTTCGGCGAAGAAGGCCAGGAGTGGAGGGAGTGCCTCGTCCGCTGCAGCCAGCGGCCCCACGCCCGGAGGTAACGGTAGGGATCGACATGACCAGGCTCCCCAGAACCGTTCCTCCGGGCCGGCTCCCCATGGGGGCAAACACCGCTCTGCACACGGCAGGCGCCGCTAGTGACTCCCCTGTTTACCCCTGCCCCCCCCCCCCCCCCCCCCCCCCCAACATATACTTTTGTTATTAAATAAAAGGTCCCTCCTGGTGAGGGACTGTTTTTTGTTACAAAATGTGTGTTTATTCACTATATATTGGGGATACGATGTATAAACCCTCACCTAGCTGTGGGGTTGTGTGTTTGCTTAGAGAGTAGGACAGTTTTTCTTGAAAAAAAATTCTGGTCGCTATATATATGTGTGCTTAGCAAGGCCTGTGGCTAGCACTCGGTCGAAAGACTTGTCTTCCCTCATCATGAAGAGGACTGTGTTCTTCTTGCAGTAGTAAGAGTGAACTTTACCTTTTTTATCTGAGGGGGTTGTGTGTATTTTGTTACGTTTGGGAAACATGGCATCGAGTCCACAACCAGGTTAGAGTGTTAGCCTACAGAAGTAATCATATATGTAGCTTGTACCGAGGTCTTTGACCCTCTCTTTAAACGTCTGTGTTTTCTCTTTACTTGGTGAAGTACATAAACATGGGTGACGTGTTCGCACATGAGCCTAAAGCCTTGTATAAAAAACCTGTTTTGCAAACGAGTTATCGTCTGTGGCTAGCATGCAAATGGTTGAGCTTATCCTAGTGGATATATGCTTTTTCATGTAGCATGCTAGGTAAACTGGTATCATTGCTGCTTGTTTGTTTTCATCGTATCCGGGGTATAGGGTCATAAGGGGGTGAACTGATAAACCCCTCCCCCCTTTTTTCTGATTGGCCAGGGGGTTGGACCTCCTGTTCTTCGGTCTTCCTGTCACGCTGGGTGGGGAGGGGGGGGGGGGGGGGGGAGTTCCCTGGTCCCACGCCATATTTGGGCAGGTGGGTCACGGAATTTCCCCGGCCATAGAATACGTCACTGGGCGCGTTTCTATTGATCGTGAGGCTTCCGTGAGTTTTTTTCAGACTCCATGTTGTGGACCGCTGTTATTTATCAAGATTGAGTTATGCGGTGTGTGGAAACTGTGTTTTCTGCTCTGCGCTCTATTGCATATGTATTGAGCTTTTGGTCACGTAGCTCAATGTTTACATATATCTTTTCAATTATTACTCACGTGGGAGGTCTCTTGATTGATTGATTGATTGAAAAGTGTATTAACAGATTGCAGAATGGGTACAGTACAGTACAGCTCAATACATACAATTGTTAAGGGGATGCAGACCAGAGAAAGACTTTCGTCTTGTTTACATCAGGGTCCCCCATTTTCAATTAATCATAACATATATGACATACATGACATACAGATAGACAGTACTGCTACATCTATACATTTATGACATATCAGATTTGCAAATACAGTACTGTTTGTGATACAAAAGTGTCCAGAAAAAGAGTGTATATACATTTGACGTAGAAACTGTACATTGGAGGAGGTTGGGTGGGTGCTGTACATTGGAGGTGTGGGGGGGGGGGTGTTGGGTAGGGGGGGGGGACACTGTACACTGTACATTGGAATACTGACAAAGCCATACTTGGTCATTTACTGTAGTTTCAAGTTTCTCAAGTTTCTTTAATAGTTGTCATACAGAAGTACAGAATACTTTTATACAAAATGCTTCTTACTGTTACGCTCCAGAGACTGCTAGACAAGATAAGTATGAAATAACATAGTATAGCATGTAAATTAGAAGTAAAAAAAAATTCAAAATCACAGTGTTCAGTATAGACATATGTACAATGTTCGATGCAGAATAGACGTAACTGAGTTACCATATAATATACAATATACTATGCAGTGTACTAATATACAATCCTATATAGTGCAAAGCAGAAATGGGATGAGGTACAATTTAGGTACAATTTACATTAAGGTGTACGAGTTGTAGTGCAAATCCGTTATCAATAAATATAAAGTGTGGAGTGGGTGCTGCAGTGTGTTTGTTTAAAGTGGGTGTGTGCGTGTGGATGTGTGTGCTATGTGCATTTGATGGTTGTTGTGTAGTGTTTATTGTTCGTTGAGCAGCCTGATGGCCTGGGGATAGAAGCTTCTTCTGAGTCTTTCTGTGCTCGCCTTGAGACTCCGGTATCGCTTGCCTGACCGCAGCAGTTCAAAGAGGCAGTTGTTCGGGTGGCTGGAGTCCTTAATGATTTTCTTAGCCTTACCCCTGCACCACTTGTTGTAAATGTTCTGGAGGGTGGGGAGCCCCCCTCCAATTGTGCGTTCGGCTGAACGTGTCACTCTTTGTAGTCTGCTTCGGTCTTGTGCAGTGCTATTCCCAAACCAGGAGGTGTACTGTCATTTACTGTACTCTCTGGGGGTTCCTGTCCCCTCTCTTGTACAGAGCAGGGTTGACAGGGGTTCTTTCCCTCAGACGCATCATATGGGACCCATATCTGTGTCTTTTGGCCAGCTTCCTATCGCTCGTCCCAGGCGGCATGGAGGGAACGTTATCTGGTTTCTTGTTAGAATTGCCATTGATGTGTTTTGGGTCTCGACGTGTACATAGCGCTGGCCCTGGGTGCTTCTGTGTGGAACCACGCATGGGCTGGTGCGCCTTGGTTGCTCATTGTAGAAACGGCGTTTTTTATAGAGCAACTAGGATGGAGATTTCATCTCTTCCGAGCGCCAGTGTACTAGGTTAGTCTCGACGAATTCCTGCTCATCTCTGGGGGGAGATGACAAAGTAGATCGAAACATTGGCGGAGGGGTCTCACGCCCATGGGGTGGGCCACCGGGCACGGTGCGTTCATGTTCTGACCGTCTTGGTGGCGCCCTCTGTGCCCCCCTCTTAGGACTGGGGATGGTGGCCTGATTAGGACACAGGACTGGTTCTGGTCACGCCGGACCAGGTCAGTTAACCCGTTGTCCGCCAGGGCGCAGATCTGCTGTTCTGGTACCCTGAAGCTGAAGGACTGTGTGCTTTTTCGGGGGGAAAATACCGGGTTGGCCCGGGCGTCGCAGGGTTTGATGTTATGGAGGTGTGTTCGTGGTTACATCACTACGAGTTATCCTTCAATGTTGCTTGGTCCATATTGTGTTGTACCTTGCGCTGTGCTAAGGAGCCTGGTCCTTCTCCATTCTTTTTCGCCCCTCTCTTCCCCTGCTTGGCGGGGCTGGGAGGGGGCTGTCGAGGTGGTCCTATTGTACCCCTCTGGCATCCCTGTGTATGTCCCGGTCCGCCGGGCCCAGGTCCGGACTCGTTCTCGTCTACCTGTTGGCCTGGGTTAACCCCTTCTTGAAAACTGAAACGCTTGTACTGCCTGTATAGCCGGTGTGTACGCGCAGTTGTGTTTCAGATTTTTTTTTCTTGGGGGGGTTAAGGGAACAACCGCCTCCTGTTAAACTAAACATAGGGGGGTGGTTGGTTCCCCGGTGTGTTGGTAGCGGAGGCGACTCTCGGGTTAGGCCGGGCTTGACCCCGTCTGCCTGCGAGTGTGCCCCCGCACTTTTCATGACGTCTGCCAATCATGTCAGCCTTCTCTGCCTCGGCCTCTCTAGGGGGTCGGTTTTTGTGGAGGCTGCGACATGGTGCACAGCATACCGAACGCCCCTTCCGCCGGGGGGTTGTTTTCAGTAGACCCCTTAGGCGCCTGTCTAGTCCGCAGTGCTCTGGGCACAGGTCGAGTTACGCTTTTGACCTGTTGCCAGGATTGAGGGATCAACCTCTTTGGGAGTTGTCTCCCCGGTGCGCCGCCTGGCCCCACAGTATTGTGGGGGTGTAGCCTTTGTGGAGTGCTTCAGGGCGGCGTGCTGTAGGGGGGAAGGGCCTGCTCTTGGATTGGGCCCTGTCCGATACGCTGGCGATGTGGGGGGTGGTGTCACTAGTGACCGTCTGGTGGGGTCTCGATGCTGCGGCATCGTTGGCCTCACCAGGCCCCCTTTTCCAGGGGGTCCTGACCCTCAGGCTGTTCCTGGGGCTGGGTCCTCCTCCGCGCTCTGCTGCTATGGCTTTGCCACAGGGTTGGGTTATTGACCTTTGACCCTGTGATGTTAGGGGCTGTAACATTTTTTTTTCTTTTTTCGTTTGTTCCCTAGTAGCATGTGGGATGCGCGCCTGTGTAGTCGCGGGTCCTTCTGTGTGAAGGTAAGTCCCATGATCTGCTCACCCTGTGCATTGAGTTGCTAAACCCTCTTTGCACAGTCGGATCCGATTCCCTCCCGTCCCCCTCTAGGGGGGTCCGGGGGCTCGGGTCCTCCCCGGTTCTGATGGTTGTGGGGGGCCTCAGCAGGTACATTTGTCGAGCTTCCGCTCTGCTCAGCTCCTGTGTTCCACTACAAGCAGAGCGTAAGCTATACGATAATATAACATACGGTTATCCTATAACCATAGTTATATGAGTATAGCGAGCGCCCTGCTCGGACTCACTGAGGACCCCGTGGTCTTTGCCTTCGGTGGTAAAAGACTTGGGAAGGAGCTGTTAGTATGGCCACGTCCCCGCTTATGTAGAGGAGCGGATGTGGGTGTGGCCAGGCGGATGGGTGTGTACATGTGGAGACATTTTATTCAGAATTAGATTGAAAGGGATATGGTTCCACTCAGTGGCGGCCGGTGGGTACTTCGCCACTAGGGGCGCTATACCAAACATTTTGCAAACATGTACCACGCAACAGACTCATGGCAAGACGTGAGCGATTCGACTCACGCTCACGGCAATGAATCGGCTCTTATGAACGAGTCGCTCAGCTGTTACTACAACAACACACAACCAGTCAAATAAAGTATAGTCTAGACTCTAATTCACAACTTGAAACACTATATAAATAGAAAAGTTAGAAACAAAACTCGCCCCGTCTCCAAACACAGGCAGATCTCTCCCTCTCTCCTTCTCTCTCTCACACACAGCGCGACGTGGAATCGATTCGTTACACAATCAGACCTATTATATACCAAGAATAACTTCAGTATGAGTACAGGGCTGTACACATATTTTGCATATTGTTAAACGAGCCAAGGCTAGCTATTAAACTATCGATATGAATCGAAAATCTGGGACCCTGATGTAAACAAGACAAACGTCTTTCTCTGGTCTGCATCCCCTTAAGCTTAACAATTGTGTGTATTGAGCCGTACTGTATTGTACCCATTCTGCAATCTGTTAATAAAGTTTTCATTCATTCATTCATTCAAACATAGACGATATTGAACAAGCCATAATCCACGTATTTTCAATCCGAGAGAGCTGCAGTAGTTAAATCAATGAGCCATCGACACAGTCAGTGTGGTAACGTTATTATTGCATCCAAGATTGATACATGGCTGGCTAGGCAGTTGGTAGTCATAGTCTTGTTATAAAATAAATAAACAATCAGCAATGTCTCGCTTCATGAATGGCCAGCAGTAGCCTAACAGTACTGCTCCTAAAAAAAAACTATTTACAAACGTTAACGTTAACCACAGAGAGAGAGAGAGAGAGAGAGAGAGAGAGAGAGAGAGAGAGAGAGAGAGAGAGAGAGAGAGAGAGAGAGAGAGAGAGAGAGAGAGAGAGAGAGAGAGAGCGAGAGAGACTCACTGTTTAGTTGACACGTCCAGGGCTTGCCTTGATAAAGTGTATAATCCACTGTTGATGTTTAATTCCAGACCACTGTCCACTGTGTCCAGACTGCATCCGCCATATAGCTTGTTAGCCAAGTGTTAGCTTGTTAGCAGAAGCACCACACAACACAAGTACTTCATTCCTTTGTCCATTTCCGCTCGAACAGACTGCAAACTACCTGGCGTTCTATCGCCATGCTCTAAGACAAACTCTAACCTTAACCAACTTTGAAAGAGTGCCTAAGCTTAACAGTCTAAAGAACTTGCAGTCACGGGCACGGCACGCTCTAAGACAAACAGCTGCCTGCATCACCAACCTAGGAATAAGCTAGAATTGGAATAAGCTAGAATTGGAACATTAGAAATTGGATTCGGCCAATCAGAGATCGTCTCTGTGAAATTCTGCTACGGAAAAAAATACTGGCGTCGGCCAATCAGAGAGCGTCTCCGCGAAATGCGGCTACAGACATTCTTGACGCTACTGGCTAGACCGCTTCAAATCGCGCCCGGATTCCAACATAATAGTCATATTTCAACGCACAACGCGTTATGCACTGATTGGCTGTGACTGATACAGCGATCAAACTGTGACGCGCACTCAGAGCGCTATCGCGTCTAGCCCGGGCCGAGAAATAGGAAAAAATTTAAAAAAACGTGATGTCACTTCCTGCTCACGAAAACGAGTGTTTTTTTATTTGAGATAATAACGTTATATTGTGCATTGGAAATACAAACATACTTAAAATGAGTAAATATTATTCATTTTAAACATGTTTATATTATTTATAGGGCTATAAAACTAAAAACAAAAATATACTTTTTCTTGTTCTACTCTCATATAACCAGGCAGGGCCTGAAGGGGGGGCGGCGCCCTTGCGCCCCTAGTGGCAGAGCCGCCACTGGTTCCACTACGAGCAGAGCGCTCGCTATACTCATATAACTATGGTTATAGGATAACCGTATGTTAAGGTTAAGGTTGGGTTAGTTACAAAACGAATGTAAGTCTATGTAAGCGGCACGGTGGTGTAGTGGTTAACACTGTCGCCTCACAGCTAGAAGGTTGTGTGTTCGATTCCCGCTTGGGGACCAGGTTGCCGTGTTGCCAGTTACCCAGGTGGGGTACCGCCCGGGCCTTTCTGTGTGGAGTTTGCATGTTCTCCTCGTGCTCGCAAGGGTTTCCCCTCCCAATAAGATAAACCCAATGAAAAAACATGCACGTCAGATCGCTAACGCTGTCGCGTCCCTGACGAAGACAGACAGGAGCACTTGGATTGGTCCCCGGGCACGGCGCTCACATCTGCTCCCGGCTGCCCTTGGGGGGAAGGACGACGGGTGTGTGTGCGCGTGGATGTGTTTATGTGTGGATGTGTACACACTATGGGAGTGTGGGCAATGGGGTCTGTCAGTAAGAATGTCTGTGTTGTCCCAAACTTCTGCACTGTATATGATGTGATATGTATCATGTGTGCCTCTTATTGCTCCTTTGTTCTTTTACATGTTGTTTTGTTTACTGTTTTTTTATCTTGTGAGTTATATTATGACATGTGCTGCTGCTTGCTTGGCCAGGTCAGCCTTGTGAAAGATATCTAAAGAGGGCTAAATACCTGGTTAAATAAAGATGAAAAAGATAAGAAGCCTGTACAGTACTCTATACTGTACATGTCCACACAGTTACTGTTATGTTTCATTCCATTTTGGTTGACACTTGTTTTTTCTTTATTTTGTTCTCAAAGGTGACAGTGACCACTATAGGCTATGGAGACAAAGTACCACAAACCTGGATTGGCAAGACTATTGCATCCTGTTTCTCAGTCTTTGCCATTTCCTTCTTTGCCCTGCCAGCGGTAAGTGTACAAGGTAATAGATAATGTGTACACTAGTAACATCTTTGTTCACCCTTCTCTCTCTTGACTTTCCTATCAAATGGAACCGTTGATTGTGAGTATTGTACAGACCTCTAATGTTTCTAAATAAGGGAGTCCAGCTCCACCAGTCTCTCAGAATTCTCTGAATGGGTTATTAAAGGATCACCCCTGGCTTTGTCTGTGGTTCACACAGGTTCTTTAATATAGATTTTTCTCTCTGATAAAGTAGGGGATTTAGAATTGTGAAGTGGCCATTTAAAAAAGGATAAATCTCTAAAAGTAGTTTAGCACTGTAGCACAGGTCACGCCAAGGTCACCAGCTTCAATGCATTCTCGTAGTGGGTGTGTATTGTGTAACATACGGTCCTTTAGTGGTAGAAAGGTGGCTAGGTAGTTAGCAAAACGTTATACTACTCATGTAAAACACTTCATTCTTGCCATAGGCAGACAAATAAAAGGACTTGGAGCTTTGTGTTGTTATACATTTACATTTACATTTAGTCATTTAGCTGACGCTTTTATCCAAAGCAACGTACAAGTTCTGTACAACAAGTCAACACGAAGGGTACAACTCTGGCAAGTAACATTGTTCGTCAAACAGTGTCGAACTTGAGTGCTACAGACTTGAGTGCATACATGTAGTAGTAAAGACATATTAGCATAGTAGGTAATAATATAATGAAGGTAGATTCCTTAGTATTAGAGTGCATACTAGTAAAGGACAGTACGAAGGTTATTTTTTTTGTAATTATTATTATTATTATTTTATTCATCTTTTTCTTCAAAATGACCAACAACCGTCAGAAGTCTATCTTGTGCAGTCGTCACTCTGCAGCGTTTATACACACAGGGGATCCTGGGCTCCGGCTTTGCCCTGAAGGTGCAGCAGAAACAGAGGCAGAAGCACTTCAACAGACAGATCCCAGCAGCAGCCTGTCTTATCCAGGTTAGACTGATGCATGTACATAAAGCCCATGATGTAAAGTAAACTATACATTCCAGTAGCTGAGATGTCTTAAAATCAGGCTCTTGTAGTTTTGTGACCCTTTTGAAAATGTACCTATTAGGTTTGTATGTTTGTTGTATGTGTTTTTAAAATATTGTTTATACCTGTGTGCAGTAGTTACACATGTAGGCATAAAATAAACGAATATCTTCTCTCAACCGGCCTGCCAGTGTTCATGGAGATGCTTTGCAGTGGAGAACCCTGACTCTGCTACCTTTAAGATGTTTCTGAGGAAGAGGCCCATCCTCCCAAGCAGCCCCAAGCCCAAGAAAACGGTCAGCAATGACTTTCAATGCTGGCAATGTCACCGCATGTTCAGCTGCGTTGAACTGATTCAATTAAATTAGTTCAATTTTGTTAGTTCACTAACTTTATTAGCTCTCAGGAGCCATTACAAAGATCACAGTTGTAAAGTACTAAGTTGTACATGAAGAGTCATGAAGGCCCTTGACGTGCCATGAGGGGCAACCAGGCCAGTGTAATGTACAGGTATACAGTAACAACAAGTGGCCTGCTTAGATGTTATTGTTAGGGGTGACAGTGGCTCAGGAGGTAGAGTTGTCTGGTAATCAGAAGGTTCCCGGTTTGATTCCAGCAGTGTGTCGAAGTGTCCTTGAGCAAGACACTTAACCCCTACGTGCTCCCAATAAGCAGGTTGGCACCTTGCATGGTTGCCCCTGCCGTTGGTATGTGAATGTGTGTGTGAATGTGTGAGTGAATGTGTGAATGTAAGGCATAAGTTGTAAAGCGCTTTACATAAAAGCACTATATAAATGCAATCCATTTACTGTTTACCATTTACCATTGTTGGTTGGGAATCTGTATCACTCTTACGTCACATAACTGTAAAGTCCAACGCACACGGCGGGCGATTTTTGCCAGGCGACCGATTTTTTAAGCGAGGCGACCGACAGAATTGTATCGCTTCCATTGTTATGAATGAGACAACCAGGGGTGCAGTCGTAATATCAGAACTGCCTGGCCGCTACGTGCACGCGCATGCGCATACATGTTCCCTCGCGTGCGCACAGAACAGATGATTATTATGCATAAATAGTAGGAAACATGTTTGTATAGGAAATTACTAGTTTTAGTTTAGTTTTTGTAAATATTGCCTTGAAATAGAGAAGCTGAAAAAGGTAGCAGGATGTAGCCTTCAATATATAAAGAAATTATATTGTCAACAGATATGGTTGAAAAACAAACAATGTTTTAAATGTAATTGTAGTTACAATTTCTTTAATTGAATTAACTTAAACTAGAAAAGTAAATACAAACTAAATTAACAATGTAACTTAGTTTACAGAAGGACAGTTTCCTTCTGAAGCACAACTTAATGTCTCATCCTTCCAGTCGGGACCATTTGTCACATAGTGAGAGCTCCACAGTTCAAGCAAACCCCCACAGGGCTTGTATTTTGGTTTTGCACTTCTCGTTCTTTGTTATGTTATTGGTATCCTATTATTATGCAAAGTCTAGGTGATAGATAAGTGCCGGTACTTGGCACACGGCGCGACGAGTCAAGTGAAAGTTGTGAACTCATTTTTGTGTGCGCGTGCATGCACATGCACATCCGTGCACGTACTTCTGCTCAGAAAACTGCTGGGACGGCGTGGTACAGAGTGGGACCACCACTGCACCACTGGAGACAACCCACACGGCAGGAGATTTTCGAGCGACGATCGCGGAGCAACTTCTGTCGCCTGGCTAAATATCGCCTCAATCCTATTTTTTTAGGCGACGGCAGGCGACGCAGCAAGGACAATGAGCAAATAACATGACTTCTACTGGTGTATCATTTGTAATATAAATTAATTTATCAATACATTCATTGATCAATAACCTACGTATTATTACTATGCTTCTTATGTTAATTATTATTAACAGGAACAATTTAAATAAATAACGTTAGTTGGAGAAGCTATATTGGCCGTTTGTCATTAACTAATAAATCGACAATGCGCCACGATGCACCTAATATACTTACAAACAAAATAAGTTGTGGATGTTGACAGAGTTTAATGTCCAGGCTGCAGCTGATGTAGTTTGTAAGGTTTATTGTCAAAAGAAAATGATGGTTGAGAACAGAACAGCGTCTTCCGTGAAAAAACATTCTCTTTCAGCAGGTGCATACGTTTAACAATACTTGTCCAATCGGTGGTAGTGAACGTATTGTAGCGATCAGTCATGCAGTAATGTCAGGAAGAATGAGGAGAGGTTGTATTCTTATATGGTGGTTTCATTCCAGCTCAATATGGGTTTTACAGGTTAATACTTCCCTCGTAATGCACAACACAGTTACCTGCTAATATGCTCGCTTCACGACAACCTACGTCCAGTCCGTCCTCCCATATCTCCCGGGGGGAAACGAACACCCCCCAGCTAAACAGAGCGACACATAATAGCTTATTATACCTGTGAACGGTTGGGTCTGGTGTGGGGCGCTAAGCGATTGTCGTTGAGCGACAGACGATCGCATCGCCAGGCGACGTCGGTCGCCCGCCGTGTGCATTGGACTTAACACACATACAGTAGCCTACTTAACCCACCTGAATTCAACCCAGGGAGATATCATGATTACTTCAAGGGAGATATCGTGATTACTTCAAGGGAAATATGATTACTTCAGACAGGGCTGCTCTGCTATATTAATGTATTCATGTAACAAGTTATATTTGTTGGACAGGTGAAGATGAGGAAAAAGCTGAAGAGCTCTGAGAAGG
Organism: Notolepis coatsorum; assembly: GCF_963971535.1. Classification (NCBI taxonomy): domain Eukaryota; kingdom Metazoa; phylum Chordata; class Actinopteri; order Aulopiformes; family Paralepididae; genus Notolepis; species Notolepis coatsorum. The sequence continues at coordinate 39,358,373 of NC_140184.1, forward strand.
ATAACGGCCCCTGTTCTCCAACCGTCCCCAGCATCACCTATGACTCAGTGTTTGACAATGGGAAGGAGCTGAGTTCTGACGTTTACAGCACAGTAGGCACAGGTACTGCACTCACCCATTATGCAACTGTTGGGATTCCTTTACAGTTTAATCAGTGCGGTCAATTACACTTAAATGGGCACTTCACCAAAAAAAACAATGCCGATTTATTTGGCACCTAATCTCAGTGTTAATTTTGTTGACTAAATTGATGACGAAAGATGTTTGTCAACAAAGGTTTTTTTCATGACGACAACGAGACATGACGTCACGTTATTGAAGACCATGTCACGCTAACGAGACTAAATAGTTTATTAAATATCGTTGACCACAACTGACGACACAAAAATGTAATTTATAAAAACCAGGACGAAATTTCTCTTCATGTATGTTGATATTGTTGACTAAAACAAGACGAGACAAAATAATTATAACTTTTCTTAATGCCATCGTCCCGAGTAGAGCAGTGTGACGGGGAGCTATGTTATTAGCATTAGCTGGAGCTATTTGAAAAGCTAGTTTTAGCTTAACCTTACCTTGGCTAAAGTTGGGACTATTCATAATCCAGCTGCAGACCTGCAAGCAAAGTACAGCAAGTTGGCAAAGGAGTATTCCAAGGTAAATCACTTTTTCACCACTAACATTACATTGTTTGTATTTCCATCTAGCTCGCGTTAGCTAGTGGCTAAGCTAGCTCACGCTAACGTAACGATTGACCTCTCGCACACAATTAATGACATAATGCAGACAGCCATACCCGTGACAATGTTTAGCTTTTAGTGCCAAATGATAAGAGTCTGAGGCGGAGTCTCAAAAGAGAATATTGAATATTTATTTTGCATAAAAAATCACAACAGAGCCTCTGCTACTAGCCAACCTAAACGGAGCCTTCTGGATAGGAAGTGCGCAACAACGTGTAACGTCCGTGCGGAACCAATGTACCAACAACCATTCCGTGGGTGAACTCATTGAGCTTAGTTGTCAATTAATTATACTAATACTAATCTATACAATCACCTGTTGTTGAATAAATACCATTACTTTCTAGTTATTACTAAAAAACAGTATATATAAAACAGTAGCTGTAAAAAAAAAATAAAGTTTTATCATTTATATAATATAATTATTTTTTTTATGTATGCACTGGTATCGGATCAGTATAACCAGACCTAGACCACCTCTAACTTTAACCCCTAACCAGACCTAGACCACCTCTAACTTTAACCCCTAAGTTAGGGTTGTGACTTAGAGGTGGTCTAGGTCCGGATAGGGGTTAAGAGTTGGTCTAGCCCTTTACATCCATCTATCTAAATAATAATAATAAATTATAATGAATGCTTAACTACCCCTAAGTTACCCTAACCAGACCTCTAACTCTAACCACTAACCAGACCTCTTCCATGTGGCACTTTAACACTGACCTCAGAATGTGATTTTATATAATGTTTTTATGAAAGCAGATTGCAATCAGTGTGTACTACTACTAGTACTACTGTGTGTTCTGTTTACCTAGTTTACAGTATCCTGTTATAGAATAAACCGCTGCCAGACACAGCAGAGAGAGAGAGGACAGACATGACAGAGAGGACGGACACAGCAGAGAGAGGACAGGCATGGCAGAGAGAAAGGAAAGACACAGAAAACAGAAGACAGACAGAGTTCAACGTTGTCTTTCTGGTCAGAAACAACGTCACCACATCCGTAATGCTCTCTTTGATGCATACATTGGACCATGTCTACACCAACATATACTGTAGGAGCAACAATACATTGAACCATGTCTACACCAACATATACTGTAGGAGCAACAATACATTGGACCATGTCTACACCAACATATACTGTAGGAGCAACAATACATTGGACCATGTCTACACCAACATATACTGTAGGAGCAACAATACATTGGACCATGTCTACACCAACATATATACTTCCTGTGTATCACTTGTGCCGCCGACTCAGATTCCCCTAGGTTAAAAAATAAATACGCAATTTAAATCAGAAAATGTTCCATGTTGACTATTTCTGACAAGTTTTTTTCCATTAACTAAAAATAGACAAAAATGTCATCCGTTTTCGTCGACTAAATCTAGACTAAAACAAAAAAGACTAAATTGAGACAAAAACTGACTAAGACTAAAATGCTCAGACCTTTAGTTGACTAAAACTGACTAAACGAAAAATAAATGAAGATGACAGGATGAAAACGAAAAAGGAGCACTTGACACATGACTAAGACTAAAACTAAAATGAAAATAGCTGCCAAAATTAACACATACGTATCCCAAGGCTCTAATGTTTTGCATATATTTATTTCATTTTACAGTTATTGAGAGTTAATGAGTTTGACTATGTCCTCCAGTGCTGCCATCGGAGGACACTGAATGCTTGTGTTATGACGTGTTAATTGACACATTACAAGGATTCGGTGTCCTCAAATGACATGACAGGAGGTCATATTCAAACTCTCAATGACTGTTAAACTAAAATAATGTGTGCGAAACCGTTTACAGTATTTTGAGATATGTGTGAGATTATGTGCAAAATAAATCAGCATTGTTTTGTTTTTCCTGTGACGTGCCCCACACTCAATTCAAAAACCTACGCTAGATATTATGCAGTATTTGTAAACATGAACATCTCTTCCCCATGTGCTCAAGATGCACCAGGAACTGTTCCATTGACAGGGAGACTGTTTGTGTAACTTAACACTGTAGCCTAATGTTTGTTTTAGCTCATACACCCAAATGAGTTTCATGTCACCAAATACACGACCACTGCTACCGACAACGTTATGATTTTGATTTCACTGGATGATGGACAAACCAAACCTTATAATGGCTTTATTGATATGGATGGTCTTATGGGCCACTGGCTTTGCTGACCTTTGAACTCTGCTGCTCACGTCCTACTTGACCTTCTATTTGCTTTCTTATATTTTCTTTTTGATCAAATATTTGTATTTATTTTATATTTTATACATAAACAGGGCAAACACAACACGGCAACAATAATAATAACAAGACAACACAATACCACAACAACAATAATAATAATAATAATAATAATAATAATAATAATAATAATAATAATAATAATAATAATAATAATAATAATAATAATAATAATAATAATAATAATAATAATAATAATAATAATAACATTAGCAATCATACAAATAATAAACACATGGAAACATAAAAATCTACTTATACTATTACAGACACCACAAAAGACATTTCCGCCCCCACTCCCACCCCTCTGGACCCCCCAGGACCAACACCCCAACCCTGCTCCGCTGCTATATGGTAGTCTTAACACAATCGCGGCCACTGGGATGAGTCTAATAAATCTCAAGAGGACCAGGAAATGTAAACAGACGTGGGGCTGTTTGTAGAGCTAAATCTATACTTTATAGTATTTACATTTACATTTACATTTAGTCATTTAACTGACGCTTTTATCCAAAGCGACTTACAAGTTCTGTGCGACAAGACAGCAAGAAGGGTATAACTCTATCAGCTGAGTAACAATGTTCATCAAAGTGTTGCGTGTTACAGTGTAGGTTAGTTTATTAGGACAAGTGCATGACATTAAGGTTAGTCGGGGTTAGATTTTTTTATTTTATTTTTTTATTATTTCAGATAATGGTTGAAGAAGTGAGTCTTTAGTCGACGGCGAAAGATTGGACGGGATTCGGCTGTCCTAACTGGGATGGGTAGTTCATTCCACCATTGTGGGGCAAGGACTGAGAATAGGCGGCTTAGTATTGCTATCTGTCCATTCTCATTGTCAATTGAGACCATAAACCGTCCCTTCAAAATGGCTTAAAGAAAAAGAAATCATCTATACGTTCTAATTTTATAGCGCTGTGAATATAAGCGTTATACAGGATTTGGTCTAGTATATTTCCTGGAAGGCGAGATACAGGGCTAATAGCTACTACTGTTATATCCAATGGCATTTCCGTTATACATATGCTACAGAAATAACTCAAACTGCATATGATCGGCACAATCCTCAAGCATGTATGCATGAAAGGGGGGGGCGGGGGACGTCGTTTCTGATGATTGATTACCAATAACCGCGTTAGCCTCATTAGCCTCATTCATTGATCGGATGGATGGCTATCAAAACAAGGCCCGATCGGGATGTACTTTATGTGAAAAAGATCTTACCGTGGGTTGGTGGGATCCCCCCGAGCATTTCCCCGTTATCGATCGCCATCTGGTAGATCGATATGTCCATTGGCTGATAATAAATCCCCTTATTGCATAGTGAAATCCGCATTCCAAAACATAATCCAAGCTACATGCTGCACATCCAGAATCCTGCTAACTGAAAACTCCATTGAAAGTAAAAAAAAACCTGCTCCGTTCAGCCACAGGGCACACTGCATTATCGCGATAGCGCCCCTAAGAGGATCTGGCCGGAATTGCACTTTCTCAAATTCAAAGAGTAGGGTACATCTGCAGTGCATCTCGGCGACCTTGAATATGTTATTAAAATGGAATAAAAGCAAAAACAACTTGCCACGGATATATCCGTGCTTCTGTCCACAACGGGTGGAATCGAAACACGGAGATCTCCGTGGTCGGGCGCCATTGTGTTAACCTTCTCTGCCGCTGCGACCCACTTCTTGCTGTTTTTCCCACCCAATCAATGGCCTGTTACTCTGCGACTCAGTAGGATCCTGCTCTCTGGCAGAAGGTGGTGAGCTTCTGTCAGTGTCCACTTTCTGCACAAATCCTCCGACCAAACACTGTCTCTGTCTTCTCATCCAATCGCTGTCCACGTTAACACCCTCCAAATTATTTTAGAACTAATAGTCAACTTATTACTATTTCATATTACTCTCTTTGCATGCTATTTAATTTTCAGCTTGTGTAAATATCTCAATTGCTGAATTTTAAAGATAGAATGGATTAATATTCAAATGACATGGATATAGCCATTATCAATTACCCTCCATACATTTTTTGTTGTTTCATTATATTGTCCATTCATGTACAGTATATGCGCATGATCATATTTGTGTCTCGCTGCAGATCACCAGCAATCGTGGACATCTTTGTCCTCCCTTCAGTTCTGCTCACCGTCCCCAGGTAAACCCATGTATTCATGCTTCAGTGTTTGAAAGGGAAAATCCACCCTAAAATAGAATGAATGTGTTATTTCTATAATATTGTACAGCTCAGTTATGACTTGAAAATTAAAAGAAGTATCTTCTTAAATCAAGAGACAAATCCTGGAACTGCTCCATAGACAGTGAATAGTGGAACAACTCTTAACACTTTTGGGGCCATTCACGTATATATATATATATATATATATATATATATATATATATATATATATATATATATATATATATATATATATATATATATATATATATATATATATATACATTATTGGGCGCCAACAGTTAACGGTTTTGGATCGGTTTCCCTTTTTTTCGATTTTAATATCCTATTCAATGTCAGGGACCACCTGTATGTTGCTGTTAAAAGGCATACAGGGACTCCGACGGTGCAGTACCGGCCAGATCCTGCTAGTAGGCAGTATCGAGAGTGCAGTAAACCCTGTTCCAGACCGGGTGTAACACTCGAATGTCTCCAGACGGACTTTTCTAGTAATGGGAAACCTAGTGCTTAACTCGATCGCATTGAATCGTTTTTGGGACCCCCGATCCATATGTTGTTGTGGGTTATGTCGTGGACCAGATGAGCATAGGATGGACCAGATGGCGATCAAATAATTGGAATATTATTTTTGGAATACCACCGACCACAGGTAAGGACAATCTGACATCAATTTCAGCTTGATCGTGCATTGTTTTCATCCCCATCCCCCTGATGGGCGTGTGTTGTGGTAATAACGAATGCCGTTATTGGCAATCAATTAATCAGAAATGACCCCCCCCCTTTCAAGCATTCATGATGAAACATAATACCTATCATATGCACTTGATTTGAAAATAATCGCGTGTCCAGTAGGCTTCGGGCGGTATAATTTTTTTCATACCGTCATACCATGATGACATAATACCCCGGTATACGGTATATGACAGTATGCCTTTCATTTTCATCAGGGGGTGGGGGGGGGAGGGGGGGGTGGAGCGGAGCTAAGTTAAGTTAACAATATACTCCTTATCACCATACATAACGCTTATATTGAAACACGTTGACATTAGGGCCGTTCTTTCAACCTAAAAGTGCACTCTCTTCAACCTCAAGCCTAAATTCCTTAGCGACCCGTGTTACCAAGTGTAAACAAACCAGCGCGCACATTCGAGACACACACATATGAAACGAGTCATACGGAGCGTATAACGGAGGCTGACATTCGATCAATATGACTCACAAACTCACGACAGTAGTACACAACTACATATACAGACACACAAAATTTATTCTGCATTGATTAAGTGATAATCAAAACCCAGCTTAAGTCATTAAACCAATGTAGTGAAACGCGAAGCCAATACGCACACACACAGTCGAACTGGAACGCTTTACCAAACATACACTACCACCAGCATTCATATCTCATACGTTCATCTTCCAATCGCTTAACCATAACATAACTTACTTACCGGTACCCAAACAACGTGTCCCTGAGTCCACATTCATGCACGAATCAATTTCAAAACGTTAGAAAAACGCTCCGTTTCCCGATTCCTCAATCATCCAATATCTGGAAGTGGGCCCATGGTTAATAAACCCAACGGAACATGCGCGTTGCGTCACCTGCTCAGCTCTGCTCTGCTCTGACTGAGAGAGGGAAAGACAGACTGCCCTGCTCTCTGCTGGTGCGTGCTGTGCACTACAGAGTTGGCGTACAGTCTGTGACGTCACGGTATTGAAAATCATACCGTCGGTATTTCGAAAATACCCTGGTATACCGTAATACCGTCATACCACCCCAAGCCTAGTGTCCAGGGACGAAACGCCAATGGTTTTAGTAGAATGCACGTTGCGCCCTATAGCCAGCCTCCCATGAAAAAGAAATTTCTTTTTTGCATCTTGAACGGAAGATAGTTACTGTCAAATGACCATGGTATTGTATCCATAGCTATAATATAAAATATAGATTTAGCTCTACAAACAACGTGACGCACAGTGAAACTATGTAATGAAAACCTGGCCGTGCTATAGCTAGATGGGGAAATCGAATGGCCCCGAATGTGTTAAGACACTAGGAGTACCCATGGTGATTTTACAGGGATAGAGGTACATTTTCTAAGTCAGACCAGTAGGCCTAAGCCCTACATTTTAACAAAACTCATTTGGATATAATAGGTCAAACTAAAAGTATTTGAGCCCACAAAGTTGGCCACTAATTTATTGTAAATGGTCCAAGTCCAAAATGTCACTTGATGTCATCAGAATTTCATGTCTTGAGGCTCTGGTTTACAGCTCAGGGAGACAGTTATCTGTGTTTATAGATATTACCTTAACTGTCCAAGATCTATGGAATAGTACAATGGTGCAGTGATTAGCACTGCTATTTTCACAGCAAAAAGGACCTTTCGGTGTGGAATTTGTATTTTCCTAGGTTTATTCCTGACATTGCCCTTGTCCAGGGTACTGGCATTAAAACAGCCTACTGCTCCCATGTGGTTAGGATGGATCAGTTGCAGAGGAATCAGTACATAAGTTAAGCTAAGTAACTTAACTTAAATAAGGTCTGATGTGTTTAACTGTGCAGTGAAAAAAAGCCCTGGCATGTTGGAGATTCCTCTCCAGAGAAACAGCAGCTTTGCAGATGACCTGGAGCTGGAGGCAGAAAGACACAGTGAGCTGACCCCTGTCTCCAGTGTGGCACAGTGAGTCAGTAACAAGCTTGCCGTGTGTGTGTGTGTGTGTGTGTGTGTGTGTGTGTGTGTGTGTGTGTGTGTGTGTGTGTGTGTGTGTGTGTGTGTGTGTGTGTGTGTGTGTGTGTGTGTGTGTGTGTGTGTGTGTGTGTGTGTGTGTGTGTGTGTGTGTGTGTGTGTGTGTGTGTGTGTGTGTGTGTGTGTGTGTGTGTGTGTGTGTGTGGGTGGGTGGGTGGGTGGGTGGGTGGGTGGGTGGGTGGGTGGGTGTGCGTGCGTGCGTGCCTACTGTGCATACCTACTCTAAAATAATGATCACTCTCACACGTGCGTGCGTGTGAGATAGATCATTATTTTAGAGTAGGTATGCACAGTATATGTTACAGTAAATGTGGGAGCACAGTGATTTACACTTTCCCAAGACATGTACATTATCATGTGTCTTGTATGTGTGCATGTTAGAGTAACTGAAACACACATTGTTGTGTAATTACATTGGCACAGCTCGTGTAACGCTCCATCCCATTTGCAGAACACTCCTGAGTCTACTTGAGTCTTTCTGTTGGAGATGCATTAGCAACGTGTTCTTTGCTCAGCTGATCTGACTGAAGGAGTGTTAAGTAACTGACACTTGTGTCATGTTTGTGTGACACTAAGTGGTTTACATGGAGTTATAGATAATTTCCTTTCTAAAAACTGAAGTAATGCTGTAGAGTGGGAATCCCATGCAGCAGTGTCATTAGCTAAAATCAATCGTAGCTAAACACTTCCAACAAGCTCTTCCCATAAATGCAATGCCACATCATGTCCCTCACTAAAAGGTACACTGTGCTAAGGATTTCCCCATGAGCCATGGTAGGAGTATAGTATACATTCTATAGTTATGTATAGTATAGTTTATTACTTTATTACTTATATTACTGATTGATGTTGTCCAGTGTTTGGTCCTTAGATGAGTAGACTGCATAAATGAATAAGCCAGCGAAATATACTTTCATTAACAATCTAATGTGAAAACACTGATTAGCAGCTACATTGCAGAATTAAATCCTCACCAGTGTAATGTAACATAGTGTAACGTAACGTAGTGTAACGTAACGTAGTGAAACCTAATGTAGTGTAGCGTAATGCAACATAACATAGCGTAGCCGTAGCGTAATGTAACGTTCTCTGTGTTTATCTAAAAAGACCCCTGCCTCTGCCTGGATTTTCTTTCTTTCTTTCTGATCCGTATCTGCTTCCATTAATTTGTGCTAAGCTAGGATGGTAAGCGCATTTCACATAATGTTCATTATGTGACCAACCAGAGCAAGTTGAGGTGCACATTTGTATCATGTTTAGTGACTGTACACCTGAGGGTTTTGGAGTTATTGTTTTTCACAACTGACTACTTTGACCATTTATTTTAGTGCCAGTGGCACCATCTGGTAATTTGCCTCTGATTTGCATGGTATCGTGTTTTGCATGGAAATGTACATGGTGATTTGTTTTTGTTCATATTTGCTGTTGGGAGGGAGGGCAGTTTTCATCAGCGTAACATTCAAATATAATAGTATTTAAAAACAAGGGGACCAAGCAGTTGCCACTTATAAGAAAAGATGTACTTCAGTTATGCATATTCCTTATATTACATGGCATGGCTTAGCTCCAGAGAAGATTGTAACCATGTGCTGTTATTAGATTTCACACACAGTAGCCTACAGTGTAATGTGTCATGTGTTAGCTATGCAGTTGACCGCAAAGGTCACATTCCACTTGGCCCCGCCCCCCTGGTTCAAAAGCTCCTATTCTTTACTATGGAGACTGCATGATATTTTTAATTTCAGAAATTTGCTTGAAATGTTTCTTGGTATTGAAGTCTGCTTAGAAACTATGAAGGAAATCATGAAGCTTTTCCAGAGACAAACAGCTGTTATCCAGTTTGCTTGATCTAGCTGAACAGCTCCCATGGCACAACACAAGGGGTGAAATGTCTAAATGTATAGGAGTAAATAGCGAATCGTCCCTGCCGTGGAATGGCTGTTTCCTGGAGGGCTGTTCAGCTATATCAAGCAAACTGTGTCCCTGGGAAATATGTGTATGCTGTCATCTACCCAGTACTACTCAGTCACTATCCAGTCAAATCATATGACTGCCAGATCCGATCAAACTTTTTCTTCTTTTCTTTTCTTTTTTGGCATAGTAAACAGGAAGTGATTTGTTATTTATGAGCGCTTTGTACGATTTGCACCAAATCTGACAAATATATTCCCCAAGCGAGCCACAGTTTTTTCTCTGCATCTCCCTCTCTTCTCACACACACACACACAGCCTGCAGTGACAGGTGCAAAAAGAAAACACACGTGCACATACACAGCGACAAGCGCCTGGAGAGATGGAGAAACACAGCAACCAGCACGAGCAGAGTGGCTCAAAAGTTGGGCAAGTTAACAAACAACAGAGGAGAAGTTACAAACTGTTGAGCAGTCAAGAAATATGTTACAGAGTGTAATGTTAGAAGATGGCGAGTCCAAAAAGACTTAGAAATGCAAACAGTCATAGAAAAGATGTTTTTTTTTATCAAATATGATTTTAAAATAATTGTAATAACAACCTACATTGAATAAAACAATGTGTTTTATTATCCTGATTTATTATCATAATTTCCTACAAACAAGATTTAGGCTGCGTCCCATTCCTCCCCTTGGCCCTACGGCTTGCCCTACCCCTTGGCCCCTACCCCTCGAGTCACCCTTCAGAGCGGAGGCACAAGGGGTGAATTGCACTACGAAATGGGACAGCACTACCAATCAGTTGCCGACAGCGTAATGACGCAACTCACCCACACGCTGACTGTTTACATTACTTACAGGCAGTTTACATCAGAAGGACCATGAAGCTTGCTCTGCATACTATGTAAATGATAACGAATGTCTTCAGTGTTTATGCTTGTATAAAAAGTTTTTTGGTATCAAACTCTTGACATTTTGTGTTGTTATTTTGTAGCACAAGTTTAATCAAATGTTAGTCAGGTTCTTTATATTCATACAGTATGTCAGTCAAATAGAAAATGAATGGGTGAGACTATAATAAAGCATATACAGTAGTACTACATGGTATTGCATGGTACTACATGGCAGTATAGCGTACTACATGATACAACAGAATATGACCATGGTAGTACAGGGTACAACATGGTATTGCAGGTTAATATAGAGTACTGCAGTGTATTACATGGTAGTACGTATTAACTTTTTACTTCTAGGTTCTCTTGATATAAATTCTAGTAATTCGCATGTATATGTAAAGAGAATACAAATCCACTGCAAATATTAACAATTGTAGAAAATACATTTTAATACATTAATTTACCCCCCTCTCCCCAGTACCCACACTATTGTTCTGGCATTTTGTCAATCATGCGTTGAAACAGGGCCAAGAAGCGATCTGTTTTCCTCCCCCTCAAATGTATATACTCTCTTTTAGAAATGCTGTCTCTTAAACAGTATGTCATAAATATCTGGATGTAACTACTGTTTATCTGTATGTCATGAATGTTATGATGAATTGAAAATGGGGGACCCTGATGTAAACAAGACGAAAGTCTTTCTCTGGTCTCCATCCCAATTGTGTGTATTGAGCCGTACTGTATTGTACCCATTCTGCAATCTGTTAATAAAATGTCCAATCAATCCCATAGGTGAAGCGAGACGCTTCGCCAGTAATCATATAACGTTAGGTTATAACTATAACCAAGTTCTGTTAATAGTGGTGACGCTCGGCGTCACTCATGCACTATCCCCGCATGTGCACGCGCACTGAATAAAGACCACAATGTACCTTTATATCCCAATATTTGTCTGACCACACCCCTATCAGCTTCCCATATAAGCAGGGGTGGGGCCACCCCCTCGCCTCCTTCCCAAGCTTTCACCACAAGGCGAGATCAAGGGCTGCAGCGGCGTCGGACGCAGAGCGTCACCACTATTAACAGAACTTGGTTATAGTTATAACCTAACGTTCTGTGACATAGTGGCTCCGCTCGGCGTCACTCATGCACAAGGGAGGCCGAGCGGGAGCCACCGGCTGACAAATACACCCCGCTGAAGGCCCCCCACAACCATCAGAACAGGGAGGGCCGAGCCCCCCCGACCCCCCCTAATGGAGGGCACCCCCCCTATTGGAGGTTTCCCGGGAGGGCGACGGACCCGACCGTGCGAAGAGGCACTCAAGCAACTCAACGCACAGGGTGAGCAGACCGTGGCCTGACCCCACGACTACACACACGCACAACCCGCATGCCACCCGGGAACGAACGGAGGGAACAACCTCGTTACTGCCCCCAGAATCACGGGGTCAAGGGCAAACCCAACCCCGTGGCAAGGCCGTAGCAGCGGAGCGCGAAGGAAGGCCCAGACCCACCAAAGGGACTGGACCCCCTGGAACGGGGGCCCGGAGAAGTCCATGATGCCAGCATCAAGACCCCACCAGGTGGGCACTTAGTGACCCCGCCCCCCACATCGCCAGCGTATTCGGACAAAGGCCCCTCAGCCGAGCGGGCCCTGTCCCCCCAATAGTACACCGCCTGGCACACTGACCCTGCAGAACAGGCAGTCAGCATGGCCGTAAGCACACAAAAAAGGTTAACCAACGGAAGCAGGCAGCGCACGGGGGAAAAAACCAGGCAACAGGCTGTAACCTGAGCCTGGAGCACTGCGGACGAGACAGGCGCCAAAGGAGTCAGCTGAAAACATCCGTCCCGGCGGAAGGGGCGTATGCTGGCGTTGTTGCATGACCAAGCCTCCATTTAAAAAAAAAACACCCAGAGGGGTTGAGGCAGAGAAGGCTGACACGATTGGCAGACGTCATGAACGTGCAGGGGCACCCTCAACCGGGTAACCCGGGAGTTGACACTGCTCCAACACACCAGGGAATCAACCACCTTGGTGTTACCCAATGCGGTGGTTGTTCCTATAACCCCTCAAGAAAAAACTCCAAAACACACCTGCGGGTATACACCGGCTATACCGCAGTACAAGTGTTTCAGTTTTCAAAAAAGGGTTAACCCAGGCCTACGGGTCGACGAAACATTACTTCGGACCGGGCCCGGCGATACGGGAAGCACAGGGTCACCAGAGGAGGTCAAAGACCACCCCAACAGGCCCCTCTTCGCCATGCGTGAGAGAGGAGCGAAAAGAATGGAGAACCAGCCCCAAGCACACCGTACTTGGTATTCCCAGGCGGTCTCCCAACCAAGTACCAGTGCATGTGAGCGGATCGGAGCGTGCGCGGGGCGCGGAGCGGCCGGTTTTGACGTGAGCGAGGAGTGGGTTTTAAAATGAGTCGGCGCGACGTCCGGAGCGAGAGTTCTCCTCCGCTCCAATCCACTCCAGGCCGCTCACAGTGGTTTAACACTGTTGATGTAATATATACATGCAGTACAATGTCAAAGCAACAGATGGCGATGTACAAACATGAAGGCCATTTTCAACCAATGAGAAGGGTTCAGGCTTCGTCACTGTAGAGACGCCCACCATAGATATCTATGACGCCCACACTCACTCTCCTGTTAGAAAAGGTATCGACGCCATTGTTGTTGACGTTAGCTTACATGCTAACGTTAATGGCAGCGACCATAGCATTGTGGCTCGGCTAGCCTATCATCGCTTAATAGAACTAGTGAATGGATAAACAACGTTATTTAACATTGCAGAATGGCTACAATTACAATGCGGCTCAATACAAACAATTGTTAAGGGGCCCAGGGGGTGTAGACTGTTGTAGTTTGAGCTCATTTACACCATGCTCCAAAAAAGAAAAAGAAAAACTGCCGAGCGATCTGGCGCGGGGAGCGGGGAGCGCTCGATTCAAGGTGAGTGGGGAGCGAGCGGAGAGCGACTTGGGGGCGGGGTCAACATGAGCGATTAGCGGAGCGGACCAAGCTTTAAAGAGCGAAGAGCGGATTTCTCGGCCGCGCCGATCCGCTCACGTGGTCTGCCAAGTACTAACCAGGACCAATCTGCGTAGCGGCCGAGATCTGACGAGATCGAGCGTGTATAGGTTGGCATGGCCGTAAGCCATTACGACAGTGCAGAGTACAAAATGTACCCAACCAGGGTCTCCATAGCGCTTAACCCTGTGACACCCGGACCGACCTGGCATTTTCCCCCTGAAAAAGCCCAAGTCCCTCAGGGTACCAGAACAGCAGATCTGCATCCCCGGCGGACAACGGGTTTAACTGATCCGGACCAGCGTGACCAGAACCAGTCCCGTGCCCTAACCACGCCGACATGCCTACTCCAGGAGAAGGGGCAGATATGCGTGTTGATCTTAAACATAAAAAGAAGGCGCCACCCAGACGTTTGGGGGCGAACCGCGCCCGGTGGCCCACCCCCAGGGCGTGAGACCCCTCTACATATGTTCAGATACATTCCGTCATCATCCCCCAGATATAAACGAGAATCCGTCGACAACCAAAACAGGTCGTCGGAAGAGGAAGAACCTCCATCCCAGTTGCTTTATAAAAACGCCATTTTAACCTCAAGCAACCAAGGCGTGCCAGTCATTCGCCTGATTACAGAACACCCCGAGCTAGCACTATACGTGCGTCGGGACACAACCACATCAATGAACAGGCTATTTAGACCTGTCATTGAATCCCCAAGGCGCCCAGGGGAACGACAAGAGGGGTGTGATGCTTCCTAACTCCAACTCTTCTTAATAGAAAAGAAGGAAGCACCAACAGCATGTATCCCAGTCTACACAGCCGGGGGTAAGAATTGTTCAAATTTTTACATCCCACCACCCTCCCATAGGGAGGAGACGGAAATCCCCAGAGAGACTTCCCACGCAAGCTGTACAGATTGAAAAGAATATATTGCACCTTGAGCCATGTAAAAGTTTGGTTTTAGGGCTCTCCGGGGAGGAGGCACTGAACCCATACACACTCAATAATCAAATTGAATCGAATACACACACAATAGAGTAGGACTCCTTCTTGAGGTTCCACTCACCTTGACAATCTGAGGAGGAGGCTCTGTACTCTGAGGAGGCTCCCTCACATGGAAGGAGAGTCCCAACTCACAGAAGGCCCGAATAGGAGCTTCGTGAGGAGGAGCCCTGACCACCCCCCGAAACAGATCCATCATAAGGACCTGAACAGCACACGGAAGTCCTACCAACAGAGACGCGCACAGTGACGTACTCTATGGCGGGGGAATTTCTGCGGTGCACACGCCCAATATTCCAGGGCGTGGGACCAGGAAACTCCCCCCCCCCCCCCCCCCCCCCTCACCCTGTAACGTGCCGAACCGCAACGTGACAGGAACCTTGAAAGACAGGTGGGTTTACCCCTGACCAACAGAAAAAGGGTGAGAAAAGGTTACCAGTTCACCCCTTTATGACCCCACACCCATGATACGATGTAATGACAAAAAAGAGTATGACGCAGTCATAGTCAGCTCCATGAAGCGTCTAACAGCTTCACACAGCGCATGTGCCAACCTGCTATCTGATTTTTACTAAGGAAAAAACACAGAATAGAGAGGGCCCTCTCAAGAGCCCCGGTATCAGACTTACACATGTGCTTCTGTGGCCAGCCCAACCCAGTTGTAGGTCACACGACACACACAACCCATTATCACCTACAAAAAATGGCAAAAACACTCTACAGAGGAACGCCGTTTTTCATAATGAGAGAATACACAATTCTCGATTAGTATCGGCCACAGGCCTTGCTAAGCACACACGAAAAAGTGACCAAACAATCTTTTCTGTAGGAAAATAAAGTTTCTCAAGCAGTTAGCACAACCCCAACAACTAAGCTAAGGGTTACATCGTATCCCTACCACACAGTGACACAATATAGTGTAACAACATGTCTGAGAGGAGGATGAAGAAGTCCCCAGGGAACCGGGGGGAAACACAACCCTCCTACTTTACCCTTAATACGGCCAGTTAAACAGGTAAACCTGTCAATATGTGAACACACTGTTCATTGTCATTACAGGCTGAGAAAAGAATCATTCTTTACTCATATGTCACTAAGCATAGCTTTATAGATTAGTTTAACCCCCTTAGTTGTGAGTACACGGTACATGAACACACAATGTGTCTCAACACAACAAACCAGATCATTTTCACATCTGTAACAATAACCCGATTTGCATGGAGACCAGTGACAAGACAATTCACACATAACTTGCGTTGTATCCTAAATGTAGTGCAGCAACACTCGTTTTGGAAAACATCGTTATTTACAAAACATTTAGAAGGGAAAGCAAGAAGAAGTGTTCAAGGTCTGGTCAGGACCTTGCCTACCGGGAGCGCAGATCAAGCGAATTGCAGTCTCCAACATGGCACCGAAGTTTGACGACACGGGCAGCTCGCTGCTCCAACCCGCCGCTACGGTGCTCCTTGTTGACGCAGTCCTCGCCGGCCTGGCTCAGGGCAGGTTCGACGAACATCCTCTGTCAAAGATGACGTCGTAGTCAAGAGTGTTTAAAACATGTTATAGTCACAGCACGTTCAACAGTGTAGCATTAAGCTAACGGCCGCTCTCCAGCAACCTCCACTGTGGTGTGCACCCATGAAGAGGTAAATGAATAAATGAACTAAAACTCCACCAACACACTGCAGAATGGGCTAGCCCATACACACAATGTCAAGGGGATGCAGACCAGAGAAACACCAGTCCCGCACACCATTCATAGATTCACAAAAAGCACACCAGCCCTAGGCCTCAGCCCATTCACCCATGAAAAAGGTAAACAAGCCCCCGTCAAAACTCCCAACAGTAGACACCGATTGACCGTCAGCATGAATGGTTAAGAGGAGGGAAGACCTTTTTAAAAAGACAGCCCTCAGCGGGGAATCAAAAGAACAGTAACCCAGCATCGTAGCATAGCATTAGCCGCAGGCTCCAGGATAGCCGGGAAAACGACAACGTTTACCCAGATATCCTGCCCCTTGCGCCAATACACAACTCGGTTGTCTCACGGGACAACGAGCAGTATCACTAACGCCAGCATTGTTATGCCTAGTGGCGCAAGCCCTACCTGGGCGCGACCTAGCCACGACAGCTAGCCGCCACGCGACGTCCCTCGATCCGCTGTCAGAAGACGAGGAAACCCCAGGACAGGCCCGATGCGCTGTCAGAACGTGCCGAGAAGATTCCAGGGGCTGGAAAATCTCTGGCGAAAACCCAACATTGTTCAATTTCTCTCTGCATTTCATAACAACTAGTTACATGGAGTGCACTGCAACGTCCATGATGGAAATGAAAAAAAGAGGAAGGGCGAGTATGACCATGTCCGGTGTCTTATAGGGGGACACTGGGGCGGGCCTGGTCAAGTGCATGGGTGCATTGTTTTGGTTAATGAAGTACAGTAGGTACTGGAGATAGGGGTATATCTTGGTATGGTGAAGAGCGAGACGCGATTGGCCAGTACGCTATATAACACACCAACACTTTGCTGTGTCAATTGTTGTTCCATGTTTTAGATTAATACTTCCTAAAGGTCAGTGAAGTCCACGACCACAACACTAGAGGGAGTTCCACAAATCATGGTCAACCCAGATTCAGCTCAAACAAGGGACTAAGCACGTTTCGCAATTATGCCACAATAATGTGGAACACCCTACCCACAGCTGTAAATTAATGTGAATCCCTACCCTCCTTCAAAACCGCTCTCAAAGAGCACCTACGGGTGGCTGCAATTAGAAACTGGCCCTGGTAAATGTCAAAATCCCCCACCCACCCAACCCCCTCCTAAATAAGAACAACATTCTATTTGTTCACTTGCTTTAATAGGCGAAATGACAATAATCAAACAAGTCATGAGCCGGGGGAAACGTGTGTCTGTTTACATCATAGCAGTAGTCTAACTACTTCCCTTTCCGGTGCGTGCACCAATATGTAACCGGAGTGCAATATTCCCTATCTCCTCCCGAGTCTTTAACACGACTACAATAAAGGCTAAAATAAAACAATCCTAGAATAGTAACACTGCAACAGCAAACAGTAAACAGCAGAGTCAAGTGCACCAGTTGCGAACCGGCGGGGCAGAGGCGGGCCGTGTCCAGCGCTGAGGAGAGCTTGCCGACGGCGGTGCAGGTGGCAGGCCGGACCGAGGCCCCGTCACGGGCAACCCAGAGCTGCGTGTGAGGCCAGGCAGCCGAGGAATGACGACGGGCACTGGCGCGGCGACGCGGACTGGCAGATCATCATAGATCGATCGGGGCGGAAGCCGGTCATCGCGAACCGGGCAGAACTTGCGCAGGAATCTCCTGTTCCGAAGCGTGACCCTGCCGGAGCCGTCAATCTTGACCACATACTGATCGTGCTGACGCACCTCCACGACGCAGCCCATCCTGTCCCACTTGTTGGGGTGGAGCCCTGTCTGGTTCTGCACATGGACCAAGTCCCCCACTACGAGCGGAGGGATTTGATTTGATTTTATTAGGGATCCCCATTAGCTGGTGCGATAGCAACCAGCTAGTCTTCCTGGGGTCCACACACAAAGAAACACAAAAACAATCACCATTGCAAAAAACTAAATTATTAAAAGTCAGTACACACAATGCATAATGAACCTACTGTAACAATTAATATAGCTAAAATTACATTAGTGTAAAACAAAAACAAAAAACCACTTTACAGTGTTAAAAACAATTTAAAAACAATTTAAGATTCTTTTAAAAAGTGAATCTACTGTAAATGCAGCAGAGGTTCCGAGGCAGGCCATTCCACAGAGTTAATGCTCTAAAAATAAAAGATCTCCCCAGAGCGCTGGTTCTAGGACCTGGCAATTCAAGCTGCCCACTACTGGAACCTCTAGTGTAATGCTCGTGCACAGTATTACTAAAAACAATCTGATTATGTATAAAAACAGGAGTCTTACTGCTCATGACCAACTTGAACAGCACAAGTATATTAAAAGACAATCTATTTTCAACGTTAAGCCAAGAGAGGCGGGCATGCATACGGCTCACATTAGACCTTAGTGAGCAGCCCAGTACCAACCGTGCTGCCCTGTTCTGGACCACCTGGAGCTTCCTGAGGTCACCACTGGCAGCAGATGACCACATCGCAGAGCAATAGTCAAGATGACATAAAACTAAACTTTGCACTATCTGACATAAAAGGGGACGGGCAACAAAAGAAGCACATTTCCTGGAAATACCAATTGCTCTTCCCATTTTTAAAACAATATAATTAATATGCTGAGACCAAGACAGAGTGCAATCCAGCATCACTCCAAGGAGTTTAGTACTTTCAACTTGTTGAACTGCTGAATTACACAAGTTTAAATGAAGCTTTGGATTTGTAGATAACCTGTGCCTTGTTCCCAGCACAATACATTTAGTCTTGGAGATATTAAGGACAAGTCTATTACATACTACCCAGTCATGCACAACTTTAAGTTCTCTACTCAAAACTTCATTAAGTACATTGCATGATGGTGCCGCGTAATACAATGTTGAATCATCTGCATAAAGAACTGTTGTAGCACATTGAGGGAGGCGTTTAGTGTGCTCTGCCCAGGTGCTCGCTGTGCGGATGTGGCGTTTGCGGAGGGCCTCCTCCCTCGCTGTCAGCGTCTCGCGCCAAGTCTCATCCGGCCTGTACTTTCCGAGGGCAATCGGGATGAAATCACGTATCGGGTGGCCGAACACGCACATGGCCGGGGAAATCTTCGTGTCTGGGTCAGGCGTATTGCGGTATTGCAGAATCGCCCTTTGCACAGCATCGGTGTCGAGGTCGCCCTTCGGGCCAGTGTTGTCGGTGATCAGCCGTTTCATGGTCTTCACCCCAATCTCCACACGGCAGTTGCTGTGGGGGAACGCCACTGATGAAAGGCAGTGGTGGACGCCCCATCTTCGCAGGAAAGACCTGGTCTCGGCAGAGGTGAACTCAGGCCCCCCGTCTGACGAGAGCTCTTCAGGCGTCCCGTATGTCACAAAGGCGCGACGTAAGTGGCATATGAGGTCGGGAGCGCCGCCTGATGTCCTTGAGACAATCGGCCAGTTCGAGTAACGGTCCACCGTCACGAGGTAGTGTACCCCCCTGTGCATGAAAAAGTCAGAACACACCGCCTGGAATGGGTAAACGGCGGGGATGGGCAGGGTCGGTGGGGCCCCAGGTTGCGAGGGCGCCATCCGGTGGCACTGCTTGCAGCTGTTCCGAGCGGCGCTGATGTCGGCTGACATGCCCGGCCAGAACACAGAGGATTCCGCGCGAGCCGTCATCATCGAGACGCCCTGGTGTGCAGCATGGAGGGCGCTCAGTACCTCACCTCGTAGTGAAGGCGGTATGATCACCCTGTCCTTGAACAGGACCACCCAGTGGATGTGATGTCCTCACGGTACTGGTGGAAGCCGCGAATCGCCTCCGGCATCCCGACCCTTGACTCAGGAAAGCCATCAGCCACCATCTCCTTCAACGCGCGCATATCGCCGTCGCTGCTAGTGGCATCCCTGACACGATCCCATGTCACAGACCGTAATGACTCCATCCCCGCGGCGCACCACGTCAGGTCACCATCCTCAATGTCGCTGTCGTCCTCCGGCTCAGCTCGGCGCAGGAGAGACAGCACGTCGGTGTGCATGCTGGGCGAGAGGTGGGTCACCTCGGTGGCGCTGTCGTCTGGAAGGTTCATGAGTGACGGCCGCGAGGTGCCGACCGGCCTGCGGGACATGGCATCTGCCGCCTTGTTCTTCATGCCCGGGACATGGACGATGCGGAAGCGATACCGCAGGGTCTTCTCCTTGAGGTTCCTGAGGCGGGGGTTGGGTATGTCGTCAAGTGCTCTGTCCGCAAGGAGTTTCAGTAACGGCTTGTGATCGACTGCCACAATCAAGTTCTCGCAGCCCAGTACAAAGTAGCGCGCCTTGTCTAGGGCGTCTGCAACCGCGAGGGCCTCGCCCTCCACAGGCGCGTATCTGGACTCCGCTGCGTGCGTGAACCTGCTGCCGACTAGGGTGATCTTCCACCCATCGGTGCAGCAGAAAGGTCTAACTGGTGTGCACAGGCAGTGCTTCTGAAACAACCAAAATCCGATGCCTTCCTTCAACCAGTCTGTGGCAAGGCATGTCGGCCTTGTCGAAGATGCGGACACCGCGCTCGATCTCCTGGACAATCATGTCCTTCGACTCGCAGAATATCTCCTCCAACTCTGGGGACCACTCGAAGCGCGCTCCGCTCTGCAGGAGTGTCCGGAACGGCAGCATACGTTTGGCCATACTGAAGGCGTAGGCCACTTGGTTGACAAGCCCAAACCATGATCTGACGTCAGTGATGTTGCGTGGACGTGAAAAGTCGTGGATCGCCTCCAGGTAGCAGCCGCACGGTCGTACACTGTCCATGGTGATCGTGAAGTCCGCAAAGTCTACCGTGGACGCGCCGAAGATGAACTTCTCCGGGTTGAGGATGATTCCGTTCCTGCCGCACACATCCAGCCATTCTATCGCCTGGAAGTAACTCTCCTCGATCGTGTCAGCCCACAGCAGTGTGTCATCCACGCATTTGGTTTTGTTACCAATGTCCGCAACCACCTCGTCATACCGTCGTGAGTAACCATCCCCCGATGCCATGTACCCCTGCGGGGCCGAGAGGTATCGGTAGCGCCCCCACGGAGTGATGAACGTTGTCTTGTGGCGGTCATCTCTGTGCAGTGGGACGCTGTGATAGCCGTTCCACGCGTCGAACGCGGTTTTCCGTTTCCCGCTCGGCACGCGTCTCGCCTGGTGGAATGGGGACTGCGTGTGGTGGGTTTCGCGGAACGCATGCTTGTTGAGCGCCTGGAAATCAACTGTGCGTCGCGGTTTGCCGTTCTTCTTCGCACAGATCACCATGCGGTGACACCACGTCACCGGTGTACCAACAGGTACCTCTTCCAACACCCCAAGGCGAACGTCCTGGTCGAGGGCCGCCTTCACCTCATCCTGCCAGTGTATGGCTACGGGGATGGGGGTGTGATGGGCGACCGGCGTCGCGTTCTCGTCGAGCATGAGACGGAGCGGCGGGCCAGACATTCTTGGTAGGGGCTGGTGGGGGCATGTATTGAATGTGCTTTGAGCGTATGCCTTGAGTAGGTGCTCGCGTAGGGCCTCCCTGTTAGCTTCCGTCGCCGGCATGGGGAGCGTGGTCGACCTAGCTGGCGGCTCCGCACGCTGCGGGCAGTCGCATAGTCCTGAGGTCGCCAGATTCACCTCCCCAAGCGTTGGGAAACTGTCGGAGATCATACCCAGATCCACGCAGGCTGAGCGGGAGAGGAATATGCGATCGGACGAGTCCGTCACATACGCGATTTGGCGCGTCTCCAACCTCCGAGCGTCGTTGCTGTCACCGGAGAATCTGACCACCGCGGCGCCGAGTATCCGAATGCCTTCGTTGTTCGCCGCCTTCATGGTCATGGACACGGGAATGAGGTCTTCCGTACCTTTATCCCGATCAGGCAGCTCTGGCACCCCGTGTCGGCCATGGCGGGCAGGGTTACCGTGCGGGTGCGTTTCGGGAGGTCGAAGCCCAGTGCTCTGTAATCCTCACGCTTGGCAGTGAGGGAGAGGCTAATGTAGGGCTGCGGGTTGGATGTGCGCTTCATCCACTTGTCACACATATCGTCGTATAGGTGGTGAGCGAGGGGGAGCGTGTGTAGCTGGTCGCCCGCGCTGGCCACGGTGAGCGTGCATAGCTCGACAAAGGCTGCCGTCTGCTCGTCGGACACCTCGTTTGTCCTCTCGAACGGGGGCTTATCCGACCGACCACCCAGGCAGACCTTCTCAAGGTGGTTTTGGCGGCCACATTTCCGGCACGTCTTGCCATATCCGGGGCACTCGTCGCGCCTGGCGCGCCACGGGGGCATTTTGCCGTGGCCCATCCCGCCACAGTAAACGCACGTTCCTTCGGGCTTGACCTTCGGTGTCTCAGGCCTGGTAGCCCCTCTGGTACGGAGATCCTGCTGTTTCCCCCGACGGTATGATCTACTGACCATATCCGTGCTCTGGGGGTCGAGTAGGCACGACGCTGAGCGCTTTCCAGACTCCTTTGCTTCGATGTATTCTATCATGTCCCTTAACGGAATATTCTGGTTCCTTTCACCAAGCAGGTCGAGCTGTATTTCCTGGTCCGCGATGCCGCGGGCGATCACGTCACGTAGTATTTCCTCTGTGAAGTCGTTGACTTGATCGCACCCTGTACAGTTCATCTCGTATTTGCATGTGTCCGCCTGCCCTTTCAAGCGGGCGTGGAACGACCGGATGGGCTCCTCGTGTCCCTGTCGCATGTTAGACAGGGCCACTCGGGCTACCATGATATTCTCCGTGCGGACGGCGAGCGTCTTCATGGCCGCGAGGACATCTCTCTCATCACTGTCCACCAAGCTCCTGCCCTCCGAGCGAGTGAGGTCCTTCCTCAGATCCTCCTCGCAGCACTCTAGAAGCTGTGTGACAACATCGGGTCCGACGAGTTTGGTGCCCCTCTTATACTCGCCCCAGCGGGTTATAAAGTATGACCAAGTCTCGGCTGTCCCGGCTAGTGCTATAGAGGGGCGCCTGAGCTTCTCCATTTTGGTATTAGCCCTCGGCGTCCTGGAGGCTGCAGCATGTTCCGTTGCATGTAGGTTTAGCATAGCCACTACCACTGCTACCTCCTTATGTTCAGCTACATATTCACAATCCTCGACAGGGCATTCAACTTGCACAGACGTCATTGGCACTGTATTCCCAGTAGCTCCACGAAATTAGCAAAGTAGATTTATCTACCAGTTTTGTCCTGCAGGTGGCACCGTTTGTATACAGATTCCCGGGTGGCGTTAGTTGCCGACGTCTCCGTGATCTGTTCGTGTATATACAGATCCCCGGGTGGCATTATTTACTGCCGTCTCCGTGATCTGTTCGTGTACATGTGTCCTCCTTCTTGCTGGCAATCTTCACTTGGCTGAGCTCATTTGTTTGATTATAAATAAGAACAACATTCTATTTGTTCACTTGCTTTAATAGGCGAAATGACAATAATCAAACAAGTCATGAGCCGGGGGAAACGTGTGTCTGTTTACATCATAGCAGTAGTCTAACTACTTCCCTTTCCGGTGCGTGCACCAATATGTAACCGGAGTGCAATATTCCCTACCTCCAATGTACGGTTTCTTCCCCTTCGGATGTATATATTTGTTTATGATCTCTTTTTCTTACACAGTACCGTATATCTGTATGTCTTGTGTTATGTGTGTCATGTGCCCTGATCAGGCGTTCCTAGTGTGATGTGTCATGTCTAGATGTAGTCCTCTGTCCTAGTGTGTAGTCCCCATTGTTTTTCCCCAGGTGTATCCAATTACCATTAACCCAGGTGTGTGTCGTCTCGTCATCCCCTTGTGTATAAGTAGTCTGTCATCCCTTCCGTCTGGTGCTGATCCTGTCTGTTGAGAATGGAGGACCCTTATGTAAACAAGACAAAAGTATTTTTCTGGTCTTCATCCTCTTAGCAGTTGTTAGTATTGAACTGTACTGTATTGTACCCATTCTGCAATATGTTGATAAAGTTTTCAATCAATCAATTAGCTTCCCAACCACTATGTCACCATTGTTGATATAACACATGTGGATTTACAGTCTGGGTCAGTTGAGACTGGTAATATACGCAGCTCTCCTGAGCGATAGTGGCTCAGGGGGTAGAGCAGTCGTCTGATAGTCAGAAGATTTCAAGATTCAAGAGTTTATTCATCACATACATACCAGGGCATACAGTGAAATGTGGTTGGCCATCCCCGCTACGATTGTGGAATAAAACAATAGTAATAGTAGTCATAAAATAAGATAACTAGAATATACATGATAAATAGACATGTTAATAAATCGCTTAAAGGCACTGGATCCTATGTACACTCTAGTTTTTCTTCTATGTCCCTGTCACGTACGTGGGTTGTTCATTATCATTATTGCCATATATTTTAACACCATGTAACATCAGGGTAATATATTATTTGTGTTGTTTTCTATGTGTGGTGTTGTGTCATCTCCTAATCGCCTGTTTCTGTTTCCGCAGATGCCACTCATCTCCCTGATTGGATTGGTTGCACCTGATTGGTGCATCTTCAGGCAGGCAGTGGAGATGGGTGGTTAAATGAGTGGGAGGTGACACACATCGGGGCGCCTCATTCTCTGTCAGTTGCCAGTGATCAGAGGATTGGGAGGTTGCCATTGATTTGACCACTGTGTGTGGATACTCTGTGCTTTGTTTGCCACTGTGTGTGGACTTACCAGTAGCAGGATATATATATATATTGTTGTTGTGGGCCTTAGAGCCATATTCCTTCCTGCTTGGAAGTAAGTATCTATATATATATATATATCTATTTGTATTGCTCTGGTGCTAAGGAATATACTATATATTATATCATATCCTATTATATTATATTATTAGTGTATATATTATTGGCCTTTGCACCATCTCCCTCCATCAAGGGGAATATACTGTAGTGCTCTATGGCTGGGTGGTTCCCAGTGTTTACCTTATATTTTGCTTAGTGTTTGTTTGGTCGTATTTATATATTGCCTGTTTGTTCTCCAATTACCCTTTGCCCTTTGTGTGTGCTGTGGGTTTCAATCCCCACTATAATAAATATTATTTCCCCTTTGGGAACAGTGGGTTTAAATCCCCGCTATAATAAATATCATTTACTATTTGGAACAACGCCTTGTGTTTATTTTCTTACCTGCCTGGGACCGTGCTTATAGCACTACTGGAGGGGCTGGTTTTCACATACAGCCCGCTTCAGCTTATATTTTATAATGTCATTAGACATTACTATGTGACAGTCCCTATGCTATACTTGCTGTTACTAACTACTATGCAACAATCACAACAAGTTATTTTCTTAAAGTGTCCTTTTCTTGTGTGTTTAAACTGACTTATGGGGCGTTTGTGTGTGTTCGAGTGCAGAATGTTGTGTTGTGTGTGTGTGTTCATGTATGTTTGTGTGTGGAGAGATCATTGTTAATTGTTCTGATGGCCTGAGGGAAGAAGCTGAGCCTAGTCTCTCTGTTCTTGTTGCGCGCTTGCCTGACCACAGCAGCTTGAACAGGCTGTTGTTGGGGTGGTGAGGGTCCTTCATTATTCTGCAGGCTTTGGATTTGCACATCCTATTGTATAAGTCATGCAGGGGTGGTAGTGCAATACCCGTAGTCCATTCTGCTGAGCGCACCACTCTCTATAGGGCCTTCCTATCCTGGGCCATGCTGTTTCCAAACCAGGCAGTGATGTTCCCAGTCAGAATGCTCTCTAGAGCAAGACACTTAACCCCTAATTGCTCCCGATGTGCAGGTTGGCACCTTGCATGGTTGCCTCTGCCGTCGGTGTGTGAGTGAATGGGTCAAATGTGAGGAACAGAAATTGTAAAGTGCTTTGGATAAAAGCGCTATATAAATGCACCATTTACCATTTTTTTTTTATTCTTGTTTCCATCATCTACCCAGTAAAATGAGTGAAAATAACAGCACAGTGCTGTTAGGGAGATTGTTAAGCCTTGGCGCAGGTCTGCACTGCCCTCAATGCACTAGAATAATTCTGAGCTGATTCTAAATTCCAACATCCCTCTTGAAAGTAATTCTGCCCATAAGCCTGAGAAATTAGAACATTGTCTCGTGAGACATATTTAAGTCCCACTCTTGCATGTATCATTCAGCAATTTATACAAACAATCCAAACAATAATTTTGATAATATATTATTGGATTCTGTACAAGTGGTGTGCTCAGGTTATTTGGACCTAAGGAATTGATCATATTCACACATCAGCCATTTTTCCTCTTATGTCGTGCTCAGGATCCCACCCAAGGTGAACATGACATGACATGAAGATGAACATGAACCCAACCTGAGCATGACATGAGAGCCAAACGGTGTGAATATGGTCACTTGTGTTCCTACTTGCCTGTGGGGGAGGGGAGGCAGCGTGAGGGGAACGGTGTTGGAGGGGCTCGCATCATGTGTCACACAACGTGACATTCCTGTGCCACATCTGGCTGCTTTCATCTTCTTCGTAACATTGCCCAATGGGTGTGTGTGCCTGCACTGTTGTTGTCACAAAACAAACACAAACAGGAGGGGCGGGGGTGTTTGGAAGAGGGTAGAAGTTAATAGCTTTACTTTTTCCATAAAAGGAGTGTTTGATCAAATAAAACGGTTTTGTTATTTTTCCCCATCTGTGTTGCTCCTTTCTATTATCTGAACTAATCTCCCCTCTGAAGTTTTATAGGCCTGCCTAGATTGACCATGCATGCACGCACACGCATGCACACACACACACACCTCTGTCCTTGACCTAACTGGAACTGACACAGAGCGACAACACTTACCCAGGCCCCCTAATGTACTACCTGCTCTTTCCCTCTGTCTCCTCTTTCTTCTTCCTCTTTCCTCTATCGTATCGCTCTCTCCTATCTTTTCTCCCTCTCTCCTCTCTTTTCTCTTTTTCTCTTCTTTTCTATCTTTCTCTCTCTCCTCTCTTGATTGATTGATTGAAAACTTTATTAACAGATTGCAGAATGGGTACAATACAGTACAGCTCAATACACACAATTGTTAAGGGGATGCAGACCAGAGAAAGACTTTCGTCTTGTTTACATCAGGGTCCCCCATTTTCAATTCATCAGGACATATATGACATACTTGACATACAGATAGTCAGTACTGCTACATCTATACATTTATGACATACCAGATTTGCAAATACAGTACTGTTTGTGATACAGAAGGAGTCAAGAAAAGGGAGTATATACATTTGACGTAGAAACTGTACATTGGAGGAGGTTGGGTGGGGGGGGTTGAGTACATTGGGATATTGACAACCATACTGGGTAATTTACATTGGAGGTGGTTGGGGGGGGGGGGAACACTGTATAAACAAGCAAAACTGTACATTCAGGGGGAGGGGGGGGGGGAGACACTGTACAAACAAGCAAAATTGTACATTGGACTATTGACAAAACCATACTAGGTAAATGACTGTACATTGGAGGGGGTTGGGTTAGGATATTTACAGGGGCCAGTTTTGAATTGCAGTCTCCCGTAGGTGTCCCTTGAGAGAGGTTTTGAAAGTGGGTAGTGATCCACATTCCTTTACAGCTTTGGGTAGGGCGTTCCACATTGATGTGGCATAATTGCGAAACGTGTTTAGTCCCTTGTTTGAGCCGAATCTGGGTTTAACATGATTTGTGGAGCTCCCTCTGGTGTTGTGATCGTGGTATTCACTGACCTTTGGGAAGTATTTTGACATGTACATGGGTACCTTGGTCGTGTAGTGTATCTTGTAGACCAGGCCCATTGCAAGTTGCTGTACTCTGTCGTCTACTCTAAGCCATCCTAGGTTGTCAAAGTGGGCAGGGGTGAGGTGGGTTCTAGGAGTAAGGTCAAGCAGTAGTCTGACCAGTTTGTTTTGAGATGTTTGTAATTTTGTTTTTAGCGCCTTTGAGGTGCTTTGGTACCATGAGGTGCAAGCATAGTCGTAGTACCCCTGAATGAGTGCTCCTGTTAGAGTCTTCAGGGTATTCTTGTTTACCAGAGAGGAGATCCGGTACAAGAATCGAGTTCGTTGGTTGACTTTTTTTATTACATTGGATGCCATTTTGTCACAGGAGAGATTAGCCTCTAGGATGGAACCCAGGTAGGTAATTTCATCTTTCCTTGTGACAATATTGTCACCCACTGTAACTGAGAAGCCGTTGGTCTTGCTGAGGGTCGGTCTCGCCATCTCCTCTCTCTTAATCCCCCTCGCTCTGCCAGGGTAATGAAGGCTGGCAGGCCACAGCCCCTCACTAATAGAAGCTAAATACCCGTCAAAGCTACAACCGCTCAGGGCTTTTTTGCTCTCTTGTTTTTACAAAAACAAACATCCGCCACAAAGCTGCCATTGTTTTTAATGATCCAGTAAACAAAATAGCCAACCTCAAATGGGGATCAAGATTCAAGATTCAAAAGGTTTATTTGTCACATACATACCAGGGCATACAGTGAAATGCGGGTGGCCATGCCCGCTTTGATTGTGCAATAATACAATAGTAAATAAAATAAGTAGAAGATAATAAAATAGACATGATAAAATAGACATGTTAAAAGTCCTGAGATAAATGCAATACAATGTTAGCTACGAATTAAGGCACTGGGTCCTATGTACACTACTATACAATATACAGTTTTACTCTATATCCCCATGCTATACTTGCTATTTCTAAACTATACTATACAAGAACCACAACAGTTCTTTCCTTAAAGGGACCTTTTTTTCCTCATTCCTTTAAAGTGTCCTTTTCATTGTGTTTAGAGTGACCGTTTGTGTGTGAGCGAGTGCAGAATGTGTGTTGTGTGTGTGTGTATGTGTGTGCTCACATGTGTAATTGTGTGTGGAGAGATCAGTGTTCAATGTTCTGATGGCCTGGGGGAAGAAGCTGAGCCTTAGGGGGCTTTCTCACTGCCATTCGGGGTCGAATCAGCTCCGCTCCGTCCTCGTTCCGTCCTTGGGTGCAAACTTCCCCCCTCCCTCTCCCCCCTCTAGTTTGCGTACACACTGCAGTCTTGGTGCGCTCTGGGTTTTGTTTACGGTTTGCGTTTTGAGCGTGTAAGCTGCTGTAGCGATGATGTCACGCTCTAATGTCAACACAGGAAGAATTTAACATACGGTGGTGGAAACTGGATGCTGATATAAAGAAACAAATAACCAATAAATATGAAGTTATATTTGAACCTCTGTTGTCAAGCCTTGTCAATATAACCCACCCCCCTTTTCTCACGAATGGAACTGGTGTCGTGGAGTCCGCTTTGAGCGTTTTCCAGGGTTAACGCTAAGCTAACGCTAGTTAGCTTAGCCTATTTATTACTAGTTAGCAGCTAACATTAGCCCTTCGCTCGCAGCAATTATATTGAATGTCATTGATCTACCGGTCGATCACGGCCGACTGGTTGGGCACCACTGGTCTAATAGAAATAAATGCATTCGAACAAGAAACCAATGTATAGTAGACATAGCAATGGCAAAAAAATTGCCAGGCCTAATGCGAGCCAGGGAAGTCTTGTGCTTGTAACGTGGCTTCATGTTTTCAGCCGTGAGGCTCAACATGCTTGTTTGGTTGAGGTCTGAACTCGCCAAATTGCCATGGGTATTGTCCAGTTGTTGCTGTATGTTTTTATCTGCCCAAAATTCAAGCAAGCATGAAAGCATTACAGTAATGACGTGTGTGTCAGCAAGTTGATACAGCAAGCCTCTCCCGTGTTTTGGTACAAGCTTGCACACGCCCCCCGCTCCCACTGGCGCGCACCCGGAATCACCTATTTCAGCGGTCCAGGTTTGGAGCGAATCAGCGTCCCCGGGGACGGGGGGAGCGTTCTCAGTAGGACGGACACACCCTTTTTGGGTGCGATCGGGCTGTGATTCGACCCCGAATGGTTAGTGAGAAAGCCCCCTAGCTACCAAGTTACAGTAATGCAATGTTAGAAAACAGATTGTAACCTAAATGGGCTTGCAAATCAACAGCATAGTGTCCTAGGTACCGTAATATTATTACCCTATTACCCTGCCTATAACTGTACCCCCCCCTCCCTCCCCCATGCTCATATGACACCCACATTTTCCCAAGGAGATCAATAAAGGAATATCTTATCTTATACAGTACAAAGCCTTGTAGGCCCCAGAATATCTGAGGTGCAGAATTACAACAAAATGTGTAGCATAAACAAATCACAACTTTGGCATCCCTTCTGTGAGCAGTAAATACCTATAAGCTATAAAAGATATGTCTTACATTCTGACTTCTGTTGTTTTCTAGAAATAACCTATTTTTCAAATGGTGAATTCCCATGGTCACATCTGTTTATACAAGAGATAATAAGTCAGGGTTTTGTGCAGACTCTCTCTTCTCGAGCACCTCTCTGAGGGAAGCTGCCATAGCAACATATTTTACTCATATTATTCAAATATCTCACTCTATACAGGATGCAGGACTCCCATAGACGAGCAATCCGTGTGATCCAGAGAATGCGCTACTTTGTGGCCAAGAAGAGATTTCAGGTATGACAATATTTTAAATAAAAAACTTTTTTTTTACCATATTAAGTCCCGTACATAGGTAAAGACAGAAGATGTTGTGAACTTTCAAATGAGGTATTACATGCACACATTTAATGATTTGGATTGGACGGTACAACGACTACAAGTACATTGGTTGTCCGGAAAAATTCTAAATGGACATACAGTACTACATGATTCTGATGATCTGAATGCTTCAATTATTAAGTGGTGTAAAAGTTTTTTATCTGTATTCATTCATATATTAGTACTGTAGTTTGACCTGTGCCATTAAGTGACACCATAAAACATGCATGCTTGGTATATCCTGCCATTGCCCTTGACCAAGGCATGGTCATTACAACTGGAGTTGGTCCCAAGCGCCATACTCTGCGCAATGCTCCTAAATAGAATATAATTTGTCATTTTCGATAAAAGTGTCAGCTAAATGACTGAGTGTGAATGTAAATGTAAATGTATTGCTCCCTTTTCTTTCCCATAAATGTTTCTTCTTCATCCTCTCTTGAATGTTGCCATTACCACATGTCCTTTGGTGTTAGTTGCATTGCTTTGGTGATTAGAAATGTTTAGATGTGTAGGCACATGGTTCAAACATACTGATGTAGTATTTGAGTTAACGCCGCTGGCGTGACAGATGCCAACACTCCAAACAGGACGGCCTCTCTCCTCATACTAGTGTCAATGTTTGTATGGTGAGATGGGGTGGTAACAAAACTCTGTGACAGTCAACTTAACACAACTGTCTGAATCACAGTTCAATAGTGCTTCTAGAGCTGCTGAGAGCCAAGCCAAACAACACCGGACAATGGCCACACTCTTCTCTCTTAGTCGTTTATTAGACTGTGTTCTGCAGTTGTGTTTGCCCTGGTGTCTGACTGTCTGAGTATGGTGTGTGTGTGTGTGTGTGTGTGTGTGTGTGTGTGTGTGTGTGTGTGTGTGTGTGTGTGTGTGTGTGTGTGTGTGTGTGTGTGTGTGTGTGTGTGTGTGTGTGTGTGTGTGTGTGTGTGTGTGTGTGTGTGTGTGTGTGTGTGTGTGTGTGTGTGTGTGTGTGTGTGTGTGTGTGTGTGTGTGTGTGTGTGTGTGTGTGTGTGTGTGTGTGTGTGTGTGTGTGTGTGTGTGTGTGTGTGTGTGTGTGTGCCTGTTTGTCTGTTTGTTTGTCTGCTTGACTGTCTGTATGTGTGTACTTCCTATCTGTCTGAGGGGGGATTTGTTGGGAGGGGGGGTGTATGTTTGTGTGTTTGCGATGTCTTTTTGTGTCCATTGTCTGATGTTGTTTGGCATTTAAAGGTGTGATAATGTTTTAAGACGTCAACTGACACATATGTCGTTATACATAATGCTTGTGGATTTGGTAGAATAATTAGGTAGGTCCATCAGAAGTTGTGTGTCACATCATACATGCTTTTCCAGCACACAGGAGTAGAGTAGAATGCCATTTGGTGTACATTGTAAAATAAATCATGTTGTGTCAACGTATATTTTCAAGTAACCATTTTGAATTGGCTAAATAGCAGCTGAATCAACTAAAATGTATTGAGTGAATATCAAATATTTTTTCTCATATTTAGTTGATTCAACAAAAAAAATCTAATGCAAAAAGGTCAACTAAATATGAGTCATGTCAACTTGATATTTATTCACTTTCTCCAAATAGCCTATTCAACTAAACAAAAATTACAGTGTAATAAGGGTACCTATCCTCACACATGATCACATGAGCATGCCAACACATTTTTCATTGATCGCTCTATACCTGATTAATCAAGCTAGCCAGCTACTCAATTGTACTGATTCTCAAAGTTGAGAGCGATGCACTGCTCTGTTGTTAAGTTGAGAGCGATGCACTGCTCTGTTGTTCTGTAAGGTAATTTAGAATTGAACTTTGTAAAGAAACTCAAAGTATTAAGAGCGATGCACTGCTCTGTTCAGACCCGGCGCCATGGGCGGGCATTGGGGGGCCGGGCCCGCCCACTGAGTCAGCTGTGCCCACCCTGGTATTTTTTTTTTTTTTTTGTCAATCAAAGTCGACTATCCAAATCCTTAGTCGGGGACAGC
Organism: Notolepis coatsorum; assembly: GCF_963971535.1. Classification (NCBI taxonomy): domain Eukaryota; kingdom Metazoa; phylum Chordata; class Actinopteri; order Aulopiformes; family Paralepididae; genus Notolepis; species Notolepis coatsorum. The sequence goes on from NC_140184.1 coordinate 39,391,339, forward strand.
CCTAGTGGGCACTGATGTCAACAACAACACTACTGAAGCTAGCACGGCACTCTGTGATAATTCGTTTTCTACCCTCAAGAACATCTTTACAGAACATCGCCTTAGTATGCTTCATCGACGCAAGGCCAATTTAATTCAGTTGGCATTTGAGAAGGACTTAACAAAAAAGTTCAGGAATGAGTGGAGGGGCAGTGTTTTAAGAAGATTTCACTCTGTCCCCAAACGCCGCTTGCCGCTCTACTAATGATGGTGAGTAGCCTGTGGAGGAATTTTGTTTGCTTTTTTATGCACCTTATTTTTGTCAGTTCAGTTCAGTTCGTCAGTGAATTCAGAAGTGTTGAATAAATGGAGACTTTTCAAAGATATAGAATAGAATAGAATAGAATAGAATAGAAATGTATTATCCTGAGGGAAATTTGACACTCCAAATCACTCAACATTAAACATTTAGACAGAACAAGTCACGAATAAGAATAACAAAACAAATGGCCTAAGAATAGAATAAAATAGAATAAAAATAGAATAAAAGATACAGTAAATAAATACAGTAAAAATCTACTGACGTCTACAGTAGGTGTAATATTGCACAGTGCTGTTTAAAAAGTAAGAGTCCAGGAAGATGGTAACTGTCACTCTGTGCTCAGTGATGCAGTGAGGCACAGTGATGCATTGTATAGTCTGATGGCTGTCGGAATGAAGGACTTCCTGTGCCGTTCAGTGCTGCATTTAGGTAGTGTGAGTCTAGCACTGAACATGCTCCTCCTGTCAGCCAAGTCTGTGTATAGTGGGTGGGAGGGGTTTTCTCTGATGGCCTGGAGCTTAGCAAGGCTCCTCCTCTCCGCCACCCTCGCTAGGGCGTCCAGCTCCACCCCAACCACGCTACTGGCCTTCCTGACCATCTTATCCAGGTTTGTGTCCCCTGCTCTCAGTCCGCTGCCCCAGCAGGTCTGTTATATATATCCGTTCAGTCTGTTTTTGTATAAGTGAATGTTCTTAAGATAGAGAGAAATTTGATTTTTCAATTGCCTCTCTGCTGTTTAGTTCAGCACCGTGGGCAGCGCCAAGCAAGCCACAGCGCCGTTTTCCCAGCTGAAACGTATAAAAGGGAACCTGTGTTGAAAAACCATTGTGCCCCCCCGAGAACATTTTATGCCCCCCCACTAATTTGTTTCTGCAGCCTGGTCTGGCTCTGTTGTTCTATTAAGTGTTATGAGCGATGCTCTGTTGTAAATGTTATTGTATATTTTTATTGAACTATTTTATCACACTTTTTTACTCTGTCTATTCTATTTTATTATTTTTAGTATTGCACTTTTTTACTCTGTCTATTCTATTTTATTATTTGTATTACTGAATGAAACCGTAAACAGAGAGGCCTATTGGGATGTTAGATCCTAATGTGAAAAACTGTGATATACCTTACCTTGCTACCTCTCTATCTTTTATGCTCTATCTATGCTCGCTTATGCCTGTATTTTTTACTGCTGTGAAGCACTTTGAACTGCAATTTCTGTATGAAAAGTGCTATACAAATAAAGTTTATTATTATTATTTATTATGACAACGTGTTCAAGTCAAATCAAGAGTCAAGAGTCACTTTATTGTCCCATCAGCTGGTAAATTTGTCTTGGGCTTACACCCACTACAGCCACAGACACATACAGACATGACACAACACAACTGACTCCAAACAATACACAATATAAAAGATACAGTAAAGTACCTGCACAGCAGGATGTCTGGCAACACCACATTAGAATAGTATACACAAATAATATAATATTAATATTATAATATTATAGTATACACGATAATATAACAACCAAATATCCGTTTTTCGATAGTTGCCCTTTATCTGGCACTATTTAAAAGTTTAACTGAGATCGGAATAAAGGAGTTTTTAAACCTATTTAGTCCAGAGCGTGGAACTCTAAACCTCCTCCCGGAGGGCAGTAGCTCGTACTCGGCATGTAAGACATGGGAGGGGTCCGAGACTATTCTATTGGCTTGCCTTAGGCAGAGGTTACACCTTTCGTATCATCTTCGTATTGTTTTCTTATGCGTATCGCCGCGACGTCGTGCGCCTGAGTCACACTTTCGTTTTTTTTTCGTTTTTGTCAGCCAAGCACACTGATGTAGTACACTGCCAAAGCAGTAGGTGGCAGTAGGTGGCAAACATGAAGGCAATTTCAACCAATCAGAACGAATGTGCCAATACACTTCCTGGTGGAAGCTCCAGCAAAGAAATGTCAATAAGGCAGGCGCCTATGCCGCGCCACCATCTTGCTTGCTCACTCAATGCAGCAATTCTTTTTTCAGCAAAGCCTAATAAAAGTGCAATAAACAAAACGGATACATTCACTGTGTGTTCTGCCTGTCATTTGTTGATGAAACAAAACTAACATCAACACAAGTGACCACCAAGAGCAGATAGTTTAGTCTAAAAACGATCGGTAGCATTGTTAGCTGCATGCTAACGTCAATGGAGTATGCCATTATACAATATAGCATTGTGGCTAGAAGCTAACGTTAGCTCACGCTACTTAGCCAGCACGAAACTGATGATATCGCGAGCTATCAGTAGTTAGATAACATTAGAGACAACGCTGTGTGTATTAAACAAAGGTGAATAGATGACTGGGCCATTTTGTTTAATGCTTGTTAAGTTGAAAGAGGAACTCTGAGCTAACAGGGTCTGAATCCTGATAGCTCACGTTAGCCAGTTCATGCAATCGGTAATGCTAGCAGAATGAATGGATGTAAACTTTATTTAACATATTGCATATGGGTACAATACAATACGGCTCAATACAAACAATTGTTAAGGGAATGCAGACTGTTGTAGCTTGGACTGGGGTCCTTATAACAATAACTTGACAACACATGGTAGCTGAAGCTATTTGGGACACGGAGCTCTGTCCCAAACACACACACTGTACACAGGAAGGGCACGCAGATGGTATCTACTGCGCATGGGCGTTTTCGCAACAACTGCTCCGTGCTGACTACACGCTGTATTCCTGGCGTTTTTTTTGCGTATCTCCAAACGCAAACACAATTTTGCGTTTTAGCCGTATCCACAAAAAAACGCCAAAAAACGCGTTTCTGTGTAGATAGGACATGATACGTCGTCAAAAACGTATAAAAAAACGCCAGGAATACACTAGTCTAACCTCAGCCTTAGAGTAAGTAGCCTGTTCAAACATAGACTGCAGGGATGGGTGACCTTTCACCCCTATGATCTTCCATGCAGTCTGCATCAGACGGACCAGTTTGGACTTTAATTGTACAGACAGGTTACCAAACCAAGCTGTAATACCGTATCTGATGAGACTCTCTAATACAGATTGGTAGAAAAGTAACATACATGTTTGATCTACACCATGCACTCTAAGGCGACGTAGAAAGTGGAGTCATTGTTGTAGTCTGCTACACAGGCTATCTACATGCGTGTTCCAGGTTAGTGTGTTATCGACAAAAATCCCAAGATATTTATATGAAGAGACCTGTGAGATGGACTGTGTGTGGATGACCACAGGCCTGTGATCCCCAACACCTCTGGGGTCAAACACCATCTCCTCAGTCTTCTTAACATTTAAAACCAGACAGTTATTGTCGCACCAGTTTACAAACCTCTGGATTTCCAAATAATAAAAAAAAAAAGATCCCCTCCACTCAAAAAAAGGAGTGACAGGCAGGCCACGTGAGCGGATCGGCGCGGCCGAGAAATCCGCTCTTCGCTCATTAAAGCTTGGTCCGCTCCGCTAATCGCTCATGTTGACCCCGCCCCCAAGTCGCTCTCCGCTCGCTCCCCACTCACCTTGAATCGAGCGCTCCCCGCTCCCCGCGCCAGATCGCTCGGCAGTTTTTCTTTTTCTTTTTTGGAGCATGGTGTAAATGAGCTCAAACTACAACAGTCTACACCCCCTGGGCCCCTTAACAATTGTTTGTATTGAGCCGCATTGTAATTGTAGCCATTCTGCAATGTTAAATAACGTTGTTTATCCATTCACTAGCTCTACTAAGCGATGATAGGCTAGCCGAGCCACAATGCTATGGTCGCTGCCATTAACGTTAGCATGTAAGCTAACGTCAACAACAATGGCGTCGATACTTTTTTTAACAGGAGTGAGTGTGGGCGTCATAGATATCTATGGTGGGCGTCTCTACAGTGACGAAGCCTGAACCCTTCTCATTGGTTGAAAATGGCCTTCATGTTTGTACATCGCCATCTGTTGCTTTGGCATTGTACTGCATGTATATATTACATCAACAGTGTTAAACCACTGTGAGCGGCCTGGAGTGGATTGGAGCGGAGGAGAACTCTCGCTCCGGACGTCGCGCCGACTCATTTTAAAACCCACTCCTCGCTCACGTCAAAACGGCCCGCTCCGCGCCCCGCGCCGCTCACGCTCCGATCCGCTCACATGGCCTGGTGACAGGTTAACATGACATTGACTATACAGATTGTGACTATACTGGTCATGGGGTCATCAATATGTGTCCTTCGTTAGGCGTCATGTATGTGTACAGCAAATTATATGGTAATCCGGCCATAACTTTTCTAGATATCTTGTTCACAAACAGACAGCCAAAGAAGAGCAGGAAGAGATCTAGTGGAGTTTAACCGTCTGTAGTGTGATAGCAAAGGGTTAACCTTCTGTAGTGTGGTAGTGAAAGGGTTAACCCTTTGTTGTGTAGCAGTGAAAGGGTTAATCTTCTGTATTGTCACAGTGAAAGGGTTAACCATTTGGTAGTGCGGTAGTGAAAGGGTTAAACAATGACTCATATTTGTTACCTCTGCAGAGGAGGTTATGTTCTAATTTATTTATTTTTAACTCCACTAGATCTATTCCATATCTGTTGGACTATAATGAAATTGGTATGTGTTCTCCAACAAATAAAGATGTCATAATTTGAATTTATAAGAAAAGAAAATGCATTATAGATACACAGGTACCTGTAGGTTATGTCTGTCTGCATGACATGAGATTAACTGCTTCAATTTGTTGTGTTCAACTTTTGTAGCAAGCTCGTAAACCATATGATGTTCGAGATGTGATTGAGCAATACTCCCAGGGTCACCTCAACCTCATGGTGCGAATCAAGGAGCTGCAGAGAAGGTGAGATCCTTCTCCAAGTTGATACCTCCTGGATGGATGGATGGATGGATGGATGAATGATGGATGCATGGATTGAATAGACTAAAATGATCAAATGTGTTGGAATGAAGGCAGGTGGGTGATTAAGTCGACCAAAAAAGGCACTGTCACAATGGATAGATATAGAGATGTTTAAAGAGAGAGAGAGAGAGATATTTATATCAAACAGTCATGACTTTGATTTATTTATCCTAGACTGGACCAGTCTCTGGGGAAGCTAACTATGTTCCAGACGAGCTCAGGTACTGAGAATAACATTGTTTGTCACTCTGTCACAGTACATTTGCTGTGGAACACAGTATGGTGCATTAACCATGTCCCTCTGTCTTTACTGTTTACTCCACTCCTGTTTTTTCTCTGAAGAGCGGGCCAAGGACAAAGGCACCAACACGATTGGATCCAGACTCAGCCGGATGGAGGATAAGGTAGGAGGCATGCAATGCTATTAGGAGAGCAGAGTGGTGCTCACCAATTGCTCTTCCTGAAAGTGTGTTTCATGAACAAAATGTATCTCCACCTAAACATATAATTTTTATGATTTCACTGTAAGTTTCTCAAGGTTGTGAGCAGGTTTTATGACACTCAAGCACATGAACCATGTGAACCCCATTCAAAATGTTTAATTAATTAAAAATACATGGGTGTCGAATCGATTTGAATATTAGTTTGACTTCAAAACAAGACTCCAAATGCTCCTTATGCACAAATGGGGACGAGGGAAAATTTTTTGGATCCACTTTTTCTCCCATTTTTCTATATTTTTCTCCCATCCCCCAATTTCGTATCATCCAATTCAACCCTCCCCTGTCACGAACGCTGTTTCTTGCCTCCCACAAGCCGGCTGCAATGTGGACTAAGTCATACATAGCACAAGTCCCCTCCGGTACTTGAGGTAACAGCAGTCGCATCTTTTCACCTGCGCAGCTCGATCTCTCAGTGTCGAGGAGTAACGCGTGGGAGGCTCACGCTGCCCCCGACACTTCCTGATTCTACTGCGCAGGCGCACCAACCGACTTGTAGGAGTCGCTTGTTCACAACGTTCGATCCCCACCCTTCAGTTTTCCCTCCCCGTAATACGGCCAATGTGTATTACTGCGGACGACCAGCTAAACTGAAAACAATGTGGAGAGCTGGATTCGAACACGCGAATCCTAGCGTCTCCACACTGGTGGCGAGTGCCTTGCCCACTACACCACCTAGCCGCCCACAGGACGAGGGAACATTTATGCACATGTACTGGGACTGCCCACCAGTTAAGATATTCTGGAAAGAGGTGACCCAGCAATTATCAAATCTCTTAACTCTGAATATACCTGTACACCCCTCTGTATTACTGCTGAATGATGTTTTTGAGTGTGCAGTACATCCACAGCTAAAGAGATTGGTTTTATCGGGTATCACAGTGGCTAAAAAGCTGATAGCATCACGATGGTTCCAACCGGAAAAAATTTGCCGAAAGGTCTGGATTATTACATATCTCGATGTGATTTATCAAGAAATATCTACAGCAAGAATTTTGGGTCTCAATGAATCCAAAATGACAATGTGGTTAGAAGTGGTGGAGAGAATAAAAGCTAGCATATAATGGTAGTGTCTGGTTAGGAGCGAGGGATAATGGATGGATTATCCAATGGGGGGTCCGGGAGGGGGGGGTACGAGCTAGAGCATATGTGTGTAGGGTATTAGATAGCAGGTATTAGGGGTATATCCTGTATAAGACATTTAAGTAAATGGTGATTTCATTGGATGTGCACTGTTAATAATGCTTGTATATCTTATCGTGTGTTGTCATGTTTGTTTATATGTTTGTTTAAAAAATAATAATAAAAAAAAAAAAAAAAAACGTTTCTCAAGGTTGTGAGCAGGTTTTATGACACTCAAGCACATGAACCATGTGAACCCCATTCAAAATGTTTAATTCATTAAAAATACATGGGTGTCGAATCGATTTGAATATTAGTTTGACTTCAAAGCATGGTTCAAACATCTATTATGTAGTGTTTGAGTTAACACTGCTGGCGTGATGGATGCTAACACTCTAAGTGTTCATTCTCATCTAATCCGACAATGCGGCACCTCACTGCACGTTGGTGTGGATGGGCCACATGCTGTGAGCTTTTTGATCCCCCCCCAATTCCTCGACTTCTGTTGTGATCGATTGGCCACTGCAGTGTGGGGAGGGGTTGCGCGACTCGAGTAAAACAAATTTTTGGCAATCCCAGTCGTCCCCCAACTACCCCCATTCAAAAGCAGGGGAAACTTGTGTTTTTTCCCACATGGTCTGATTGAATGAGTCCTAACAGGATGGCCTCTCTCATCATACTAGTGTCAATCTCTGTATGGTGAGATGAGGTGGTAAAGAAACTCTGTGACAAACAGTCAACTTCACACATCTGAATCACAGTTCAATAGTGGACAAGTTTAATCTTTTGGAGATGCAAGGTTTTCACCTGCCATCAGCAATATGGTCTCAGTCAGATGTTCAAAGCATTGATAGTTCCATATGACCAAGCCCATAAATTGGGGACTAGATAAGGAAACGAATTGATACTACATACTGTTTTATTCATGTTTTTGTTTGAAAGCCTGCGACTAAATTTTTACCAGATTTTCTCACAAGATTTAACTTTTTTTTCTTTATTTAAAATCACAAGTTTCTGAGGTTTCCCTCATTTACAGAAACAACTGTTGTGGAATATTTTTAATGAGCCAAACAGGGAAACTGTAGAAATTCAGATGAGTCCATTTGTATATATAGAAATATAGAACATAGTTTATTTCTGTGGCCACAGAGCTCAGTTTACAATCAGACACACGAACGTCTGACCAGAAAGTGAGAAAGAGCTTTGGTCAGACTTACAATAAATACATTGACATGACGTATATAAGATGCCCAGATATGACAAGAAAGGTAAACAAAAATGTGATAGTGAGAAAACAAAAACAAAAGATGGGTTTAGGGACTTTGTTATGTCTTCACATCAGAACTGGAGTCCAGGCCAAATGTCATATCTCCTAAACCTTGGCGTTGTTATAAGAACACTGTCAGACTGTCGCCTAGTGTCTGAGCTGTAGCTAGTTAACCTATATTAACTAGTCGAGGCTATCGACATAGAATATGTATTTTAACACAGAACTATATGGCATGATAATATTTTCCAAGACACAACGATCATATTAGTTGAAATATTCACAGAAAATGTAAAAAAAAATACATTTAATGTAAATCAGCTGAAAACAATTACCACACAATGGTCAGAAATTATATGCTTAAACCTCCAACTTCAGAGAGAGTTTTGCCTTTAATGGTTCACGGATGCAGAAATGCTGCAAATGTTGCATAAATGTCCAGTGTGTTTTAGTAGGCCTCTCACTGGTATCCATCTGTGTTTAAAAGCCAAATCAGTAATGAGTTTACAAAACTATTTCACTTCAGGCAATCAGAGTCTCACAAAACAGCCTGATATGAAAGTCCTCTTAACTGTAATGACAGGTTACTCCCATAACAATTTCCCCAAAACAGAATCGGATAACAATGGCAGGATATCCGATTAGCTTTCAAGATCTCTGTTTGTTTTGGTTTTCATGAAAACGTTCATCTTCTAATTAACCACAACACAGGTTTGGTTTGCTTGCGATTAAAGAACTTGGTCATTTGTTTGTCATCATTTGTGTTTTTCAAAGTTATGTAAGTCACTACCACACAAAATCAAAAGACAACTGTGTCTTACAATACACAGCATGCATGGTGTGCTGTACTTGACATTGTTTGACATTTGTTTTAAGTCTTTTGAACACGTTGAAATATAACTGTCTATCTGTTACTATCCTCACAGATCTCACACATGGGCCACACACTGAGCCACGTGGCAGAGTCCCTCACTCGTCTGCTTGACCAAAGGGACATGGTCAGTGCAGGCAGGGGGAGGCCACGCAGTGCTGGGACCTCCAGTTTCCTCCTCAGCCAGGATAGCCTTCCCAGTTATGAGCAGCTTTCCTCCCCCTCTTCTCCCCCAGCCACCTCCTCCACCAACACAGGCCTCACCTTCCTTCATCCAGCCAGCCAGGATGACAGCTCCTGATGTGGGGCTGAAGCCAAAGCTGCTCTCCCTTTTCCCTGCTTTTCTTTCTTCATGATCCATAAAGTCAACTCAAATCTGTTCCTCTCTCTCTCTCTCTCTCTCTCTCTCTCTCTCTCTCTCTCTCTCTCTCTCTCTCTCTCTCTCTCTCTCTCTCTCTCTCTCTCTCTCTATATATATATGTCTCTCTCTTGTTCTCTTTCTCTCTCTGTTTGTCTCTCTCCAAAGAGTATACAGATATAATATTTTGACTGAGAATTGACAGTAGTAATGATATTTTAATTATGATCTCTCAATACACTATTATTGATTTGATGTATTATAAATTTGATCATCTTTAAAGCACATGGTCACCTAGAAAGTATTCCTATAACAGGTTTGCCATTTTGGTAATGTTTGTATCTGCATGTGCATTGTACTTGAAATTCATCACCAGTGACATGCTATACTGTAATACAGTCAACTCTATGCCTTTGAAATATAACTTTGTTGTGCAATCATCGTGGGTGACAGGTTTTATTTAATCAAATGTTTTTATTATTCTATTTTATAAAGACTGAAATATATAGTAGCAATAACTGAATGTGGAAGAGCAGTGCCTGACTAAAATTAATAAACAGAATGTTTATTGTTATTTAGCCAACCCAAAAATATATATCTTTGTATCACTTGTATAGTCTCAATAGATATGAAACATGGTTCCCTTTCCTGCAACCCAGGCTTCACTGTAAGGTTGCTGCTTTGCTACTTTCTGCAGCTTAGAATACACCAACTTTTACCTCATTCACAAAATTGTCACATCAAATGTCTTCTGCATTTTGTGTGTCTCTGCCAGGAAGCATAAAGTCTTTTATGGCATAAAGTCTGCTGGGAGTTGGGAGTGGCAAGCAGCATGGCTAATACCACATCCTTTAGACAGCTGACCTGTGGGTAGCCAACCCTATTTTACGCCAATGCGTGAAATACACCCGCCTGTCCTCTACAGGATAGGTCAGTGTCACATGAAACGGTTATGGTGCATTGATAATGACACGCAGTTATGAATGTGCAGTTATTAAGGTGCATTACCAGCACCCCCCCCCCCCCCGCAAAAAAGAAGAAGGGCTTTGACCAATGGTCGCTGCTGTAGTAGGCAAGTGCTTTCACCTCTACAGCCACATTATGGTTATGTTTAGGGTTACGGTTATTTTTTATTTATTTATTTTTATAAATTTTTTATTTCTCTGTTTTTCTCCCCGTCCCAATTTAGTCGTTGTGCCAAGTTTTTTTTTTAATGGTTAGGGTTAAAGTTAGTTTTAATGGTTCGTTTAACAATTATCGTTAGTTTAATGTAATGGTGTGGTTACGGTTATGGTTTAAATTAGCTGTCGGAAAAGTGTGTCAAGGTCAAAAGCACTCGCCTACCTGGCCGGCAAAGTTAACCACGGAGACTACGGATAGCGCCAAGGGCCATACACAGTGGATGTCAGACACACGCCTAAGGGTGTCTGAGCGTGAAGAACACACGCAGAAGTTGTGGGACAGGCGTGAGAACGTGACACCAGGGGAATGACACTGCGTTGGGGCAGCAGATGGTGACCTCCTCCTCACTAGCCATCCATGGGGAGTGTCCAGGCATTCCTCCACACCAGTGGCCCTGTAGATAAAAGACCAAAATGACCATCTGGACTCTGCCTTCTGCCTCGTGTCCACAACATGGGCTCCCCCCACTTAACTGCAGTTTGCCTTTGTGGAGATGTTGAGGCGGGTGAGGGGAGAGAGGGTGTTGTCATGGGGATGCTGTTGAGGTTTTCAAAGCCCTAAAGAGTTGTTTCTGTTATTAGTGCCGTTTGGACAACAGGACAAGGAGACAAGGAAAGTTGTGCACAATGATGACAGCGCCGGTGAGACTTAGCGCTCTAAAACTGGAGCTGATGAAACCAACAACAATAAGACTGAACTCCAATCATCAAATAATTTATTCTAGAGGTTGTAACAAATGGAGAATTCAAGATTTTGTACTTATAGAACCCATACTCTTTACAAATGTATTCAATATACATGTGAGCGAACAGTATTTTCTAATCCTAAACAACCAAAAATCATCAAATCTATTTAGATTGATCATCTTTTGTCTTTTTCAATTACTGTTGATTGGTCAGAGCATCTAATGCTTCAGCTAATATCAGCAAAGGGGGGGAGCTTGTGGTTCTTTGGCACCTGCCCAAGGAATCTTGTTGACTCATATCCTTACCCTCTCTCTTTCCAATTTTGTTAAGTGAGGAGAATTTTGCACATGCCCACAGAGAAAGAAATCTCCACTATTATTAGAAGGCATTCAATTTCTGTATTTAACATCTAAACTCTCAATCAATGATCAATACAATGACTTATGTATTTAAGGGTGTATTTTTTTACATTTAGCTGATGCTTTTATCCCAACAGAACCTAGTATTTAGTTACTTAAATATACTGAGCAGTTGGTTGACATTTCCCATCATCCTTAATGGGATTGAAACAACAGTTGGAGTGTGACTGGTGCCCATGGGACCGTTTGAATATAGATTTCTTTGTTAATGGTTTCCTTGTTGCCTGGGGGGACTGGGCCATCTGCACTTAATGCAGAAATACTGCACTAACCATGTAGGTATAGGCTATTATACAAACATAACCGATGTAGGCCTGAATAGATGGACAATGTAGGCTAACCCTGAATGGAATTATAACAGGAGTGGTCTTCATTACAGTCGCTATCTGCCCAGCCTCACAACTTATCAGTGTTGTTAACTGATTATTTTTTTGTGTAAATGTGAATCCTCTTTTCAGCAGACACGAATTAAAAAGCATTACTATGCTGAGAGGAGCTGACAAATCGCAAATAAACATTAGCATTGTTTTGCGCCACGGATTAAGGACAATACAGTCGATTTGACTGTGAAAGCGGCCCTCGTGAAAAGAGACGAGTTGAGGATGTGGGGGGTCGTAGAGCTAATTAGAAAAAAAGGCTTATTTGCAGGTGAAAATAGATGCCACACACTACCAATAACACTCCTCGATATCTCTTTCAACTGTGCCGCCGATGATTGCTCATGTTTTTTTTTTAATGCGCACATAAATTGCATGTCTATGATTGACGTGATAATAGTGAAATGATTGAGTGGAAACATGTGTGATGTTATCTGGAGAATAATATTTCAAAGATTAAAAACAACTGAAATTGAAAACAAATAAACTATTGTTATGATACTCGGTATATGATATTGGGTGGTAAAGTTATGCAAAACGTATAAGTATTGACATAATTGTAGAGTGAGCTATTTAAGTGAACTTCACGACATAAAAAAACAGTTAATCTTCATCTGAGTTCATAAAATAGGCTGTTGTCTGAATTCAAATCCATATTTATCTACTGCCTATGTCTTACTCCGTATTCATTACTATTGTCCAATGGTGTATCCATATTACAATGTACATACTCATATTATTTACATCACTGGCCAGATCCACCACTACACATTAGCTTATCATAATATAACTAACTCTAGATGCGAACTCATGATGACAAATTAATTGAATCTAATAGCATAGCCTAATATCAATAATAAACCAACAAGCACAAATATCCCATAATAATAATATAGACTACTACTAATAATAATACAAAGAAGTTGAATATATAGAAAAATAGTTTTATTTAGTCATTTCACATCTTACTTTTAAACAGAAAATAATATATTAAAGCGTTTCAGAAACATACAAGGCATGTCTTGGTTGACAATGACAACAATAAAGGAAATATAATTCTTAAAGGAATTAAATAATAGTGAGCATAAATAAACTTAAATAAAACATTGACATTGGTTGAATTTTAACCTAATTTCACAATACATTAAATAGACAATGGTTAAATTGCATTCAATACATGAATGTGGTTGCAGTGAAGAAAGGCATGCTATAATATATAGCATCCATAATGCATGTCCTTATGCCGTTTATCATCTCATCGTATTCTTTTCCGAAGGGTTTGCTCACTGGAATTTGTGAAAAAAGAATTGAGACTGGTCTTCGTTTCTGACGTCCTTTTCCTCTTCACGAAGAAATCTGTAAAGACATGAGATTTATTTGATTAGTATGTCACGTAATTGTAGCCTGTGCGCGTTGTGTGGCCCACGAATTACAAATAAATCAATTAGATATACATTTATTGTCATACCTGTTATTTGAGCATTGCTTGTGTGGCTGGCTACTCTTTCCGATAATGTCCTCTTTCGTTGCATGGGTGTTGCTTCATTTGACAACTTGTGAGTATTAGAGATGTCAAGATTCTCCAGGTTAATCTTGACATGATGGCAGTGTAGAGTCTCTTCGTGCGATGGACTTTCATTGTGGCAGCTACGAATGGAGGTGTCTTCTGCGTGCATGTCCTCATCCTGCGCGGACTCCTGGTAGAAAACATGAGATGTCTGCAGGGGTGTCTCTTCCCACTCGTATCTGCCAGGTAGTGGCTTATCAGTTTCGAAGTTGAAATTCCACCGGCGTGCGTCCTGTTCCGCGATTTCTTTCAGGTTCGCCTTCAAGTCGCGGCTCAGCTGATCATGATCGACCGGTCCAAATAGATTTCTGCACACCAAGCCAATGGTAGTTTCTCTGTGCATAATGGTTCTATCTAATGCGGGAGTCATTACTTTCCTTGTAAGTCCTCTTGTGTATTTTAAAGTTAAGGGGAAAACAACCTAATGTGGTCTACTCCACGACTGACCGCTTCTCTGGACATAACAGAGGGACAGGCCTATTTAAAGCCTCTGGGCGCACGCAGATCTTTGTATGGTATAGCCCTCACAATGGGCGGCCCGTGCTTATTGGCTGTAGCTTATCACAGCTCCCATTCAGATCTATTTGTATAGCTTGATGGGGGGTAAACATATGGGTGTGGGTGAGGGGTGGTTTGGAATGGCGCCAAATTGGAATGACTTTTGCCTCCCCATTTTGTGCTTATTTGCATGCACTGCAGGCATTTCTGCCTATGGACAACGACTGCGACATCGTGCCGAAATTTTTATTGATTGATTGATTGATTGAAAACTTTATTAACAGATTGCAGAATGGGTACAATACAGTACGGCTCAATACAAACAATTGGGTCCCCCATTTTCAATTCATCAAGACATTTATGACATAGATATACAGTATGTTTCATCCTGACATTTATGACATACAACTTGTACATACAATACAATACAAGATATACAGATATACACTTATACAGTACTGTTAATGAGAAAGAGATCATACAAAATATATATATTCGAGGGCATTGCATTTACCGGGGCCAGTTTCGAATTGCAGCCAACTGCTCGTTGAGAGCGGTTTTGAAGGAGGGTTTTGTGGCATGGCATGGGACTAGCCTAATTCAAATTGGGATAAATGTGGAGCAACATAACATATAGGGCAACTCTTCATGTCAGCAGGTCATGATAAGCTAATATCAACTTTAATATAAGGAAGATTAATTTATGAATGATCAACTCAACTCCAGTCTGTCTTTAGTTTTCTATGAGGTGCATGTCGATCTTAAAATTAGATACTTTCTGTTGTTGTTATTCATGATGATGATAATGATGATGATGATGATGGTGATGAATTATACGACGAAGAGCAGAATTATAATGTGCATTGATCATAAAGATTAGACTACATTTAGTAAAAAGGAGATGCACCTGTTGACTACCTGCAGTTATTGGTAGAATGTAATTTGTGAGTCTAGGTTTTGAAATATAGCTCATTGTAAGAGGCTTCTGTTGCTCACTGATGAAGGCCTTCAGGCAGAAAGGGTTGTGATAGGTTGTTTGTGCAATTGTGCTTGATTAAGTTGTTTGTGCTTTGCATCCAATATGTTGAAAATAATTTGTTCAGCTAACTTCTGACTCCTAGTGGTCAATACTAGTATTGACATTTCCACGTTGAAGCCATAGTGAAGCATTTATTTGGCTTTTTATAATTTATTTATTATTATTATTGTTTTAATTTATTTATTGCGGAAACAGCTTTCATGGTCCTTTTAAGGTATGACTCCATGGCCTATACGAAGAACATTCACAGCACACTTTGCCCACCAATATGAAAAATTACACAGATAATATGTATAAGTTATAATGCTATAATACGTAACTATATGAGTTGTTCATGCGATAGAACTGAGACTTGGTCCTGATGAGAGTGGCGTGCAGGTGCTGATAGATATGCAAAGGTTATGGTTATCAACACAGGCTGCAATTGGTGGGCAGGGCGGGGTGGGTGTGTTTCCGGGACTGTGTTCACCTGTTTACTACTTCCTGATGGAGTCAAGGGTTCACCTGGAACAAGCCTTGTAAAAGAAACCCTTTAAGTTGGATACCTGGCGTTGGCACAGGGGCAGGAGATGAGCACAACACTAAACCTCACAGCTATGCAGGATAGAGACACACCTCTAGTAAGTATGGCTGCTTGTTGTTTTGTGTGTTTTGTTATACATAGATGAAGGAAAGGTGACCTGTTTCCATGATAAATGTGTTTACACTTTGGTGGATAGATTCACTTGCATATTGGATGCCATAAAATGCTTTAGGGTTCAAGTGGGGAGGGTTCATGAAAACGAAATACAATTAGTAAACCAAGGCATGTAAGTTAATTAAAACAGACCTCTTGTCATGACCAGAAATATAACCCCATTAGATCCCACAATTTTTTATTATGCTTCTTAGATCCACCAGACAATTTTAAGTTTCCTTGAGTGTTTCTATTGGAACCAGCCCTTGGATTACTTTGTGCCTATGAAGGAAGCAAATCCACACTGATACATCATTATTGTACTCCATTTTGTGTGTTAATTCAGATAATTGCCCATTTTTAATTATGTAATGTTCCTCATTTGCTGTTTTTGCCGTCCAGATTCGGGCAGGTACAGATGTCATTTGTCATTTATGTGACAGTGACTGTATTATGTCTGTATGTATGTTCTGGATATGAAGAGTGAATAAATGATAATAATAATAATACTAATTAAAAGAAATATATATAAATACAGACAGTTAACAAAACTAAGATGTTTTTCTTTTGGAAATACAAGACGTTTTGTACAGTGAACGTCACTAAATTATTTGGTTATATTTTTTCCAACGACCTCTCTGTATCACTTTACTTTAGGAGGCATAATAATAATGATCCACATAGGGACTAATAAAGGACTATAACAAACTGCTGATTAACCATCAGTTAGTCTGAGATCTGATGACTCAGTGCAGGGAAATCCTCCCAGAATGGCTTCTATTTTACTTCAATTCCAGTGACACATTAAATAACTATCCATTTGACTCTACTCTCAGATCCCCATTTCCTACCTGCTTACCTCACATTCCAGAAGTTAATCATCAGTTAAATATTATTTTATTGCATTAACATATCATATCTTCAGGTAGCAGTATAACAATAACAATCTTGTTATATTACAGTATGTAAATGATTTAAGACATATGTAGAGATGGTGACATGATGCTCCGCAGACGTCTGTGTGGCCCTGTAGTGGCTCATAGCGTATACACAACAAATCCAGGGACCCATTACACCATATTCTTCTTATTCTTCACCTTTAATCATGTATAGAGTGACACACACACACACACACACACACACACACACACACACACACACACACACACACACACACACACACACACACACACACACACACACACACACACACACACACACACACACACACACACACACACACACACGAACACATGGCTGTCCCTCTCTCTCTAGTATTTCATGCAAATGCTGCAGTTTGCATGGGCGATATAGTCTTTCCCCCCACACACCCTGCCCTGCCCTGTAGTCAAATAAATCCCTTCCCAAAGGGATGCTTGCTTTTACATAAACTATAAATATGTTTAAACATTTAAAAATTGATATGTTGGCCGTTTGCCTTGTGTAAACCATACCAACCATTACCCAAATAAATGTGACTAAGTGACCAGGGAAGCAATGTGCTGTATGGGGACTGGACACTTCTGGTTGTTAGACCAATGAGAATGCAGTATATGATTGCATCATATATTTTTTTATCATTTACAAGCAGCAGAACTACCTACTAGGTAAATGAGCTCCATCGAGAAAAGCCAGTTTAGAATTAAATGCAAATAGATAATCGTTGTCAGTAGTGGGTGATATCTTTTCTTTTTGCATATTCATTTGATTCGTTTGCAGAAGTTCTTACAGTGTATTGTAATGTTAGGTATGTTCTATAAAGCTTGTATTGTCAAAAACACTTGATTTATTTTTGGAAATATATTCTTGCTAATGTGCCTGTAGCTGCAGCAACCGCATTTGCAATATTTAGTGTATAATGTAATAATGAAAATGCTACCGCCTTTGCATTGACCAAAATATCCCTTTCGCATGCGCTTGCAGGAAAGTATGGTCGAGTGATTAATGAAATGTCTGACGTAAAATGTATATACTATCTTGTGGCATCTTTTTCTTGTTCACAGGGGGCGCTACACCCACAGAGACAGTGTCTACGATGTGGGGACACACTGGAGTGGTCGAAAGAACACAGGTGTGTGTGTGTGTGTGTGTGTGTGTGTGTGTGTGTGTGTGTGTGTGTGTGTGTGTGTGTGTGTGTGTGTGTGTGTGTGTGTGTGTGTGTGCGTGCGTGCATGCGTGTGTCAGAGAGGTGTCAGAGAGGCCAGCTTTCCATTACACACTTTCACTGTGCGTCACGTTGTTTGTAGAGCTAAATCTATATTTGTATCTTTATTATAGCTATGGATACAATAGCTGTCAGTCATTTGATAGTAAGAAACTTCCGTTCAAGATGCAAAAAAGAAATCATTTTTCCATTCATACGTTCCC
Organism: Notolepis coatsorum; assembly: GCF_963971535.1. Lineage (NCBI taxonomy): Eukaryota > Metazoa > Chordata > Actinopteri > Aulopiformes > Paralepididae > Notolepis > Notolepis coatsorum. The sequence goes on from NC_140184.1 coordinate 39,409,451, forward strand.
GTTTTATACCGTGGTGAATATGAGTGTTATTTCGGAATGATCAGGGCTAATTCCTGGGAGGCTATTTATAAGCCGCAATGTGTATTATACCAAATCCATTGGCGTTTTGTCCCTACACACGCTACAATTAAAAAATCAAATGCATATGATAGGTATTATGTTTCATCATGAATGCATGAAAGGGGGGGGGGGTCGTTTCTGATTAATTGATTGCCAATAACGGCATTCGTTATTACCACAACATACGCTGATCAGGGAGATGGCTATGAAACCAATGCACGATCAGGCTGAAATTGACGTCAAATTGTTCTCACCTGTGGCCGGTGGGATTCCAAAAAGAATATTCCAATTATTTGATCGCCATCTGGTAGATCGTATGTCCATTTGGTCGACGACATAACCCACCACAGCATAATGAATCGGGGGTCCCGAAAACGATTCAATGCGATCGGGTGAAGCCCTAGGTTAGTAGAAAAGAGCGCCCAGAGCGTTTTCAGTGTGGCACCCAGTCTGGAACAGGGGTTACTGCATTCTCGATACAGCGCTACAAGCAGGATCTGGCCGGTACTGCACCTTCGGAGTCCCAATATGCCTTTTACATGCAAAATACAGCTCCCTGACATTGAATAGGGTATTAAAATCGAATAAAATGGAAAAATATCTAAAAACGTATATACCTTTTTGGCCGTTAACCGCTGGCACCCAATAACGTATATATACGTGGTTGGCCGGGAATGTGTTAAGGATTGCCTAGATTAATGACCAGGAATACATGGGCAAATATCCCTGGGCCCTGGACCACCAAAGGTCTCGAGAGCCCCAGGTTTGTGTGCAGATGAATTACATAAATTTCAAATGGAATATGTGCCCATGTAAGCATAGTTTTAATTAAAAGGGGCCCCAGCATAATGGTTAGAGGCCCCAATTTTGTCAGATTTCCTCCATCAGAAAGAGGGACGAGTGAGCCCATAACACTCTCTTGCCCTGAGGCCCCCTAGTGGCATAATCCGGCTATGCATATTAAGATTATTGATAGTTTGCAAGATTCTCTGTTAAATATCAACTGGGATAGATAGCCATGCTGTGGTAGAAACAATACTTTCTATATCCATAGATATCCATAAAACATGTTGAACATCAACTGTTCCTTTATTTATCCCCTTCGGGAAATTAAGGAAGTGCATAGGTTCCACTGAGATTTTAACTCAAATAGCTGGATTGAGTCCAGCCCAGAGTGCTAACCGTTACACCATGGAACCATGTGACATCTGCAACATCGTAATTATATACATTTGTGATGCATGGGCACGAACAATTGACCTATCTCAAACCCAGCCCTGATCCTCCAATCACAACGTTTTTGTCAGAGAAGCCACAGTTGTGATTGAGGATCAAGAAAATAACTATATGGCAGTTAGTGGATTTGTAAAGAGTCTCATGTATGTTATATGCAGCGTCCTGCTGGGCTGTCCATGCTGCTCTCCACTGGACGAAGCTCTGGAGGGTATGGGGGGCATGGTCAGAGGCAGAGCGGAGAGGGAGAGAAGCACCTGGACAGCAGGAAGAGTTGGCGACATCGACTTTACTGGCTCTAGTCACACGAGAGGAAAGGTGGGACCCAAAGCCATAGCATATAATGTACCTTACTATGCTGTATCATGTTGACTGGTTTATCAAGAAAGGGAAGATTCTGATGACCTTCTTGATAGCCTTGAAAGGCCGAGAAGTGTTTATTATTTGTTATTAATTTTGTATTAAATAATCCATTTGAACTTTGAACAGATATGCAAATGTTTTTGACTTTTCCTCTTCATCTAGTTTGTGAGGGTGCGCAGCTCAACAGACCCGGTGTTGATCTACCAGATGCTGACAGAGCAGTGGGGCCTAGCTCCTCCACACCTGGTGGTGGAGCTGGTGGGAGGAGATGAGTTGGCCCAGATGAAGCCCTGGCTTAGGGACACAGTGAGAAAAGGACTGGTGAAGGCTGCACAGAGCACAGGTGACGACAACATAGGCATTTTCAGGGTTATTATAGAGGTTGATTGAAAAGTCACATAATCTAGTAGATATTATCCTTTGGCTGCTTCAGAACCCCCCTTTTGAATTTTCTTCACCAGATTTAGATTTGATTTGATTGACTGTTTTCTATCATGAATCTGTGTGGAGCTGTAGAGTGCGTCAGTTACGTCATGGTACTCCATGGATTTTTAAATGCTTACACTTATTCAGTCAGTTCAGAATGCTCTGAGGTGATTCAAGTGGTAGATTTTTGTTGAACTGCTTCTGAAAAAGGTGGAAAAAACGTGGTGGAAAAAAAGCCTAGCCTGTATAAAACTAAAAGCCTGTTAAAGACTTCTGCCAACCTTACATGGTGTTAGTATCAGCGACTGGTTGGAAGCTAGTTATTATGACAAGAATCACATACAATTCCTGTGCTTCTTTGTCCTTCAATGATGTTGCTTCCCACAAACAGGGGCCTGGATTCTGACCAGTGGGCTTCGTTTTGGCATCACCAAGCACCTGGGCCAGGCAGTGCGAGACCACGCCCTGGCCAGCACCTCCTCTAAGGTTCGGGTGGTGGCCATCGGTATTGCACCCTGGAACATGATTCACAACAGAGAGGCTCTGCTCACTGCCAAGGTCAATACTAACTCAATATAGGACCTATTGCCTGTCTAACTGTTAACAATCAATCCTTTCTGTTCCTTTCTGAAAGTGCTTTTCTCTTCGTGTTCATGCTCTGCTTTCCCATAAAAACCTTTAGCAGGATACTTGTGGAGAGAGAAAAAACAATGGCATTTCATGAATGATCTATATGAAAATGGCTGCATTCATATAATAATTTGTCCAAACCTTTTTACTTTGGGTAAGTGCATCAACCTATGTATACGTCTGTACCTCCTCGTCCCATAGGCAGATGAGCCTGCTGTATACACATCACAGGACATGCCCCACGGGGCAGTCTACTCTCTGGACGGTCACCACTCCCACTTTGTGCTGGTAGAGGAGGACCCCCGCAGACTGGGAGCCACTAGTGAGACGAGGGTCAAGCTGCTCAAGCACATCTCTCTTCAGCGCACAGGCTATGGAGGTGTGGCCTCATCTACTATGCATTGTTTTACTATGCATTGTTACAAAGTGTTACTTATACAGGAAGAGACTGAGTCTGAGTGTGAGACTATCCAGCAGCCTGGAGGTTTCAGGCATGTGACCACCATACATCCATGATTCCATGGACATGAACAAGGACACACAGTGGCATAGATGCAAAGCATTCTCGCATAGATTGAACTGGTCTTACACAAAGTGCCATGCCTGTGAGCAGCCACTAGGGGCAGAGTGGCTAAATGTGAGCAAATGACTGATTGAATGAATGAATGAGTGAGTTAGTGACATTGCCAGTCATAGAAGTGCTTTGCATAAAAACAATTAAAAGAAAAAGGCAGTGTGTGGTTATAATGAAGTAACTGTATATCAAATTCAAACACGTGATTCACCTAATGTGAACGGATCAATTTGACATTACATACAAGTCTCTTCTCACGTTAGGCCAGTGTTACACATGCAACCGCTCATTCGATTCAGTCACAAGTTGTAAATAAACTCCATTTTCAATAGTGACACTTCATCTCCTGCAGGAACAGGCAGCTTTGAAATTCCTGTGCTGTGTCTGTTGGTCCACGGTGAACCTAAGATTTTAAAGGTTAGTTTGATCTGGCTGAAACAATTAATACATCTGAAAGGGGTATTTCTTTAGTTATGTAAAACAGGTACAATCTGGTTTAGAATCTTCTGTGATCTGGGCCTGAGAATTAGATTTTTAATCTTAGCTAGACTAGAGCCTGATTCTTCCATAATAATACTAAAGTAAACCTCTGTTCACGTCTGTTTGAAGCCAGTGTAAAGTGTTTATATTTTGTTTGTAAAACTAGAGCCGTAGCCACAGAGGTTATTAACCTTTTCCAGTTGAATAGTTACTTCATCACACTGATATGCTTTGTGAGTCTCTGGTAAACACCATTTCCTTTCCACAGAGGATGTACAAGGGCATTGGTAATGCCACACCGTGGCTGATACTAGCAGGATCAGGGGGTGTGGCCAACATCCTGGTCACACTAATGGAAAGGGGCTGCTGGGATATGGACAGCGTCCAGGATCTGCTTTTGGACACCTTTCCCAATGCCCACCACAGCACAGATATCAACAACTGGGTCAAGCTGGTGAGATATTTGCATAGAGAGAGAGAGAGAGAGAAAGAGAGAGATACATATATATATATATAGAGAGAGAGAGAGAGAGAGAGAGAGAGAGAGAGAGAGAGAGAGAGAGAGAGAGAGAGAGAGAGAGAGAGAGAGAGAGAGACAAAGAAAGGGAGAGAGAAACATATATCTGTATATCTGTATATATATATATATATATATATATATATATATATATATATATATATATATATATATATATATATATATAAATAGAGAGAGAGAGTATATATGTATATAAATAGAGAGAGAGAGAGAGAGAGAGAGAGAGAGAGAGAGAGAGAGAGAGAGAGAGAGAGAGAGAGAGAGAGAGAGAGAGAGAGAGAGAGAGAGAGAGAGAGAGAGAGAGAGAGAGGGGGGGGGGGGCGGACAGGGAGGATACAGTGTTTGTATCAGATTTGAGTTGACTTTATGGATCATGAAGAAAGAAAAGCAGGGAAAGGGAGAGCAGCTTTGGCTTCAGCCCCACATCAGGAGCTGTCATCCTGGCTGGCTGGATGAAGGAAGGTGAGGCCTGTGTTGGTGGAGGAGGTGGCTGGGGGAGAAGAGGGGGAGGAAAGCTGCTCATAACTGGGAAGGCTATCCTGGCTGAGGAGGAAACTGGAGGTCCCAGCACTGCGTGGCCTCCCCCTGCCTGCACTGACCATGTCCCTTTGGTCAAGCAGACAAGTGAGGGAGAGAGAGAGAGAGAGAGAGAGAGAGAGAGAGAGAGAGAGAGAGAGAGAGAGAGAGAGAGAGAGAGAGAGAGAGAGAGAGAGTTGGGCCAAGACATGGGATTTTCACATTTCCACATATATTCTCCATTTCTGTAGGATGGTTTAATTATATCTGATCAATATCTTATGTGAGAGATCTAGCACATACAGTATTAATAGTTTTATTTATTAGTGGAATAATGACAAGTCAAACAAGTATTTCACTGGCTGAGCACATTCTTGATTAGCACCGCAGTAGAGGGAGAAACCAGAACTCATGGATAATATAAGAGTATCATAAAGCATGGGCAGTTGAGTTGGTTGGAAAGTTGAGTGCTGAAACGCATCCATTTGTACCTTTCTGCTGCACTTGATGTATTATCCCTGAGTGCTGGTATCCTCCTCTATGGTAACATTTGATTACTGTTGATACTTTACGGTGATGGAAAATAAAACTGTATTCATTAATTCATTCTATTTATCAAAAACATGACTTTGTGTTTGTTTGCCTGCCTCAGATTCAGAAGATATTGGATAATGGTCATCTCCTCACTGTTCATGATCCAGAACAGGAGAGCTCAGAGTTGGATACGGTCATTCTCAAAGCCCTAGTCAAAGGTATTATATGTTCCTCAAAACAAACGATCAAATGAAATGTTTTCAGCTTGGCCTATTGCTGGGCCGGTTGGTGTTGTGAGTTGAGAATTGAACTTTGAATACCTCACAGATAGATTTAACAACCTTTAAACCCCTGACTAGTGTTGATGTTGATGTGTGTGTGTATATATATATATATATATATATATATATATATATATATATATATATATATATATATATATATATATATATATATATATATATATATATATATATATATATATATATATATATGTGTGTGTGTGTGTGTGCGTGTGTGTGTGTGTGTGTCAGCCTGCAAAAGCCAAAGCCAAGAGGCTCAAGACTTCTTGGATGAGTTGAAGCTGGCGGTGGCCTGGAACAGGGTGGACATCGCTAAGAGTGACATCTTCAATGGTGATGTGGAATGGAGGGTGAGAAAGAAATTGTATTAAGAGTTTGTCATAATGTTATTAATAATGTTTGTTTGTTTCTGTTCAGTAAAACAATTGTTTGTCATAATCCTGTCATAATCCATTCATTAAGGATTCAAATAAAGGCTCAATCTATAAGACAATTGAAAAACACAGGGTAGCCTCAACAGTGAAAGAATATAACTGCATTTTTAAAGGGTTAATAAAGTTGCAAAAAATGTATAGACAAACCAGAATATATTAAGTAATCTAAAATTAACTGTATTGAGCTCCAAAATATTTTACCATGGCACCTGGTTAGTGTGTGTGTGTGTGTGTGTGTGTGTGTGTGTGTGTGTGTGTGTGTGTGTGTGTGTGTGTGTGTGTGTGTGTGTGTAGTGTGTGTGTGTGTGTGTGTGTGTGTGTGTGTGTGTGTGTACGCACGTGCATGGGTGCATGATCTTTGTGTCTGTATCTAGTGACTAGGAAGAGTTGGTAGGACTATTGTGCGCAGCATTTATATCACAATATCACAGAAGTGATAATGAGCTGTTGGCATGAAGGAGATACTGATGCTGTCCGATAAACCTTACGCTTCCAAAAATGCAATGTTTCAAATTAAGAAAATCTTGCTCTCAGATTGCGAGCTAGATCTTAGCTAGAACTTAGAACGTAGAACACAATGGGTTACTGTTCCATAACCATTCAAAGTAAAAAAGAAAAAAGAAATGTGAGGTATATGCAGCAGCTTTCACCTAACACCAGCAATATGATACTGACTATCACTATACTATCAGTCTGACTCAGAGAAATTGCTCACCATGGTAACATGGATCTATGACCTCTGCAGGCATGTGACCTTGAGGACGTGATGATGGACGCGCTGATCAACGACAAGCCAGACTTTGTGCGACTCTTTGTGGACAACGGCGTGAACCTGGGTGAGTTCCTAACCTATGGTCGCCTGCAGGAGCTCTATTGGTCTGTTTCAGAGAAGAGCCTCCTATATAACCTGCTCCTCAAGAAGTACCAAGAGAAACAGCTCCTGTTAGGCACAGCCAGGACCCCAGTGGTCCCTGGGCACCACCCTCCTGAGCAGAAGCCTCGCTTCACCCTGCATGAGGTGTCCAAAGTGCTAAAGGATTTCCTTCATGACTCCTGCAAAGGCTTCTACCAGAAGATTTCTACAGTGAGTAATCAACAATATTCCAAAAGTTATAGCCATCGATGTTGCAACAGTTACTGTATGTCAATTGATGACTGCAGTGAATTACATGGCCTTTTGTACTACTCACAGTGTTAGGTCATGTTCAAAATCATAGTATCATGTTCAAAAGCATGATACATATTCTATGACCTCTATTGAGATGGAACTAGGGCTGTATTCATATATTACCTCTATTAAGATGGAACTCAGACTGCATTCAGATCTATGACCTCTATTGAGATGTAACTAGGGATGCACTCAGATCCAGGTAAAGTATGATGCATATTCTATAACCTTTGTTGAGATGGAACTAGGGCTGTATTCATATATTACCTCTATTAAGATGGAACTCAGACTGCATTCAGATCTATGACCTCTATTGAGATGGAACTAGGGGTGCATTCAGATCTATGACCTCTATTGAGATGGAACTAGGGGTGCATTCAGATCTATGACCTATATTAAGATGGAACTAGGACTGCATTCAGATCTATGACCTCTATTAAGATGGAACTAGAACTGCATTCAGATCTATGACCTCTATTAAGAGGGAACTATGGATGCATTCAGATCCAGGTCAAATCTTTGTTTTTTTCTCATTGAGTCAAGATGTCTGAATGAAAAATGGCTCTGTCATGTACAAAAGTCTAAGGACCACACAGAATAATAGCTGGAGCGGGCTGTACATGAGCAGAAACAGCCCCTCTCAGTAAAATGCTTTTCAAAACAGTCCCGGGTAGGCAGATAGTAAACAAAGACGTTTCAAATGGTAAATTATGTTTATTGTAATGTGGGGCTTCCAACCCACGGCCTTTTCCCAAAGGGAAAAGGGATGTTGTCAGTGGGGATTTCAACCCACAACACACACACGGCACGGTGGTGTAGTGGTTAACACTGTCGCCTCACAGCAAGAAGGTCCAGGGTTCGAATCCTGCTTGGGGACCAGGTTTCCATGATGCCAGTTACCCAGGTGGGGTATCTCCCAGGCCTTTCTGTGTGGAGTTTGCATGTTCTCCCCGTGCTCGCAAGGGTTTCCCCCCCCGATAAGATAAAACCCAATGGAAAAACATGCACAACAACAAGATCGCTAACGCTGTGGCGTCCTTGACGAAGACGGACAGGAGCACTTGGATTGGTCCCCTGGCGCGGCTCACGTTGACGCCTGTCTGCTCCCGGCTGCCCTTGGGGGGGAAGGACAACGGGATGGGTTAATCGCAGATACGAATTGCATGCATGCATCGCATGTGTGCCAATTGATGACCTCGGAGCAGGTCCTAAATTATCAATTATCATTTAATTATCATTACACAAAGGGAAAGGGTAAGGGGAGAACAAACAAGGTGAGAATAATAATAAACAAGGCAAACCCTAACCACACAACCACATGCCACGTGGTTGGCAATCTGGGAACAAAGGAACACCACTCTAACCATGTAGCTTACAGTGTAGGATGAATCTAAAATGGCCAACAATATACATACCCCCCACAGGGTTTGGTCCACGCAGGCAGCACATAATCAAAAGTCCATACACAGTGGCAATTGGCATAAACAAGCACAATAATAATAACTACACAATAGTGGCAAACAGAGGCAACATCACTCCACTTGGTCACTGGCAAATGACACAGTGAGGCGCCCAGACATGTGTGTGCTGTCAGGTATTTGTCTACCCACCCCTCTCGAGGTGATTGCCATCAGCTGTCATTCATTAGGCAATCAGCACTCTTCAGTGTAGGGACGGGCAGCACCTGACAGGGAAAGAAAGAGACAGCATTAGCTCTCATGTTCACACACACACACATCATATACAAAACACAACACATTAAATATACTAACCTGATGTTCAGAAGGTGTCATAAATACAGTAATAATGGTAATGACCAACCCACGTACCAAGGTACGTCACAGGCTCCCAAATAAAGTAGGATTCTGTTATGAGGGAAGGGACATCTATGTTCCATTGACTTGTTTTTCCTCCCTTCCTCAAAGGGCAATGGGTCACACAAGCTGCCAGCATGAAGTGTATTACACAATGTAATGCTCCACAAGGTCATTCATTCCGTGCAGAATAAAACATAATGTATAATGACCAGAGAATCGTGCATATTTACATTTACATTTAGTCATTTAGCTGACGCTTTGATCCAAAGCGACTTACAACAAGTCAGCAGGAGGGGTACACCTCTGGCGGCTAAGGGTAAATGGCATTGATTGTCCAGTAGTGCTGAGCCTGAGTGCTACACTCTGAGTGCATAGTAGTATAGACATATATTATTAGCATAGTAGGCATATTATGTATAGTAGCATAGTACATAGTAGATAGTAGTATAGACATAGAAGCATAGTACATAATAGTAAAAGACAGTAAAAGAGTTATTTTTCCTTTTTTTAAATTCAGATATTGATTGATGAAGTGTGTTTTTAGTCGACGGCTATCCTTACTATGATGGGAAGATAGAGAATAGCCTGCTTTGTTTTCGATGACCCCCCAGGAGCCTGAATAGGAGTGGGTCTCAGGCAGCCAGAAGATGCAGAGTGTAGGGATCTTGAGGGTGTGTAGTTAGAGACCATTGACCGGAGGTAAGGAGGGAGCCGTTCCCCTCATTGCACAGAATGCCGGGTCAAGAACCTTGAACTGGGAAGCTAGTGCAGGTCACTGAGAAGTGGGGTGACATGTGCTGACTTTGGTAGGTTGGAGATCAGGCGGGCCGCTGTTGAAATGCCTTGGTGGCACAAGCCAATAAACCAGCTTGCAGGTTCAGTTTGAGGTTGTCATCAAGGTGGAAATGTTGGACAGGCAGGCTAAGATCCATTCAGAGACTTGTGTATCTGAGTGGGGAAATGAAAGGAAGAGTTTAGTGTCATCAGCATAGCAGTGGTATAAGGCATGAGAGGTGGTAAGAGCTAAGTTGCTTTATTCAAATCTGCAGAAAATTGAAACCTTGTGGCTGTTAGAGGTAACTGCACTTTGTTTAAACATGTTGAATAAGAGAAAACAGCCACACAAAATAAATGTATTCAGCAAACTAACTTTAGGCACTGTTTTACCTTTGAGTCGTTTACATTTTATGCTTTCGAAATGAGACCATAGCCGTTTATGGATTCCACAGCACTGGTGATGCTGGACCAGGAGAGTTTTGTATGCATCACTGTTGGGAGGTTTTTCTGTTGTCCAGCCTAACTCAGCCCAACTCCATGATTTAAGGTTCCATAGTGCAGGTTTAAAGTGAATTCCCTTAATGTTTAGGTGGACATCTTTTTCTTTCCCTAAAGTGAAATATTGAAAATATTTTAATTATATCAACTGGAGTGTTCCCTTACCTTTCTTCCCTTCTGGGGAACCATATGGCATTACTTGTGGTAAGACCGGAGGAATTTCCTCACCAGAAGGCTCACTAAAGGCAAAACAATGAGGGGAGGGAAGATGCTATAACATGGATCCAACTGCAGCCTGTATAACCCTGTCATGGCAAGGTAACTAGGTAAACTTTGTTAATGTTAGTCCTCCTGGAATCACAAGATATTTGACTATACTATGCCATCTGCCTGTGTGTTCAAAGGATAAACCAGCCAAGGGACGTCTGTTCCACAACCAGAAGAACCCGGCAGAGCTGGAGGAATGTTGTGAACATCCCTGGAGAGACCTCTTCCTCTGGGCTGTTCTTCAGAACAGACAGCAGATGGCTAATTACTTCTGGGCCATGGTCAGTTCTGCCAGGTCAAGAGGAGGGGATGGTAAAGTGTGCAGACTAGGGTGGGAAACAACACTTTTGCTCCATCTGTCACATTGTCTGATGAATTCAAATGTTTCACTACTCACCCTGAATTATTCCCAGACAAAATTGATGTTTGAATACAATCTCACACAGAGAAGAACACCTGCAAAAATGGCTGGTGGAATTGATAAACTAACCAACCAGCAGCCAAAATCTACCAGCATTGTGGCTGGTATTAATTTCCTACCCCGGCCAATCATCAATCATCTTGTCCTTGGATTTTGCTTCCATGTTCTTTGTAGCTCAGTGGCCTGAGTGCATAACACCTGCTATTTCATGTGTTGATATCATTCTCCTGGAACATCATTATTTGACTTTGACTGATAAAACGTTCAAATAGGCTGATATGTCATTATTTGATGTAAGTGCACTCGTTTCCCAAAGGTCAGCCCAGAAACGTCCCGTGCAGAGCAATATAGAAAGAAAGAAAGAAAGAAAGAAAGAAAGAAAGAAAGAAAGAAAGAAAGAAAGAAAGAAAGAAAGAAAGAAAGAAAGAAAGAAAGAAAGAAAGAAAATCCAGGCAGGGGGAGGGGTCTCTGTAGATAAACACATTGTCACACACTTGTAGTTTGTGTTAAGTGATGATTGAGAGGGATTATGTTTGTATGAGTCTATATAGTTCTATTTTATCATTTTATCATTATACCTTTAAAACGTTGTACTGGGGTAGATGTACTTGTATAACATGTTGTACCTACCACACAGACAGCTATGGATGAGAATGGATCTGTTCAGTAGCCAAAAGCTATCAGAGTGCAGCTCAGGTTAGCGTAGCTTGGCTCTTAATGGGGTGTACCAATCTGCCAGCTCTGATTCATCGCTGTCCTATGGCAGAGGCAGCCGCAAGGTACCAACCTGCTCGTCAGGAGCAGTCAGGGGTTCAGTGGCTCAGGGTTCAGTGGCTCAGGGACACACACTTAGATGACTGCTCGAGCCACTGTTGGTTAAATGTGCCATTTGTGTCACTTGGTCTGGGTTCAGACTTATATGTATTGCACTGCTGAAACCAATGAAACCAAGCCTGTGGTTCCTGGATCTGGGAGCACAGCAGAATGATGAGGGCTTGCACTTGGCAGGCGCCAGTCAGCCCTGGAAAAAATTATAAATGGTATATTTATACTCATTGAGTTGAGCCAAGCTATCTTCCCTTCAAGAGCATTATTCAAATGAGGATCAAGTAGGCTCTGTCGTCTGCTTCATGGCTTTATTTTAGTGCCTGTATTGGCAGTTGAAAAGCAAACAGAGTTAGATAAGTATGTGCTGAGGAAGACACGCACGCACGCACGCACACACACACACACACACACACACACACACACACACACACACACACACACACACACACACACACACACACACACACACACACACACACACACACACACACACACACACACACACACACACACACACACACACACACACACACACACACACACACACACACACACACACACACACACACACACACACACACACACACACACAGTGAGTTGCAGGCTCTGAACATGGAGTCTTCAGGTGAACTTGTAAATGTTGGCATATTCACAACATTAGATTCTGCAAAAGTCCTCTTAGGCTGAGTCTAATATATTGACATTGGGTTCAGCCTTTCTTTCAATATTTCAGGGCCCAGAGGCTGTTGCAGCAGCACTGGCTGGTTGTAAGATCCTGAAGGAGATGGCTCGCCTAGAGTCTGAGGCTAAGTCTGCACGCAGTATGAAGGAAGCCAAGTATGAGCAGTTTGCCCTTGGTGAGAGATTTTTTGATGACAGCTATTACCAATACCACCTTCTCCCTGCTGAGAGTGCTAAACTAAGTTCCAGTGTGATCCACTGCTTTTCCTGATCAGTATAGACTTGCATAATTAGTTTGGCGACTATTAACCCGTTCACTACCACACTACAAAGGGTTAAACCTTTCACTACCACACTACAGAAGGTTAACCCCATTCACTACCACACTACAAAGGGTTAACCCTTTCACTATCACACTACAGAAGGTTAACATTTCACTACCACACTACAGACAGTTAACCAAGCATAGAACCAAGGGCTAAAACCCACCTCACCCCTGCCCATTTTAACAACCTAGGATGGCTTAGAGTAGACAGAGTACAGCAACTTGCAATGGGCCTGGTCTACAAGATACACTGACTACACCACTATGGTACTCATGTATATGTCGAAATACTTCCCAAAGGACAGTGAATACCACGACCACAACACCAGAGGGAGTTACACAAATCATGTCCAACCCAGATTCGGCTCAAACAAGGGACTAAACACGTTTCGCAATTATGACACAACAATGTGGAATGCCCTACCCACAGCCGTAAAATAATGTGAATCTCTACCCACCTTCAAAACCGCTCTAAAAAAGCACCTACGGGAGCCGCAATTCGAAACTGGCCCCGGTAAATGTCCAAACCCCCCCAGTAGAATCAGGAAGCGACGAGGGCGGCGTGTCCCTCCCGCGTGTAGTCTTTTACCAACAAACTTGCAGTTCCGCGTTCGCGTTCTGCGGTCTGATTGGCCACTGACGTACGCTCTCTCTACGCCCAAACAGCGTGTTAGGCTAGTTCTGCCTCTAACTAACAGCCTGCAGCCTGCTCGCTAGTTCTGCCTCTAACCTCTAACAGCCTATCCAATTCATATCAATCGAAATAACGTATTGTTTTCATCCCTCTATATTAACGTGATTCCATCAACACAACATAAATGTTAAAAACACGACAAGACAGAGCGGTCAGGTGGCGTAGCGGAGATTGCGTTCGTCACCAACACCGGAGACGCTGGATTCGCCTGTCCAGCTCACAGCTCCGGCGTTGTCACCAGCTTGGCTGGCCGTTCACACTAATACAATTGGCTGTATTAGAGGGTGGGAAAGCTGGCGGGGTGGGTCCGGGTCGTTGTAAACAGCGACTCCTACAGTTCGGTCGGGGCGCCTGCTCAGCGCGGATAGGATCTAAGGGGGGTAGTGTGATCCTTCCACACGTTACACCCTCTTAGTGAGAGTCCGCGCTGCCAGGTGAAAAGAAGCGGTTGATTGGCTAGACGTGTGTCGGAGGAAGCACGTGATAGCCTCCACTCTCCCAGACCGACTGTGGGGGGTAAGTGCGCAGCGACCAGGAAGGGGATTGGGAATTGGCATAACGACTAACATTGGGATGGGAGAAAATCGGAGGAAAAAGGAGGGGGGAAAAGATCAATAAAAAAAACAAAAAAAGCACGACAAGACAGTTTGCATCACTTCCCACGGTTCTCTGCACTTATTCTAACGATAGTGTGGTAGTTGTTGCCACGGTATTGGGTCTTTGGGTGAATACTTCATTGGCGGGGAATAAGAACACTGATAGCGGTGTGTGGACCGTCCTGCGAGCCCCAGGCCACCGTCCCGCGAGCCCCAGACCACCGTCCCGCGAGCTCCAGACCACCGTCCCACGAGCCCCAGACCACCGCCCCGCGAGCCCCAGACCACCGCCCCGCGAGACTTGTTTCCCGTGCACCTAAAATTCTACCTGGTCTCGCGGGACGGTGGTCTGGGGCTCGCGGGACGGTGGTCTGGTGCTCGCAGGACGGTCCACACACCGCTATCAGTGTTCTACTTCCCCGCCAATGAAGTATTCACCCAAAGACCCAATACCGTGGCAACAACTACCACACTACCGGTAGAATAAGTGCCGAGAACCGTGGGAAGTGATGCAAACTGTCTCACGTTAATATAGAGAGATGAAAACAATACGACAATACGTTATTTCGATTGATATGAATTGGATAGGCTGTTAGAGGTTAGAGGCAGAACTAGCGAGCAGGCTGCAGGCTGTTGGAGGCAGAACTAGCGTAACGCACTGTTTGGGCGTAGAGAGAGCGTACGTCAGTGGCCAATCAGATCGCAGAACGCAAACGCGGAACTGCAAGTTTGTTGGTAAAAGACTACACGTGTCCCTCCCACACAGACCCTCGCCGCTGAGAGATCACGCTGTGCAGGTGAAAAAGATGCGATGGCTGCCTCCTCGAGTACCGGAGGGGACACGTGATGCAAGGCTTCGTCCACATTGCAGCCGGCTTGTGGGAGGCATGGCCTAACAACGTTCGAGACAGGGGAGGGTAGAATTGGACAATACGAAATTGGGGACGGGAGAAAAAATTTAAAATGGGGAGAAAAAGTAGATAAAAAAATAAAAAATTGTGTGTATTGAACCGTACTGTATTGTACCCATTCTGCAATAGGTGAATACAATTTTAAATCAATCAATCAATCAATCAATCAATAAGCTCTAATCCATTTTCTCTGAAAGAGACATCTAACATCTTTCTATGTGTCAAGTCTCATCGCTTTGATTCCCAACGTGTTGCTTTGATTCCCAACGTGTTGCTTTGATTCCCAACGTGTTGTTTTGACTCCTAACATCTTGCTTTGATTCCTAAAGTGTTGCACACAGCTCTTGGTATTGGGTTTAAAAATTGGGGAAATACATCTACGGTTACTCTTCATTTGTCATTCTTTACGAGACAAAATGTGTCCTCGGTCACACACTGATTTCACCCAGACAGTAAATTATTTGAAATTTCAGTTTTTCGTTTTTTTGTTGAATGGTCAGTTCACTACCACTGTGTTATTCTGACAGATTTGTTTGGGGAGTGTTATTCAAACAGTGAAGACAGGGCATATGCTCTGCTGGTGAGGCGAACTCGCTGCTGGAGCAAATCCACCATCCTCAACCTGGCCACAGAGGCAGATGCCAAATGCTTCTTTGCCCATGATGGAGTGCAGGTAAAAAGAGGGGACACAAAATATAGTATTTGTATTTGTACCAATTTCACTGTTCCTTTGAGTTATGTTAAGGTTTGTAAATTTTGGCACCATTTCAACTGTTCCTTTGATTGATTCAAGGGTTAGGGTTGGAAAGAATTGTATATAATCCTATATTTACATTCTTCACATTTGACGAGTGACAGGTAGCTAAGCATGCTGTTCCTTCCTGGTGTTGAAATACTGTAAATCACTAATTACTCCTACACTGTTCTGCAGACAACAATCCTCATCACTACAAATAACCCATCAGTGTTCTTTTGATTTTGACAACAGGCAGCAAGTTCCGGGACAATAAACACTTGAATCAAAGTGTGCAGACAAAATAATGTGATTGTTGTTACTGTCTGTGTATTATTACCATATTTAGTATCAAGTCATCTAGTCTCCACTCACTGGGTGGGGGGGGGGGGGGGGGGGGGTTAAGTGGTTGTTCAATACCGCTTTACAATAAAGGAAACGTTTGCCAAATTAAATCAACAGAATCATCCAATAGGAAATGGCTTGTGTGGACAATGTAAACTGTAGGAATGATGAGAGAAATCGGGCATGAAATGAAATACACTGTAATTGTCCTTTAACACTTTGACTGCCTAAAAACGCTTTACAGCGTCATTGCTGGCCATGCTAAAGTTGCCGGGGGACGCTGTACAGCGTCCTTATATCAATATTTCAAAAATCTGGAATCGGATTCATATTCCCCCTCCGCTGGCCTGAGATCCATCAGCAGGACCCACTGAGCTCTCTGGCGGTTCAGGAGCGCCATCTGGTGGCCGATCGGCGCAACTGCTTAACAGGAAGCGCAGTAGAGGTTTTGCTGGTCGGCCCTATTGCTTCCGGCCACTCGGGATAGGTTCCGGCACTCTAGCTTGTCACACTAGATAGCGATCGATTGCCAATAACTCGATAAACAACATGATTTGGACGTATATACCATTATACAAGCTGGAGATGGACCGGGTAATAATATATCCCATAATGATAAAATTTCTACTCGACGATGATCGCCCAACGGCGCGCGGAGACTGGGGTGAGTTTCAGCGTGTAACGTTACCATCTTCGATACTAACTGCTTTTATCAACATTTGACCCACATTAGATGATTGGTATAACGCTGCCCACGGAATTATAAACGCCCCCTCGCCCATCCGGTCAACATCAGATGACGTGTAGTAACTTCTAGAAGTACGTCTAGTTGGAATTTTTTATATCGCGCTGATTGCCATCAAACTGTATTTCATCATCAATATAATGCATTTGGGGCTATATATCACGTTCTGGAGAAAGCTGCAGAAAGAGATGAAAACATACTTATACATTAGACCATACTTTACTATGAATATGTGAATGAAAAAGTTTAACGTTGCTACACAATGAACAATACATATAGGACTTTGAATGGGCCCTAATAATGGCAATGTAGCAATAGAATTTAAAAAGTTATAGCCCTGCAAAGAAGGGGACTTTCTCCATAGACAAATAGCGCTGGCAATCTATGGTATATCATTAATTTAACCCAAGGCAACCAAAGTGTTAAACAGAAGTGAAAATGAGACTGCAGACAGACACACAGAGATGGGGGGGGGGGGGGGGGGGAGAATAGCAGCAACATATTCCATGGTGTATGGTGCCCTCTTGTGGTATATTGTATGAAAATGCCAATACCCTCTTAGTTGAGACTCTGACGTCTGAATTTAGGAACAAACACAAAGTGTTCATGTTTTCTCAGTTGACAGTAACTAAGTACTTGAGTACTTTTTTTTGTTTATTCCAGGCTCTCCTCACTAAGCTTTGGTGGGGTGCCATGACGACGGACAGAGCCATCTCCAAACTAGTGGTGTCTTTCTTCTGTCCTCCACTCATCTGGACCAACCTCATCAAGTTCAGGTGACCACTGCTGCAGGGTCACACACACCCTTTCGTAATAACATGTGACTATTGGCTTGTTAAAATTAAAACAATAACCATCGAAAGCTGCTTTCAGGTCTACATTTGTGTGTAAGCGAGTTGGTTGGTACGTGTGCCTGTGTGTGTGTGTCTGTGTCTGTGTCTGTGTGTGTGTGTGTGTGCGCGTGTGAGAGTGCATTCATAAACACTTAGCCTGAACTTACATGTGTTTCAGTGATGAGGAGTCGGACAGCCACGGTGGAGGAGAACAGTTCTCAGAGCTGGACAGTCTGGACACAGAGAAGGCTCTACTGCTCACAGATGATGGTGACCCTCTGTGAGTTTCCAATGAAATCAAACATATTTGTTTCCAAAGATAAGAGCGGAATTAATTACATTCCGGTTTTTATGTAGCAAGTGATAGAGTGATTGTCTTGATCCAGTGATCACCTTGTGCCCTCTGTTTACTTTCCAGAGAGACGCTGGGTGGCCCAGCAGCCCAGAGCAGCGCTTTCATGTGGTGGCGTTTCTTACTGCGGCGCTGGCAGCGCTTCTGGAGTGCTCCTGTCACTGTGTTCCTTGGCAACGTCATCATGTACTTTGCGTTCCTCTTCCTCTTCACCTACGTGCTCCTCTTAGACTTCCGCCCGGCGCCCCCTAGAGGTCCTGGAGCCCCAGAGATCATCCTCTACTTCTGGGTCTTCACCTTGGTGCTGGAGGAACTCAGACAGGTGGATATATAGAGGAGGCATCCTTCCTCCTCTTTACTGAAAAACCTTCTTTGTCTGTTTTCACAGCACAATCCATACTGTTCCTCACACTAGCAACCTGCTAGTTAGCCACAAAATTATGCAAAGACAGTGTTGTCAAGCTCCTGTCTGATTAGATTAGATTTAGATTTAAATGTATTGTCATCGTTCAGCACAAGTACAGTATAACTAAATAAGTTGGCATCTAACCAGAGTACTAAGTAACAGTAAACTGCACAACAATATGTTTATGTTTATTAGGATCCCCATTAGTCATCACCGACGTCTTGACTATTCTTCCTGTGGTCCTCACAGATATACACATACAAATATGAAACATTCAGCATAAATCAGTCATATATCACTTACATAATCAATAAAACAAAAGGTCATAGGTGAATCCATTTCACCATACCTTTATACAGTGTAACAAGTGATTATATGGAATACATATGTAACGGTTGTGACAACGTCACCTCAAACTTCGATGCCCCGAGTGGGAGTCGAACCCCGGTCTCCCACACCGCAGGCAACAACACAGACCGCTGTACCAAGAGGTGAATTCACTTCTAAGTGCTGGGTCTATGCGTCTTTTTTTGAGGATGTGAGAGTGAGTTTAACCCATAGCACCGCTACTCACCCCAGCCCTTCTTGACTGCGCTTCACGATACCATCCGTTACACATAGAACAAAGCTACTGACTAAATGCAAATCGAATGTACGTACAGTATTATTATGTGCAGTGATACAAGTATGAACACACTATGGTATATTGGCCAGTGGTATAACGAATAAGGGTAGGTATGGGATATACACAGATATAGATATAGTACAGTCTGTACAGTGCACAGTGGTATGTATACAGCAATATATGCAGATATATTCATACAGATATAGATACATGTTTATACATCATATATACAGTATTCATGTACATGGCTATCATACAGTGTTATATATGGATAGACTAGGTTGGGGTAGGTAGTTAAATTACAGTGTAAGGCAGTAGATAGGTATAGATTGAGTGTAGGCAACATAGTACTCAAAGTACTCAAAGTGGGAGTACTGATCTAGAGTCAGTTTCAGTGTGTTAGTTTGAATAAGGTCATAAAGTCAAGTGTTCCTGGCTGCTGTTTGCCAGATCAGCACTCACACTCTGGGAAGCTTTGTGAATACAGGCCCTGGTCTGTGAGAGAATACGAATCACAGTCAGAAACACTTGGACAACACATAGTACAAGGACAGTAGGGGGGCGGCGTGGCTCAGGGGTAGAGCGGGGCGTCCAATGATCGAAGGGTTGGTGGTTCGAATCCCGCTCAAGCCCATGTCCATCCCATTGCCGTTGTGTCCTTGGGCAAGACATTGGTGGTTCGAATCCCGCTCAAGCCCATGTCCATCCCATTGCCGTTGTGTCCTTGGGCAAGACACTTAACCTACTTGCCTCGTATGAATGTGTATGCATGTGAATGAATGTTGGTGGTGGTCGGAGGGGCCGTAGGCGTTGATTATTCGCCACGCTTCCGTGAGTCTGCCTCAGGGCAGCTCTGGCTGCAATTGTAGCTTACCACCACCGGTATGACTGTGTATGAACGAATAATGTGAAGCGCTCTGAGTCAGAGCAACAGTCAGTCAGAGAAGAGCGCTATATAAATCCAATCCATTATTATTATTATTAGGGATTAACAGAACAGTGCAAGACAAATGACAAACAGTAGATTATACTTTGTACATCAACAAGTACATTATGTACATAATGTAATGATTTAGCAGCACGCCATTCATTGTTCTTACAGTTATAAAGGAAAGTGAGTGGCCTTTGAGAGCAGGTGACCTCATGTCAGCAATACAATACAACAGGCACATACAGCGTATTACAGACATCCTCTGTACAATAGGAAAAACTGCCATTATAACAAATCTTTATGTTTTTCAGTTGAATGTTAACGTGTGTGTCATAGAGTTTCTTCACAGATGAGGAGATAAACATCATGAAGAAGTTCAAGCTCTACGTGGAGGACAACTGGAATAAGTGTGACATGGTTGCCATCTTGCTCTTTGTTGTAGGAGTGTTGTGCAGGTGAGTGATGTTGACTATCTATGATGCCCTTTGAAGAAAATAAGACATAAGAGAAATAGTATACACACACATTACTGTAGGGGTTACAATAATAATGATTAAGTACCAAGGATGTAATGAGGAAATATGTCAAGAAACCGTTAAGTAGGGGCGCCCCAGTGGCGAACCACATAGCGCGCTCAGCCGCGACACGGCCGACCCGGGTTCGATTCCCGAACCCGTCGTTATTTGCCGAATGTCTTCCCCCCTCTCTGTCTCCCATTCCTCCTCTATCTCTATCTACTGGACTGCCCAGTAGAAATAAAGCGATAAAAACGCCAAAAAATAAATCTTTAGAAGAAACCGTTAAGTAAGTATCAGTTACCCAAGTCTCAGACCTGATTTTCTCATTGAAATCCCTCCAGAATGGCTTCTACTGTACGTCACTTCCCAACAACACAGTAAAGAACTATCGATTTGACCCTCAAATCCCCATGTTTTACCTGCTTACCGCTAATTCTAAAAGGGAGCCATCAGTTACATAATGTTTATTCTTATATGTTTGCTAAGATATAGTTCCTCATTAGATTGATACTTAACCCTTTCACTACCACACTATAGAAGGTGAACCATTTCACTAGCAAAGGTTAACGTAAGGTTATGTATATAACCAAGTTCTATGAATTATGGTGACGCTCAGCATCAGTTGCATATATCTCGCTTCAGTGGATATACACTGAATAAATTTCAAAATGTACCTTTACATACCAACATCTGTCTGACCACACCCCCATCTGCTGCCTACATAAGCAGGGGTGGGGCCACACACTCATCTCCTTCCCAACAAATTTCACCACAATGAAAGATCAAGGGCCGCAGTGGCGCCTAGCTGCTGAGCGTCACCATAATTCATAGAACTTGGTTATATACATAACCTTACGTTCTATTTCATTATGGCTGCCGCTCAGCATCAGTTGCATAACAGGAGCTGAGCGGGAGCCAGAAGCTCGACAAATGTACCCCACTGAGGCCCCCCACAACCATCAGAACCGGGGAGGACCGAGCCCCCCCGACCCTCCCTCATTCATTCATTGGAGGACGGGAGGGAGACGGATCCGACCGTGCGAAGAGGAACTTGAGCAACTCAACGCACAGAGTGAGCAGACCGTGGCTTGACCCCACGACTACGCACACGCACAACCCGCATGCCACCAGGGAAGGAACGGAAGGAACAAACCTCGTTACTGCCCCCAAAATCACAGGGTCAAGAGCAAACTCAACCCCGTGGCAAGGCCGTAGCAGCGGAGCGCGAAGGAAGACCCAGACCCACTGAAGGGACTGGATCCCCCGGAAAAAGGGGGCCCGAAGAGGTCAATGACGCCAGGCATCAAGACCCCACCAGGCGGTCACTAAGTGACACCGCCCCCCACATCGCCAGCGTATTCGGACAGGGCCCCTCCAAGAGCGGGCCCTTTCCCCCCACTAGTACGCTGCCTGGCACACTGACCCTGCAACACAGGCAGTCAGCATGGCCGAAACTTGAAGCACTCAAGGCTAACCATAACGGAAGCAGGCAGCGCACCGGGGAAACCAGGCAGCAGGCTTTAGACCCGAGCCTGGAGCACTGCGGGCGAGACAGGCGCCAAAGGGGTCAACTGAAAACAGCACCCCGGCGGAAGGGGCGTATGCTGGCATTGTTGCGCACCATGACAAAGCCTCCACCAAAAAACCCCGACCCAGAGGGGTCGAGGCAGAGAAGGCTGACACGATTGGCAGACGTCATGAACGTGCAGGGGCACACTCAACCGGGTAACCCGGGAGTTGACTCTGCTCCAACACACCAGGGAATCAACCACCCTCTTGGTACCACATGCGGTGGTTGTTCCTATAACCCCTCAAGAAAAAACTCCAAAACACACCTGCGGGTATACACTGGCTATACCGCAGTACAAGTGTTTCAGTTTTCAAAAAAGGGTTATTCCAGGCCTACGGGTCGACGAAACTTTACTTCGGACCGGGCCCGGCGGCTCGGGAAGCACACAAGGTTACCAGAGGAAGTCCAAAAGACCACCCCAACAGCCCCCTCTTCGCCACGCGTGAGAGAGGAGCGAAAAGAATGGAGAACCAGCCCTAAGCTTACTGCATTTGGTATTCCCAGGCGGTCTCCCAACCAAATACTAACCAGGACCGAACCTGCTTAGCTTCCGAGATCGGACGAGATCGGGCGCGTTCAGGTTGGTATGGCCGTAAGCCATTACGATAGTGCAGAGTACAACATGTACCCAACAAAGGGGCTCCATAACGCCTAACCCTGTGACACCCGGGCCGACCCGGCATTTTTCCCCCCGAAAAAAGCACAAGTCCCTCAGGGTACCAGAACAGCAGATCTGCGTCCCCGGCGGACAACGGGTTAACTGACCTGGACCAGCGCGACCAGAACCAGTCCCGTGCCCTAACCACACCGACATGCCCACTCCAGGAGAGGGGGTAGGTATGCGTGTCGATCTAAAACATGAAAAGAGGGCGCCACCCAGACGGTCCCATTTGTACCGCGCTCAGTGGCCCACCCCAAGGGCGTGAGACCCCTCTACCTATGTTCTGATCTATTCCGTTAACATCCCCCAGATATGAACGAGAATTCGTCGAGACAAACCTAGTAAACTGGCGCTCGGAAGAGACAAAACTCCATCCCAGTTGCCCTATAAAAACGCTGTTTTAATCACGAGCAACCAAGGCGCACCAGCCTCATGCGTGATTCCCATCAGAAACACCCAGAGCCAGCACTTACATACACGTCGAGACCCAAACACATCAATGGATAGTCTAACAAGACACCAGACATTGTTCCTCCAAGTCGCCTGGGAGAACGACAAGGAGCCGTCGTGCTTCATGTTCTTTCCTCTTTTTATTTAAAAAAGAAAGAAACACAGACTGACATGAATCCCACGTGACGCGGCTGATTTATTATTTTCATTTTTACATCCCACCACCCTCTCCACAGGGAGGAGACGGGAATCCCCAGAGAGACTTCCCACGCGAGCTGTATAGATTGAAAAGAAATATTGCAACATTGAGCTATGTAACACTTGGGTTAGGGCTCTCCGAGGAGGAGGCACTGAACCAATACACACTCAATAATCGAATTGAATCGAATACACATACAATAGAGCAGAACTCCTTTTTGAAGTTCTACTCACCTTGACAATCTGAGGAGGAGGCTCTGAAACTCTGAGGAGGCTCCCTCACAGGGAAGGAGAGTCCGAACTCACAGAAGGCACTTCTCCCCGAGGAGGAGCTTTGTGAGGAGGAGCTCTGACAACTCCCTGAAACAGATCCATAACATGGACCTGAACAACCCACGGAAGTCCTACCAACAGAGACTCGCTCAGTGACGTACTCTATGGCGGGGGAATTTCCACGGTGCACACGTCCAATCTTTCAGGGCGTGGGACCAGAAAAATCCCCCCCCCCCCCTTACCCTGTAACATGCCGAACAGCAACATGACAGAAACCCTGAAAGACAGGTGGTTTTAACCCCTGACCAATCAGAAAAGGGAAGGAAAGGTTTACCAGTTCACCCCTTTACGACCCCTCACCCATGATACGATGTAATGACAAATAGAGCATGACACAGTCATAGCATGCTACATGAGGCATCTAACAGCCTCACATAGCTCATGTACTAATCATGCTACCTGAGTTTTACTAAGGAAAAAACACAGAACAGAGAGGGCCCCTTTAAGAGCCCCGGTCCAGACTTACATATGTGCTTCTGTGGGCCAAACCTAACCCAGTTGTATATCCCAAAGATACACACAACCCTTCATCACAAAAAAAAATGGCACTACAGAGGAACGCCGTTTTTCATAACGAGAGAAGACAGAATCCTCGATTATGTATTGGCCACAGGCCTTGCTAAGCACACATGATAAGTGACCAAACAATCTTTTCTTTAGGAAAAAATAGTTTCTCAAGCGGAAAGCACAACCCCAGCAATTAAGCTGAGGGTTACATCGTATCCCCACAAACACAGTGACACAATATATTGTAACCAAACATGTCTGAGAGGAGGGGGGGAAGCCCCAGGGAAACCGGGGGGATCACCTCTCCTACCTTACCCTTGATACGACCAAGTTGAACAGGTAACCCTGTTAATATGTGAACACACTGTTCATTGTCATCACAGGCTGAGAAAGAATTCATTCCTCAATCACATGTCACTAAGCATAGCTTCACAGGTTAATTAACCCCCTTAGTTGTGAGTTCACCCACGTTACAAACGTTACATGAACACACATGTTCTCGTCACAACTAACCAGATCATTTTTACACATGTAAACAACAACGCCGATTTCTATGGAGAGAGAAGCTATACCAGTGACAAGACAATTCACACACAACATGCGTCGTATCCTCAATGTATTGCAGCAACACATGTTTCGGAAAACATCGTTATTACAAAACATTTAGAAGGGAAGGAAAGAAGAAGTGTTTAAAGTCCGGTCGGGACTCCTACCCTGAGCGCAGGCCGAGAGAACTGCAATCTGGTTAACGGGACACCGAAGTCGAACACGGCATCTCCCGTGTTGGCGACAAGGGTAACGTCGCTGCGCCACCCAGCCGCTATGTTTCTCCATGTTGACGCAGTCCTCGCTGGCAGGGCTCCCGGTGTAGGTTCGACTAACATCCTCTGTCAAAGATGACGTTGTAGTCAGAGTGTTTAAGGCATGTTATAGTCATAGCAACATTCAACAGTGTAGCATTAAGCTAACAGCCGCTCTCGACTGATAGCAACAAGCTAATGTTTCCTAGCCTAGTGACACAACGGGCTAGCGCTGCAGCTAACAGCTGACTGGCTAACAGGTAGGCCACAACTAGCACGCAAGCTAAGCAGCTATCACCTGAACTGTACACAACGACATAACAAGCCACACTTCAGACAGGCTGCCGTCTGAAACCCTCCTCATCCTTAAGAGAGAAGAGAAAAAGAAATGTCAAACACAGTTTTCAACAGTGATTTTACCAGACATACGGCGGAGCCGGCACAAATCCCATCTGGGCTGCAGCCGACTTGAACATGGATCTTCCGATAACGAAAATCCATGCCCACATTTCCTCGTTTAGGGTGTACTTCCACTCAAGTGAAAGATGGGGCCTGCACGGGACAGAGAAGCATCCGCTTGTCCAGAGAATCCCGGGTTTTAACCAGGCCTCTGTCGCGGCCCACTAGTTGACCATCATGGGCTTCAGACCAAGATCCTCCGTCCGCCGCTTAAGAAGCCAAGCAGAGGACCCCAATCTGGGGCCGGCGTTCGTAAAATTGTCAGCTAACCCCCACAGCATCAACAGACAACCAGAGCTCGCAAGCAAAACAGTACTTACCCCACCCTGGAAGCCACCGCTTCCTCACAACAGTCAGTGCTTCCCACAGTCCAGCTGCATGGCCGGAGGGCCAAACCCATCCAGCCGCAGCAAGGAGGACTGTAGTTGGGGAGCATGTCAGCGGCGCGAGCCCCTAATACGAAAAGCCGGTGGAGGTCACACAGAATGATTATCATCTTCCAGACACTCCAGTGACGAAGACAATATCGCCGTATTTTCTCGAAAATAGTGAGAGAGAAAATAAAGATATAATGTCAACGTATCTCCTTGTTCTTCTGTTTTCCTTTCCTCAGACTAAATATTTTCTCCACGTCAAGTGGGTATATAACAGGCACTTCCTTGTGGATGAAATTTGAAAAGGAGATGAGTGTGTGGCCCCACCCCTGCTTATGTAGGCAGCAGATGGGGGTGTGGTCAGACGGATGTTGGTATGTAAAGGTACATTTTGAAATGTATTCAGTGTATATCCACTGAAGCGAGATATATGCAACTGATGCTGAGCGGCAGCCATAATGAAATAGAACCTTCTGTAGTGTGGTAGTGAAAGGTTAACCTTCTGTAGTGTGGTAGTGATTGATTGAATTGATTGATTGATTGAAAACTTTAATTAACACATTGCAGAATGGGTACAGTACAGTACAACTCGATACACACAATTGTTAAGGGGATGCAGACCAGAGAAAGACTTTCGTCTTGTTTACATCAGGGTCCCCCCCATTTTCAATTCATAATGACATTTATGACATACACAACATACAGATATACAGTACTGTTACATTTGTGACATACGATATGCAAATATACAGTACTGTTAAACAGAGATCCTAACAGTAAATATATGTATACGAGGGGGAGAGAAATGTACATTAGGAGGGGGTGGATGGGTGTTAGGGAGTTCGGACATTTATGAGGGCCAGTTTCGAATTGCAGCCTCCCGTAGGTGCTCTTTGAGAGTGGTTTTGAAGGTGGGTAGGGATTAAAAAAATGTTTTACGGCTGTGGGTAGGGCGCTCCACATTGATGTGGCATAATTACGAAACGTGAACGTGTTAACCCTTTGTAGTGTGGTAGTGAAAGGGTTAATGTGGGTTAAACTTATTTGTGCTCCATATACCCTTTGAGGTGAGTAAATGATCTGAGTAATCTGTGTGGTGTGTTTGGTGTGGCAGGATGGTTGAGAGCACCTATGAGGCAGGAAGGACTGTTCTGGCACTGGACTTCATGGTCTTCACACTCAGGCTCATCCACATTTTTGCCATTCATAAACAGCTGGGTCCAAAGATCATCATTGTGGAGAGAATGGTGACGTAAATGACTAGTTACTACCATTGTACTACCAACTACTACCATTTAATAATAATAATAATATAAGAAAGACTAAGAAATGAGTCCAGAGTAAAAATGAAATCAATACTAATGTATTGTTATACCCTATGAATGGATATTTAGTATATTGCAGTAGATTCACATATTGTACACTCTTGAATATTTTGATCTGTAGATGGAAACTTAACTCATTGTAAATATAGTGTTACTCATCTGTTTTACTCAAGTGTTTACAAACATTACCAATGTAAACAAACCTACAGCCACAAAATACAGCGAATATAATAAAGAATTCATGTCAGTCTTATGTCTGGTGGTGGGGCACTCCATTTGTTTACATTTGGATCAAGGATTGGGCCTTTAAATCAATACACTTAGATGATATAAATGTTCCTTCATTCATTAACATGATACTTGTATTTGACTAATTCTCCTTTCCAGATGAAGGACGTGTTCTTCTTCCTCTTCTTCTTGAGTGTGTGGCTCATTGCATATGGGGTCGCGACCCAGGCTCTGCTCCACCCTAACGACCCAAGGATTGACTGGATGTTCCGCAGGGCCTTGTATCGCCCCTACCTGCACATTTTTGGCCAGATCCCTTTGGAGGAAATAGACGGTGAATTATGGCTGTCAAATATGGCCAAAATACCATAGCACATTATTGTAATTCTAAATGGTGTATTTTATTTTATGTTTGGATAATTAATTTCCTTAGTTAAGTTTCTTTCATAATCCAACTGTTATAAATATGTACTTTAGATCAACCACTATGCTACTTTATGTTTTGTAGGTCATGGTTGATTGGACCAATATGTGTGCCTGACAAAGCAAAAACAAACCAACATGTCCATGTTTTTCCTATTCTATTGTAATCTAAGTCAATCTAATATTTTCATCTTTTGATCAATTGGGGCACAGCGGCACACATGCCAAAGATCAACTGCACCAGGGACCCAGAGCTGATAATCATGGGCACGCTGCCACCTTGTCCCAATACCTATGCCAACTGGCTGGTCATCTTGCTGCTGGTCATCTTTCTCCTGGTCACCAACGTCCTGCTGCTCAACCTCCTCATTGCCATGTTCAGGTCAGAAGTCAAACTGTATTCAGATCAGAGGCCAAAATATCGTTTTTAGTTATCCTTTAACCAGGGTAAATCACATTGAGATTTCCATCTCATGTTCAAGTTACTTTGTTTCTTTATTCATTTATGTTAACACAAGGTCAACGGTACAATGAAATGTGTTGAGAGATGAGGTCAGCTCAGCTATAAGAGAACTAGACACATTAGAGCTCAAGTCATATACAGATTAAAGTAAGATAAATAACATAAATAAAACACAACACTATATAGCCTACATACATTATATGAAAATGCGTGTATCGTGTATTATTGGGTTAGGACATTTACTGTACATTGGAGGGGGTTGGGTTAGGACATTTACAGGGGCCAGTTTCGAATTGCAGTCTTGCAGTGGAATGAGATAAATACAATATAACACTATATACACATATATGACAATGATAATTTGTATGTAAAAGTATCTGTATGTAGCAGCAGTCCAGGCTCAAAATCATAGTTGCATTTTTTGTGTAAGACAGCAGGTAAGAATCTCTTTTGCCAAGTGGACCTGGGCCAAGAAGGCAGCACACAGATAGTTTCACATATAGAACAACCACAAATAAAAACATGACAGTAAAAGTACTAAAAAGGAGAGACAATGTAAACTAAAAACATGAACACTCCACAGCTTCAAATCTTTTTGTAATAATTCACTTCCAGGAGAACGGAGCAGCATAATAACTGAAAGCATGTTTCCCAAATTCAGTTCTCACAAATGGGAACATCGTATGAGATATAATCTTGTGAACTCAGATTGTAATGTCCACTTCTTGGTACATTATTTAACACTTTGAGCGCCACTCACGGCTAATCTTGGGTTTACGATTGTGACGTTGAAAGCCACGTCACGGCTTTTCTCTGGATTTTTATATATTTTTGTATTATCGTTCTGAAATCATATTGCATCACACGAGCCTACCGTTGGAGATCCAGGGGCCGCCGGCGATCAGATGTGAAAAAAGCGCCCCCTATCGTCTCCCAGATGGTAAATCACCCTTTTGGAATGGACTCAATGAAAATGGATGGGGGAAAAAAATATTCCAGTCCACATTTTCCAGTCCACTGATGCAGCCGGAGTTACCAGAGTTCATTTTGGAGCCTCTGAGCCGCGGCGATCATGGGTTATACTGTACACACGTTGGATCAATATACTTATCGATTTTTTCGAATGGTGATCAGGAATTGGAATATACCATTTGGATACCATCTGATGTCAAGTAAGGAATCTATGTTATCAGTGTTAGGATAATCAGACTCGTTTTCATGGAGATATAAGCGTTTCCACTATATGTGATATGGCTGTTTCACTGTAAAAGCCATGAGGAAATAATAGCAGCGATTATCAGCGCACGGCACGAGCGTGCGTGCGCACACATATACTATCGACCATCTAGCGTTTATTTGAAAACGATTCATAAATAGACCGACAAATGATAACGTTCTGGAATATTCCAGTAAAAGGCGATTATCATGGAATGTGTTGTTTTTTCTTCTAAACCGACTCAGAGTGGTTTTCAAAATGCTATAAAAAGGAAATGAAGCGATAAAAACACAATCTGCTTTGCCAATGTTGACTGGAAAATGATTCTTTGATAAGCGATGGGCAGATTAGACACATAGCATAATTTAAAACATAGATTAGGCGATATTAACGTTACATGGGCCGTGGACCGTGGCATCAACGGGGTAAAAAGGAAAACACGGCCTGGCACTGAAAGTGTTAAATTATAGTGCCTATTTATATAGTCTACTTTAGCATTACCTTAATTTTGACCACCACTGAGTAAAATGGATACCTCAGTAGGGTTAATTTGGTAGCTTACCTCAACAAATACTGCAAAAGTGGCTGGGGACCACAGGGATGCCACGCAGCAGGTAGGAAAGCCTCACCAATTGATCGCAGGTATTATTCTATTGTTGATTTTATCAACCCGTTAACAGTTGACTGTGACATTGCAGTCTGACTGAGACCCTCTAAATGTAAAATAATCTATACATTTTTATTATCACTCTCCCACCGCCAGCTACACATTCCAGGTGGTTCAGGGGAACACAGACATCTTCTGGAAGTTCCAGAGGTACAACCTGATAGTGGAATACCATAACCGTCCTGCCCTGGCTCCGCCATTCATCATCATCAGCCACATCTCCCAGGTCCTCCTTAGCCTCTTCAAGAGGCCGGAGTCCAAGCTGGAGCATCTGGGTGTGAACGCCCTTTCTCTCATCTCCTCACCCCATTTAGTGCATTGCAATAATACAGATACCTTCAGAGCAGCAGAGTTGTTTTTAGTTTTTTTTTGTGTGTGCCAAGCATATGTGTAATGTTCACTTTTAAATGATTCTGTGCACCATACAATATATGGCTAAATTAATTATACACAAACTCTGTACCATACAACTTTAAACAGTTCAAACTAAACACTTTTAAAGTTCTACTACTGTACCTCACCTGTTCAATGCTTGGAAATGGCCTTTTTTGTTATTCATTTGCTGGACTGTGTGTGTGTCTAGAGAGGGAACTGCCTGCAGGGCTGGACCAGAGACTGATGACGTGGGAGACGATGCAGAAGGAGAACTACTTGGCAAAATTGGAGCGCCTGCACTGGGAGAGCAGCGAGGAGAGACTCAGGAGTACTTCCTCCAAGTAAACTGCCGTCTCGCCAACGTTTCCCCTTTGATGATTTGATCGACCAGTGTTTTCACAACTCAGTTTGTTGTTCTTTCAGATGTGTAATATGTCTAATATTGCAATATAACATTTTGAGACCATTACAAGCTAAGAAGTTCCAAGATAGAATTCTGAGAGAACATTGAAAAAATTACACCTGAAAGAAGGTTGAATACCATTCACACTCCTACGCAGATAATTGGACGACTTTCCACTGTCAAACATCTCTTCCCAAACAGGAAGTAAACTAACAGTTTTTTTTACTCAATTATTTATTGATTCATTTAACCTATTGAATAAACAATATTGTATTATTATTTCCCCCATGTTTTTTAGTCTCTTTTATAAATAAGAACTGAAAATCTGTTGAAAAAAGTTAAATAATTTAATTTCACGACATCTGTGCAGCCTTGTTTATTCACCGTGTCCATGGAAATGACAATGAAGCCATAACGGTATAGTTTCCTTACGCCAAAAAGACACAGCGTTAGCACTATACTCTGTTTGCTTTTCTGATAATTTAACGTTATACCCACATTTTCTTTAAAAATTATTTGGTCGTGGATGTCCCGAATGCGTGTATCCTTTCCGCAACGGAATTCGGTTTCCGGGTTCCTCTGATTGGCCGCGACCGCCACGTGACCCGCCCCCCTATCCACCACTCTGCCACTGCCGCGCGCGGCAGAACGAGCGGCCGCGGACTCGCTCGCTTCCTCAATTTATACGCATGGAAGTATTGACTGAATGAATGAATGAATGAATGAAAACTTTATTTAACAGATTGCAGACTGGGTACAATACAGTACGGCTCAATACACACAATTGTTAAGGGGATGCAGACCTGAGAAAGACGTTTGTCTTGTTTACATCAGGGTCCCCCATTTTCAATTCATATAGAACGACTACGCCATAACAAATCATTAAAAAAATATACCGTTAACGTTAGGTTATGACTATAACCAAGTTCTGTTAACACTAGTGGACGCTCAGCGTCTCATTGCATATATCTCGCTTCAGCATATATATACTGAATAAATTTCTAAATGTACCTTTAAATGCCAGCATTCATCTGGCCACACCCCCATCCGCTTACCTACATAAGCAGGGGTGGTGCCACACACTCATCTCCTTCCCAACAAATTTCACCACAATGAAAAATCAAGGGCCGCAGCGGCGTCTAGACGCTGAGCGTCCACTAGTGTTAACAGAACTTGGTTATAGTCATAACCTAACGTTCTGTATCACACTAGCTCCCGCTCAGCGTCTCATTGCATAATAGGAGCTGAGCGGGAGCTAGAAGCTCGACAAATGTACCCCGCTGAGGCCCCCCACAGCCATCAGGGAGGGCCGATCCCCCCCGACCCCCCCTAATGGAGGGCACCCCCCCTATTGGGGGCTTCACGGAAGGGCGACGGACCTGACCGTGCGAAGAGGCACTCAAGCAACTCAACGCACAGGGTGAGCAGACCGTGGCTTGACCCCACGACTACACACACGCACAACCCGCATGCCACCCGGGAACGAACGGAGGGAACAACCTTGTTACTGCCCCCAGAATCACGGGGTCAAGGGCAAACCCAACCCCGTGGCAAGGCCGTAGCAGCGGAGCGCGAAGGAAGACCCAGACCCACCAAAGGGACTGGACCCCCTGGAACGGGGGCCTGGAGAAGTCCATGATGCCAGCATCAAGACCCCACCAGGTGGGCACTTAGTGACCCCGCCCCCCACATCGCCAGCGTATTCGGACAAAGGCCCCTCAGCCGAGCGGGCCCCGTCCCCCCAATAGTACACCGCCTGGCACACTGACCCTGCAGAACAGGCAGTCAGCATGGCCGTAAGCACACAAAAAAGGTTAACCAACGGAAGCAGGCAGCGCACCAGGGAAAAACCAGGCAACAGGCTGTTAACCCTAGCCTGGAGACTGCGGACGAGACAGGCGCCAGAGGGGACAGCTGAACACAGCCGCACCGGCGGAAGGGGCGTAAGCTGGCGTTGTTGCATGACCAAGCCTCCATTTAAAAAAAACCCACCCAGAGGGGTTGAGGCAGAGAAGGCCGACATGATTGGCAGACGTCATGAACGTGCAGGGGCACCCTCAACCGGTGAACCCGGGAGTTGACACTGCTCCAACACACCAGGGAATCAACCACCTTGGTGTTACCCAATGCGGTGGTTGTTCCTATAACCCCTCAAGAAAAAAACTCCAAAACACACCTGCGGGTATACACCGGCTATACCGCAGTACAAGTGTTTCAGTTTTTCAAAAAAGGGTTAACCCAGGCCTACGGGTCGACGAAACATGACTTCGGACCGGGCCCGGCGATACGGGAAGCACAGGGTCACCAGAGGAGGTCAAAGACCACCCCAACAGGCCCCTCTTCGCCATGCGTGAGAGAGGAGTGAAAAAGAATGGAGAACCAGCCCCAAGCACACCGTACTTGGTATTCCCAGGCGGTCTCCCAACCAAGTACTAACCAGGACCAACCTGTGTAGCGGCCGAGATCTGACGAGATCGAGCGTGTACAGGTTGGCATGGCCGTAAGCCATTACGACAGTGCTCAGTAAAATATGTACCCAACCAGGGTCTCCATAGCGCTTAACCCTGTGACACCCGGACCGACCTGGCATTTTTCCCCCTGAAAAAAGCCCAAGTCCCTCAGGGTACCAGAACAGCAGATCTGCATCCCCGGCGGACAACGGGTTCAACTGATCCGGACCAGCGTGACCAGAACCAGTCCCGTGCCCTAACCACGCCGACATGCCTACTCCAGGAGAAGGGGCAGATATGAGTGTTGATCTTAAACATGAAAAGAAGGCGCCACCCAGACGTTCGGGCGAACCGCGCCCGGTGGCCCACCCCCAGGGCGTGAGACCCCTCTACATATGTTCAGATCCATTCCGTCATCATCCCCCAGATATGAACGAGAATCCGTCGATAACCAAACCAGGTCGTCGGATTTGGTCGTCGGAAGAGGAAAAACCTCCATCCCAGTTGCTTTATAAAAACACCGTTTTAACCTCAAGCAACCAAGGCGTGCCAGTCAGTCGCCTGTTTACAGAACACCCAGAGCTAGCACTGTACGTGCGTCGGGACACACCCACATCAATGAACAGGCTATTTAGACCTGTCATTGAATCCCCAAGGCGCCCAGGGGAACGACAAGAGGGGTGTGATACTTCCTAACTCCAACTCTTTTTAATAGAAAAGAAGGAAGCACCAACAGTATGTATCCCAGTCTACACAGCCGGGGTAAATTTTTTTCACATTTTTACATCCCACCACCCTCCCATAGGAAGGAGACGGGAATCCCCAGAGAGACTTCCCACGCAAGCTGTACAGATTGATAAGAATATATTGCACCTTGAGCCATGTAAAAAATTGGTTTTAGGGCTCTCCGGGGAAGAGGCACTGAACCCATACACACTCAATAATCGAATTGAATCGAATACATACACAATAGAGTAGGACTCCTTCTTGAGGGTCCACTCACCTTGACAATCTGAGGAGGAGGCTCTGTACTCTGAAGGAGGCTCCCTCACATGGAAGGAGAGTCCCAACTCACAGAAGGCCCAAATAGGAGCTTGGTGAGGAGGAGCCCTGACCACCCCCCGAAACAGATCCATCACATGGACCTGAACAGCACACGGAAGTCCTACCAACAGAGACGCGCACAGTGACGTACTCTATGGCGGGGGAATTTCTGCGGTGCACACGCCCAATATTCCAGGCCGTGGGACCAGGAAACTCCCCCCCCCCCCCCCCCCCCTCACCCTGTAACGTGCCGAACCGCAACGTGACAGGAACCTTGAAGGACAGGTGGGTTTACCCCTGACCAACAGAAAAAAGGGGGAGGAAAGGTTACCAGTTCACCCCTTTACGACCCCACACCCAGATACGATGTAATGACAAAAAGAGAGTATGACACAGTCATAGTCAGCTCCATGAAGCGTCTGACAGCTTCACACAGCGCATGAGCTAACCTGCTATCTGATTTTTACTAAGGAAAAAACACAGAATAGAGAGGGCTCTCCAAGAGCCCCGGTACCAAACTTACACATGTGCTTCTGTGGCCAGTCCAACCCAGTTGTAGGTCACATGACACACACAACCCATCATCACCTATAAAAAATGGCAAAAACACTGAGGAACGCCGTTTTTCATAATGAGAGAATACATAATTCTCGATTAGTATCGGCCACAGGCCTTGCTAAGCACACACGAAAGCGACCAAACAATCTTTTCTTTTAGGAAAATAAAGTTTCTCCAGCAGTTTTAGCACAACCTCAGCAATCAAGCTAAGGGTTACATCGTATCCCTACTCCACACAGTGACACAATGTAGTGCAACAACATGTCTGAGAGGAGGATGAAGAAGTCCCCAGGGAACCGGGGGGAAACACAATCCTCCTACTTTACCCTTAATACGGCCAGTTAAAACAGGAAAACCTGTTAATATGTGAACACACTGTTCATTGTCATTACAGGCTGAGAAAAGAATCATTATTTACTCATTTGTCACTAAGCATAGCTTTATAGGTTAGTTTAACCCCCTTAGTTGTGAGTACACAGTACATATAAACACACATGATGTTTCTCAACACAACAAACCAGATCATTTTCACATCTGTAACAACAACCCGATTTGCATGGAGAAGCTAAATACCAGTGACAAGACAATTCACACATAACTCGCGTCGTATCCTAAATGTAGTGCAGCAACACTCGTTTTGGAAAACATCGTTATTTACAAAACATTTAGAAGGGAAAGCCAGAAGAAGTGTACAAGGTCTGGTCAGGCCTTGCCTACCCGGAGCGTAGATCAAGCAAAGTGCAGTCTCAAGGCACCGTAGTAAACACAGCCGTTCTGTGTTGTTGATCTGGGCAGCGTCGCCGCTCCATCCCGTCGCTACGGTCCCCCTTGTTGATGCAGTCCTTGCCGTCCTGGCCCAGGGCAGGTTCGACGAACATCCTCTGTCAAAGAT
The DNA here is from genome assembly GCF_963971535.1 of Notolepis coatsorum. Taxonomy (NCBI): domain Eukaryota; kingdom Metazoa; phylum Chordata; class Actinopteri; order Aulopiformes; family Paralepididae; genus Notolepis; species Notolepis coatsorum. Next base: position 39,445,408 of record NC_140184.1, read on the forward strand.
GACGTCGTAGTCAAGAGTGTTTAAAACATGTTATAATCAAAGCACGTTCAACAGAGTAGCATTAAGCTAACGGCCGCTCTAACCGTCGGGCGCTACCGCCCCTGCCCGCGAGACGCCGAGCGAACGGTGCACGTGACCAGAGGGGAGACTTCGAATCCCCCCCGCCTCTCCCCGTGAGGGAGAGGGGAGTTGGGAACCGCGGCGGCGCGCGAGGGGCCGGAGCCACCCCGCGCTGGGCCTCGGCCGATAGCAGCAAGCTAACGTTTCCTAGCCTAGCCAGGTAGGCCACCTAGTGATCACAGCAGGCTAGCGCCGCAGCTAACAGCTGACTGGCTAACAGTAGGCCACCACTAGCACGTAAGCTAAGCAGCTATCACCTGAACTTGTACACAATGATATAACACTCACTCAGACAGGCCGCCGTTCTGAAACCCTCCTCACTTTTTAAGAGAAAAGAGAAACAAGATGTTAACACAGTTTTACAACGGTGATTTTACCAACACCCGACGGAGCCAGCACAATACCAAACTGGCCTGTAGCTGACTTGAACACAGATCTTCCACTAACGAACATCTATGCCCATATTTCCTCGTGAGGGAATACTCTCATTTGGATATGAAAGATGGGGCCTACACGGTGACAGAGAAAACATCCACTCGTCCAGAAAACACAGGGATCACCAGTGTTAATGGTCGTGGCCCACTAGTTAACTAAAATGGGCTTCAGACTAAGGTCTTCCGCTGTTGCCTAAGAGGCTGAACAAAAGACTTTAATCTGGGGCCGGTTTTCGTAAACATTGTCAGTTAGCCCCCATAGCACTAACAGACAAGTGGAGCCGCAAGCAAAACAGTACTCACCAACCTGAAACCCACCGCTTCTCACAACAGCGGCGCGTCCTACAGTTCAGCTGTGTCCTGAAAGGTTTCACCCCAACCAGCACAGCAAGGAACTGCAGTTGAGAGGCATGCAGCGGCGTGCTCCCAATACGAAAACCGGTGGAGGATTTTAGAATGATCACCATCTTCCAGACACTCCAGTGACGAAGACAATATCGCCGTATTTTCTCGAAAATAGTGAGAGAGAAAATAAAGATATGATGTCTTGTTCTTCCTTTCCTCGTAAACATTGTCAGCCAATATTTTTCTCCACGTCAAGTGGGCATATGAGCAACACGTTGCTTGTGATGAAATTTGAGAAGGAGATGAGTGTGTGGCACCACCCCTGCTTATGTAGGTAAGCAGATGGGGGTGTGGCCAGATGAATGCTGGCATTTAAAGGTACATTTTGAAATGTATTCAGTATATATATGCTGAAGCGAGATATATACAATGAGACGCTGAGCGGGAGCTAGTGTGATACAGAACTGGAATATGTTGTGCCTTTACACATATGTTGGATTATGTAATTGGTTTGTCATGACAAACAAATAAAAAAATCGCGATTTACCCGCTGGCTACAACAACACACAGTGACACACTGCGCTCCTCAGAGGCAGGAGTAAGCTCCCCCTTAAGCTCCAGGAGAGAGGGGAGAGGCTGAAAACCTGCAGTTCTTGCCCGACTGATGGGAGCCGAATCCCCGCTGTCTCTGGCTTGCTCCAGCGGACACCAGAGCTCAGCCCGCGGCGAGAATGTGCTGCAGCGAGCGGCATCGCCTCTGAGGAGGTGGCTACAACATCAACACACAGTGACTACATGCAGTCACTGTGTGTTGTTGTAGCCAGCGGGTAAATCGCGATTTTTTTATTTGTTTGTCATGACAAACCAATTACACAATCCAACATATGTGTAAAGGCACAACATATTCCAGTTAACGGTATATTTCTTTAATGATTTGTTACGGCGTAGTCGTTCTATATGAATTGAAAATGGGGGACCCTGATGTAAACAAGACAAACGTCTTTCTCAGGTCTGCATCCCCTTAACAATTGTGTGTATTGAGCCGTACTGTATTGTACACATTCTGCAATCTGTTAAATAAAGTTTTCATTCATTCATTCATTCATTCAGTCAATACTTCCATGCGTATAAATTGAGGAAGCGAGCGAGTCCGCGGCCGCTCGTTCTGCCGCGCGCGGCAGCGGCAGAGCGGTGGATAGGGGGGCGGGTCATGTGGGGGTCGCGGCCAATCAGAGGAACCCGGAAACCGAATTCCGTTGCGGAAAGGATACACGCGTCCCGAATTGGTAAACATTTTTGCCCTCTTGGGCAGAGGTGTTTCAAGAGGCTGTGACGTACAGGTGTAGAGACAGCTCTGGGTACGAGTGTCAGTTGTATCGTATATTCTGGCAGTGGCAGACAACTTGAGCTCAAATTATCAGTACTTTTGATAAAAAAATAACTAAAAGAAACAGTGCTTTGACGGAGATTTGTTTTCTGACAAAGGGTCCAGAACTTGTTAAGGATTGTTGGTGGGTTCAAGGATCAAGAAAAACGCCTGACTTCCATGGAAGCTCAGGTAACATCAGATGTTTCAACAGCACCACTAGAATGTTGCCATGTTTAAAGGGGAATGCCACCCATTTTAGGAATTCACATAATTATGTTTGAGTCAATATTTGTGAATATGTGAACAGTGTTGGGGTAGTTACTCAAAAAGTATTAAATATGAATATTACCTCTATTAACAGCAATAAGATACTTTACATATTACTAGGGATGTCCCGATCACATTTTTTTGCTCCCGATCCGATCCCGATCATGTGATTTTGAGTATCTACCGATACCGATCGTTCCCGATCCGATCCAAACCATTTCTTTTTTAAAAACAAAAAAAAAATTGTTTCCCCCCTCCCTCCCATTTCTCACATTACATTCACCCTGTATGTTGACGTTATCCAGGTGAAAAGTTAACGATAGGTTATAACCTAGTTATATAAGTACTGGCTGAGCGTCCCGCTCTTAAGCCTATCGAGATATACCTCATCTCATGTACCTACTGTACTTATACAACGAACAAAACCAATACACCCACACTTGCCGGGTCCCGCCCCTACGGAGGCGTAGCCTATAAGATAGCAGGCGCGGTCCCCAATACACCCTTCCTCGCCAAAATCTCGTTCCCAGTCAAAAGATCCCTCAAGGGGACTCAGGGCCGCTTAAGAGCGGGATGCTCAGCCAGTACTCATATAACTAGGTTATATACATAACCTATCGTTATATTATCGTACTTGGATTATCGCGTCCCGCTCTTAAGCCTATCGAGATATGGGGTAAGAGCGGACATGAGGCCTGACAAATGTACCCCCTGAGGACCCGAAAGCCCACATCAAGGGGTTTGGGGAGTCCTGTCACCCCATCCTCCCTAACGAAGGGGGGGGGGGGCGCAGTCAACTCCACCGGAGTGCGAACAAGGAGGAACTAGAACCCCTTGAACACACAGCACAGGCGGAACCACGTGTGACTTAACACACTGTGGCCCATACCCATACACTCCTGCTACCCTACCAAGGACGGGAAGCAGGAAAGGCCACAGACCCCAGAACCGCCTGGGAGACAGAACCCCTGGTCATGTCCATGAGGTAAAACCTTACAAAGGGGCCCGGGGAGGACCATGAAGCTGCAGCACAGATGTCCCCCACCGAAGCCCCACCCAGGAGAGCGGCAGAGGCAGCCACCCCACGAGTGGAGTACGCCCTGACGCCCCCAGGGGGATCCTGCCCAGCCAACGTGTAGCAGAGAGCAATGCCCTCGCACAACCAATGGGACAGGCGCTGTTTCGACAGTGCCTTACCCGCACGAGAACCACCGTGACAGACAAAAAGCTGGTCGGTAACCCTGATGTCCTGAGTACGGCTGAGGTAAATTCCCAAAGCGCGGACCGGACATGACAGGTGAAGGCCCGCATCCAACTCACTAGTGTGAGGAGGCGGACGAAACGCCTGAACCACAATATCCCGGGAGCGGAAGGAACTCCGGATATTCTTAGGCATGAAAGCAGGATTAGGTCGCAGAGTGGCACCGCAATCGGCCCGAAAAGACAGGCACTCTGGACGTACCGAAAGAGCACAGAGCTCACCCACGCGTTTAGCAGAGGTGACAGCCAGCAGGAACGCGGTCTTGAAGGAGAGCTGTCCCAACGGCGCCTGCTCGAGCGGCTCAAACGGGGCCAAGGACAACCGGCCGAGGACCAATTGAAGATCCCAAGTCGGAGCCAAAGAGCGTTGCACCGGCTTAACGCGTCGAGCGCCAAGCAGGAAACGCTTCACAAGAGGGTGGCTGAACAAGACAGTCCCCTCAAACCCCTCATGATAGGAGGATATAGCTGCTGCATATACCCTAACCGTCGAAGCCGACAGTCTATCAAGGAGAGACTGGAGATAACTCAGGACAGCATCCAGGGGGCAGGAGACTGGGTCCCGGCCCCCGCCTTACACCACTCTTGGAACATACGCCATCTGCCCGCGTAAAGCGCGACAGTGGAGGGAGCAAGTGCATTCCGGATGGTATCAACCACAGAAGGGTCCATCCTCTCCAGACTCACCCTCCCACCAGCCACACCAGCAGGCATTGGCTCAACACCGGGTACTGGAACAGAGACCCGTTGTGCTGTGAGAGGGCCGTCGCCGACCAAGGAATAACCCAAGGAGGAGCGACCAGAAGCTGGATCAAGACCGGGAACCACACTGCCGTGCCCCGGTCCGGCGCGACCAGGATCACCGTCCTGCACTCCCTCTGTATCCGCTCCAACAGCTGACCCAACAGATGTACAGGAGGAAAGGCGTACAGAAGACCGGGCGGCCATGGAAAGATCGAGAAGGCATCCACCCCCAAGGGGGGATGATCCGCTCGACTGACCGAGAACCACAAGGGGCACTTGTGAGAGTGTCGGCACGCAAACAGATCTACCGAGGCCTCCCCGAACCGATCCCAGATCTGTCTGACTATGTCAGGCGGAGTTCCCACTCGTCGTGACGAGGACCGCCCCGAGACATCATATCCGCGCCCATATTCCCTGCACCAGGAATGTGGAGCGCCCTCAGACTGCGCAGCCTGTGAGATGCCCATAGCCAAAGTTCGACCGCCGCCCGGTGCAGGTGGATGGACCGAGTCCCACCCTGCCTGTTGATATACGCCGCTGCCGTCACACTGTCTGTCCTGACCAAAACGTGCTCGCCTACCACCAGGTGGCCGAACCGTTTGAGGACCAGAAGGACCGCCTTCAATTCCAACACATTGATGTGCGGGGTAGATGGACCGGCATGAACCGCCGGCCAGCTGCCCCCCACTGCGTGGGTCCGACACGTCCCTCCCCAACCCGTGAGAGAGGCGTCGGTGAAGACCGCGACGTGTGAGCGCCTGCTGCCCATGGGGACCCCAATGGTGAGGATACCCAGCCTCTTCCAATGGGCGAGATCTCCCCATATCGACAAAGGAACCGTCAACCGTTTCCATTTGTCCCTCACCGGATCTATTCTCATAGAGAAAAACCACCTCTGTATCCTCCTCATGAAGAGAAGGCCAAGAGGAACCACCGTGTGAGCAGATGCCATCATACCGAGCAGACGCATCACTTGCAGCGCCGTGACCGTCCCTCCCAGACGGAAACCGTGCGTGCGACTGATAAGACACCCGGTGCTGCTCCGAGAGGGTTACAATCATGGGCCTCGACCTCAGCGTCAAGCCCAAGTACTCCACCTGTTGACTGGGAAGAGGCGTACTCTTCTTCCAGTTCACAGCAAAACCCAGCCTGGTGAGGAATTCCACCACCAGCCTGGTATGAGACCTGGCATACGATTGAACGCGGACAGATCCAGTATAGGTCTGACCCCCCCTGTTTTCTTGGGCACCAGAAAATAACGGGAGTAGACGCCTGACATCGCGTCCTCTCTCGGAACCACGACGACGGCCTGCTTCGCCAACAGAGATTGGATCTCGTCGGCCAGGGCTGTCACTGCTTCTGACCCTGACAATAGGGTCGGCACCAAACCTGAGAACGGAGGGTGGGGTTGTGCGAACTGTAACACAAGCCCCTCCCTCAACGTTCTCTCTATCCACTCCTCCAAATGGCATTCTTGTCGCCATATGTGAAAATAATCCCACAGCGCACCCGCCGTCAACTGACGCTGGGCCGCAAGAAATAGTAGATAGTTGGCCCGGTCCCTCCCGCTGTGCGACGCACCCAAGGGGGGACCCCGACAGAAAGGGCCGGTTTGATACGGGAGAAGCTGTCATCAAACTGGTTGACACACCTCCACCCTTGAACACCCCTCTAGCACACGCTGAGGAGTCGTTCCGCAGCTAGACACGCAAGGCATGAGGACCCCATGGGCTCCTACACGCCGAAGCCCTGCAGTGATATTGCTACCACCCAAATCACACTCGCCTCTGCTTCGCAGACCACTGCCGCTCTCACGGGAGTGGGAGGCATCAGCGCGATACCCCGCCTGGCGAAGGCGAGGCCGGGGTAACCCTTGCTGTGCATTCAACAGAAGAGGCCTCGAGTCCCCCTGCTGACCACTGTAGCTAGTGGCAGCCATAACACCAGGCTCACCCATCACACAATGTGTGGTGCAGGAGCCACGCGACAGCACAACATTCTCATGGACAGACCCAGGCTCAGCCATCAACTGGGTGTCAGCCCCTGTTCCCATGAGAAGTGAAGAATGGGGCCGCATGCGCTTCAAAGAAGGTTTGCGGCCCGCAGCCAAAGGAGAACGATCAGAGCCCCGCTTCCGTGGGTAACAGAGAGAGGATTGAACAGGGAGCGGGCTGCTTGCGGCAAAGTGACGACGGCTTGTTTTATCCAAACCGAATTCACCCAAAATGGCTGATCCCTCGGCCGCCAAGGCTGTCAGCCTTGTGGAACCCCGTTGACTCTCCGCCCAGGGCACCACCGGCGGGGGAAACATAGCCGCCTGTCGAGGATCTCGCCACAGTTGTTGACGAGACCGTGCTCCCACCTCTGGCTGCACAGCGTGAGGCGATGTAGAACCCAGATCAACAACCGCCTGCGCCTCCACAGAATGACCAAAAAGCCTTTCCGTGGAAAAAGGAGTCATGAGGAGAGAAAACCTATCCTCTTCCCCAAGAGGAGAGTGCTCCAACCAAACATGCCGAACAACAAACGTTGACAGCATCCTAATCCTCCCCGCAGTTATAGCTTGCGACTGAGTCAAGATCTCTATAACACCACAAACATGCAACATGTTTATAATGTCGGCTGGACCCATAGCCCTACTACCCGACGCCAATGTGGATAGGAAACTAGCCAGCTGAGCCATAACACTGGCCGCCGCTACAAACCATCCTGCAGCAGTATACCACTCATCCGTCCATACTGCCACCCTCCGAGCCGATGCGGTCTCAAGCATCGGCCGGGTGGGACATCGCTCATCCCCGCCGGGGCACAGGATCAAAGCTACCTGGCTATGTAGCCACGGTACACCCGGCCTGCACCCAGTTGTTAGTTCGTTTACCCGTAAAAAAGGTAAATAGGACTCAGCGAAATCCCCCACATTAGCAACCGACTGACCTTCATCAATGAAGCGGGTAAGAGGAGGGAAAAGCGGAATTGTCCCGCGGCGGGGATCATTAGAACAACGACCCATTTCAGCGTCAACATTAGCATTAGCAGTAGTAGCATTAGTAGCATTAGCGTTAGCAGCGTGCTCCAGGATTGCCAGGAAAACGTCCACTGCAGTGGAACGTTCACCAAGCCACCCCGGCCCTGGCGCCGAAACATACTCCACAGCATTACCAATACCAACATTGATGCCTAATGACACAGGACTCACCGTTGTACAAGCCGGCCCGATAGCCAAACCATGTACGCTGCCCCTTGATCTGCTGTCGTCAGATGAGGAAACATCAACATAGGCCCGTCGTGTCGCTGAAACATGCCTCGAAGATGCCAGGGGTAAGCAAACCTCCGGTAAGCTTTCAACATTACGTAATTTCTCTAATCTTTTCATAACACTAGTTACATAAGGTGCATTGCATCCGCTATGCTGGGAACGAAAATAGAGGAAGGGTGTATTGGGGACTGTGCCTGCTATCTTATAGGCTACGCCTCCGTAGGGGCGGGACCCGGCAGGTGTGGGTGTATTGGTTTTGTTCGTTGTGTAAGTACAGTAGGTACATGAGATGAGGTATATCTCGATAGGCTTAAGAGCGGGACGTGATAAGCCAAGTACGATAATATAACTTCATTCAAGCGAGGCATTGCAACCGGAGTAATCTAAAAACTCTGCCTCCAACCTGCTGCTTCATCAGAGCAATGGCGCCATCGTCAGTAAAAATCAGGTGACTGCAAGTTCTGCAACTAGTGGATGTCCCTCATCCTTGACATAAATCATTTGATGTATAATTAAATCAAAGGAAATGCGTTTGTTTTGGCAAAATTCTTCTGCTCTGTGTGACAATAAATAAATTAATGATGATATGCAATTTAAAACCAAAACTAAGGCCTCAGTATGAGTTTAAGACGTGAACATGGTCATGTTTGTTGAATTAAATCTTCTGAAAATCACGTGATCGGCCCCCGATCCCGATCACGTGATCGGAACATCCCTACTTATTACACATTGGGGGAAAAGTAATACACCAATATTATGCCAATAAAGAGGGAATAATCACAATATGTATTTTTAATCTATAAAAAAATAACCCGTTTTCATTCAGCTGAAATACTGTGGAGAGGTGTTGTCTTGGATGGCGGAGTGCTTCGCCAAGAGCACACTCAAATGTGAGAGAGATGCTCCCAGGGCTCCAGGTAAGTCATGGACTTCGACTTTCCAGTGACTTCGGGTTCCTGAGAAATGCTTTATAAATACAATGAATTATTATTAGGAGTCACTGGTGCCATGCACAGACCTTTTCAAGGGTTAAGAAGCTTGATCTTCTGATATGTTTAAAAACAATGACGACAATGCTCAATGAAAACTAAATACCATGCAATTAATAGTATATCTCACTTATTCAACATTGTAAAGATAATATTAAATCGTGTCTCTTTGACAGGTACCAAGGCGAGCAGCTCCAAGGAACAACCTCCTAGTCAACCAAGTACTGACAGTGAAGTGAGACCAGAAGGGACAGATGCTGAAGCAGGTCCCTCAGGATATGGAGCGAACAAAAGATTCCCTTACATTGATGAATAAAAGCAACAGTGGTTTATCATCATCAGGCAAAGGGGCCATGATGTCAAAGATTTCCTGAATGTACAGCAAGCTCGAAACATAATTTGGACAGTGACACGTCGCTTGATGTTTTGGCTCATATACTCTCATTACTCTTTCGTTTCTTGTCATGTGTCTGTGTTGGTGTTGTTTACTGGGAAAAAAGAAAAGAAAATGCATACACTGTATTGCTGCAACAATTACCAATGTGTTTTTACACAAATGGCTCAATAAAGGAATCTGAATCTGAATGACTTAGGATGTGAAAGGAGGTTATTCAGTCATATTGGGATGAAGACTTAAAATAACTACAGCCTTTTTATACACAGCACCCACACGTGAAGGTTTTATACACAGACAGATGAAGGTTATATATTCACAAGTAGTCCTTTTTAGTATTTTAGTAGCTTTGTTTGCAGGTACGGAGTACAGTATAATGGATGATTAAGTCAGATTAATTAAACAACCAGCTGCACTAAATTAAATAATATTTAGGAAAACAAATACAATTCATGGAAAACACTTGCTCTCATGTTAAATGGATCCAATCACATCATGTAGCCTACATTACAAACTGCTGTACAATAAAGAAAAGAAAAGCTGAGAAGTGCATTTGATACCTTGCAATTCATATCTTCTGTGATCTACCACACTGAATGTAAAAATATAAAGTAATGAGTTAAACATACTGCCAGCTTTGCTGGTGTCGTTGGTCCAACAAAGTATACTGGCGGAGGAATCAGTTGTGGTGTGTAGTTTTCCATCAGTTCCGTAGGGTCCTCATGGATGGAGGATGAAGTTAGAGGATGCAACTGAAGCCAACGTCGCAGAAGGAAGTATGCTCACACACGTTCTGAGACTTCCGCTAGAAAAGGTCTGCCATATTGACTGTGGGCTCCCATTATAAAGCCCATGGTGTGTCTCTATGACCTCATCATGTACCTTTGGGAAACTAGAAGAGAGCTGGGGGGAGGCGCCTGGGGGGGGTTGGTCTTCAGCCAATCCCCACGTCCTCTTCCGATACAATAGTTTGTTGACAGCTGCACCCAATCACGTGCCAATTAGTCAATAATGTCAAAATGTTCTGGTCACAGCTGTGCAGTTCCTAGTTGCGTCTCAGTTATGCAGTAATCCATGGCATATACAGTAAATGATTTATGTTACTCCAATGGTATTTATAATCCATGGGGGGTATATTCCACAGTCTTAGGTGTAGAGCCACATGAATAGGTGTATGTTAACACTTTGATCGCCATGGTTAAATTCATAATTTACCATCCCTAGCCAGCTCTATTTGTCTATGGAGAAGTTCCCCTTCTTTGCAGGGCTATAACTTTTTAAATTCTATTGCTAAATTGACATTATTATGGCCCATTCAATGTCCTATATCCATTGTTCAGGGTGTAGCAACGTTATACTTTTTCATTCACATATTCATACTAAAATATGGTCTAAAGTATAAGTATGTTTTTATCGTTTTCTGCAGCTTTCTCCAGAACTTTATTTATAGCCCCAAATGCATTATATTGATGATCAAATACAGTTTGGTAGCGATCGGTGCCAGATAAAAAATGTCAACTGGAGGTACTTCTAGAAGTTACTACGTATCATCTGATGTTGACCGGATGGGCGGGGGTTGTTTATAATTCCGTGGGCAACGTTATATCATTCACCTAGTGTGGGTCATATGATCATCAGAGCAGTTTATATGGAACACGTTAGAAAATAACGCTGGATCTTACCGTATCTTCCTCGCGCCGTTGGACGATCAGCTTGGAGTAGACAGTTTTCGATTATGGGATGTTGATCTAGATGAACCATTTCCAGGTTGTATAATACTATATACGTCCAAATAACGTTGTTTATTGAGTTAGGGCAAGCGATTGATTATCCAGTGTGTCGAGATGGGGTCCGGCTAACGATCGCGAGTGCCCGGACGAAATATGAATGAGCACTTCCTGTTTGGCGTGTCACTTCCTGTTGGCCGATCTGCCGATCGGCCACCAGATGGCGTTCTTGAACCGTTAGAGAGTTGAGTGGAGATCAGCAGTATATCTCAGGTCCCCGGAGGAGAAATATGATTTCGATCACAGATTTTTGAAATATTGATATCAAAGACGTGTTACGGCGTCTTCGGCAGAATGAGCATGGCGGGCAATGACGAGTTACGGCGTTTCCGGCGATTAAAGTGTTAAAAGGACAGTTTTAATTAATGTTTATGTTAGGGATGGGGATTGTATAGGGAGCCCTTCCTGTCAGCCTGTATATTTTCCCCAACGGAGTTTCACTTCCGTGTTCGATTTGCGCAATCTGATTGGCCACTGACGTTTCGCTCAGCACCAATCGCGTTACTCCTAAAAAACTGCTTGGCGACTCTTTCGAAGTCGCTCTCTTTCGAAGTTGGTTAAGGTTAGGGTTAGTTGGTTAAGGTTAGGGTAACAGCCTGCTGGCGCGATTGTTAGGAGTAACGCTGAAAAAAACATCAGTGGCCAATCAGATCGCGCAAACCGAATGCGGAAGTGAAACTCCGTTGGGGAAAATATACACGCTTCCTGTCAACCTGTGATACTATAGTACCAGGAACAGCATGGATTGCCATATGCTACCGATCACCATCATTGGTAAGTAAGAAATAGGGCTAGGGTTAAAAAATAATAATAATCATAAAAATCTGAACTATCCCTATAAGGTTTACAGTGATGGATTATCTAGCTTGAGTAATTTACACATCTGTGGAAGTTGATCATATTATAAAACAAATGGCAGCAAATGGCTTCTGAGGGCAGGAAAACAAACCCGATATCTGTAAATGTACTGACTGAGTAATGTAAAGGGGCAACCAAGACAATCAAACAAAGAATAAACAAACAAAAATACCTGCATGTATTATCCTTTAACAACAAACAACCTTATCAAAAGATAAAAACAGCAGTAGTAGTGTCGTTCACGGTCCAACATTGTGAAATAAGTAAAAGGGTAACGCACACCAATCTTGGAGAGTTGCTGACCATGATAAAAGTGCAATAATGTGAAGGAAGGTTTTTCATAGCCTAATAGCCAAAAATAACCCATCCAAGCCAATGTTTCGACACAACAGTTGTCTTCAGGGCTGGATCTGTCATGTCATCGGACACATAAACAGGCTGGTGGATGAAAGCATCCTACCGAGACCCAACTGCAAACCATGGATGAACTCAAACATCCATATCAAACTAAGAGAATGATATCAAAATGCAAAAAGGGACTATAAGAGCAAGCTGGATGAGGATTTAAGTAACATGAAACAGCAATAGAAAACTAGAGTAGCAGTAGGCAGAGTTATCTTTGATCTACTACTCAATTGTTGGGGAACACCCCGTAGGCCTACACCTATAATGAAAATTCAAGTCCTTTTTCCTTCTCTTCCTTTTTTCCCATCTATCTATTTTTTTACATGTATGTGGGGACGAGTAGGGATGGATATTGGATGTATACTATGGATGGATAGGTTTACTAGTCCAGGATCATAACATCTATACTGGTACTTACTCTTTTGATGCAGTTATGTCTTTGTATGGGTGATGGGTAAGAAAATAATCTACTCGTGTACATTTGTGTGTATGTATGTATACATGTATGTATGGATACGTGTAACTATGTATATGTGTGTAGTGTACATATACTACACCTAAATGTAGAGTGACTTCATTGACACAATAAAGTAAAAAAAACTGGGTCCCAGTATGGAGGAGAGGACTCCAACATGAGGTGTATGTGGCAGGGGCTAAGGGCCGCCCTTCACCAACTACAAGGGGAGCTCAGCTGGGGTCACTACATCAGAGGTTTGGAGAACCTTCAAAAGGGTGAAACCACGGACGGGGTCCCACCCATGTGTTTTGAATTCCTGCGCAGACGAGCTGGCTCCTGTGTTCATGAACATCACTGTAGCAGTAGTCTGTCATCCCAGTGTGCTTCAAGGGACAACCATTGTGCCGTTACCTTCCATCGGGGGACCCTGATGGAAACAAGACAAACGTCTTTCTCAGGTCTGCATCCCCTTAACAATTGTATGTATTGAGCCGTACTGTATTGTACCCATTCTGCAATCTGTTAAATAAAGTTTTCATTCATTCATTCATTCACCTAAAAAGACAAAGGTAACTATGTGGCTTTAACTGTCTGTGGACGACGCCATAGCAGTGACACTGCACACTGTCCTGGAACACCTACAGTTTTCTGCATTATTAATTAAGGTGGAACTTTTCATATTATTTTATGCTGTGGGAGTGAGTGGACAGTAAACATGCCAGTGTACTTAAAGATAAATAGTCCATCTTTAAATCTGAAACGTTGACGGGTTATTTTTGCGTCAAGGCTATGAGTGTGCGACAACCTCCTTTCACATTAGTCCACAGTCCAACATAAGATTAAAACATTGTGACGATACAAGAAAATAAAAGAAATCAAGATGAGCATTAAGGCTAAAAAAGGCAGCATTAAGGCTAAAAAAGGCAGCATAAGAGAGTTCTACAGTAGCACCATTTTAGTAGCATGTCTTTCGAATCTAAATCCATGCAACCTTAACAAACAAAAGGAAAAAAAGCTTGTGCAACTTGATACATTTCCATTTTTTCTTTTTAAATTATTATTATTAAGATCATGCTTAATTTCTTCCCTGTGCACCTTTGGAAAAACTGACTGACTAGAGTATATTTTAAAATCAAAACCATGACCTTGCCTTAATAATGTTTACACTTGAATCTTTTTTACATAACTTTAGGCACTTGAAAATGCCTTGTACATTTATAAAAGAAACAAAACAAAAAAACAAGACAAATGTGCATTGTACTTGTTAAAGATCTACAGTGATGACAGAGGAAAACACACAGCTCTATTACAGTAATTCAAAGTGCAGATCATCCTTTTTGAAGATACCCAAGGTCTACACCGAAATATTAGTAACTGGAGTAATGAGTAGTGATACAAATAACACAGTGAACACTTATATTGAATAGTATTCCCATTTAAAGGTTGGGTAGGCACATTTGTTTATAACAATTCTGCAAACAAAATCTGAATTGTTTGGCCTGCCAAGTGGTGTTCCTGGGGTTGCATTGGAAAACGAACACTACCATCATGTTCCTCGTCTTAAGTACACACCGTGAGGAATTACCAGCTCATCAGATGCCAGGAAATAATTGTATTAATTGTACTATTATATTTTTTTTGTATCTAGCTTGAAGCTGCCCGTGTCTGTAGGAAACCACTGGGCTTTAAAGTGGTTTCCTTTAAATGTGCAGTTTCTTCCCCTTCGGATGTATATATTTAATTTTTTTATGATCTCGTTTTCTTACACAGTACTGTATATTTGTATGTCATAAATGTCTTGATGAATTAAAAATGGAGGACCCTTATGTAAACAAGACGAAAGTCTTTTTCTGGTCTTCATCCCCTTAGCAGTTGTTAGTATTGAGCTGTACTGTATTGTACCAATTCTGCAATATGTTAATAAAGTTTTCAATCAATCAAAAGGTGATTCAGAGCTTGCTCCATTTCAGCTGGACATGTAAGCTCACTCCTGCTCTCCAAAGTGTAAGAATACAGTGCCCTACAGAATTACAACATCCCTTGTAAATACATCTTGAAACAAATGCAAAAAGACAACCACCCCTTATTTTTAGAAGTAGGGATGAAACCAATAATACATTTATGCTGGTAACCAATATTTACCGATATCGATATGATGTGGTCTGTATAAAAACAAGTTCCAACAGTAATCCAATTTTGTACATATTTGAAAGTGATAAGACATGAAAACATTCTGGAAAATATTCTGTCTTTATTTCTGTTTCTGCAATGTATTTCAATGCTGTTGTGCATGTTTTAAGTATCCAAACAAAACCTGCATGGCAAGAGAAACACCATAAAACCTGTGCAGCCAGACAAGATAAACAATCATTGGTTGTTCACATCTGTCCTGTTCTGCTCCTTGGACTGATACCGATAAATAAAAGAAAACACTATCATCAGCTAATATGCATCTGCCCAGTTTTGCTCATCAAAAAATAAATCACCCATATATCGGACATCCCTATTTAGAATATTAGTTATTCAGACTAAATTGGATAAGGAATACAACTGAAAATGTAGGCACATTAAAATGTTATATAATTTCATACTATGACATACCGTAATTTTCGGACTATAAGGGGCACCAGAGTATAAGCCGCAGCAGCTAAATTGAATGATGTGTACATATATAAGCCGCACTGGACTATAAACCGCAGGTGTTTTAATGTTTAATTACCATATGTAAGGATTCGTGCACAGAGGGGATTGTCGGGAAAGAGATGGCTGTTTGAGTACGGTACTGGTCCTTGACTGTTCCTATATCCAGCCCTGGTTTCTGTGAGTTACTGGTCCTTGACTGTTCCTATATCCAGCCCTGGTTTCTGGGAGTTACTTGTCCTTGACTGTTCCTATATCCAGCCCTGGTTTCTGGGAGTTACTTGTCCTTGACTGTTCCTATATCCAGCCCTGGTTTCTGTGAGTTACTTGTCCTTGACTGTTCCTATATCCAGCCCTGGTTTCTGTGAGTTACTTGTCCTTGACTGTTCCTATATCCAGCCCTGGTTTCTGGGAGTTACTTGTCCTTGACTGTTCCTATATCCAGCCCTGGTTTCTGGGAGTTACTTGTCCTTGACTCGCTTGGAGGTCCCCTAGTGGCCGTTAGCTGTAAAAATCCATAGATTAGCTGCACCGTTATATAAGCCGCAGGGTCGAAAAATGGGGGAAAAGGCGCTGCTTATAGTCCGAAAATTTGTCTTGCACAGAAATATTCAGTCTTGGTAGTTAGGCATTTAGATGTTTATGAGCAAGTTATCTGATGATGTTTGAAGACTGTTCAATTTGGTAGCAGATTTACCAAAAGTGTAGAATATAAAACGTAGGCATTGTAAATGAACATTGAGTAGATTTGAGAACATTTCAACAAAGACGCACAGAATGATTGGCTTACATCTTCATTTTAAAGAAATCATAAACTGACACGGAGGAAAACTTGAGCAATAAATACTATGTTGCATACTTTCTTACACAGTCCTTTTTTCTCTAAATTTCTGAGCCTTTGGAACCCTTTGAAACACAAATACCAAAATATCAGGAAATACCATATCACACACTTCCCCAGTATTGACATGGATACTATTTCATCCAAATATACTGTAGAGTATACCTGCCACAACGGGCACTAAGCCCCAGATTTGGCGTTCCTTGTCAAGTATGTTAATAATCACTTAATTTCTTTCCCATTTTCAAATGAAGTAGTACTTTTATAAGCAACTGCACATTTAGAAATACTTTAATTTATGTAGACATAGTCCCCTTACATTGAGGCCTCAGGTCATCTGGGCTGCACCCCTGTGCCTTCGCGGCGAAGAGCGCTGTCGAAGCGCGGTGTCACCTCACAACGTACCAGCAGAGTGTCATCTTTGACAAAGGCCCGCTGATGCCGCTGATGCAAGTGCAAAAAGGTGACATAGCCAAAGCCCTTGGGGTTGCGATGGATGGCGGGCTTCTGGAAAGCCTGCAAGTCTGGCTTTGTCTCCATCACTTCTACATGATCCTGGCCGTCAGGGCCCTGGTCCAGGATGGCCAGCCTGATGGTGCCTTGAAAGGGCCAACTCAACTGCCCGTCAAAAACGCCCTGCATGGTGTGGACGAAGAGGGAGATGAAGTTGGAGCAGCGTGGGGCGTTTGGGGACTGCAGGTGCAGGCGCAGGCAGAGCTTGTACCCCGGACGGCCCGTGTAGAAGCCTGGGCTGTGCTCGACCACCGACAGGCCTGCTTCCTGGTTGCGCAGGTGAGCAGAGAAGCCCTTGAGGCGCCAGATGTAGACGCCCTGACACTGCTGGGCCTCCAGCTCCTTCACCGTCTCCTCCAGCGAACACACCCTTTGCCGCAACTCTGCCAGATGACGTGTCTGTGGGATGAATGGGACAGGTTGGTTTCTTCTGAGTTTTGACAAAAAAAGAACAACAAGACCAAACACCTGGCAATGTGCCGACTAGTGGGACATATCGATTAGATGGGACATGTTAACACTTTGCCGCCCAACCACGTATAAATACGGGTTTCGAATCCATGCGTTGTGGACAGAATCACGTATAAAGCCGTGGCAAGTTGTTATTGCTTTTATATCATTTTAATAACCGGGTCAAGGTCGCAGATCTGCACTGCATATATTCCCTAGTCTGTGAAATCGAGAACGTGCAATACCGGCCAGATCCTCTTAGGGGCGCCATCGCTCCACTGCAGTATGCCCTGTGGGTGAATGGACCACTTTTTTTTTCTTCCTTTCAATAGAGTATTTTAGTACCCGGATCCTGAACCAGCATCATGTACTGTGGATTACGTTTCGAATCGCAGATGGAAAAAGGAATGGAATAAGGGGATTTATCATCAGCCAATGGACATATCGATCTACCAGATGCCGATCGATAACGGGGAAATGCTCGGGGGTATCCCACCGGCTTATGGTAAGATCTTTTTCACATAAATTACAGCCGGATCAGAGCTTGCTATGATACGCAACCAGCCGATCAGCGTATGTGGCTAGTTACACGACCACTGTTATTGGTAATCAATAATAATAAACGACGTCCCCCGCCCCCCCCCTTTGATGCATACATGTGTTGGGACATTACCGATGATATGCAGTTTGAGTTATTTCTTTAGCATATGTAAAACGGAAATGCCGTTGAATATAACGTTAGCAGCTATTAGCCCTATAACTAGCCTTCCAGAAAATATTTGAGACAAAATCCGCTATAATGCTTATATTCACGGCGCTATAAAATGACAACCTATTGATGAATTTTTTTTTCTTTACGCCATTTTGAAGGGACGGTTTATGAACTCAATTGACAATGAGAATGGACAGATAGCAATACTATAAAGTATAGATTTAGCTGTACAAAAAGACACAGGTCTGTTTACAAAAGCTGGTCCTCAACCACTATATTAGACGCATCCCAGCGGTCGCCAATGTGTTAATGGACTGAAACACCAGGATATGCTGTACCTGCGTTTCCTTGATGATGATGAGCTCGCGGAGCTGGTGGTCCTGCTTCACCAATCGTCCGTCCATCTCCCTGAGCCTCTGTACCTCCTCGCTGGGCTGACTGGGGGCAGTGCTGCTGTTGCAGCAGCTGGCTGTAGCTACTCTGGAACCTCCTGATACTGGTGCAGAGGCTCCTTGGTCATCAGAGGAAGGACAGCAGGACACCCCTGATGTCCAGAGAGGCTGGGGTGTGGTGCTCTTGAGGCTAAGGCCTTGCAGGAACTCGGCCATGAAGTGCATGTGCATCTGTGTGAATTCCTGCATGTGCTGAGCCAGATCATGACGCTGCATCTATGGAGGCACAAGATTGCTCTCTTTGACATAGAAGACACAGCCCTGATAGTACAGTTACACCCATTAGGACTGTCTACCTACCATCCGACCCCGGTGCCGACGGGGTTGATTTTGAGGTTGATTGCTGTTCTGTTATATGCCATGCTTTACATTTGCTGCCAATAAGACTTCAAAATTGCGAGAGTAACCCCCCTGCACAAAAAGGGCAGCAAACTGGACCCAGGCAACTACCGCCCTGTTTCTATTCTTACCTCCAGCTCCAAAGTCAAAATTTTTTATTTTTATACGAACAGGTCGAAAAGTACCCCACGGGAAAAAATCGAATCTACGAATTCCAATCTGGCTTCAGAACATCCCACTCCACTGACACATGCCTTCTCTATTTGAACGACCACATCAAACAAGAGGTGGACGCGGGCAAATACTGCGGTATGGTCATGCTGGACCTACAAAAGGCCTTCGACACTGTCAATCACTCCATTCTGATTGACAAGCTAAAAGCAATTGGTTTTGAAATTCTATCAGTGAGCTGGATGCAATCCTACCTGGAGGAGAGAGAACAGAACACTGCTCGCCGGACCTTGAACATTTGTCCATCCTTTGTCGCCCATTCCATCTCCCCCGGGAATTCACAGCCATAATAACAACTGCAGTTTACATTCCACCGCAAGCCGACACCGCCAGAGCTCCGGCTGACTGACCTACAGGACTATTTGAATCAACACCAAAACAAACATCCGGACGCGGCTATGATCGTAGCCGGTGACTTCAACAAGGCTAATTTGAAAAAAGTTATGCCAAACTTTTACCAACATATCAAATGCACAACTAGGGGGGGGGGATACGTTGGATCACTGCTACACCCCTTTCAAACAGGGTTATAAGGCAGTACCAGTGCCCCCGCTAGGTAAATCAGATCACAACGCCATATTTCTTCTGCCAAGCTACAAACAACGAGCCCGAGAGGCTGTTGTGTCACGAGAGGTGAAGCAGTGGTCCGAGAGCTCAGAGGCCACGCTACAGGACGCACTGGATGATGTCGACTGGGGGATGCTCCAATCAAGCTCCAGTGACGTCAGTGAATATGCATTGCTGATGTTGTTGTTAGCTTCATAGCAACATTAGCTGACGGTATTGTCCCCACAAAGGTGGTGCAGGTTTTCCCAAACCAGAAACCGTGGGTGGACAATTCCATCCGAGTGGCCCTGAATGCTCGTACCGCTGCTTACAACTTGGGCTGAGCATTGGGAAATATGGAAGAGTATAAGGTAGCAGCTTATATGCTACGCAAGGAGGTGCGGGCTGCTAAACGGCGATATGCGAACAAGATGGAGACACAGATGGCACAGAACGACACAAGAGGCTTATGGCGGGGAGTACGAACGATAACTGATTATAAAGTCAGCCCCCCCTCAATAGTGAGTGCCGATGCCTCTCGCAGATGAACTCAACTCCTTTTACGCCAGGTTTGGAGCGAGCAGTGGCGACGTTAGCTCACCGGCTAATGACGTCACTGACACGCCGGCTACCACGGGAGGAAGGGGCTCATCCACGGGGGGGGGGGGGGGGGGGGGGACGGACACACACACACTCTTATTGACGGAGCACAGCGTGAGATTAATGTTCATGGGTATAAATACTCGGAAAGCGGCTGGCCCAGATGGGATAACAGGACGAATACTTAAGTCCTGTGCAAACCAGCTGGCCCCAGTATTTACATCCATATTCAATATATCCCTGGCTGAGTCCGTGGTCCCTGCCTGCTTCAAAATGTCAACTATAATCCCTGTGCCAAAAAACTCCTCTCCAACAGGCCTCAACACATTGGGTGCCAATGACGAGCCACCATGCATTAAGTGCCAATGACGAGAAATCTCGTTATTTAATCATTATTTCTTTTATTCGCGATATCCATTCATTTTTCATTCATCCAGCCTCACGTTATCATTGGGACTGGCTCTGAGCTCGGAAAGGGCAAATACCGCCCCCTATCGTCTCCCGGATGGTATTGCACCCATTGGAATGGAGTCAATGGAAATGCATGAGAAATAAAAACTCCGGGCTCCACATTTTACTTCTGAGCCATGTAACCTGAGACTAGTGTTGTCAAAAATATTGATTTTTCGATGCATATCGATTCTGAATATTTAAAACAGTTTCAATACTAATTTCCCGCAATATCGATACTTTCTGCACTATCGATACCAGCTGGCGTTCTTGTGTGTCTTCTCTTCTCTTCGCTGCTGCGGCATTGCCCCTCCCCCTCCCCTCCCGGACCTGTGTCAACAACTCCTCAGCTCTCACTCGCTCCAAGTGCAGCTTGGAGCTCCTCGACAGCTCTTCTTTCAACATCACTGAATCATTAAACAAAATGACCCATTCAACGATTGACTTTAGTTTAATACATGAGGCGTTGTCTAATGTTGGCCTTCGAGGCGTTCGTTGCAGGCTTGCAGCTGTTGGCTGGCTGTTGGTTAGCTAACGTTAGCTATCTTTCTCAGTTGGCTAACATTAGCTACCTAGCTACTGGCTGGCTGCCTACCTTTTAATTCGCAATGGAATGGCTAGCTAACTAACTGTACATATCGATGTGATTGGCTGAGACCGTAATTTGTACAGTTGGCTGGATTGGGGGTGGCCAGCTGGCTAGCTGGCAGTTATGGTGCAGTAGCTGGCTAGATAGCTGGCTAATGTTGGCCAATATACAGTAGCTGTAACTGAATGATGCTAGCCTTATGTGGTCTTATGAGTTTCAGTTCATAGGAAAATACTTTGACTATAATGGTCAGAAGTAGATTAACTGTATATACTCTCTTTTAGAAACTCTGTCTCTTAAACAGTACTGTATATCTTGTATGTCATAAATGTCTGGATGTAACAGTACTGTTTATCTGTATGTCATATATGTTATGATTAATTGAAAATGGGGGACCCTGATGTAAACAAGACAAAAGTATTTCTCTGGTCTGCATCCCCTTAACACTTTCAGTGCCACCAGGGGGCGCACGACTTAGTGCCTGAATGCCACCATTGGCGCTAATGTTAACGTTAATATCGCCTAATCTATGTTTTAAATTATGGCTATGTGTCTAATCTGCCCGTCGCTTATCAAAGAATCATTTTCCAGTCAGTGTTGTCAAGGCAGATTGTGTTTTTATCGCTTCATTTCCGTTTGAGAGCATTTTGAAAAGCACCCGTTTTCAGGTGAAAAACAACCTATTCTATGATAATCGCCTTTTACTGGAATATTCCAGAACGTTGATATTTGTCGGCCTATTTATGAATCGTTTTCAAATAAACGCTAGATGATCAATAGTATACGTGCACGCACGCACGTACGTTCGAGCTGCGCGCTGATAATAGCTGCTTTCATTTCCTCATGGATTTTACAGTGAAACAGCTAGAGCACATATCACAAAAAAGCTTATATCTCCTCGAAAACGAGTCTGATTATCCTAACACTGATAACATAGATTCCTTACCCGACATCAGATGGTATCCAAATGGTCTATTCCAATTCCTGATCACCATTCGGAAAAATCGATAAGTATATTGATCCAACGTGTGTACAGTATAACCCATGCTCACCGCGGCTCAGAGGATCCAGAATGAACTCTGGTAACTCCGGCTGCATCAGTGGACTGGAAAATGTGGACTGGAATATTTTTTTTCCCCCATCCATTTTCATTGAGTCCATTCCAAAAGGGTGATTTACCATCTGGGAGACGATAGGGGGCGCTTTTTACACATCTGATCGCCGGCGGCCCCTGGATTTCCAACGGTAGGCTCGGGTGATGCAATATGATTTCAGATCGCAAAAAAAAAATCCGAGAAAAGCCGTGACGTGGCTTTCAACGTCACTATCGTAAACCCGAGATTAGCCGTGAGTGGCGCTCAAAGTGTTAAGAGTCAACATTGTATATTGCATAGTAGTGTATATAAGAACCAGTTTCTCAGGAACCTAGCATGTCTTTTTTTTTACCATGCATATCTTGTGTTTTATCCATTTTATTTTTTTCTATGCCTATTTCATTATTGTATTTTGCACAATCAATGCAGGCATGACCACCCGCATTTCACTGTATGCCCTGGTATGTATGTGACTAGGACCGTTACTGTTCCTAATATATGCAAATGTCATGTCGTCAGCTTGCGACTGCAACTTGTTCGCAGATGACTCAGCCCTGCTGGTCTCTGACAAGAACAAGTTACAGGTTGAAAAAACCCTCAGCTCAGAACTCGGCAGAATCTGCACCTGGCTCGCTGATAACAAATTAATCAACGAGGCCGCGGCATCGAGACCGCTCCAGGCGTTTACTCGTGACACCACCCTCTACACCGCCAGCACATCGGACAGGGCCTACAACAGGTGAAGGCCCTTCTCCGCCTGAAAAACTCCCGGAGGAGGAGGCTCTGTAAGGAGGTTCTCTCTCCGAAGAGGAGGCTCCGCTGGGGGGGGGGGGCAGAGGATGAGTCCCGTGCCCTTACACGCTGCCGCACCTCTCCACCAAGGCGGTCTGCATGCAAACGCACAGCTCCCGGTGGCCCACCTAACGGGCGTGAAACCTCCCCACCGATGTTTGATCTACCCCATCATTTCCCCACAGAGATGCACGCAAGCCCTCGAGCTAGCCTAGTGAGCTGGCGCTCGGTAGAGATAAAAAAAAAAAACGTCCCGGCAGACCGAATAAAATGCCGTTGGCCAGACCAGGGCGTGCTGGTCCCGAAGGCCGATTCAAATACACATAAACATGCCCGGGCCAGCGCTAATACCGGTCCCGTAAGACCAAGCGCTGATATGAACAGCGTGTAGGCTCGTAAAACCTGAGCACGGTGGGGGGCGAATTCTAACAAGAAAGAGCCCCCACAACGTTTCTCCCCCCTGTCTGGGTAGAACCAGGAAGGAACCGGTCCAAAAGGACGGTGACACAGGGTTTATATACAGCGCCTGGGGGAAAAAACCATAAGTCACAAATTCCACTCATACGAGAGGGGAATACGCCAGGTTTATCTCGGAGAGACCTCTTAACACATTGGGGACGAACAACGGATATAAACGTGTTTCTATTCCACCCATTGTGGACAGAAGCACGGCTATATCCGTGGCAAGTTGTTTTGGCTTTTATCCCATTTTAATAACCTATTCAAGGTCGCCGAGCTGCACTGCAGATGTACCCTACTCTTTGAATTCGCCAAAGTGCAATACCGGCCAGATCCTCTTAGGGGCGCTGTCGCGATAATGCAGTGTGCCCTGTGGCTGAACGGAGCATTATTTTTATTTTTTTTTACTTTCAATGGAGTTTTCAGTTAGCTGGATTCTGGATGTGCAGCCTGTAGCTTGGATTACGTTTTGGATCGCGGATTTCACTATGCAATAAGGGGATTTATCATCAGCCAATGGACATATCGATCTACCAGATGGCGATCGATAACGGGGAAATGCTCTGGGGGATCCAACCGGCTCATGGTAAGATCTTTTTCACGTAAATTACAGCCCAAGTCGGGCCTTGTTATGATACTGAAACAGGCGATCGGCCTATGTGGCTACTTAGACGAACACGGTTATTGGTAATCAATAAGAAACAACGTCCCCCGCGCCCCCCCCCCCCCCCCTTTCATGCATACATGCTTGAGGATCGTGCCGATCATATGCAGTTTGAGTTTTAACTGTAGCATCTGTATAACGGAAATGCCATTGGATATAACGTTAGTAGCTATTAGCCCTTTATCTCGCCTTCCAGGAAATATCCTAGCCGGAATCCCTTATAACGCTTATATGCACTGCGCTATAAAATGAGAACGTATTGATGAAAAAAAAAATTCTTTAAGCCATTTTGAAGGGACGGTTTATGCCTGGTCTCGATTGACAATGAGAATGGATGCTCTACAAACAGCCCCAAGTCCGTTTACATTTGCTGGTCCTCTTTGAGTGATATTAGACACATCCCAATGGCCCCGAATGTGTTAAAAGACAACGCGAGTGAATAAATGAATGAAAACAGATTGCAGAATGGGTACAATACAGCACAGCTCAATACATACAATTGCCAAGGGGATGTGTACAGTAGACCAGAAAAAGATGTTTGTTGTCTGCATCAGGGTCCCCTATTTCCAATTCATAGTGACCTGCCACGCAGATCTCAACTCACGGATATATCTCTCGGGCCAATAAGAAAACGCGAAGCCTGTGACGTTTTTAATGGCTGAGAACCTGCCCCCCCCCCCCCCCCCCCCTTCTCCCCAAGACGAGCAGGGTATGCAAATATTGCCCCGACGTCGAGAGAGCTGACGGGGCGGAACCCAATGCACTCGCGTGATGACGCTAACGCGCACGAGAGGTCCCAGAGTGAAGAGGCACGCTCGTTTTGAGCTACGTCCTCCCCCTTCATAGTCAGAATCCCACCGAGGATATAAACATACCCAAAGGAAAAAAGGGAAAGGGTTTATCCCCGCCCACCCTCGCGTAAAATACGAATATATGAGGTGAAGCACGGAGCGGCACCACTAGCTGTGTTTACAATGAAAGACACCCACAATAGTGTGCTTGTTTCACCATGAACAAACATAGCAGCTAGCTACCAACCGTGGGCTCAGAGCTGCGCCTGTTTAAAAGGCGCGTTCACCCGCAGCCCTGCGTCTCCGTTTCATAAGCGAAAGACTTGTCGTCCGCCATGCTTTTCACTTGATCACATGAAAAAACACAGACTGAGTGAAAGAGAGGGGCAGCGCCCTTGGCTATGTGCTATGTACATTGCTAGCAAGCTAACATGATAGCAACACCAATGGACCTATCTCAAACCCTGCCCTCTTTTCTTGATCCTCCAATCACAGCTGTCGCTTACCTCGGACAGCTGTGATTGGAGGATCAAGAAAAGGGGCAGGGTTTGAGATAGGTCTATTGTGAATTCAGAGTCTACGCCCGTTTAAAAAGGCGTGTTCTCACATGAACCCCACAACTCCCCCACACACAAGAGAACACCACCCGTCAACTTTAGCTGTTACAGACAAACAACGGGCCCTCATTACTTATTTCGTACGAGGGCTACCCCAAAATACAGTGAATAAACACACGCTTGTTACAAACAAAAACTTGTCACTCCTTTAGAGGGACCTTTTTATTTAACATAGTAATTCGAGGAGGGGGGAAAGAATAAGGGGTAAGATGAAAAAGGCAGGAGAAAGAGCTTTTTCTTTAACGGGGAAGAGGAGCGCTCAATTTGCGCCACCTCCCCGTCACACGCCTAGTCGGAACTTCACCAAATCGATATAACACATCCATAGAACGGTTTATATCCCCCCCCACCCACCCAACCTCACGTAAAGTGAAGAGACAGACGAGGTCAAAAAAGGAGGGTGGCTTCCAGCCGTGTGTCGTCTTCCCCAAGTGAACCCACACGCGAGCATATCGCATATGCACGTGCCATCGCCTAGGAAAAACCACAGCATGCTAGTCACTAGCCAAGTTTCATCTAAAACTTGGCCACACGAGCACTAGCGGCTCCTATTCACAAGCAAGAATTTGCCCCGTAACACTCATACTCCATGTCGAAGTATACACAACACGTTCAGTGAAACGTTTACACGCTGCTTCAATGAAAACCCGCCCCTCCTAAGAGGGTATTTTTATCGAAGGAAACGTAGTTGTTCTTAGGGGGAATATGGGGGTTTGGTGTACAAGAGAGAGAAAACAGGGGGAGAGAGAGACGAAGGAAGAAGGGGGGGGGGGGGAAATACAGCCTGCCAGGCATAGACCTGCTCCCTTACCTGCTGCCGGGCGTAGTGCCTTCCCCTCGAGGTTAGCTCCACGGAACTCCTCTCCATGTTTACATCTCGCGTCACTTGCCATTTGGCGTCTGGGCTTTTTTTAATTGAGCACTGACCTCGCCAGCGAGGCACCGAAGATGAAACCCTGTCCCCTCCATGCAACATCTGGGATGTGCTAGTAGGGGACGTAGGGCCCACTCCGGCACCAGCATTTCCGCAGAGACTGGGGGACCTGAACCCTGCGGCCCGCGCATACTCTTCCTCCTACTACCGACCACCCGTCCTGCCTGCTTCACCACCGGGAGAAACGGCGTGAGCAAGCAGGCGGAGAGCTTGTGCCGCACTCGTCTGCCATCAGAGAGACCGCGCCCGTTCTTGTCGGGGGTCCGTTTGATGTCGACGCCGGAGCCACCTCCCTCACGAGGGAAGGGCGCTGGACGGCTTCTGAGCGGCACCACTCGGCGACGTTTGCCATAGCGAATAGTGGAGATTGGGAGGAGGGAGTGCTGGTGGAACCGCCCGACCACCAGCCACAGCCGCTCACCGAATGACGGGAGCGGGCAGCGGCGGGGGGCTTGCGCCGTAAGTGATACCCGGAGGGGACGCCGGAGCCGGAGGGCCTTCTCACTGAAGAGGGGCGCTCAACGGTCTCTGGACGGTGCGCA
Organism: Notolepis coatsorum; assembly: GCF_963971535.1. NCBI lineage: Eukaryota > Metazoa > Chordata > Actinopteri > Aulopiformes > Paralepididae > Notolepis > Notolepis coatsorum. Next base: position 39,472,349 of record NC_140184.1, read on the forward strand.
CCCAGCTCTGCGCGCCGCCGAGGCTCACCCTCTCGCCACGAATGTGGGACCAGGGAACCCCCGCGGCGCATAGAGGAGGTTGTGACGGAAATTGTTGGTGATGCCATCCTCGGGATCCGAAAAACAGTAACCACAGAGAATAACTAAGCTAAAAGCCACTTGCATGCCATGTGCGTATAGCGAAACACTTCCTGAAGTGAAAGAATAGGGAAGGTGGAGTACGGTCACGCCCCTCGCTTATATGAATATGGGTGGAAGGGGGCGTGGCCGGACAAGTAAAGGTGCAAGTAGCGGAATTCTTTCAAGGTCGCAGGTGACATACTCCTCGCCACTGAGAGATCGAGCTGCGCAGGTGAAAAGATGCGACTGCTGTTACCTCAAGTACCGGAGGGGACTTGTGCTATGTATGACTTAGTCCACATTGCAGCCGGCTTGTGGGAGGCAAGAAACAGCGTTCGTGACAGGGGAGGGTTGAATTGGATGATACGAAATTGGGATGGGAGAAAATATAGAAAATGGGAGAAAAAGTGGATAAAAAAAAAAAAGTTGCAGGTGACACGGGACATCCCATAGAGTAGAGCTGAGCTATCTACGAAATATAACCTGGTGCAACCCGAGCGCCCCTAGTGGTTGATACCGTAAATACGGCAACCACCGGAAACCACTCGGCAGGGTGGACCGTCCAAAGGGCTACATCTGTAGGGCTGGGTGCTATTCCAAAATTACATCACCTCATCTGCTCACATATGCAAAAGATGTTCATTGCATTGAGCTACATGGTTTTGTAAAGTGTGATATTCCCTCAAATACTTACAATTTCATTTTGAGATAATATGGGCTTGTTATCATTGATTTAGACAACAGAATTGTGTACAACAATATCATAATTTCGTCACATTATGATCCATTTAAAGACGATAAACAATGATACTGAATTACTGCTCTACCCTAATCACAGAGTTCCAGAAAGCTGATGTGACATCAGGTGGGTCAGCTAGCTAACATCAGCATTATCTTTGTTGCCGACTGTGACGGATGCGTCTGTGCGCCGCACCCGCACATATTAACTTGTTCCCTCACCCTTATCATTTGTTTGGTTGCTTCAACTCTACAGCCAGCCGTCCTAACTCTGGGCAAACAGAGCAGCTGCAACTGGTCCACCCTAAATAGCCGGATGGGGGTGGTGGACCAAACCATGTCACAGGAGATGTCAGGGGGGGTTCCTTGTATTGTGATTTAGTTTATTATATGTATTTTCTTTATTACTTAAGATTATTGGTTATTTAGTTCGGTAGATATGTTATATGTTGTATGTTTATTGTTTATTTGATTAATGTGCATTTTTAAGATAGTAGAGTAAAATATTAATTATATCAATTAGCCTGCCTATGTTTATGTGTCTGGCCAGGACCTACGGTATATATAGTTTTGAGTTCTCTTTTGTGTGTCGTCTTCCGTTCTGTTCAGGTCTGTTTTTGTCCTGCTATATTATTTGGACCATTTATGTTATATTTAAATTATGTTTTTGAAATGGGTAAAATAAAACCCTTACTTTGTCCCTTACCACTGTGTCCTCCTTGTCTGGCTGCTTGGTCCCTTACAAATAGTGACAGCGGTGGGATCAGCACGCAGAGTACACAGTGGGTTTTTTTTGTGCGCAATTTTTTTCCTTGCTTCCCTGAAGAAGATGCGGGAGGAAGGGGTGGAGCAAACCCCGGGCAGCAGTCTGATGTACCAGAAGACTCTGATGTAACCAGTGCTAAGGAAGGTCCAGCATGATGGGGGCAGGTGAAAGCTGCTGGTGTGTCTTGTGGAGGAGCAGCAGAGCCCGGTTCGGGGACAGCTGGGAAACTCCTACAAAGAGGGGGTAGCTGTTCTGGTCCTGCCAAAGACGACTGCAGATTCAGTGTCCAAGATGCAGCTACCTCGGAAGTCCAGCGGAGACGGCCCATGGCCCTGTGTGGGGCGTAGTGTCTTGGCCCTGAAGAGCCGTTATGCCTGAAGGGGAGAACTACAAGAGGCCCTATGTGAAAGGGAGGCTGTGTTCTGAAGCTGGATGGGGAGCTGCATGGTGCCATCATGTATTAGACTGTACTTAACTGGTGAAAATGTCTCTTCATACAGACTGGTCAGTAACCTGCTTGCCTCATCAACGGTTGGTTTGATGGGGCAGGATGGGGAGGAGGAAATGAGACTCCTTCAGGGGGCACCTTCACTTATGTTTTAACTTTTTATTGTAAATAATGGCCCTCCTCACTGATGTGCTCAGTCAGAACTGTCCCGCTGTGCCGGCGAGCTTCCAGAGGAGGGGGAGTATGTGACGGATGCGTCTGTGCGCCGCACCCGCACATATTAACTTGTTCCCTCACCCTTAACATTTGTTTGGTTGCTTCAACTCTACAGCCAGCCGTCCTAACTCTGGGCAAACAGAGCAGCTGCAACTGGTCCACCCTAAATAGCCGGATGGGGGTGGTGGACCAAACCATGTCACATGTATTGTGATTTAGTTTATTATATGTATTTTCCTTATTACTTAAGATTATTGGTTGTTTAGTTCGGTAGATATGTTATATGTTGTATGTTTATTGTTTATTTGATTAATGTGCATTTTTAAGATAGTAGAGTAAAATATTAATTATATCAATTAGCCTGCCTATGTTTATGTGTCTGGCCAGGACCTATATATAGTTTTGAGTTCTCTTTTGTGTGTTGTCTTCCGTTCTGTTCAGGTCTGTTTTTGTCCTGCTATATTATTTGGACCATTTATGTTATATTTAAATTATGTTTTTGAAATGGGTAAAATAAAACCCTTACTTTGTCCCTTACCACTGTGTCCTCCTTGTCTGGCTGCTTGGTCCCTTACACCGACTCAATTTATATAATTTATATATTATTTCCCCCCTCGAAATGCTTGAATATGTGTGATCCATGCTCAAACTATTGATAAGCTACGACAATTGTATTACAGGAGGGTAGTGGCTAGAAGACATCCACATTATAGTGAGCTGTGTTGCATTGTGGACTCCGTATATTTGTATGTCTTGATGAATTGAAAATGGAGAACCCATATGTAAACAAGACAAAAGTATTTTTCTGGTCTGCATCCTCTTAGCAGTTGTTAGTATTGAGCTGTACTGTATTGTACCCATTCTGCAATCTGTTAATAACATTTTCAATCAATCAATCAAACTCCTTACATGACCCACCTGACATCACGGCAGTGTTATAGAACTCATTGAAAACGCACGTACAAAGGACTAGTCACAAATTGCCCTGCGAACACTCATCTTTCTAAAAGGGTTAAATTTAACACATTGGGCACAAGACCGAGATTTCTCAGGTTTTGGTCGTTTTTTCTTTTATTATAATTTTTTTTATTCATTACAGGTTCACGGACCTCTGTGTTACCATAGGAAATCATTCTGAGATCCCAAAAGTGCAATACTGGCCGCATCATGCTAGGTTGCAGTATCGCCCACCCATTGAAACCTTATTTCACACTGCGTGTTACATTGTATTATGGTCCGGGCAGAGAATTTAGACCAAGCCAAGTGAATCGCTTCATCCGACCACTTCGAAACGCGTTCAGCACACTTAAGGCATATCTTGTGCCACTTCATGTCAGGGACCCGATCGACATCAATACTGGAAATCGCGATCAGACAATTGGAATATTCTTTTTGGGATACCTCCTAGTAAAGGTAAGGACTATACGACATCAATCCTACTTTGATCCAACAATGATTTCACATCGATCGCAACGATCATATGTAACTAGAGCTGCCGCGGTATTGATGTTTTCCTTACCGCACAAATTTGCTAAATATTTCCTACCGCTGCGGTTATTACCGCACACACACACACACACAAAAAAAGTTTGAATGCATTTTTTTTTGTAGTCTACTCTTTATAGCATATAGCCTGCCTCTAGTCTAAATGTCTATCTTTAGAGGATGACTTTGCAGCATGAATATTGTTTGGGATTCGGCAAGCACGCATTCGTTATTAAAAGTGAAACACGGATTCGAAGTCTCCCCTCTGTGTCGCGGGCAGGGGTGGTAGCGGCGCGCCCGCCGGTTACCCCCCCGACCCTTTCTTCTTCTTATTATTATTATAACGTTACTACTTATGATTACAAAGGCATTCGTTTTGTGGCATTAACGTTATATAGTTACACGTTCAATAACATCAGCGTATTTACCGGACCATAGCAAGGCAAGCGTTACTCAATTCATATCTCAGTTCCTTTCTTTGCTCAGAGCGTGCCGAGTTGTACCCATTCTGCGGTCTGTTAATAAAGTTTTCAATCAGACAAGTGTATAGAACGAAGGGCTTTTATTATAACATTTCGTTGCAGTAAAATCATTATGCCTCATTCCCTGAGGAGCGACGGTAATCCACTCCGGTCTCCGGTGGGAGCTAACGTATTAGCCGTGTTGTGACTGTGAGCTCTGATCAATGGCTGACATTCAGGAAGTAAAAGCACTGCAAGACGCTCCAACGTGTGACGCGTATCTCTTCTGACCAATCAGTGGTCTGCAGTGTTTCATGTGACTTTTCTGGTACCCAATAGGGTCGCTTGGAACCTCGACAGAGAAGTAGGGTATATCTGCAGAGCCGCAAGCCCAACGAGAGCAGGGTACTTTATTATTATTATAAAAAAACAGCGGTGATGCGGCATTCAGCCCAACTCTGCGGTGGGCATGATGTAACAGCGATACCGCGGTAATACCGATACCGCGGCAGCTCTATATGTAACATACTCCAAAACGTATGCCGTTGCTGACAATCCCCCCCCCCCCCCTTTTTCATGCATTTATGATAAAACATAATACCCATTATATACCTTTGAATTGGAAATAGTAGCGTGTCCAGGCGAGCAACGCGAACGCTTTTAGTAAAATTCACATATTGCTCCATAACAGTTACCAGGAATTAACCAGGATCATTCTGAAACTATACAATATTCACCACGGTATAACACGCGAACGTATACATGAAAAGACGTATTCTTTTTTACACATGTTGAACGATGGATAGTTAATGTCAAATGAGCCATAGTATTGTCTCCATAGCTATAATATAGAATATAGATATAGCCCTGCAAACACTGTGACGCACAGTGAAAATACCTATCCTTTACAGCGCTGGCACACAAAGTGTTATGGTGGTAGAAAATGTCACCGTCAGCTCCTGAACACCTACCCTTTCCCGACATCCAAAGGTGCTAAAGGTACAAGCAATTGGTGCTTTTGGACAATCTGTATCAAGATGAGACTCCATCTGAAACAAAAAGGATATCCACTAAGCTCCATTCAAAGTCGGGCATTTGGAAGGTAAGAGAAACCCTGCCATGTTAAGATCTCGAGTTTGGAGACACTGACACTCAAATGCATGGACTGATATCAGCACTATATGCAGGGGAATCTATGGCAGTTTAATTGTAGTAGTATAATAATATTTGACTGTATTTTGTTTTCCAGTATAAATTACAATGTGATATAATTATCTTTACGTCATCGGGTTGTAATACAATTGTCATGATGCTATTTCATACAAAACATTTTCTATTTCCTTTAACCTTTTTATATACTGTTGCAAGGATAATCTTTTATTAACTTATACAGTATATATTTTATTTTTACAAGACGTACAGTATATACATCATGGACATGCGTCCCTCCTCACTCACCTGGTCTCTGATGAGCTCCATCCCACAGTACTCGCACTCCACGTTAGCAAAGGGACACTGCAGCTCATGAAGCTGAGGGAGCAAGCAAGGAGGGGTTGTCATAATGTTGATACTATATGAAGCATATGCTCAATGACTCCATGTAACAACCCATCATCTACACTCATTGCACACACATCCACATGCACACACTCACTTTTAAACGAATACTCGCCTTAACACTCACTTTAGACACTTTAACACTACATTATATTTATCTATTATTGCACTACATTCATACCTAATTTGCATTTGCACCTTACCTCAAAGTTTTGTACCTCATTTTCTGCATTGTACCTCACTGTTTACTAATTTTTACTCACTGTACTTAGATTGTACCTAGGTTGTACCTTAGATTGTATACCTCTTTACTTTTTTTTTTACTTACTTACTTACTGTATGGCGCACACTCTCAGGGGCTCATACAGAACCAAGCATTTCACCGTAAAGTATGTGTATTTTATTGTGATCATTAATCAACAAACTTGAAACTTGAAGTATATCTGTTAGGTATGTCATGATATGCTGATCATATACTGAGGTATACACTGTAAAATCTATCCTATTTATTTGTATATACTGTTAAGTAAATTCGCTGTTCAATAGTTAACCCCTTTGGGACAGGTAAGGAGGGGGAAATTAAATAATTTCTTTATCAATAACGCTACACTTCTCACCAATTTGTATGTGAACTACTGCTGTTAAACCATAGACGGAACAATAACATTCTAAAGGACCCAAGTTAACTTCCCTGTTGCAATGTTTACTAATGCAATAACTGATGGGGAAATACATTTGTGTCCAAACTGTTCCCCTAGCAACAGAATTCCAGTGAAACCATCCGTACCTGTCCGTCTTCATAAACGAAGCGTTCCCCACATTCTGGACATGACATGGGTCTGCGTTGGCACTGAAGGGTTGTGTGCTCCTCCAGCTGGCTCTTCCACACAGACTGCTGGCATTGTGGGCACAGCACAGTTACAAACTGGCACTGCGTCACATGGGTCTGGGAGGAATAACGGATGAAAGCGATGCATGAAGTGAGATTGGATTATGAGCCGTATGTTATTTTGAGTGACGTTAGCCATATTGTTTCCCTTGCCATAGCCATTAGTGGGCGGCCCCGTCCACCAGACTGTAGGGGCCACCTACTAATCGACACTCAAAGATTAACTGGGAAGAATTATCTTCAATCATTTATTTTTTAAATAGTAGGCTCCATTTTACTGCTTATTGGACCAATGCATGTGTTATGCATCAAATAAAATGTTTTTTTTAAAGATATGTTTTAGAGCAGGGGACACCAACACTGTGCCCCGCGGGCACCAGGTAGCCCCCAAGGACCAGATGAACGCGGCAAGTCTTGCGTTTCTAATAAAATGTTGCCCGTTTCATTTCTCCATCACCGCAAATCCGCCCCTCAATTAATATCGCCGCGGGGGGGCATAATCCCACGGGACAATGCATTGGGAACTTGTGTCCCACGACGAGATCTACCCTGTGAATATTATTGCACGGATCGCAATACGGGCGCGCGCTTGAGAGCTCACGCAAAATCTGCGAGTTTTTTCCACGTCACGCCCAGTGATGCGTTGCTCATGGGACGAGGTTGCACTCCGTGCACACAGGAATGCGCTGCACTCGACTGATGCTCCAACTCGCAGTACCCACCTGGCTACTTTGCATATCAATAGCGCCGGTCGTCAGGTGTTACATCCATTCGAAAAGGCAATTAGGCACTGTCTTTAGTCGGTCCTTATGCGAGGGAACATTTATGCGCATGCGCGGGAGCGCACGTGCACGTGGCGTCATTAGTGTGCGTGCAACCAGTGTTGATATGAGCAACGCAACACTGGTCACGCCCCAACCTTTTCACTGATGGAAGTGCATTGGGAAGTCGTGCTCCCCGCCGAGATCTAAATAACCCAAGTTTTTTCACAGGAGTGTCCCAGCCTGTTTGGTTCAACCTATCTCTGTGAATCAGTGTTTTCTGACATGAACTTCATCAAGAAGTTCTGCAAGACTCACTCAGAGTTGCAGTGTCAGGTTACACACCAGATTACAATACACTGGTGAACAGCATGCAATGCCAGTCTTCCCACTAACAAAGAAACCAGATGTTGTCAGTCAGTGGCAACATGGCAGTGCCATGGCAAAGTTGAATACAATATTTAAACATTGCATAAGTGTGTTCATGAAATGTAAGATATAATTTGTAAAAAATGCAGCAGTTTGTCATTAGTTAAAAATTTGATAAGATTTATAAAAAAAATATGAAAGTAGATTTTTCGTAAACATTACATAATTATAAACATTACATTGTACATGGTGCAACATAGTTCATGATTTGTTAAAAGGGTTCATCAGTGGCTTGTGAAAATGGGAAATCTTTCCTACGAAATGGTGTGAACTGTGAAGTGATCATCTGAAAACAATTGCTGAGATAAATAGCAATAAGCAATAAAGTGTTGAATATTGATATCCGTTTCCCACCATGTTCAGTCATCGTTGATAATTATAGTGAGAAATCATTAACACATTCCCTACCACGCAATTTGAGCATCTTATACCACTCTCTGCCACCACTTTAAGTCTATGGAGATGTTCACCTTCTTTGCAGGGCTATAACTTTTTAAATTGTATTGCTAAATTGACATTACTATGGCCCATTCAACATCGATTATCTATCGTTCAGGATGTGGGAACATTATACTTTTTCATTCATACATTCATACGAAAATGCCGTCTAGAATATAAATATGTTTTTATCGTTTTCTGCAGTAATTCCTAGAACGTGAGATATAGGCATAAACGCATATATAGATTATCAACTGCCGTTTGTTGCCGATCCACGCTATATTAAAAATGTCAACTGTACATGATCCTAAACGTTATGACTTATCATGCACGGATGAACGGGGGGGGGGTCGTTTATAATTCCGTGATCGTCAGTAAATGCTTTATGTAGTATGGGTGATATATTGATCAGAGCAGTTTGCATTGATAATAATAAACAAACAGGCTGAAAGTAACGTCAGCGTCCTCTTACCGTTCACCGATGAGACTGGAGGAGAAAGATCCCACTTATTTGACGGCGATCTCCTAAATCCATTTTTTTCGGTTTGTATCATCATAATAAACGGCCAAATCGTATCGATTATTGCGTTATGGCAGCGATCGCTACACACGGACGTGTGTCTACAGTCACGCAACAATATGCGAGTGCCGGACGCATTTGTCAGATGCACCGGGATCACAAGAGATCCACTTCCGGTTGCAACTCGCCGATCATCCACCAGGCGGCAGTATTGAAGCGTTGCAGAGTTGTGCATGCTCCCACTGCATCAGACCAGGATCCGTGAGGGAATTATGAATAACATGGCGAAAAAATGAAATATGATCTCAATAACGTCGTACGCCGTGGAATGGCAGAATTTGCATGAACTTGAAACACGTCGTAAGCCGTTTCCGGCATGGGATGTGTTAAGGTGATCAGTGTCTTCACAAAGATGAGTATCATTTATCATTGATAATAATATAACTAAAGTCAAACTGAGCAAATTTGTTATTTCAGAAGAGCGTATCAAACTGGTAGCCCTTCGTATGACTCAGTACCCATGAAGTAGCTCTCAGTTTCAAAAAGGTTTAGGCGAGTCAATCTATGGAAAAAAAGCACTTAACCCAAAAAAAATTGATACAAAAGGTTTTTCGATGGATTCCGATAGTATTGGGCGTGCTAAATAACATACTAAAAGTCGACCAAAATCGACCCCCCCGAAAGCCGCCATTTCCAAGATGGCGTCCCAGATGGCGGTGGAGATATTAAAATGGCTATATCTCAAATTGAGAATATGGTGCAAAGGATTTCTCAACTGATTCTGGTACCTCTGGGCATGTTCACTAACATACTAAAAATCTAGGAAAATACACCTTCCAGAAAGGCTTAATTTTCAAGATGGCGTCCAAAATGGCGGCAGACCAAGCTTAAAATGGCTATATATCTCAATAGAAAAAAATATATAACTATGATTTTTCACTTGATTCTGGTACCTCTAGACATGCTTGTGAACATACTATCACTTAGATTATCACTTTGCCAAACACTTTTGCAGAGACACCACATTTAAAGAACTTCCAAGACTCGCAGAATGTAACAAGATGGTTGATCTGCTTTGGGAGTTATCGTTCAATTTCAAACAGCCTGCACCTGGTTGGCAGGGGATGATGCACATTATTCATAAGGGAGATGAACATCCAGGGCAGTCTTCAGTGAGATACTTACCAATGATAGACATGTACTCCGGAGACAAAACATGCATTCTGTCAACACGAGTTCATTTGTGGTCTGGCATCCAAACACCACCTTGCCCCAGTAGTTACATTTGACCAACCCCTATATTGGAAAGCAGCAGAGATAATCCTAGATTCACCACAGTGCAGTCACCTCAAGTCCTTTGTCCTGCTCCTAGGAGGATTTCACACATTTATGAATTTGCTAGGAGCAATTGGTACACTGATGTACAGGACAGGACTTAAGGACAATCTAGGGGTAGTCTATGGGGAGAACTCAGTAGCCCATATGAAGACAGGCAAATCAGTTCAGAGAGCATTCCGTGGCCATCTTCTGGTTGACAAATGTCTTAACCGCATGATAATATCAGAAATGGTAGATGATAGTCATGAATTTGCAGCAATGGTTGAACAGTCTGAAGCAATGTATACCTCAATAGTTAAGGGTGAAATGCCATTGGAAACAGTGTTCACATCAGAGACCCTCATTAGAATAAATGAAGAGCTGGGAAAAAGGAAGATGGAACTGTGTGCTAGATCCAAAACTAGTCAGTTGTGGCTAAATTACCAACACATGTTAGAAGTTGCTAGGTCACTGATAACAGCAGATCGCACAGGTTCCTGGCTTTTGCACCTACGCGCTGTTTCTGAATGAATGCCGATATTCGCTGCGGCTGGGCATTACAATTACTTGAAATCTGCACACTTTTATGTCCAAGAGATGAGTCCGCTTCACACCAACCACCCAGATGTCTTCAGACAATTTGAAAAGGGTTTTCATGTTATCCGTCGCAGCAGCCAATCATGGGCAGGCCTCAGCTCAGATCTTGTAATCGAAACAACATTGATGAGGTCATTGAAGACTACAGGAGGGATGACACATGGAAGTGGAATGACCGACAATCAGAGATCCCTTTGGACAATGTCAAAGGGCATAACATCAGAGTATAACACCGCAATGCAGGAGTTCTCAAACCAGACATACACAACATCAGAACAGCACAAGGATTCAACAGAGGCAAGGATGAAAAGGGATGCTGCTGACCTGGAGAAGATCACTTCAAAACTTGCTATATGTTCACCTTTCTCTCCAGACTCTTCTTTAAGGAATGTTGTTACAGGTGTTGTCGCTGAGGATGGAGTGAACGTGCATGATTATGACTCTGTTGGACGCAACATCATGCACAAAATGATCGGACAGCCGGCATTCACATTTTCATTTAGTAGAAAGGATAAAGCCATAACCCTTGGACAAAAATCGTCTATCAAGGTTGCTCCTGATCGAATCATTGATTCTGCACTTCTTTTTCAACGTTTCCTTATTGTCTCCCAAACTGGAGAGCTGTCATTGGAGGAGGTTATGCGTTACGAACTCAGTCCTTTCCCTCCTGCCCTCTTTGAAGCCGGAAACGTCTTCCGCAAAGCTGATAAACCACAACTAGCGCACGCGATCTGTGATCATGCAAGTGATGCAATCCTAGATTCTGTACCAGAAACGGAGCATTATGTTCTTGATGGTGGTTCACTCCTTCACCGAATACAATGGAAGCACGGACAAAGCTATGGTAAAATTGCACAGTCATATGCAGACTTCACCATCCAACATTATGGCTCAGCTACAACCATTGTGTTTGATGGCTATGAGGATGGGCCATCCATTAAAGACAACACACATCAAAGAAGAGGAAACAATATTCATCCCATTGTCAACTTCACTGTTGAGACAGAGTTCTCAGGTAAGAAGGAGGAGTTCCTGTCAAGAGATCTGAATAAACAGAAACTGATCCACATGATAAGTGATGAACTGAAAGAACGGGATTGCACTGTGGTCAATTCACTTGGAGATGCTGATGTAGACATAGTAAGGGCCGCAGTGGGATCATCTCTTCTTCACACCATGACGCTGATTGGAGAAGATACTGATCTCCTCGTCTTACTTCTTTACTATGCACAGAGAGATAGCAAGGGCCTTTATTTCAGATCAGACAAGTCGAAAGCTGATGGCAGTTTTAAAGTGTACGCCATAAACCATTTGAAAGAAGTACTCGGACAGGATGTGTGTTCTCAGTTGCTGTTCATCCATGCTGTGACTGGCTGTGACACAACTTCCCGGATCTTCGGAGTTGGCAAAAAGACAGCATTCCAAAAACTTGTAAAAGGGGATCCTGTCCTTCAGGCTTGTGCCAATGCATTCACTGTACCAAACCAGACAACAGATGTGATCGATGACCTTGGGTGCCAAGCAATGGCTGTCTTTTTTGGTGGAAAGTGCACAGATTCGCTTGCAAAAATGAGATATAACATTTTCAGCAAGAAGGTTGTCTCAGCTTCATCAACGGTAACGCCTGAACGTCTACCACCAACTGAATCTGCTACCAAATTCCACTGTCGTAGAGCATACTACCAGGTCATGGTCTGGATGGGAACAGATGATGGTATATATGCTCTAGACTGGGGCTGGAACCTGCAGGACAATAGATTTGTCCCACTCATGTCAACAATGAATGCTGCTCCAGACAGTCTCTTGAAGGTCATTCATTGTAACTTGGAAATGACGGCTTTCGGAGGGGTCGATTTTGGTCGACTTTTAGTATGTTATTTAGCACGCCCAAATTCCCAATACTACCAGAATCCATTGAAAAACCTTTTGTATCAATTTTTTGGGGTTAAACCATATATTGACTCGCCTAGTTGGTGACCCCTGTTTTAGAGCCTATCTGCTTCATTGTATAGGACAGAGAGTGACAGGAAATTGGGGGCGGAGAGAAGGGGGATGACATGCAACTACTTAGGCCGGATTCAAACACAGGATGATGTGACCACATGGTATGCGCCCTAACGTGGTGAGCCACCAGGACGCTCCTTGTTTATTTTCTTGATCCTCCAATCACAACTGTCACTTGAGGAAGTGACAGTTGTGATTGAAGGATCAAGAAAAGAGGGCAGGCTTGGGATAGGTCCATTTACTTCGGCGGCCCACCTACATAGCTTGCCATCTCTAGGGACACTGCTGTCAGTTATCTGACCTGCTTGATTCCCATTTGTCATAATTCACATTAGGGTTGCCATGGTGATGTGGAATTTCCCAAGATTAATAAACTCACGACAACACCGGTATTACCGGTGACACCGAACATTTTACAAAATTACGCTCAGTATCTGTAGAACACATACTTTGATCTTTGATGTTATACGGCTACATTGATCCGGTGTGTCTTGTCAGTCTACGTCTGTTATTAATACATTTTCATTTTGATTAGTATCCATTTGTTGGACAGAGAGAGTTGATGTTAGGTTCTAATTTAAAAAAGAAACCAACGGACAATAGCAGCATCCATAATTTTTCTATCTGTTCATTGACTAACGGATCAATGTAGGGCATTGATCACATACTGCGCAAACGTACTTTTGCTGGTCTGGACTGATCCTCTGAGCTCCTCTCCAGCCAAGCTTTCGCTGCAGGGTTTAATTCGAAATATTTCTGAATCCTCCACTGTCGTTGTGTCTCATCTCTAGAGCCTTCTTTCTCTCCTTCACATGAAGTTAAAACTGCTCTGTAAGTGAAAGTGAAACCCAAAAATAGCTGCTTTCCACGCAGACACGTTCAGTTTATAATGTTCTGACTTACACGCTTGATAACACGTTTAGTATTTCACAAATGAGTGTTTATTTGAATGTGGGCACTGATATGCGAAAATTAACTAAATGGGTTGTATTTCTCTTAAAAAATAAGAAGAGAAAAACATACCAAAATTCAGCCAAATTCATATACAAACAGCAGCGGTCCCACTGCGGTTCCCCACCATCTGAGACTTCATGGACTCTTAGTGACAACCACTAATGATGAACGCAACCCCTATCCCTCAACCCCACAAAAATGCTGGTGACCACTGCCAAGTAAACCAACACCTGTGAGAAGTAGCGCTTCAGGTGCCTCTCTTCAATGGACTTGCAAGGGCTATTCTAGTAATCAGGAAATGTCACTGCATGCATTTATACTAGTTAAGATAATTCTTACCTCCAAATGACGAAGCTCCATTTTCTCTTCACAGCCAGTATTGGGACAACGGACAGTTAGTGATAGGATCTCTCGTTTGGCAAAGTTGTCAGGGAAAAGCTGGTACTCCAACAGCATTTCATTATCCACTGGGCATCGCTGCCCGGTATCGCTTTAGGGAAGGAGGCAGAGAGGGAAATATCTTCACAAAGCTACATTCTCCATCATGCCATCTTACAAAGTATAAACGCCACCTAGAAGGGTAGAGGAATCCTTTGTTGAATTAGCGAGCTTGCAATGCGATGATAAGGAAATAAAAAGCCTACATCATGATTTGAAATGGAAAAATATCCCCCAAAATGTACAAATAATAGCAAGTAATAGCATACCGGATGGACTTTTCGATACAGTTCTTACAGAATCGATGGCCACAGGGTGTTTGAACAGCATTCCTCAAGGCCATGAGGCAGATAGGACATTCATATTTGCTCTCTAGGGCTGGGTCGAACTCCACATCATAGCCCTGCAAGGGGGCAGCTACCTGAAGGCTGGCGGGGGCACTGCCACCATAGGTTCCAGGACTTTCTGAAGGGTTGAGGAGGGAGTCTCTCTCCTTCTCCATCATTGCCAAGGCACAGCCAGACAGCTCTGAACCACCAGCAGCCCCAGATAATCCATCATCCTCCAAGCTACCCTTTTCACTTTCAGAGCAAGCCATCTAGTATATAAACAGTTGGAACAAAGAGGAGAAAGAAAGAAAGAGGGAGAATGAATAAGGCAGACATTATCTGTCTAATGAAGCATTGCCAACATCATGACACTCAATTCAGATTTATTTGCGCAGTCCTTAATCACTGTTACATGTCTAAGGGCTCAACAGGCCCACATTATAATGGAATATCACTCATACCTTATTTTCCAAATAAGGACCAAAATACAGATATCTACAGTAGTGATGGATCTGGGCGTCGCTTTGTGTATCTCAGTTTACTTACCTAAAGAGCTCCGTCAGAGCAGCAGCACCTGGTAGCAGTTTCACTTCCGGTACAGCAATTTTGCCTTCAGAATAAAAGTACAAGAAATGGAAAGCAGTCATCTTAACTATGACACCCAACAAGTGAACATCAGAACACTAAGAGGAACCTTACATTTAATGTTTGAATGAAAAGAGACCAGTAGAACAAATACAAAGTGCATGGTGCCAACACTGAAACAGAGTATACATGTCGTTTACTAGTTCATATTTAATGTCCAACTGCTTTTTTAAGGCATATCCTCTGAAAAGTAACTGCTGATGGCATTTAGAGAAATACTACTCTAAACCTGTGGGTCTTGCTCCTAAAAATGTATTTATTTAAACACAATCATCAGCTGTGTAGCATCACCAAAATGTAGCATAAACTTGGAGCATTATTTAGCCCCCTTCCCAACAACCTAGCATGATACCAATGTCTAGTTTCACCTGATACCAATATCTTCACTCTAGCTTTAAAACCGATTGATTGATTGATTGATTGAAAAGTGTATTAACAGATTGCAGAATGGGTACAGTACAGTACAGCTCAATACATACAATTGTTAAGAGGATGCAGACCTGAGAAAGACTTTCGTCTTGTTTCCATCAGGGTCCCCCATTTTCAATTCATCATATGACACACACAACATACAGATAGACAGTACTGCTACCGAGCCCACTGCAGCCCCTGAAAAACAGTTGTGTGTTGTATCTACTCAGTTTGAGTGGTAGCTTTTTTCGTTTTTTTATTAGAGCTTTGAAATTGGCCCGTTTAATGGCCTTCCGAGTAATCTGACAGCTTGTAGTATTTCTTTAAACGCAATCAGCAGTTTATTTTCAGTTGTTTCCCATGAACTATGAAGTATGTATATAACTCTACACCCTGTTTTCGGCACTGCACTTTTTTTTTAAACTGTATATATAATAATCTTTATTTGTCATTTTATCTTATTTTATTCTTATTCTATGCTAATTGTATTGTATTTATATTATTGGAAGCTGCTATGGTCGAGGGACCACAACAAATTGAATGTCACTCTTTCTTGCTGTAACTTAAGGTACTGAAATGATTCTACACGTATCTACTCAGTTTGAGTGACAGCACCCCTTTAGATTTTTATTTTGACAGAGCTTTGAATTGAGCTTGAGAACAATTATTCAGTACTAGAATACCAAAGTATCTGCATCAAAATGTAATAAGTTAACCCCAATGGTATGCATGTTAAATTTGTGTGACATCACTTACATTTTAGTTTGATCAAGTTTGAATGAAAGCTTCTATTTAGAAATAATTCCGACCGGATGTCCAAAGGATCCTGCTGCTTGCTTGACACGGGCCTAGACGGACCTTGTGACTTACTCATTTCTTCAAATAAATGTTATATTAATAAATTCTATCGCTGTATATCTAGTCAGTCATTATTAACGATATCAGACGGACGCGCCGAGTTGCAACGTTAGCTAACCAATACATCAGTATCAATATCAGGGGAAAGTGGACATACCCCTTCCCTCTCATGCGGAACTGCAACCAACCTCGAAGTACCTGTCAGCGCTCGAAAACATTACGGTCTGACTAAAACACGACGGCGATAGAAAGCAAAAACAACAACATTGTTTAGCAACTACTTTATATAAGCAAACGATGGTTGTGGCGGCGAGTGTATGGTTATTCCGTAAAATGCCCACCTCAACCTCGAAAATGCCTCCAAGTTTTCTTTTCTTGTGCATTTCCTGCATTTTCCAAACGTCACTACGTCACAACTGTTTCGCTCCGAGCAGCGCGTCGCCTGGTGGAGGCTCGTCACTAGGCATGCGTTCTTCATGGGACGGGGTTGCACTCTTCTTCTTCTTCTTCTTCTTCTTCTAAATGGTGTTTTACGGCGGACGGCCACCAAAATTGGGGCATTTACCGCCACCTACCGACCCGGAAATCGGGCCAGTCTTCCATTCTCCCCTCTTCTTTTCTTCTTCAATGGTTTAATGTCAGATCGCGACCACAAAAGGTGCATACCGCCACCTACTGTACAATCCATTCAACCCCCTAACACACAAAACAAAAACAAAACCCATCCCTAACATCACCACCCTATCCAAACCCAATCCACGAGTCACTCACTGCCCCCTGTGGGCTGACTCCGACCCTCCCGAACACCCACCACCCCCTTCCCCAACTCTCCCACTTGATCACCCACAACAACCCTCTTCCCCAACTTCCCTAACTCCCTTGATACTTGCCCCATTGTCAACCCCTTCATACCCATGTCTAGTACTGCTGCTTCAACTACTAACTTTAACCTCTCTGTCCTACTGCTAACCATCACTATTGTATTCACTACCCTTGTCACAAATGCCACTATCTCCAACTTCTCCCCCCACACCCTCTCTTTCTCCTCTTGTACTTCCTCTACTGACAAATGCCCTTTTCTAAACCCCTGATCCACACCTTGCTTCCCCTGATCCTCCTGCACTACCCTTACTGCCAAATGCCCTTCTCCTTCCTTACCTTGCTTTCCCTGACCTACCTTCCTAACTGCCTCTGCATACGAAATCCTATCATCCCTTCTCACTCTCTGAACCTCAACCTCCCTCTTCATCACCTCACAACCCCTAAACGCTACACTATGCTCCCCACCACAACTACAACACTTCAGCTTCACTCCCTCTCCACACTTCCCATATTCATGCTCCCCGCCACACCTAGCACACCTCTGTCCCTTCTTACATGAAACAGCTATATGGCCAAACCCCTGACACCTATAACACCTAAGAGGACTCTGAACAAATTCCCTAACCCTAAACAACCTATACCCTACAAACACTACACTAGGAACAACCTTACCCTCAAACTTAATCACTACCGTCTCCGTCTCTATCCTATCTGCTCCCCTCTTCATCCTTTCTGCACTCTTAACTATGCCATTACGCCCGTCCCTCCCTAATTCTTCCACCAGCTGCTCTATGCTAACCTCGACCGGTACCCCAGCTATCACCCCCTTATATCCCCCCTCCCTCTTCTCCCCTACTCTCACTACCTCACTTATACCCACTCCACCAATGCTCCTCATCTTCCTAGCCATCTCCACCTGCCCTACACTTACACACCCTAAGGCCAGATTCCCATCTCCGGGGTTGCACTCTGTGTACAACCCCAGATAAGTACTCGCTATTTGTATATCAATAGCGCCGGTCGTCAGGTGTGTTAAATACGTTCTCAGATACATTCACACCTAACTTGTTGTGAAGACATGTGTTACATTCCATTCGTAGAGGCAATTAGGCACTGTCTTTAGTCTGTGCTCAAGCGAGGGGACATTAAATGCGCATTCGCGGGAGCGCGCGCACGGGCGCGCGTGCACGTGGTGCGTGCAAGCCCAGATGATTTCAATAACGCACTACTGCTCGTCACTGCCAATAGTAACCAGCTGCAGAACGGCAGACCATACGGACCCACGCTTTCAGACCCACGCTTTCAGGCCCCTCTCTCCCAATGGCTGATTTGGGTCACGAGACCGTCACAGGCCCGCTCGCGTGAATGCCACCTACAACGTAACTGTGCGTTTCCGCAGTTGCTCTGATTGGCCACTGACCCCACGTGACCCTACCCTATTACACGCCCCCTTATCGACGCGTGTTATGCGACGCTGCACAGCTCTTTCGCTCGCAGAACAACGCCGCGCATAGTATTGGAATATTGGAAACGCCGCGCTGTGAAGAACCTCTACTGTCTTTAACTATGAACAAACACAACACTCTAACTTACCATCTTTAGATAATAAAGTACTCAACCTCTACTGTCTAAAAATTGTAAAGTCAATTAACGACTGATGGCTGTTTGTTATAGAGGGCGCGGTGGCAGACTTTGTCCGATACAGAATGCAGGAAATTAAGTCTATGTAACAAAAGAAATCCTTGTACTGGGCAGCTCCTAGTAGTCAACAGGGTCAGACAGGTTGTACTGGGCAGCTCCTAGTGGTCAACAGTGTCAGACTGGTTGTACTGGGCAGCTCCTAGTGGTCAACAGTGTCAGACTGTGGTTGTACTGGGCAGCTCCTAGTGGTCAACAGTGTTAGACTGGTTGTACTGGGCAGCTCCTAGTGGTCAACAGTGTCAGACTGTGGTTGTACTGGGCAGCTCCTAGTGGTCAACAGTGTTAGACTGGTTGTACTGGGCAGCTCCTAGTGGTCAATAGTGTCAGACTGGTTGTACTGGGCAGCTCCTACTGGTCAATAGTGTCAGACTGTAGTTGTACTGGGCAGCTCCTAGTGGTCAACAGTGTCAGACTGGTTGTACAGGGCAGCTCCTAGTGGTCAACAGTGTCAGACTGGTTGTACTGGGCAGCTTCTAGTGGTCAACAGTGTCAGACTGGTTGTACTGGGCAGCTCCTAGTGGTCAATAGTGTCAGACTGGTTGTACTGGGCAGCTCCTACTGGTCAATAGTGTCAGACTGTGGTTGTACTGGGCAGTTCCTAGTGGTCAACAGTGTTAGACTGGTTGTACTGGGCAGCTCCTAGTGGTCAACAGTGTCAGACTG
Organism: Notolepis coatsorum; assembly: GCF_963971535.1. NCBI lineage: Eukaryota > Metazoa > Chordata > Actinopteri > Aulopiformes > Paralepididae > Notolepis > Notolepis coatsorum. The sequence goes on from NC_140184.1 coordinate 39,491,916, forward strand.
TGGTTGTACTGGGCAGCTCCTATAGTGGTCAACAGTGTCAGACTGGTTGTACAGGGCAGCTCCTAGTGGTCAACAGTGTCAGACTGGTTGTACTGGGCAGCTTCTAGTGGTCGACAGTGTCAGACTGTGGTTGTACTGGGCAGCTCCTATAGTGGTCAACAGTGTCAGACTGGTTGTACAGGGCAGCTCCTAGTGGTCAACAGTGTCAGACTGGTTGTACTGGGCAGCTTCTAGTGGTCAACAGTGTCAGACTGTGGTTGTACTGGGCAGCTCCTAGTGGTCAACAGTGTTAGACTGGTTGTACTGGGCAGCTTCTAGTGGTCAATAGTATCAGACTGGTTGTACTGGGCAGCTCCTAGTGGTCAATAGTGTCAGACTGTAGTTATACTGGGCAGCTCCTAGTGGTCAACATTGAGTGGCTGAATGTTATCTATAGCACATGTAAGTCCAAACCTAAGAAAACTCTCCCTTTCAGTGTCTCTTTTGACATGATTCTTGTACCGGATCTCCTCTCTAGTAAACAAGAATACCCTGCAGACTGGCAGGAGCACTCATTCAAGGGTACTATGACTATGCTTGCACCTCATGGTACCAAAGCACCTCAAAGGCGCTAAAAACAAAATACTCCTATACTTCCTGAGTAACTTGCCCAACACTGCTTAATGGTTGTTTAAATATTTTACATGGCGCACGTATAATCAGGATTTCTTTTGTTACATAGACTTAATTTCCTGCATTATTATTACTATTTTTTAATATATTTTCTTTTCATTTTTTGGAAGAAAAGGCACGGACAGGCATACAATGCACATAAAACATAAATTTAAATGGCGGCTATGTGGTGTAGTGGGCAAGGCGCTCGCCACGAAATGCTGGAGACGGTGGGCTCGTCAGTTCGAGCCCAGCGCTCCACATTTGCTTTCAGTTTAGCTGGTCGTTCATACTAATACACATTGGCCGTATTAGGGGGTGGGAAACTGATGGGTGGGGATCGGGCGTTGTGGACAGCGACTCCTACAGGTCGGTTGGTGCACCTGCGCAGTAGAATCAGGAAGTGTCGGGGGCAGCGTGAGCCTCCCACGCGTTACTCCTCGCCACTGAGAGATCGAGCTGCGCAGGTGAAAAGATGCGACTGCTGTTACCTCAAGTACCGGAGGGGACTTGTGCTATGTATGACTTAGTCCACATTGCAGCCGGCTTGTGGGAGGCAAGAAACAGCGTCCGTGACATGGGAGGGTTGAATTAGATGATACGAAATTGGGATGGGAGAAAAATATAGAAAATGGGAGAAAAAGTGGATAAAAAAAAAAAAAAAAACATAAATTTAAATTATTTGCCAATTACACGCATTGGCTTGCCCCTTGCCTCATTAATCCTAACCCCTGCACCAACCACCGTTGACATTTTTTTTTTAAATAAAATAATAATAATACTAATAATAGTAACCCCCCCCAACCCACCCTGTCATAGGCCTGAGAAGAAAAAGAATTTAACAAAGATTTCAACAAAGACCAAAAAAATAAAGGGAATTATACAGATATAATTAGTTATGTCCTGCTAGCTATATAGTAAAGGTCCTAACTTGATAGAGAATATGGTTCCAGCTATCTATTGTTTGATAGCTTGCACCATTTAATCTAGCTGTAGAAAGCTCCATTGTGGTCACGCAGCGGAGGGCGGATCCCAGGTCCTGGTTGGCCCGCTCCGATTGACCGTTGGTCTGCGGGTGGAACCCGGAGGAGAGGCTGACCGTGGCCCCCAGGGACCGGCAGAAAGCCTTCCATACTTGGGAGATAAACTGCGGGCCCCTGTCGGAGACGATGTCCACCGGGATCCCGTGGAGACGGAAGACGTGGAGCACCATCAGGTCCGCGGTTTCTGAAGCAGAGGGGAGTTTGGGGAGAGCGACAAAATGCACTGCCTCTGAGAACCGGTCCACGATAACAGTGTTACCGTGTGAAGGAGGCAGTCCGGTGACGAAGTCCAGGGCGACATGCAACCAAGGCCGACCGGGAACAGGGAGCGGCCTGAGGAGCCCGGCTGGTGGTTGGTGGCAGGCATGCGTTCTTCATGGGACGGGGCAACCCCAGATAAGTACTCTCTATTTGCATATCAATAGCGCCGGTCGTCAGGTGTGTTAAATACGTTCTCAGATACATTCACACCTAACTTGTTGTGAATGACATGTGTTACATTCCATTCGTAGAGGCAATTAGGCACTGTCTTTAGTCTGTGCTCAAGCGAGGGGACATTAAATGCGCATTCGCGGGAGCGCGCGCACGCGCCGGGAGCGTGCGTGCATTAGGTGCGTGCAACCCCAGATGATTTCAATAACGCACCACTGGTTGGTGGGAAGCCTTTCCACGGGCACAGACGGTGCACGCAAGGACGAAGTCGTGGGTGTCCTCCCTCATGGTGACCCACCAGAAGTGTCGCTTCAGCAGGGACAAGGTACGGTTGATCCCAGGATGACAGGCGAACCGGGAGGCGTGGACCCACTCGAGCACCTGGGAGCGGACAAGGTCGGGGACAAAAAGCCGGTTAGGTGGGCCGTTACCTGGATCAGGCTGGACGCGCTGGGCCTCCCGGACGACAGACTGGATCTCCCAGGTGGCGGCGGCCACCAGGCAGGAGGAAGGAAGGATGGTGTCCGGGTGTGCGGAACCCTCCTCGGGGACGAACTGCCTGGAGAGGGCGTCTGGCTTGGTGTTCTTGGAGCCAGGCCTGTAGGTCAGGGTGAAATTGAACCTGGTGAAGAACAGTGCCCAGCGTGCCTGGCGGGAGTTCAGGCGCTTGGCCGTCTGGACGTAGGCGAGGTTCTTGTGGTCAGTCCAGACCAGGAAGGGGGTCTCCGATCCCTCCAGCCAGTGCCTCCACTCCTCCAGTGCCAGTTTGACTGCCAGGAGCTCCAGGTTCCCGATATCGTAATTGACCTCTGCCGGGGTCAGGCGGCGAGAGAAGAAGGCACAGGGGTGCAGTCTCTGGTCGAGGGCGGAGCGTTGGGAAAGGACCGCCCCCACTCCGGTACTTGAGGCGTCTACCTCCACCACGAACTGGCGGGACGTGTCCGGCTGAACAAGGATGGGCGTGGAGGTGAAGCGCTGGCGTAGCTCGGCGAAGGCGGAGTCCACTCTGTCCAACCAGACGAAAGGCACGGAAGGCGAGGTGAGTTGAGTAAGGGGTGCCGCGACCCGGCTGTAGTCCCTGATGAAACGCCGGTAGACGTTAGCAAACCCCAGGAAGTGTTGGAGCTGCTTGACGTTGGTGGGACGGGGCCAGTCGGTCACCGCCTTGATCTTCTCGGGGTCCGCCCGGATCTTGCCGCCCTCGATGATGTAGCCGAGGAACCCGATGGAGGAGACGTGGAACTCACATTTCTCCGCCTTGACGAACAGCTTGTTCTCTAGCCGGCGGACATGCTGGATGTGCTCCTCCATGGAGCGGGAGAAAATCAGAATGTCGTCCAGGTAGACAAAGACAGAGCGGTTCAGGACATCACGGAGAACGTCATTGACAAGGGCCTGGAAGACAGCAGGGGCGTTGGTCAACCCAAAAGGCATCACCTTGTACTCAAAGTGACCGAGCGGGGTCTTGAAGGCCGTCTTCCATTCGTCTCCCTCCCGGATGCGGACCAGATGATAGGCATTTCTGAGATCCAACTTTGAGAAAATGGTGGTGCCTTGCAGGGGTTCGAAAGCAGAGTTAATCAAAGGCAGGGGGTACTTGTTCTTAACCGTGATGTTATTAAGACCCCGGTAGTCAATACAGGGGTGAAGGGAGTGGTCCTTCTTGGACACAAAAAAGAAGCCTGCGCCGACAGGAGAGGAGGAGGGGGTAATAATGCCAGAGGCCGGGGACTCGTGGACGTACTTCTCCATAGACTCTCTCTCTGGGCGTGAGAGGTTAAACAGGCGGCTAGCGGGGAGCGGGGCTCCCGGGAGCAGGTCTATAGCACAGTCGTACTGGGGATGAGGAGGTAGGGAGAGAGCTTGTTGTTTGCTAAACACAGCCTCTAGGTCGTGGTAAATTGGAGAAACAGTCGAGAGGTCAACAGGTTCGTTGGGAACGGGAGAACCAGTGGCCCCCAGTGGTGACCGCGCCGACCGGAGACAAGAGGCGTGACAGTGAGCACTCCAGCTCGTGACTGAGCCCGTTGGCCAATTTATTACAGGGTTGTGTAGCTTTAGCCAAGGCATGCCTAGAACGATTGGGTTATGGGGAGAATCAGTGACGTGAAAACGGATCTCCTCGCTATGATTCCCGGAGAGTTGAAGGCGGAGAGGCGTGGTCTGGCGTGTTATTTGCGAGAGCAACTTCCCGTTTAGGCCTTGGGCATCTCGGGGGATGGGTAAGGCGTCGGTGTCAATGTGGTAGTGGGACACTACCCCAGCGTCGATGATGTTTTCGTCTGCGCCCGAGTCGACCAGCGCGGACAGAGGGAGGGATTGACCGTTGTGGTAAAGCGTGGCACTGAATTGCATATTTGGACCGGAACTGGGAACAAATTTAAGGCTTGTGCATGTGCCCAGCATCACAGCCGAGCCCCGTCGTTTGGGCGAACCGGACATGAGGCGATGGAGTGGCCTAGTTGCCCGCAGTACAGACATGCCCCTGACCTGAGTCTGTAACGGCGTTCGCGGAGAGGAAGGCGAGAGCGGTCGAGGTCCATGGGCTCCGAATCGTCGGTTCTGCGGTGCTGCAGCGGGACGCTATTAACGGGGCGCTCCTGCTCAGCGGCCCTGTGGCTCTGCAGCGGGACACTGTTGACGGTGCTGACCTTTTCACGGCGGCGTTCCCGGAGACGCGTGTCCAGCTCTCTGGCTAAGTTAATCAAGTTGTCAAGGGAAGTAGGCTTCTCTTTCGACGCCAATTCGTCCTTTAGAACTTCGCTGAGGCCCTGGCGAAAAGCTCTGCGTAATGGTTCATCGTTCCACTGGGAACCCGCTGCCAGAATACGGAATTCGATAGCGTACTCGCTCACACTACGGTGTCCTTGGTGGATGGTAAACAAGGCGGCCGTTCTATCCGAACCACCGGGAGGATGGTCGAAGACCTTTTGCATGTCGGCGATGTACCCGGAGTACGAATTGCAGAGGGGGGAATTACTGAAGTGGAGGGCTGTCCCCCATTCTAACGCGGGCCCCGTCAGCAAACCAGACAGGTAGGATATTTTGGATTTGTCGCTCTGGAATGTCAGAGGTTGTTGCCCAAACACTAAAGAGCATTGGAAGAGGAAGGCACGACATTTGGCAACGTTTCCGTCGTAACGCTCTGGCGAGGGTACGTGAGGTTCCCGGGACTGGGATACTATAGGTGGGGATACCAGGAGTATGACTGGGCTGTTAAATATGCTTCGAAACGCTCTAATCGTTTGTCTCGCTCCGCGGCGCTGAGAGTGAGAGCGCTGAGTTGGGCAATAGTCTCATCCAGTATCTGTGAGTGTTGATTTACCAGACTGGCGTGTCCGTTGACGGCGGCCTGGATGCTGGTGCTCCATTCACCGGCCTCCTGTGCTGCTGAGTCCGACATCATGGTCGCAGTGTTCTGTGAGGATGGGGGGGTTCTTGCGGAGCCCAATAGCAAAACACAGGAGGAGAGAATGGAGCGGTTTAGGGTTCTTTAATTATTCTTCCCAACCAAGCAGAGTATAACAAGAATGTGAAACAGGAATGTGAACAACACGGCGGTTATAATGTTCTTGGGGGGAAGAAGAATGAGAGCAGGTGCACTTCAGTGCAGCTGTCGGCAGCGAGAGAGAGAGGACACAGGTCTTGCGCTTGAGAGCGAGCAGGAGTCCTCTTTGCGGGACTCGAGACGTCAGGGTGGAAGGATGCTGGGGCTCGAGACGTCAGGGTGGAAGGGCGCTGGGGGGTTAAATATGTTTTATGGACAAAATTGCAATGAATCTGCTGATGATTTGGGTTTCGTGATGCCATAGTAATATTTCCCCAAACTCTGGTCCAATTGATAGAGTGATGGTGTTCTAATCCCAATTCTGTGCTCCACGATTGGATAACAGGTATTAACGAAGTACATCTTTGTGATAGATCTTTATAAATGATAGAGACTTGTCCTTTGGAGAGACCTGCAGTTTTTTTTAGACAAAGTAATTAACGGTGAGTAGTTGGTTTGGTCCATGGAACTCCATAGGCTCGCATAGCCGAACGGAGCTGTAAATATTAAAAAAGGAGGTGCCAGGTAAGTTATATGACTCTTTCAGATCTGAGAATGATCTTAGACCATTGTCCTCCATAACATCGGCAAGTACATGAATGCCACAATTGGACCATGATTGAGCTACAAAACTGCGGCCTCCGTTAAGCAAAAAAGGGTTATGGAATAAGGGAGTCTGTTCATGCCACTTAGTATCCCATTTAAGTAACTTTTCATATTTGCGCCATAAAGATATGGCATGCGCTATTATCGGACCATAACGTAATCTACACTGCTTTAGTGAAATATCTGTGAAGACAATGTCTTGTAAACGAATCGGCGCCACAATATGTTTTTCAATATTAAGCCAGGGGGCCTCAGAATTTTAATTAAACCAACTCAACAGAGGACGAAATGATAACGCTTGAAAATATAACTTAAAATTTGGCACAGTTAAACCACCAGATTGCCGCTCATTTTGTAAGGTAGTAAGTAAGTCACCGACTACGCGCTGGAGTTCAGACTGGCCGCAACCGAGAGTGGTTGGAATGATCGGGCGCTTCATCTCACCTTTCTGAAGGGGCTCAACGACGCTGTAAGGGACCAGCTCGCGGGAGGAGCCCGATTCACTCGAGGCCCTAATCAGCCTCGCCATTTGCATCGACGGACGCCTCCGGGAGAGAAGGCGTGAGAGAGCCCGACTGGGACCCCCAGACGTTCCCCAGACCCCCCGTACTCGTGACTGGACTGCTGACCGTCCTGCCCCCTCCGCGACTGGTGGTCTCGTTCCCTCCCGATCTGTGACCAAGGAGGAACCCATGCAGCTGGGACGCACACACCTTAGCCCGGCCGAACGGGAGTCCAGGCTCAGGTCCGGCCTTTGTCTCTACTGCGGCCGGGATGGACACCGTATCTTCAATTGTCCTACCCGGCCAAAAGACTAGGCTTGCTGGGACCCCGGGAGATCCTGGTGAGCCGTTTTTCCTGTTCCCACACCCATGCACCTCCTAACCATCTGACGAGCGTCACCCTGGCCTGGGCGGACCAGCGGGCGACGGTGGGTGCACTCGTTGACTCGGGTGCTGATGAGAGTTTCCTGGACATTGAGTTTGCCACCCAGGCCAACATTCCACTTGAGAACCTCGAGAGGCCCTTGGAGGTTTTCGCGTTGGATCAGCACCGCCTGGCTGACATCACTCAACGCACCTGTCCTGTCCTCCTCACCATTGCTGGTAACCACGTTGAGAGACTCCAGTTCTTTATTACCAGATCCCCTCTTGTCCCAGTAGTCCTGGGTCGGCCCTGGCTCGCGCTGCATGAGCCCCACATCGCCTGGTCCTCCGGCACCATCATGGGGTGGAGCTCCTCCTGTCATGCCCAGTGTCTTCAGGCGGCGTCCAGTCCTTCGCCCCCAGAGTTCCCCTTGTGTGCCGCCCTCGGACCTCTCAACTATTCCCCCCGAGTACCACGACCTCGGGGAGGTTTTCAGCAAGTCCCGGGCTCAGGCCCTTCCTCCTCATCGGCCTTACGACTGTGCCATCGACCTCCGCTCTGGGGCTCCCTTTCCCGGCAGCCGCCTCTACAGTCTGACCGTCCCTGAGAAGGCAGCGATGGATAAGTACATCTCTGAGTCCTTGGCAGCAGGCCTCATTCGGCCCTCGTCCTCCCCGGTGGCGGCCGGCTTCTTTTTTGTTGGGAAGAAGGATGGAGATCTTCGGCCCTGCATTGACTATCGCCAACTCAACGAGATCACCATTAAGAACAAGTATCCTCTTCCTCTCATGAACTCCACCTTCGAGCCCCTCACCCAGGCTACCGTCTTCACCAAACTGGACTTCGAGTGCCTACCATCTGGTCCGTATCTGAGAGGGCGATGAATGGAAGACCGCCTTCAAGACTCCCAGGGGTCATTACGAGTATCTGGTGATGCCGTTCGGCCTCACCAACGCTCCGGCGGTATTCCAGGCGCTCATGAACGACGTCCTCCGTGACATGCTCGAGGAGTTTGTGGTAGTATACCTTGACGACATCCTCATCTTCTCCAAGACTCTCGAGGAACATGTCCAGCATGTCCGCCGAGTACTGGAGCGCCTCCTCCACAACCGGCTCTTCGTTAAGGCTGAGAAGTGCCGTTTCCACTCCGACTCCGTCGATTACCTTGGCTTCATCGTGGAGAGCGGCCTGACCTGAGCCGACCCTCGCAAGATCCAGGCTGTGGAGGAGTGGCCGGAACCCTCCTCTCGGAAGGAGCTACAGAGCTTCCTCGGTTTCGCAAACTTTTACCGGAGGTTCATCCGGAACTACAGCCAAGTGGTGGAACCGCTTACCAGGCTGACCTCTCCCTCCCTGCCGTTTGACTGGTCTCCAGCGGCTTGCGCTGCGTTCCGTTCCCTCAAGAAGAGGTTCACCACCGCCCCGGTCTTGCTCCACCCAGACCCCAAGAGGCAGTTTATTGTGGAGGTGGACGCCTCGGATACTGGACTAGGGGCAATCTTGTCTCAGCGGTCGGCGACGGACCAGAAGGTCCATCCGTGCGCCTTCTACTCTCGTCGTTTCCTTCCTGCTGAGAGGAACTATGACATTGGCAATCGGGAGCTGTTGGCGGTAGTGGCTGCCTTGGAGGAGTGGCGTTATTGGCTGGAGGGGGCCGAGGCACCGTTCACCATTTGGACGGACCATAAGAACTTGACGTACATCCGTGCATCCAAGCGCCTCAACGGCCGGCAAGCAAGGTGGGCCAGCTTCTTCAGTCGGTTCGACTTCTCGTTGACTTTTCGCCCTGGGTCCTGCAACACGAAGGCCGACTCTCTGTCCCGGTTACACTCCAAGGGGGCTCCAACCACTGAGGATCCGACTCCCATCCTCCCAGAGGTCAGGGTGGTGGGAGTGTTCACCTTGGGCATCGAGACCGTGGTCAGGTGTGCCCTACGTTTCCATCCCGCTCCAAGCAACGTACCTTTCCGTCGCCTCTTCGTCCCCGACTCAGTCCGGTCCCGGGTTCTCCAATGGGGCCATACCAGCCGGTTTGCCTGCCACCCCAGCGTTCACCGCACCTTCTCCTTCCTGGCTCGTCGATTCTGGTGGCCCACCATGAGGAACGACGTCAAGGAGTTTGTTCTGGCCTGCACGGTCTGCGCCCGCAGCAAGGCCTCCCACCAGGCACCCTCCGGTCTATTACAGCCACTTCCCATTCCGAGCCGCCCTTGGTCCCATGTGGCGTTGGACTTCGTCACTGGTCTTCCACCATCCCAGGGAAACACAGTCCTTCTGACTGTGGTGGATCGTTTCAGCAAGGGGGTTCACCTCGTGGCCCTTCCCAAGCTTCCCTCAGCTTCCGAGACAGCGGACCTCCTGACAAGCCACGTGTTCCACCTCCATGGTTTCCCCCAGGACGTCGTCTTGGACCGGGGTCCCCAGTTCACTTCCCAGGTATGGCGGGCCTTCTGCAAGGGATTGGGGGCTACTGTTAGTCTTTCGTCTGGTTACCATCCACAGACTAACGGACAAACAGAGAGAATGAACCAGAGCGTGGAGTCTGCTCTCCGTTGTGTTGCCGCCAAGAGACCTGCTTCCTGGAGCCGGTTCCTCCCCTGGGTCGAGTACGCCATCAACTCCATGGTCAGTTCCGCCACCGGCCTCTCGCCGTTCGAGGTATCCCTGGGCTACCAACCCCCTCTTTTCTCTGCACAGGAGTCGGAAGTGGCAGTTCCCTCCGTGCAGGATCATCTCGACCGGTGTCGTCAAGTGTGGGAGATCACCAGGACTGCGCTGCTCCGGGCATCGGAACGCGCCAGTCGGGGAGCTAACCGACGCCGGATCCCTGCGCCGACGTACCAACCTGGGCAGAGGGTATGGTTGTCCTCCAAGGATCTCCCGCTTCGATCCTCCGCCAAGAAGCTTAACCCCCGGTTCGTCGGCCCTTTTGAGATCCAGAAGGTGCTCAGTCCCACGGCGGTGAGTCTTAAGCTTCCTGCGTCCATGCGCATTCATCCTGTTTTTCATGTGTCCCGAGTGAAGCCTGTCTCTCTCAGTCCCCTGATGCCTCCTTCTCCAGATCCGCCTCCTCCCGAGATGGTGGACGGACACCTCCAGTGGAAGGTCCGCCAGCTCATGGACGTCCGACGGCGAGGACGGGGGTTCCAGTATCTGGTGGACTGGGAGGGATACAGTCCGGAGGAACGGAGCTGGGTCTCCCGCCAGCTCATCATGGATCCCGCCCTGATCACCGACTTCCATCGGTCCCATCCGGGGAAGCCGAGGCCGGGCAGGTCGCCGGGTGGCTCCCGTGGAGGGGGGGGTACTGTGAGGATTGGTCCATTACCACACGCTTCCAGGTACCAATTACCTCCACACACCTGAAGGGAGTTTCGAATCAGCTCGAAGGGAGCCCTTATATACTCGGGGTTTCTGAAGGTTCATTGTCGGGTCGTTTTGCCTACCTCCGCCTGTAGCTTGTTCCTCCCGTGTTGTTCTCCATCTGTTTCTCCAGTACGCCTTGGAATTCGCCGCTGTCGCCCCTCTCTGCTCCCGTGGACCCGCGCCCGTATCTCACCTTGCTCCTTGGTGTATTTTTTGATGCCCTGTTTTTCCTCGTTTTTCCTGGACTCAAGATCTATCTGTTTTTTTGTGTGTTTCGTTAACACTGAAGAGGTATCGCCTTTGTTATTTCTGGACTCAGCTTTATTACTGGACTGCCTCGTAATCCCTGCGTTCGGTTGTTGACATTCCTTTTTTTCTCTGTTCCTCTCCGAGTGGATTGACAGTAAGCTGCAGAGCCGCAGAGCCAGAGGCCGCAGCGCCACAGAGCCAACTCTGCTCTGGGCTAAGCTGCAGAGCCGCAGAGCCAGAGGCCGCAGCGCCGCAGAGCCTACTCTGCTCCAGGACATTCCCCCTGAATGCTTCATGTTGTTATTTCGCTCTTTCTGTTTGAAAATAAATACACGTTTAGTTTTTGGCTAACTCTGAACTACCTGTCTGTGTCGTGCTATTGGGGTTGTTTACAAACCATAACACCTAATGGTTCTATTGTAGTTTACAGACACAATTTTTTCAATTGAAGGAAATATATCAATACCAAGATATTTAAATTGGGTTACAACCGGGATCTCATGGTCAAAATTTTCAGGAGGCTTGAGAGAGACTGAGATACATTCTCCATATATAACAAGATGTCATCCACATAGAGCGAAATATGATGATCAGTAGAATTTACAGAGATTGGCTTAATGTTTTCTGATTGCCGTATAGCTTGGGCTAAAGGTTCAAGGGATAAAATAAACAAGCTTGCAGAGATCGGATCCCCTTGCCTACTTCCACGAGTGATTTTGAAAGGAGGAGAACCAATATTTCCGGTTATGACACTGGCTGATGCATTAAAAAATATTATTTGTACCATATTTATAAAAATGTTACCTAGTCCCATATGTTTCAGTACAGCCCAAAGATAGGTCCACTCCAGACGGTCAAAGGCCTTCTCTGCGTCAACAGAGAGAACAGCTGACGACACTTTAGCATGAGAGGCGGAGTTGACAATGTGAAGGAGACGTCGCAAATTATCAGACGAAAGTATTTTTTTAACAAAACCACTTTGATCTGGGTGAATCAGTTTAGGTAAAAACGTTTCAAGACGGCAAGATAATACTTTAGAAAATAGTTTGGCATCTGTATTAATTAAAGAAATAGGGCGCCAATTAGAACACTGGTTTGGATCTTTACCTTTTTTTAATAAAAGAGAGATTAGGGACATATTCACGTCTCTCCCTAAGGAGCCTTTAGATATGGATATATTAATCATTTCAAGTAGTAGTGGGCCTAAGACGTCCCAGAACCGCAAATACAATTCAGGGGGAATGCCATCCCACCCTGGAGACTTGCCTTTATTCATAGTTTCCAGAGATGTTTTGAGTTCTTGTAATGATATAGGAGCACCCATTAAACATGATTCAACTGGTGACAAAACAGAGAGGTTAAGGCCACTTAAAAAAGATTCAATCTCTTCAGAGGAACGCTCGCCTTCTGTAGTATATAAATCATTATCAAATTTAGCAAATCTTGTATTGATTAATTTTGGATCTGTAAGCAGCTCACCATTTTCTGATGTAACAGTAGTAATATTTCCTATACAAGATCACTATTGCGTAGTTTGTTGGCCAGTATTTGACTCGGTCGACTACCATGAAAGTATTGATTTACTCTACCTTTATGGATGGAGGATTTGGCTCTTTTCCTGATAAGATCGTTTAGTTCACTCTTAACATTGGCTAGTGTAGCGGCAGTCTGCTGAGAGTAATGCCTCTGTTGAGATGGTAGACAGAATGGTTTCTAATTCCGATATTCGTTTTAGCTGAGATTTATTAAGACTTGAAGAGAAAGTAATAGCATTATTTCTGACAAAGCCTTTAGTAGCGTCCCAAAGTATCCTGAAATCATCCACGGATGAATGAATGAATGAATGAAAACTTTATTAACAGATTGCAGAATGGGTACAGTACAGTACAGCTCAATACATACAATTGTTAAGGGGATGCAGACCAGAGAAAGACTTTCGTCTTGTTTACATCAGGGTCCCCCATTTTCAATTCATCGTAACATATATGACATACATGACATACAGATAGACAGTACTGCTACATCTATACATTTATGACATACCAGATTTGCAATTACAGTACTGTTTGTGATACAAAAAGAGTCCAGAAAGAAAAGAGTATATACATTAGGCGTAGAAACTGTACATTGGATTGGGTAGGTGGGGGTGGGGGGGGACTGTACATTGGAGGTGGTTGGGTGGGTGGGGGGGGGGGGGTTGGGTAGGAGTGGGGGGGGGGGGGGGGGGGTTGGGTAGGAGTGGGGGGGGGGGGTTGGGTAGGAGGGGTGGGAGTTATTATTAATCATTAAAAATTGGGCTAGCTCAGACTGAAATTGCTCACAGAATGCAGGATTATCCAATAAAGGAGCTGCCCAGTACAACCAGTCTGACACTATTGACCACTAGGAGCTGCCCAGTACAACCAGTCTAACACTGTTGACCACTAGGAGCTGCCCAGTACAACCAGTCTAACACTGTTGACCACTAGGAGCTGCCCAGTACAACCACAGTCTGACACTGTTGACCACTAGGAGCTGCCCGGTACAACCAGTCTAACACTGTTGACCACTAGGAGCTGCCCAGTACAACCAGTCTGACACTGTTGACCACTAGGAGCTGCCCAGTACAACCTGTCTGACCCTGTTGACTACTAGGAGCTGCCCAGTACAAGGATTTCTTTTGTTACATAGACTTAATTTCCTGCATTCTGTATCGGACAAAGTCTGCCAGCGCCCTCTACAACAAACAGCCATCAGTCGTTAATTGACTTTACAATTTTTTAGACAGTAGAGGTTGAGTACTTTATTATCTAAAGATGGTAAGTTAGAGTGTTGTGTTTGTTCATAGTTAAAGACAGTAGAGGTTCTTCACAGCGCGGCGTTTCCAATATTATAAATACGTTAGCAGTGTTCAAGTTATGACCGATATAATAAACACTCTTGACGACCTGCTTTAACTCCATAGGTTGTTGTGTTTATTTGCTTCTCGTATAGACACCCACACACAGCGTTGTTTCGGTAGCATACATGGAATGACCTACTTCCGGCGCATGAGCGCCTAATATGGTCTGGTCTTAGAGACACACACATTCATTCACATGACATCTCCCTTTCTTTGAGTCAGAGACAGTGTATACTGTTGAATACAAAATTAGTGCAGTGTCCTCTCAAACGAGCAAATAATCTGAGCTCTTAGAAGTGCAAGGTAATACTGTAACCACAATATCAATCAGTTCTTTTTTTAAATATCAAAGTGCCATTAATCAAAGTGCTATAATAATAAATAGAAAAGTGCCATTAACCAAAGTGTCATAATAACAATACTTCCTTTCCCCATTTCCTCTTTTTCTCCTCTTTTCTTTTTTCTTTTTTTTTAACAGAGAAAGTCACAATAGAACATAAACCAACATTGTGTGTTACTTTTTTTTTCTTTCTTTTTTTACTGAGGGTATGGGGTAGACAACCCAGTCACCTCTGTAGCTGCCGGAGGTTATTCTGCTCCATTGAGGCAAGCCACATGTCTAATAACACACAAAGTCTTTAAACCTCTCAGGTGGACGGATGACTCTGCCCCTGGAAGTCACCCGAGCTGGTTCTGGAAGACGATTCTCAGGCTCCACCGGCGCCGGGACAGTCACACGAACAGGGGAAACAGGCTCCCTAGCAGGTGACACGGCCCCTCCAAGAGCCGAAACCTTGACAATGATCTCGTCGTCTATGTCGTCGTCGTCGATCACCATGGCTTTCCTCCGCTCCAGATAGGACGGGGTGCAGAGCGGCGTGACGTCACTCGGAGGTGTAAGCTGGGGTGGCGATGGTTGCTCGCTCGCCTGCATGTCCTCTGCCTCTCCAGGAAGGAATGTAGGTCGTAGGTGGCGCCTGTTCCTCCGCAAGGTCCCGTGGTCTGTCTGGATCAGATAGGACCTCAGAGCTGAGTGTGGCTGCTGAACCGTTGCTGCTGTCGTCCAGCCGGACTCACCGTCGAGTTTCACTGCCACGCTCTGCCCTGGCCTGAGAGGTGGAAGTGCTCTGGCACCATAGCGTCGGTTGTAAGCATGCCTGTAGCTCCTTTTCGCCCTGGCGTCAGCTTCACGCACCTTAGCGAAGTCGGGCCACACAGGCAACAGCACTTTATCGACTGTAGGCACCATCGTCTTGATCTGGCGGCCCATCATCAGCTGTGCAGGACTGGCACCCGTGGCTTGTATTGGTGTAGCTCTGTAACTCATGAGAGCCAGAAACGGGTCATCCTGCCGTAGGATCCTCTTCGCAGTCTGCACTGCTCTCTCAGCCCCACCGTTGGCCTGAGGATAGTGAGGACTAGAGGTGATGAGTTTAAAGTCATATGTCACAGTGAAACTCTCAAACATTTTGCTTGTGAACTGTTTAGCATTATCAGTGTGAAGCTCATCTGGACAACCCCACCTGGCGAAGATATTTTTCAGACGAGCAATTGTGGTCTCACTCTTCATGTTTGGTAGATGAGCTATTTCTATGTAGCGAGAATAATAGTCAACAACTACCAAGTAGTTTTCTTTCTCGTACTCACAGATGTCCGCCCCGATCGCCTGCCAGGGCCTCTGTGGTAGTGGCGTTGTAATCAGAGGCTCCTTCCTCTGTGTAGGTCTGACCTGCATGCACTCGGGACATTTTGTCACCAGTTCCTGGACCTCTCTCTCCAGCCCGGGCCACCACACACTCATGCGTGCCCGTTCCCTGCACTTGGTGATGCCCTGGTGCCCGTCATGCAACCGGTTGAGTATCTCTTTCCTCATACTGTGAGGAATCACGATGCGGTCTCCGTACAGCACAAGACCCCTTGATAATGACAGGCTGTTACTGCAGTGGTGATATGCCTTGCCTTGTGCTGGTACACTGCTCACATGCTTCGGCCATCCATCTGTGATCAGTCTGCTCACCACCAGAAGGTCGTAGTCCACGCTCGTCTCCTGCTTGATCCGGTCCAGTTTGGATGGCGACACTGGCCACGCTGCATGAGCTGCGTCCTCGAACGCTGAAACATCAGAGGTTAGTTCTGACACTTCACTCAGAATTACAGACAATGGCTGCCTGGAAAGTGTGTCAGCTACTGTCAGTGTTTTCCGAGGCACGTACTCTGCAATGGGGTTGTACTTCATCAGACGCATCAGCAATCGTTGGCAGCGCAGGGGAACTCTATCGAGGTCCTTGTTGTTGATCAGAGGGACCAGCGGTTTGTGGTCTGTATGGACTATGAAGCTGTCTAGGCCATAGAGGTAAGTGGAAAATCTTTCACAGGCCCAAACAGCAGCTAGACACTCCTTCTCTATTTGCGCGTAGCACTTCTCAGCATCAGTTAATGTCCTTGAACAGAATGTTACGGGTTTCAGTCCATCTGAGTGTCTCTGTAGCAGTACACTGCCCAGGCCCCAGCCCGTAGCTGCTTGCATCTGAACTCATTATGGTAGGTTTGTTTACATCATAGAATGCCAGTGTAGGTGCGGTGGAGAGGAGTTGCTTTACCTTGTGGAATGCGTTGTCTTGTGCTGCGTCCCACATCCACACAGCCTCGCACTTCAGCAGGTCGTTGAGTGGCTTTATCACTTCCGATAAGTTAGGCAAGAAGCGCCCGAGATAATGGACCATGCCTAGGAACCTTCTTAAGCCTGGCACGTCACTTGGTGGCTGTAGCTCTGTGATGGCGCTTACTATTGAGGGGTCAGGCTGGATGCCCTCACTGTCAATTCGATGCCCCAAGTAGCTCAGCTGCCTTTGGCGCAGAACGACTTCTTGTCGTTGAGCTTTAGACCTGCACACTCCAGGATACGCAGAACATTCTGGAGTCTCTCCTCGTGCTCCTTATCATCTGCACCATGGACAAGGATGTCGTCCATGTACACCTCCACTCCCTCTTGGCCTCTGAACAGCCGAGACATTTCTCTCTGAAAGATCTCCGGTGCACTGGAGATCCCGAAAGGAAGCCGCTTAAAAAAGAATCTACCCACTGGGGTGATGAATGTGGTCAGTTTAGCTGTTTCTCTCTCTAGTGGAATTTGCCAGAAACCACTTTCCGCGTCGAGCAGGGAGAACACTCGAGACTCCGCCAGCTTTGGTAATATGTCATCTATGGTGGGCAGAACATATCTCTCCCTCTTCACAGCCGTGTTCAGTCGTTTTAGATCAACACAGATCCTCACATCATCAGTTTTCTTGGGGACTGGAACCATGGGAGCACACCACTCTGTTGGCTCACTGATCTCCTCTATGACGCCG
This sequence comes from Notolepis coatsorum, assembly GCF_963971535.1. Taxonomy (NCBI): domain Eukaryota; kingdom Metazoa; phylum Chordata; class Actinopteri; order Aulopiformes; family Paralepididae; genus Notolepis; species Notolepis coatsorum. Next base: position 39,508,908 of record NC_140184.1, read on the forward strand.
CACTTGAGCATCCTCTCCAGCTCCTTCTTGACTTTGGGAAGCAGAGGAGCAGACACTCTCCTCGCTGTGTTAATGCTGTATGGGACAGCATAGTCCCGCAGGCATATTCTCACAGGTTTTATTTTCAAGAGGCCCAGATCCGCCCCGAATGTGCCCTGTACCTCCTCCACTCTCTTCACCAATCCCATTGCCACCGCAACATCATGGCCTAACAGGTTGATGCCATTTGCTGTCTTAATCACATGGATGTTGAACTTATATTGCCGGCCCTTGTACTTAGATGTGGTAGTGAACAGTCCTAGACATTCAAGTCTACCTCCGGGGCTGTCGAAAGCTGTGAAGTCACTGGATAACTGGGGCAGGTGTTTGAGCTGATGGTAGGTGTCATCTGAAATCACACTGGCGTCTGCACCAGTGTCAATTTTGAAGGTGAGAGGAGTGTCACAGACGTTCAGTTTAACAGTCCATGGCCTATTGGAATCTGTCACGTAGAGGTATTTTGTTTTTATCTCACCAAGGAAGTGTCCTTCACTGTAACTGTCATCCTGCTGCTCCATTGTTGTCAGCTCATTCACTCTTGCAGAGCGGCACACAACGGCAAAGTGTCCAATCTTCTGGCAGTGTCTCCATTTTGCCTGCCTGGCTGGACACTGCACGTTGTTCGGGTGGTCCCTTCCACACCTAAAACACTTTGTTCCTGTAGCACCACCATCGCGATGCCCTGCTGCTTGGAAGCCGCCACTGCCCCGCGCTCTTCCCCGCCCTCTGTTTTGTTTGAAAGGCGCAGCGCGCGCATTGTGTCTGACCTCACTCAGGAATGTAGCATCTCTGCAGTTACAACAGCTGTGTGTGACCTCACTGAGGAATGCTGCATCTCCCGAGCCCGCTCTGGCCTGTTGGCTAACTTGCCCCTTTATCTGCTCAGACTGTCTCACCATCTCGACGGCTTTCTCCAGCGTCAGATCTGCCATTAATTGTAGCTTTTCTGACATCTCTTTATCCAGGATTCCTATCACCAGTTTATCCCGAATATTTTCTATCTTCACCGGACCAAACTGACAGGTCTCGGCCAGCTCGTAGAGCGTCCGGATGTATTCCTCTGCAGACTCGCCCCTCTTTTGCGAGCGGAGGTAAAAACGAGCACGTTCGTGGATAATGTTTACTTTCGGAATGAAATAACTATTCAACTTGTCCAACACAACCTCATAGTTGTCATTGTCATCAACGTCCTCCCCCTCCTCGAAATGCAACGTGTTAAAAACTTGCTCAGCCTCCTTGCCGAGCACATATAGCAACGTGCTAACCTGCACAGGTCCATCCTCCCTGTCTAGCTTTGTGGCTAGCCGGTAGCGTTGGAACCGTTGCCTCCACTCCGGCCACAGTTCTGGGCGAGTGAAATCAAAGTTGTCGGGAGGGTTAAACTTGGCCATCGTCACTGGTTTACTTCTGACACCATGTTCAAGTTATAAACACTCTTGACGACCTTCTTTAACTCCATAGGTTGTTGTGTTTATTTGCTTCTCGTAGACACCCACACACAGCGTTGTTTCGGTAGCATACATGGAATGACCTACTTCCATGCGCATGAGCGCCTAATATGGTCTGGTCTTAGAGACACACACATTCATTCACATGACAAGCAGATAGACGCGAGACTATTGCAGCGCAGCGTTATTGTTAATGTTGTTATTGATTGATTGATGAGTTGGCATTTAATACAGAGGTGCTGTCGGCATTTAATACAGAGGTGCTTCACAGCGCGGCGTTTCCAATATTATAAATACGGAAACAGCTGTTCTGCGAGCAAAAGAGCTGTGCAGCGGCGCATAACACACGTCGATAAGGGGGCGTGTAATAGGGTAGGGTCATGTGGGGTCAGTGGCCAATCAGAGCAACTGCGGAAACGCAGTTCTGTACAGTTACGTTGTAGGTGGCATTCACGCGGCCCGCTCAGCAGCGCCACCCACCCAATGGCTGAATTGCCAATGGCTGAATTGGAGTATTGCACTGTGCGGGATTGATTGATTGATTGAAAACTTTATTAACAGATTGCAGAATGGGTACAGTACAGCTCAATACACACAATTGTTAAGGGGATGCAGACCAGAGAAAGACCTCAATGCAAATGTTACTGTATGTTACATTTGTGACATACAGTAAATATATACAAGGGGGAGGGAACTGTACATTTATGATGAATTGAAAATGGGGGACCCTGATGTAAACAAGATGGAAGTCTTTCTCTGGTCTGCATCCCCTTAACAATTGTGTGTATTGAGCTGTACTGCAGATATATTTCAATTGCCTTACTTATTTACATAAGTATTATAGGCCTACAGCAGTATTGTACAGCCAGTAACTATACTTTTGCTCACACAATATCTTGAATGAATAAGTTTATTTATTTCGAACATAAATTGAAAATAAATAATAATAAAAAACAAGTAATAAACAGATAAAAAAAAAAAAAAATCATGTATAATATTGTAAAATAGCTTAGACATAGCCTACTTGCATATAATAGTCATGTATAATAATTCCTTAATTACCATCATACATACCCACCACATCACATAGACTGTAGCATATAGCAAATGGTTTTACGTGTTTTTTTTAAGTGTTACCCCAAATCTCCACACAGTAGTTCAGATATGGTATACTAGTGAGCAATATAGAATGTACAGTGATTTATCCCTGCAGATGAATGTAACCTTCTGAGTCTTGGCAAATAACACCTCCATGCAGTCTTTGAATGCTTCAATGCTGGAATCTGGAGCTCTGTATGCACAACTGACAATCACGTTTCTCAGATCTCTACTGAGATACAATCCATCAAGTTGTCAATGGTAGTTGACATGCATTCTACAACCTTATATTTGAGGCTATTTTTTATATATAGGGCTACACCCCCACCTCTTTTCCCAATCCTGTTAATATAATTGAGTTCATATCCATTCAACTCAATGTCAACTATTTTCTCAGAGCTAAACCAAGTTTTGGATATTGCTATGATATTGAAAGGTTTATGGAATTTCTCCAAATATTCTTTAATGTTTTGATGGTTAGCATATAAGCTTCTTATATGAATACATTTTCAATTCATCATAAATGTACAGTTCCCTTCCCCTTGTATATATTTACTGTATGTCACAAATGTAACAGTACTGCATTGAGGTCTTTCTCTGGTCTGCATCCCCTTAACAATTGTGTGTATTGAGCTGTACTGTACTGTACCCATTCTGCAAGTTTTCAATCAATCAATCAATCAATCAATCAATCAATCAATCAATCAATCAATCAATCAATCAATCAATATTTAAGTGCAGCGGTCTGTAGCCAATTACATGACCATCGAAGCTCCCCCCTCTGATGGAACAGTCCACATTCATTCGAGCGTCATCTCGCGTCGTCCAGACTCCATGGGCACTCTGCGCATGTCCATGCGGAATAGGTGCTTTAAAATGGGCTTTTTCTCTGCCGATTTAGTTCTGATCGATTAGTTATGGGTCACGCCGTGTTCAGGAGAGCAAGGCGCATAAACGTCTATTCGATCATGTCTCTAGCACCCCCACAGCCGTATCGGCAACCACTTACATCACGGCTCTCGTCCACATTCATTCATTTGACCCCCCGCAATCTCCTCCCTGATTTCAGAATCCCGGAAGTGTTACGGTGGTCTATTGGCAATTCAGCCATTGGGTGGGTGGCGCTGCTGGGAGCGGGCCTGTGACGGTCTCGTGACCCAAATCAGCCATTGGGAGAGAGGGGCCTGAAAGCGTGTGTCTGAAAGCGTGGGTCGTGTGGCCGTGGGAGGAGCCATGGTCTGCCGTTCTGTAGCTAGTATCCAGCTGCAGAGCCGCAGCTCCTAAGATAATAGAGTGTGAAGCATAATAATAGGACAGGTAGTCAGACTCAGCTCTTTGGACGGTAAAACGTGGGGGGGACACTTTCCGATGTCCCCGGCGTCAGGTACGCCCCTGTGTGAAGGAATACATACGTTTACACTTCATCCATCCTACTCCTGCTTGTTTGTTTTTTAATCTGTGTATTACTTGTTTTTTATAATTATTTATTTCAATTTATGTTCGAAATAAATAAACGCATTCATTCAAGATATCTGGCCTGATGCCTCTCGCGGATCTCACAGCTGTGCCCGCACAGTGCAATACTCCAATTCAGCCATTGGGTGGGTGGCGCTGCTGAGCGGTCCTCAGAGCGCCGGTCCGCCTATAACTGTTCCGCAACTGTAAGTTACTTCCGGGGTAGGCCTGATTGGCCCCGACAGGCACGTGACGCGCAACTTTCTCTGCCGCGCGGCACGCTCCGCAGAGCGGAGCGGCAGAGCTTGCGGAATTATGTCACCGCCCTAATCCGCCATGATTTTCATTCTGCGCTTCAGCTCACCTGGCAGAGCAGCGGTCCTGCGGTCCTGCGGTCCGTTCTTGACGAGTTCGAATCCCATCAAAAAAAAATTTTAACGTGATTTTTTTTTTAACGTGTATTCTTTCGCCGGTTAAGGTTAGGCATGGTTAAGGTTAAGGTTAGGCATTGTTTCGGAGTTGGTTAAGGTTAGAACGGTTAAGTTTAGGCGCTGTTAAGGAGCTGGTTAAGGTTAGAGTTTGTGTTAGAGAATGGCAATAGACAGCCTATTTCCGCGCGACAGCTCTCAGCAGCCTCGTTGCGCGTCCTGAGTTTGCCGCGTCACGTGCCTGTCGGGGCCAATCAGGCCTACCCCGGAAGTAACTTACAGTTGCGGAACGGGTACAGGCCGCCGGTCCTGAGGACCTGAGAGCGCCGCTCTGCGGCTCTGCAGCTGCATGCTTCTCCACTGCGACGCGAGCTGCGCTGAGCCACCGAGTCACCAGCCACTACAGTGCGAAACCAAAAGGAGACCGAAAAATGGCGGATCTCAGGAAAATCTATCCTGAGTCTTCTTCGCCATATCATGTCACCGTCTCACGAAAAACGTATTTCCAAGAGAAGCTCTTCATTCTCGTTTGCATACTCTTGGTGGAGTCTGGGGGAGCTACTACCCACTGGGTTGTCACAGAAGATGGAAAGATTCAACAACAAGTATGATAGCTAACTGACCTGCTCAAGCTAATGATGGCTACTTGTGCTAGCTAACACCCCATTGCATTATGATGGTAGCTAACCATAGCTGCTGCTAGCAATAGCTTGCTAGCTTGTTATGATGACCTAGTCAACATTTAAGTTAACATTAAACACTAACTATAACGTTATCCAATGTTAACGTTGTTTCAGTTAACGTCAACCAACTAACCAGCTGATATTTTAGTGTCAACATTAATCAACTTGGCGTTAAATGAACGTTAGTGTTTTAGCCAGCTAACGCAACGTTAGTTAACTGTTAGCTTTTACCTAACGTTACTGACTAAATTATAACATTAGCTAGGTGAAATGCAAAGTCAGCGTTGAACATCTCTTTATCAATCAAATATGGATGTGACAACTGTCAATATTTGGTCACATTAACATTGCAAGGAACATGTGTGAGACTGTTGCAATCCCAGGTCTCTAGCTGTCATGTTCGAAAGCACATCAAAGGGATTTTTGGATAGACAGCGGTATCTATAGTTAACATGTCCTCCACTGCACTGTAAGCGGAATCAAAACATGATATTTAGAAATGTGCCAGATTTAGATTTCTGGGTAAATCCGTTAAAGATGTCCTCAGCATTGAAACGGACGGGGTGTTTCACAATGCTTGCTTTGCACCACTGTCTGACAATCCACATTGATTGGCCCCCTTGTTACAGGTCGACTCTCCTTTGAATCTCAAGCATCCTCACGACGTTGTGATCTTCATGAGACAGGAGACTCGTGTCAACTACCTCAAGAAGCTTGAGGTACGGGTCTGTCATGGCATCGTCGAGGAAGAATCCACAGTGACACAGCAATGTACTGACATCTGACGTTTGACATTTTGACAGCATGGGTGAAATAGACATACATCATGTTCAACACATGGAAGGGAAAACACCACCCAAATTAAGAATTACAATATTGGCGGCTAAGTGGTGCAGTGGGCAAGGCGCTCGTCACTAATGCAGGAGATGCTGGGTTCGAGCCCAGCTCTCGGCATTGCTACCAGCTTGGCTGGTCGTTCATACTAACACAATTGGCAGTGTTAGGGTTGGGAAGCTGGAGGGTGGGGATCGGACGTTGTGGACAGCGACTCCTACAGGTCGGTTGGTGCGCCTGCGCAGCAGAATCAGGAAGCGACGGGGGCGGCGTGCCCCTCCTACGCAGACCCTCGCCGCTGAGAGATCGCGCTGTGCAGGTGAAAAGATGCGACGGCTGCCTCCTCATGTACCGGAGGGGACACGTGATGCAAGGCTTCGTCCACATTGCAGCCGGCTTGTGGGAGGCATGGCCTAACAGCATTCGAGACAGGGGAGGGTAGAATTGGACAATACCGAATTGGGATCATGGGAGAAAAATAGAAAATGGGAGAGAAAGTAGATACAAAAAAAATAAAAAAGTATTACAATATGTTATTTCCATGGTCAAGGCAAGTTCAATCAATATTGAGCTACACTCCCAAAGCCAGAATGAGAGAAGTCAGACTCAAACATGTGATGTCATCAGGAAGACTGATTTCGTAGACCCACCAAATGTTGTGTATGGGTCTGAATGGGATGACAGGAAAGTATAATTAGATGAGGCACATGTAGATGACAAAGCCAGGATATACGGGATAACTTATAATCATTATCCTGACAATTATAGTTTCCGATGTTTATCGTAATTCTAAATATTACCATATAAATACTTACATTTATCTATGTTCTGGATTTTAACTATGCAGATGGATAAAGCGCATAATACATGACAATGAATGATCGGTATAAAGACATTTGACCCGCTGACTGTCCCATAACCGCGTCGATGGAGCCGAATCGTGAATTGAATGGATTGGTTCGGTTCGGCTGGATAGGCGGAACCCTGGGAATAAGGGGCAGACCAGGGTATGAAGAAATTAAGGGGTGCACGTCATAGTGTGTGGGGCTTCCTCCTGATTCCTTTTTGATACACAAATCAGTTATATTCTATAGTAGTGTTCTCAGTTCTGAAACAGAAAACGTACCCATATTCTCAGAACATTGCCATGGGTCCTCTGTGTCATCTCTTTATTATCTTTCTATGTCTATTCTAATCTTCATTGTCTATGGAGCAGCTTCAGACTTTATACCTGATGACACCTGGATGAGTTAACACTTTCGTTTTGGGAAGGAATTGTTTGTGTTCACTAATATTTCTGAATGATCTTAGACTATAGGAATACAATGGGTCTTTGTCATCCTCTCTATAAGTAGCTAACAAAGATGAGGATCACATTCAGCCCCCCCTCCCCTCACCAGAGTATAGAGATACATCCACATCAATCCATCACATACAGTTTTGGCACTTACAGACCAACTTTGAGTGGAAGCAAACTTCTTAGCATATTGGATACTTGTTGTCAATTTGCGTTGCCTTTTCAAATCCATACTGATCCATGTTGGTCCTCTGTCCCTGACTTGGCATGCAGAAGCAGCTGGTGGCTCAGAAGATTCATATAGAGGAGAACGAGGACAGGGACACTGGGCTGGAGCAGAGACATTACAAAGAGGACGCTGACTGCGTCACGGCTAAGGTGCCTCTGGGAGACCTGGACTTGTACGATGGCACCTACATCTCTTTGGAGAGCAAAGACATCAGGTCAGTACAATGCAGAAGAGCCTCTCTTTTCTGAACAGTCTATCCTATTGTCTCCCCATGCAGTGTTTTTTTTCTTGCCTACATAATCTAGGTGGTCCACCTAAGTGTTCCTCTGATCACCATAATGGTCATCTATGTAGGATTTTCTTGACAAATGAGTCAAGCCCTATTGTGTTATAATCGTTGTGCTGACGTTATCAGGTGCTTGTGTTGTTATAATCGTTGTGCTGACTAGGGATGCACCGATCGATCGGCCAGCGATCGGTATCGGCTAGGGGTGGGACGATACATCGATCCAGATCGATATATCGATCTATTATCAATAATCAAATAGGATCGATGCAACGTAAAAAGATCGATTCATTGGGACTGCCCACCAGTTAAGGCATTCTGGAAAGATGTGTCCCAACAATTATCAATACTCGTATTTTGGAATATACCTGTACACCCCGCGGTATTACTATTGAATGATGTTTTTGAGTGTGCAGTGAATCCACAACTAAAAAGATTGGTTTTATCGGGTATCACAGTAGCTAAAAAACTGATCGCATCACGTTGGTTTCAACCGGAAAAAATGTGCCGAAAAGTGTGGTTTCTTACATATCTCGATGTGATATATCAAGAAATATCTACAGCAAGAATTCTGGGGCTCAATGAATCCAAAATGTCAATGTGGGTAGAAGTGGTGGAGAGAATAAAAGCTAGCTTATAATGGTAGTGTCTGGTTAGGAGTGAGGGATAATGGAGGTACTATCCAAGAGGGGGTCCGGGAGGGGGGGGTTTGAGCTGGAGCATATGTGTGTAGGGTTTTTTGAAAATAGGTATTAGGGGTATATTATATACTAACATTTATATAATTGTAATTTCGCTGGATATACACTGTATACGGCTAAAATGTTATTATAGACTATTTTTGTTTTATCCTGTTTCTGTACTTGCATATATTATAACCACCTTTACTGAAAGTTTCATTATGCATTGTGTGTTGAGTACTGACTTTTAATAATTTTTTGTTTTGCAATAATAAAAAAAATATAAAAAAAAAAAAAAAAGATCGATTCATATTGCGATACTCTTATTTTGAAAATCCCCTCGTGAGCATATCCGCCCGGCCGGAACAACAACATAGCTCAGCGCAGCTCCATGTGTAGACGTTAGATAGTATTTCTTCAGAGTCCGCCTATTTTGCCCGAAATAAGTGCCTGTTGTTTTTTTCCCCACAAGGGGTTAAATGCATCTAACATGCTTTCCATCCTCTCCATTCCTTTATGCCCATGTTGCGTTAAATACCGAAATGAACGTTGCGTTAGCGTGAGCTAACTATGCTAAGTAGCTAACCAGGAGAGGAGAGAGGAGAGGGGACTTGGGAAAGAGCAAGGGTGGGGGCACTGGGCAGTCTACCTTTCTGTGGGGGACTGGGTTGAGGGCCATTCTGTGTGTGTGTGTGTGTGTTACTGAGGATGGACAGATAATGTTGATATTTAAACATGAATACATAATGTATTCATGATCATCATGCAACATAAAACAATTGTAGGAAGTTTGGGAGAGGAAAGGGTTTTAGCTTGCGTATTGTGAGTTCCAAAACATTTTACTTAAAGTTTAAAGCTCAATATATAAAAAGTTAACAGGAGGTCTATTTGTATTAAAAACAATAGATTGTTTTTCATTTAAATGTCTGGAAGAGCTCAAAAATAAAAACATCAATTGATATTTCCGTAGCCTTTTTTTAGTTGATCTAAATGTGACTGATTGTGTTAAATGGGCACATAATATCGCCTCATATCGATCGCAGGCACCTGAATCGAATCGTATCGTATCGTGGCAGACTTTGTGATATCGGCAAATATCGTATCGTTGTCCAAAGAATCGATATCGTATCGTATCGTGATGAAACTGGTGATTCCCACCCCTAGTATCGGCCGATATTCAGTATAAATATGAGATTGGTGAATTCCGATAATGCTTTATTTTAGCTGATCGTGAAAACCGATCGAAAAACATGATCCAATTCTTAGCGGAGATCTCACTCGCTGACTTCTGTAGACACAGAGCTGCAAACTGCCGCTCCTCCTCCTCCTCCTCCTGCCCCTCCCTTACCCGTGTAAACATAGAGGAGGCTCCTATTGCCTCGGGCAATAGTCTGCTCTAGTCTAGTGCATGGGACCGTGAGCTAACGTTAGCTACCTAGCTATCGTTACTCTTTAAACAAAATTACCCATTCAACTATTCACTTTTAGTTTAATACATGAGGCATTGTCTAACGGTATCTAGCCGGCTAGCTACTGATAGCTCCTGATATCAACAAATGCTCCAGCAATAGTCTAGTAGTGCATGTTGATACCTCCGTTAGCTCACGTTAGCTCACTGTTCAAAACGAAATGTCCCATTAAACTAAATAGTTCACTGAGGCGTTGTCTTAACGTTATCTAGCCGGCTAGCAGTAGCTACAGATAGCTCCTGATATCAATGTCTTATAACATTGATTCGATGCGTATTCGAGCCCCGGCTTGCATTGCAGTCACGAACGGGGCTAGCTGAGGAAGTAGGGTATATCGGCAGAGCCGCAGATACAGGGGGCGAAATTAACTTTTTGACTCACCGGCCAGTGGCGGGTAGATGGGAAGAATCTACCCGCCAAGCATATTTCTTACCTGCCAACTTTTTTTTGATTAAAAAAATAATAATAATAATTTTATATAATTTTTTTTTAATAAAATATATATATTATATAATCATACTTGTAGTTGTATTATCTGCGAGACATCGCCACCTCGCTGTCTGCAAACAGCTCCACTGTCTGTATATAGTCGAGTGGCCTCCAGCTCCAGCAAGGATTCTCCGGCGCTGCAGCTGGACCCTAAACTCTACATTCAGCATGAAAGGATTATCCTGCGCTGCAGCTGGACCCTATTCAGCAGCCCTCATGTGATGTAAGCCAGGGGCTCGAATACGCATGTTGTAGGACATTGATGTCAGGAGCTATCTGTAGCTACTGCTGGATGGGTGTTGGGACAACGCCTCTGAACTATTTAGTTTACTGGGACATTTCGTAGTGACTAGTGAGCTAACGTGGGCTAACATGAGCTACCTAGCCAATGGAGGTATTATGCACTGGACACTTGCTGGAGCAGTTGTTGATGTCTGGAGCTATCAGTAGCTAGCCGGCTGGATAACGTTACACAATGCCTCATGTATTAAACTAAAAGTGAATAGTTGACTGGGTCATTTTGTAACAGTAGCTAACATTAGCTCACGGAGGTCCCTCTGACTAGACTAACGTCACGGTGACTGTCCTCTGTTTACATGCAGCATACAGAAACAGGTGCGGGAGGGGTAGGAGGAGCAGTGCGCGGTGCGCTGCATGTCTGTGCTGAGACAGCGAGTGAGAACTCCGCTCAGAATTGGATCATGATTTTCGGTTTTCACATGACTATTTGATTGCCCGCCACACGGCGGGCAGACCTCTCAGTGGGAGTCGCCAAACGTAAAAACTGATCGCCAATGGCGCTTGGCGGGCTCTAGTTTCGCCCCCTGCGCAGATACCCTGCTGAGGGCATGCTGAATGTGATTTGACCAAAGCAGAGTATACACACAGACAGTGGAGATAGCGAGCATTTTGACTTGTTGCATGGTGGCGATGTCTCGCAGATAATACAACTACAAGTATAATTATATAATATATATATTTTATATAAAAAAAAGTATATATATTTGTTTACATTTTTTTTTTAATATAAAACCAAAAACGATCGGTATCGGATCGGTATCGGCCGATATGGCTCAAGACGATCGGTGATCGGTATCGGTGGCAAAAAACGTGATCGCGGCATCCCTAGTGCTGACATTATCAGGTGCTTGTGTTGTTATAATCGTTGTGCTGACATTGTCAGGTTAGTGCAAAGTTTCTTGTTTATATGCTTTACTCAGAAGTGTGTGAATTGATTACCGTAATTCCTCTAATAGTAACCGGTATTCAATTAAAAACCGGGTCTCTATTAATGACCGGGTGCGCTGTTGAGCTAAGCAATTATAAGCCGGCCTCCTAATACAAGCCGGGTTTCATGTATATTAGAGGAATTACGGTATTTCCCTCAATGGATTTACCATAGGCAATATATTTTGTTATTGTTGTTATATGCTGGCCTGGCTGTGCAGTAAATACCATATAATGGTATGGTGTTAATGTTTACCAAGAGAGTAAGCCTACCTCAGAATTGTATAAAACGAAGTTATTATTATTATTATTATACCAGTATTGTGATTGCACTATTTTACTTTATTTAACTTTTTTTGACCACCTGTAATTGCACTGTTTACTAGAGTATTTCATACAGTACTTGGTTTCAATAAATGAACCCAGTACATTTTACTGGGTTCAAACTGACACAAAATGTTGATTTATTCATTATGATCTGTTTGAAAATTAGAAATATAGGCCTCTCTCTTATACATGCCTCCTCCTAATACAAACCTGGTATCCGGTACAGTTGAAACAAATACAAGCCGGGGTTACTATTAGAGGAATTACGGTATATGAAGCATCTGTAGTGTAAAAGTCAGTAGCAGCGTGCATACCTCCGCTGCTAGGTACATAATTATAGGGCAGGGGTGGGCAATACATTTTTACAAGGGGCCACAATGAAACCTGAACTGTGTTGGAGGGCCGAACCAATGATAACTTGAACTTAATTCTGCTCAATATTCATTATCTCCCATTGTAAAAATTTACCGTGGGCCGGACACGGACGCCCAAAGGGCCGGAAGTGGCCCGTGGGCCGTAATTGCCCAGGTCTGATATAGGGGAACCACTGATAATTTTGTGACCACAGTGAGGTGCTTTCTTACTTAGTGGAAGTGATTTTGCAGGGAATCAAGCCTGAAAAATTGAAATTGGGCCAAATGAAAGTACAGAGTATAACAGGCTCCTGTTTGCAGCTGTGATGGCATGTTTTTATTAGCATAATGTGTTATTAACACATTCAGCGCCAGCTATTAGACAGGGCCCATTGTAGCAATGCCAACGCTTTAAAAGATAGGAGTGCGTCACCTTGTTTGTAGAGCTAAATCTATATTCTATATTATAGCCATGGATACAATACAATGGTCATTTGACAGTGACTTTCTTCCGGTCAAGATGCAAAAAAGAGATAATTTATCCTGTGGTGATTATAAGTATAATTTCAGAGTGGTCTGGGGTAATTCCCGAAAGGCTGAGTAATAGCCTTATACGTCAAGTCTATTATAAGCATTGGCGTTTCTTGCCTGGGACATGCTACTATTCCCAAATAAAATCTATATAGTAGGTATTATGAATCATGAATGCATGCAGGGGGGGGGGCGGGGGGGGGTCGTTTCTGATTATTTGATTACCAGTAACGGCATTCGTATTGAACACTAATAAAACGCTTATCAGCCCGATCGGTATAAAAGCATTGCACGATCAAGCTAAAATTGGCATCAGATAGTCCTTACCTGTGATCGGGAGTATTCCAAAAATAATATTCCAATTGTTTGATCGCCATCTGGTACATCCGATGTCCATTTGGTCCACGGCATAACCCACCACAACATATGGATCGGGGATATTTGACACGCTTCAATGGAACCGGGAGTACCGCTCGACTGGCCCGACCCAGAAAACTGCGCCCGGTGACATTTGACCGTTGCACAGGCCAAGATATAAGGTTTCAAAGGGTGCTTGATACCGCCGTCTAGCTGGATGCGGCCGGTATTGCACTTTGGCATCCTCAGGATGATTCCCCATGTTAACCCAGAGTCTGTGTGCCTGTAATGAATAGAAATATTGAATAAAATAAATAACAATCAAATAACAAGTATACTCGTTGTTGGCGTTCAAGCGATGGCGCCCAATAACGAGTATAATTGTTGTTGGCGGGGAATGTGTTAAGGCTAAAATCACAGTGATGAATCGACGCAATAATCCTACATGCATCACTTAATGTTAAGCTTTATGATAAGAGCTGGGTATTGATGATACTTTTATCAATGTTGAGACCATAATGATGCCTTTTTAATCATCTACGTACTTACATTATTGGTATTTAAAAAAAACTTTTAATTAGGCTATTTGTATGGCTACATGGAATCTGGGGGTTGAACATTAATTCAGAGAGTTTTCAGACCTTTATAACATGAACATTACCAAGATTGATTCTCTTATCAAAAACTACTACAATGGACACTACTATGTCATATCTAAAAGAACCATACCAGTCTAATTTTGACTTCTCGCCATTACCAGATATTGCCCCTTTCTTTAGCTACATTTCTGTTTGTAGGTGTATACAGTGTGTGTTTTAGCACATCTCTAAATACTAAATGCCATTCACACTGCCATTGATGTTGACATTTTTTGAAAGTCGCTAGTTGTGAATAGCACAGCACAGTCAAACTCGGATGGGTGCGCTTGTTACTCCCAGGTGTTCCAGATTAATGCACAGATTTGAATGGCTTGTTGTAATACAGTAAGACAGTAAGAGGACATAGCTATTTGCACAAATTGATCATGCACACACACACACACACACACACACACACACACACACACACACACACACACACACACACACACACACACACACACACACACACAGGGGTGGGTATTTATTAACATTTACCTTTCATGTAATGATTTACTGTGGTTACTGCTAGCAAACATAGAATGAGATTACACTATACCCAATAAGAACACTGCTAGAATTGCAAAACAACATTTCTCCATTTTCTTAGGGTTTTCTTAATTTTTTTATCAAATTCCTCCAATCATTCTGATCCTGTTTGTTTTGTTACCGTGGTTATCATAATAAAGGTGATTTGTTGTTAATTTGCAGCCCTGAAGATTATGTGGATTCTCGGTCACCTCTTCCCCCGGATCTGGAGAGGCCTGACTGTGCCAAAGTGTTTGAGTTGCCCTACAGCATCCACGCCTTCCAGCATCTCCGTGTAAGTGTAGGCGAAGCTACACAAGGCTTTATGTACTTGGGAAGGGGCAGGGCTTTATGTACTTGGGAAGGGGCAGGCAAGCCTCTATGGATACATATTTTAGTTACAGTGGTATATCATTTGTTCTCAGAGTGGAACGTTTTCTTGTGCAAACTCTTCATCATTTGCCCAAAGTGACATATTTGTCCACCATTGCACAGTCACAATGGTCACACAAATTTTCAGAAGTAAGTGTGTTAAATTAACCTGTTATGAACAATGTACCGTATGCTACTTTGTATTGTTCCTTTTATGCTAGGCATTGTGGAAGTTCCCTTTATGGCCGCTATTCACACTTTCTGTACACCCCCTCCCCATTTACCCCCTTCCTCTCTCCCTTACACCCCTCACCTGTTCATCCCTCCCCCGTCCCCTTTTCCCTGAAAGCTTAACCTCTTAATCCTTTGGGTGCCGTTAACACTTTTTGTGCTGGCCGTATTTTCCTATTTACCCCATTGAATGCCGCCACCCATTTCAATGATAGAGCTCTCATATTTGCGAACGCATAAACGACATCTTAAATTATGGCTATGTGTCTAATGTGGCCGTCGCTTATCAATGACTTGTTTGCAGTCAACATTGTCGAAACGGATTGTTTTTTAATCGGTTCATTTCCGTTTTATTCCATTTTGAAAAACGCTCGTTTCTTGACACTTCCAGAAGATTCTGTGATAATCGGCCTTTACTGTAATACACAAAACACGTTGTCATTTTTCGGCCTATTTATGAATCGTTTTCAAATAAACGCTAGATTATCGATAGTATATGTGTACTTAAGCACGCTATAGAAGCGGGCTGAAAAATCGATTCTCTTATTTCCTGATCGCACACACACACAGACACACAAAAATAAGCTCTGATTATCCCAAGACTGGTAAAATAGATTCCTTACCTCAGATCAGATGTTCTCCAAAAGGATTATTCCAATTCCTGATCGCCATTCCAAATATCGATTGCGTTTATTGATCCAACGCTGGGTGCTCGAACACATTATTCCACGCTGTTCTGCGGGACTGCAATCGGCTCCGGTTACTTGCCTGAGAAGTAAAATGTGGATTCTGGAAAAAAATTTCCCCATGCGTTTCATTCAATCCATTCCAAAGGGCTGCAGTACCATCCGTGAGACAATAGGGGGCGGTATTTTCCCAATGGAGCTCAGAGAGAGTTTGCAGCACTAACGTGAGGCTAGATTGATGAAATATGAATTGAAATCGCTAATAAAAGAAATAATAATATTGATATTAAAATCGAAAAAAAAGAAAAAACGATCAAAAAACTTAATATTACGTGTTTGGCGCCCAACGGTTGTCGAGCAAACACGTAATAATACGTGGCCGGCGCCCAATGAGTTAAGAGGCAATATCACAGAATTGGGGGGGGGGGGGGGTGCTTGATCCTTTCTCCTGGCCAGAGAAAGTCAAGTCCTCTACTGAACTCCTGAAACTAAATTGTGTTTGATTAGTAATGTTTTAAATTTGCATCAACCATTTGACCACGCGCATGATTAACCTCTTCAGTTCCACCACAATGTGTTCAGTCAAATACAGCAACAAAAAGTTGGCAAATTTGAAATGGCTTTTCAGCACAGGTCTGGTGAATCACTGAACAGTTTTATTGAGATCTTTGTTTGTGTTCATGGACACAGAATAGACACACACACATACTCTGACTCCCCTTGTCTTCTGTCCTGTCAGGGTGTGCAGGAGAGGGTGAACCTGACCTCCCCACTGCTCTCTAAGGAGGATCCCATCTTCAGCTCACTATCCCGTAAGCTGGGTCGCAGCATGGATGAAGTGGGCCACCGCATCCACCAGGGCTTACTGAGGGTAAGGCCTGCCTCAGCTACACTCTACCACTATTTTATTTATTTGTACTTTATTTAACCAAGTTTAGTCTCATTGATGTTAGAAACCTCTTTTATATGAGATACTTGGCCAAGAAGACGGCAATTAAGACACTAGCTCAGGGGTGGCCATGTGGCTCTTTGCCCGTCAATGTGTGGCTCTTCCATCCAATAATTTAAATAATTTCTTCTTTTTTTTGTCACTCATTCCATAAGGATGTAGGGTTGGGCGATATGGCCTCTAAAGGATATCGCGATATTTTTTTTGCTATATCACGATACACGATATATATCGCGATATTTGGACATTTACTCTAAAGCACTTAAAAATGCTTGATTTAACCCTTTGATGCATACAGTCATGCCAATACGATGATTATAATAGTCCCTGCAACATGTTTGCTTTAAACCATGAAGATGCTTTAAAAAAATAATTAAATTAAAAGTTTCAAAAAATGTACTAAGACATTGTCTCTACTGACATACTAATACGTTTTCTTTTTTTTTATAAAATTTTTTATAATCTACTGTAAGACCATTTATATAAAAACTCTTGGGTGACTTTTGCACAGTACTGTTTTCTATCCACTTTAGCTAAAAACACACACACACTTTATATATACACACTAGGGGTGTAACGGTACGCGGATGTGGTCCTCCGGTACAGTACGCGCTGTGCACCGAATGATTGTTTTTGCGGAACTTAAATCCCCCCGGCCCTAATATAACGTGCACAACTAACCGGATGTTGTTTGTTCATTCCACGCAGCGCGCAGCTACACTGAACGAGAGCATATTAGCCTTAGTATGGTGAGTCAATACTAACTGACAAGCCAGAGCTATGTCATTGTTCAACTTTATTGCAAACTTTATCACTAATTTGAAACGGCATCACCCGAATGTGAATATCACTGGTACAAGGAAGAAACGGACCCTAGTGCAAACCCAGCTCCCCGTTAGCATCTCGCTATTAATTCAGACCGGGCCAAAGCAATAACAAACGCCATAGGTGTTTTTATAGCAGCAGATCTGCGACCATACTCCGTTGTCGAGAACACTGGGTTTAAGCACATGTTAAAAGTAATAGAGCCCCGCTACCTAGTTCCCTCTCGTCCGTATTTCAGCCAGCAAGTCATACCACCAGCCCTGTATAAACTAGCCCCTTTCGTGACTGTGATGCAAGCCCTGCCCCTGTATTCAAGCATCACAGTCATGAAAGGGGCTATGTATAAACAAGCACATGCTACAGTTGTCCACGACTTATCCTCCAAGGCATCTGCTATATAATAATCTTCAGATTTACTTAAGTGTTATTAATAGGTTACAGCAGTAAGCATTAGTTTGCTCAGTAAATTATGCCCCCCCCCCCCCT
Organism: Notolepis coatsorum; assembly: GCF_963971535.1. Lineage (NCBI taxonomy): Eukaryota > Metazoa > Chordata > Actinopteri > Aulopiformes > Paralepididae > Notolepis > Notolepis coatsorum. The sequence continues at coordinate 39,526,853 of NC_140184.1, forward strand.
CCCCACTGTACCGAAAATAATACCGAACCGTGACTTCAAAACCGAGGTACGTACCGAACCGTGGATTTTGTGTACCGTTACACCCCTACCAGTTAGTATTTATATTGTAACGTGTGGCCACTTTAAATCATTGAGAGCGAGAGCGAGAGAGAGGTTCCTGCTTGCCGCAGGGCTGTATAACAGAATATAGGGAGGACTGGAAATCTATTGTGCTCCCGCCTCCCACTGTCCTGTGGAGGGCAGCAATACGCCTAGACGTGTAGTCCGCCGGAAATATACAAGAATAAGAAGAGAGAGAGAGAGAGATAGAGAGAGAGAGAGAGCGCGTTTGAGCGTTCTGATGCTCCGTAGCTAACCACACCAGGATTGTCAACACAGTTGGAAGCTGGAGGAAGCGATATAAAGAAACTAATTGCCAATAAATGTGAAGTTATCTTTGGACCTGTTGTCAAGCCTCATCAATATACCCCCCCCCCCCCCCCCCATTTCCTCACTAATGGAAATGGTATCGTGGAGTCACGTTAGTTAGATAGTTTAGCGTTAGCTGAGAAGCTAACAGCGGCTAACGTTAGCCAGTTGCTCAATTCAATTCAATTGAAGGTCTGAGCTGGTCTGTGTCTAATGAAATGACAATTGCTCATCATTGAAAGTCCGCATTGGTCTGTGTCTATAATGAAATGAGAGGAAAACGCTGCGCTAAATAAAGCAAGTCGGTCCGTGTTGATAGTTTGTTTTTAGCCGCGGCGGCTAACTGACGGCTAATACTCGATGTTCACGATATAGCAATTTACTACATCTCACGTAGAACAAGCCACGATACATCGAGTATACTCGATATATCGCCCAGCCCTATAAGGACGTAGAATAAACATTCACAGATTTTTTTTTTAAATGGCTATTTGCATGTTCTTGGTATCTGAATCTAGGGACATCTATGGATCTCAGGGAATGTATTCCCAGTGTCAGAAATAGTGTGTCTGTTACTAGGCTTGAGTAAATTGTAATGAACCAAAGGAGAATATCAATTATATTTAAAAAATATTTTTTATCTTTGACTGTGAATAACACCATGCTCAAATTGACCAGACCTGAAAAATCGAAGCAAATGAATAAAGGGAAGATGATTAAACAGGTTTTGTATATACAGTACTGAATTCTGCCATCTTTTTTTATAATGTAAATTTCTCCACCATTTTTCATCATATTGCAACACCGTTTTTTGCTAGACGTTCACAGAAAGGTAGAGAAACTAACTGCGTTCTGTTTTATGGCAATAACGTTCAGGTTTGTGGGAGATAATCCCCAAAAATAAGAGAAATAAAAAAGTAAATCCAGAAGTCAGATGATTGACAGGGGCTGGCGTGAGCTGGGTAGGGTAGTTTTTCGAAATTCGAAAGCCCAGAGTCTCTTCCTTCAAAAGACTACACTCACCTTTGGCTGCTCCACTTCCTCCTGTCAATATGCGCCGATTTCCGACTCAATGCCCTGAGATTTCTATAATCTTATATTTCACTAATAACAGTTAAAATTAGGGATGTCCGATATTATCGGCCGACCGATATTATTGGCCGATATCGGCAGTAAAATGTGATATCGGAAAATATCGGTATCGGTTTAAAAACAAAAAAAAACAATAACAATATTTGTTATATATATATCCAGTGAAATTATTAGTTACCTGAAATTATTCAGTTTTTTGGACGGGGAAACCCTGCATATATCGGTATCGGTTGATATAGGTTGATATCGGTATCGGAAATTAAGAGTTGGACAATATCGGAATATCGGTATCGGTAAAAAAGCCAATATCGAGCATCCCTAGTTAAAATCATTGGTAACAAACGTAATGCTGAAAATATACACTTTTACTGTATATTTCGGGCATAAGAGGTTAACCCTGTGAGGCCCAAATTAAAAAGGCATTAGCAACTTCAGAGGGTGGGACATATAAACACATTTACTATCAAATAGCATTGTGAGGCTGAACAACAGGACCAATTGACTATACATGTGCTTAATATTTTTTAAATAAACATTTACAGACTTTTTTTTTTTTTTTTTAATGGCTAAACATGATTTTGTAATTTTGCAACCGGGGGTCTCACAGGGTACTTTTAACCCTGTGAGGCCCAAATAAAAAAGACATTAGCAACTTCAGAGGCCAGAGGGTGAGACCTATAAACACATGAAGGGTGCCGTGACTGAAAAAAAAAGGTTGAGAAACGCTGTGGTGTGGCTCTTTGTGGTACCGCAGTAATTTTTGTGGCTCTTAATCTCTGACTGGTTGGCCACCCCTGCACTAGCTAGTCCCTCCATGATAGGCCTGCTTTTACTACACTCTATCACTAGCTAGTCCCTCCATGATAGGCCTGCTTTTACTACACTCTACCACTAGCTAGTCCCTCCACGATAGGCCTGCTTTTACTACACTCTACCACTAGCTAGTCCCTCCAGGATAGGCCTGCTTCTACTACACTCTACCACTAGTAGCTAGCTCTCCAGGATAAGCCTGTTTCTACTACACTCTACCACTAGCTAGTCCCTCCAGGATAAGCCTGTTTGTACTACAATCTACCACTAGCTAGTCCCTCCAGGATAGGCCTGCTTCTACTACACTCTACTAGTGTTGTCAAAAATATCGATTTTTCGATACATATCGATTCTGAATATTTTTTTTTGGATCCACTTTTTCTCCCATTTTCTATATTTTCCTCCCATCCCAATTTCGTATCATCCAATTCAACCCTCCCCTGTCACGAACGCTGTTTCTTGCCTCCCACAAGCCGGCTGCAATGTGGACTAAGTCATACATAGCACAAGTCCCCTCCGGTACTTGAGGTAACAGCAGTCGCATCTTTTCACCTGCGCAGCTCGATCCCTCAGTGGCGAGGAGTAACGTGTGGGAGGCTCACGCTGCCCCCGACACTTCCTGATTCTACTGCGCAGGCGCACCAACCGACCTGTAGGAGTCGCTGTCCACAACGCCCGATCCCCACCCATCAGTTTTCCACCCCCTAATACGGCCAATGTGTATTAGTATGGACGGCCAGCTAAACTGAAAGCAATGTGGAGCGCTGGGCTCGAACAGGCAAGCCCAGCGTCTCCGTCATTCGTGGCGAGCGCCTTGCCCACTACGCCACATAGCCACCCCATCGATTCTGAATATTTAAAACAGTTTCAATACTCATTTCCCGCAATATCGATATTTAATTATTCATAATTTTTTTTTAAAAAATATACAACTGTAATACAAACAGTTCAGTTTGTCAGGTACATGCAACACAGATTACAGTGTTTACTTAATTTTATAATTTAAGATTATATCATTTAGTTATTTTTAAATGTGTTAAAAGATAAACAAAGGGTTTTAAAAGTGTTATATTTATCTTCTCTTATAGTACCAGAGAGAAGCTGAGGAGAATCAACCAGCAACAAAAGCAAAATGTTATAGAATATCGATACTTTTTTAGGTATCGTATCGAAGTTTGAAATTCCAGTATCGTGACAACACTACACTCTACCACTAGCTAGTCACTCCAGGATAAGCCTGTTTCTACTACACTCTACCACTAGCTAGTCCCTCCACGATAGGCCTGCTTCTACTACACTACCACTAGCTAGTCACTCCAGGATAAGCCTGTTTCTACTACAATCTACCACTAGCTAGTCCCTCCAGGATAGGCATTCTTCTGCTATACTCACTTGGCTTTCCCTCCCAAGATTTTGCGATCTTGAGATTGCTAGTGTTGTGGAATATTTTAAAGGAGCCAAACAGTGAAACTGTAGAAATTCAGATGAGTAAATGTGTAACACGAGCGTCTGACCAGAAAGTGAGAAAGAGCTCTGGTCAGACTTACAATTAAATACCAGCTGGGAACAGGGGGTGCTGCAGGGGCTGCAGCACCCCCTGTTGGCAGGGAGTTGTAACTGCAAGGTTGTTTAGGCTTTTATTCCATTGTAATACCGTATCCTACTCAATGTCAAAGAGCGGCACTGCAGATTTACCCTACTCTTGGAATTCATTACCGGCCAGATCCTCATAGGGGCGCTGTCTCGATAATGCAGTGTTATTAAAGCAGTGTTAAAGTTATGTGTGTAGCCGATGGCCTGGAAGCGTGTATATTTTCCCTAACGGAGTTGCACTTCCGCGTTCGGTTTGCGCGATCTGAGGGAAGGAGGCCGTTCACGCTAGTGTAGAGGGGTTAGTCGCTCAAATATATATCGTTTTATATATAATTGTACCAACACAGATATTAGGCAGTACACACATTGTCCTGCAATACATGTACAGTGAATGCACAGCTACATACGCCATTTCGCCCTATATTTCTATCGCTGCTGCAGTCTACAGAGAAATGCAATTCATGCCATGAAACTGCCTAAAATATATTATATACAATATATATAATTGTATCAACACCGATGCACTGCATGGCACACATTGTCCTGCAATAAATGTACAGTTGATGCAGCTAATCACTTGTGTTTGACTTGCATGAAAATACCTGAATTGAAAAAGACAAATATATGTTTATATATTTTTTTATTTCGTGCACGTTGTGCAAATGGAGAGGCTGTGCTCTTTGCACACAACCCGTTTCGGGAAACCCAGCCAGGCGTCGGAGCAGCGGTGTCAGCCTCCCCGCTGGCATCACTGTCTTCCTCCTCCTCCTCCTCCTCCACCTCGTCCGAAACCTCCGGAACCTCCGGGACCCAGTCCGCGTCCTCCTCGCCCCCCGAGCCATCGCTGTCTTCCTCCTCCTCCTCCACTAGCGTGAACGGCCTCCTTCCCTCAGATCGAGCCCACTTGTATCACCGGCAGCTGGACAGCAACATCGGAGCACTGTGATTGGTCCCGCCCCTATCTGCTCCCGGCCAATCAGATAGTGCAAACCGAATGCGGAAGTGTTATCTCAGCACCCCCAACTCTGACTGACTTCCCGCGCCCCTGGCAAATTTAACACTTTGGGTGCCATGGGTTAAATTCATGATATACCATAGATTGCCAGCTCTATTTGTCTATGGAGAAGTACCCCTTCTTTGCATGGCTATAACTTTTTAAATTCTATTGCTACATTGCCATTATTAGGGCCCATTCAAAGTCCTATATGTATTGTTCATTGTGTAGCAACGTTAAACTTTTTCATTCACATATTCATAGTAAAGTATGGTCTAATGCAGGGGTTCCCAAACTTTTCAGGCCGGGGCCCAGAAAATAAGGCGTCAGAGAGCCGCGGCCCAATGCACATCGTCTGGCTTTTTTTTTTTTTTTTTTGTCAGGCGACCGATTTTTTAAGCCAAATATCACTTCAATCCTATTAAGTTAGTTCAAGTTAGTTATTCATTTATATGTGCTATTTATGAGAGGGCTAACTTGTTGCAAAATAATAATGATAATAATAATAGCCTCATTAAAATACTATTGTTAAATCATCTCGCGGCCCAAACGTGGCTGTTCGCGGCCCACCTTTGGGTCGCGACCCCGACTTTGGGAACCACTGGTCTAATGTATAAGTATGTTTTCATCTCTTTCTGCAGCTTTCTCCAGAATGTGATCTATAGCCCCAAATGCATTATATTGATGATGAAATACAGTTTGATGGCAATCGGGGCGATATAAAATTTTTCAATTGGACGTACTTCTAGAATGATCTACGTATGATCTGATGATGACCGGATGGGCGGGGGATCGTTTATAATTCCGTGGTCAAAAATAACGCTGAATCTTACCGGATCTTCCTCACGCCGTTGGACGATCAGCGTGGTGTAGACCGTTTAAGATTATCGGATGTTTATCCTGATGAACCATTTCCAGCTTGTATAATACTATATACGTCCAAATCATGTTGTTTATCGAGTTATTGGCAATGGATCGCTATATATTGTGACGAGCCAGAGTGCCGGCAGCCAAACCGAGTGCCCGGAAGTAATATGGCCGATCAGCACAACCTCCACAGCACTTCCTGTTTGGCGATTGCGCCGATCGGCCACCAGATGGCGCTCCTGAACCGCCAGAGAGCTCAGTGGGTCCTCCTGGTGGATCTCAGGCCAGCGGAGGGGAAATATGAATCCGATCACAGATTTTTGAAATATTGATATTAAAGACGCTGTAAAGCGTCTTTCGGCAACTTGAGCATGGCCGGGAATGACGCTGTAAAGCGTTTCCCGGCAGTTAAAGTGTTAAGGTTTAGGGGTTTTGTCGTGTCTGACACAAGACTGGAGACAAGGCCAAAATGGTTTTCCGTGAATAATGTCATACCTAAGTCAAGCTGTCCTGGGCCTTGGGTTGTTGTTTAAAGAACACTGTGTTAGAATGTTTGCTCTATTGCCTGAGTAGCTGTACACTAGTTGAACTATATTAACTAGTCAAGGCTGTACAGATAATATGTATTTAAACAGCTATGAACTAATAGGCCCAGTAAGCTGTACAAATGATGTAATAGGATGGAACATATCATATTTACCATAATACTAGATTTGCTAGATTGCAAATTCAACCAAACTCCACAATATTTGTTTGCAAAGGTGTTTGCAGTTTTCTGGTTCCTGTTACTTTGCAACATTTTAGCAATAAGGAACAATGTTCATATGACATTTCACTTTTCAATCGCAATCGATTCCATGGACTCACAATTTTCACAATATCCTGCAAAGAAGACATCATTGGAGCTTTTGAGAAAAGCCATCACATCAATAATTTTTGGATCTCAATGATCACCAAAAAACTTTAAATCCTGGGTGGGTCTGACTATGTACTGATGTTATGATTTAATCCATACACGTATGGTAAGATTTAAATTGACCCATGTCAAAATGAGGGAAGCAACAGTTCATCTTCATCAAAGAAAAGAGGACAGTGTTTGAGATAGATCAATTGGTACCCAACAAAAAAAGTCTATTTTGTGTATGTGTTCCAGAACTCGTCATCCTGGGTGCTTTACAACTTGGCTTCGTTCTACTGGCGCATGAAGAACGAGCCGCGGAGGGCGGTGGACTGTGTGGTGCGTGCCCTCCACTTCTCTCCCAGGTACTGTTACAATACTCACTAGGAGCTTGTTTCCTCCCTGTGTGAAACTGGGACTCCCTAAACATTTGGTCTAAACCTACCTCTGCCTTAACCTCATTGGACCTCATGTCAGATGCCAAGTTTTTAGCTTTTTGAATCCAGTCTGAGCATGTTAAAGGTCCCATGCATTGCTATTCCTTTCACTATTTGGGCAACTTTACACAATTCCTGTGAGTCTATGGAACACATATGTAAAGTTTCTTTCAAAACAATTCATTGTTTTATATTTTTAATCAAGTCCTCAAAAGCAAAAAATGTCGACCTCAGGATTTCATGCTGTTTGTGCTGGGTGACAGTCACCCACACAGTCTGCGACTGGCAGACAGAGAGAGAGATGGAGAGATTGAGGGGGATACTAATTAATTTCGCCGCGGGGGGGCATAATCCCACGGGACAATCACATTGGTAACTTGTTTCAAATGACAATATATACCTCTGTGAATATTATTGCATGGATCGGAATACGGGCGTTTTGACAGTGATATTGAGTGCTCCCCGCGGCGCACACACATTTACACACACTCCTGCACCGCGGCCCCTCTCTCTCTCTCTCTCTCTCTCTCTCTCTCCCTCTCTCTCTCTATCTCTCCCTCTCTCTCTCTATCTCTCTATCTCTCCCTCTCTCTCTCTCTCCCTCTCTCGCTCGCTCGTTCTCTGCTGTCTGTCGCACCCTCTGTTTGAGGAAGTAATTTCACTGCTCTGCTCTGAGCGAATTGTGGGCGGTGACCAATGTTCCCCCTAAGGTGCACCCGTGCGCGCGCGCGCACATGGCAAAACGCTCCCGCGCACATCTGAAATCTGTCGCGCACAAACGTTTGTGTAAAATATGCATGTAGTTAAATTGACTGGCGCGTTGCACGGAATACTACGGTAACCTGTTGCGTGTGACGTTACCAAGAGAAGCCTCGCTTTCAGTGCCGTGTGGGCGGCGCTACTGCGCGCTCACACAGACACACACAACAGAGCAGGAAGCGGACAGATCCGACCAGCATCGCTGGCTCATCACAATGCCAACGTGAAAATGTACATTACAGATTAACTGCAGAGAAAATTCCCAATTTATCGTCCCAGTCGAGACTAATTGGAAGCAGAGTGCAACGCGTGCAAAGCTTGACCATATGTTTCTGTGTCTAATAAAAGTGGTGGCGATCTCGAAACTCACACGGACACAGAAAAACATTACAAACAAAGCAGTGCGAGGCGAGAGTTTGATGGCAAAGTTGACCGAATTGATTGAAGTATGCAGCTATACAGAGAGAGAGAGAAAATAATTGAAAACTATTTTGATCTTGATTTTGTTATGATACAATCATTCTAATGATTATGTGTGTAATAAATTAGTTTAGTACACTAATTGCAACCAATCTGAAACTGCATAGTGCACTTTTAAATTAGTATCTTTCAGGTTACTGTTTTATAATTTACATTACATTGAAAAGATACAAAGATATATTTTTTAAGCTGGATTTTCTAATACAGAAGAGGTATTATTTAGAACATTACTTCATATTTTTCTTGTTATTTATTTTGTCCAGTAAGACTTGAAAATATATATTATTTTGTCATAGGTTGATTTAGTTATTTTCTTGAGATTTGTCAGATAGATTACTTTAGGCATAATACAGCATGTTGAGTAACTTTGGTTATAGAGAGATATTATTTTGTTATATAAAATAATATAAACAATAATTTTATATCCATACAGAGGAGGCATACCTTAAATATATTATAATGATAAGGCATCTTTGAGTAAACTTTGAGTATCATTAAGTATCTTGAGGCTGAAGGCAGTGTCCTCTTTAAAAAAAAATCACAATATGGTCACCCTTGAAGTCGCATTATAATTCACTTAATAAAATAATGACGAGTCAGCCTCCTAAAAAGACAAAAGTTAGTGACACGACTCACACCGCCGCCGCCAAAGTAAGGACTTTGCTCTGTATCGTCAATCAATGGTTAAATAAATATTTGATTAAGGAATATAATATGCCTTTTTGTATTATTTCTCTGTGTATCAGCTAAATGTATATATTTTTATGTTGGACATTGAGGGAAATTAAGATTCTTTTTACAAACCGCCGCTTATCAACTAACCGGTTAATCGGCAGGTGATGTATGTTGCTCAGTAGTTGCTGATGTCTGCTCAGGAGGTTTAAGTGTTTGCTCAGACAGGAAAAAATTAGAGGGAACATTGGCGGTGACTACAATCAGTATTATTCACGTCAGCAAAACAGTCGAATAAGAATGGCTTAGTTGAGTGAGGGAAGATCTTGTGAACTCGAGACTAGACTGATGAGTCAATATGATAATTAGAGACACAGACCACATTGATGATCCCCCTTCATTGCCAGGTCTTTATTCAATGGATATAGTTTTAGACTGCGACATTTGCGAGTGCTTAAAATATATCTTATATTATATCTATGGGTCTAATAACGCAGTCGACTGTCAGTGAGTTGCTTCCAGTCAACAGGCCCAAAACAGATTGTTTTTTCATCCGTACATTTCCGTTTTATACCGTTTTGAATAGAGTATGGTTTGGGTGCTTTTGAGTAATTCCAGGAAAAAGACTAATCATCTAATCATCCTGAAATCAACGCTAGATTATCATTATTATATCTCGTTGTGCATACATGAAATTACCTTTGTAGCGGGGCGCTCGCCCCCCCCCCCCCCCCCCCCCCCCTCCCCACCGCAGTCAACGGTAATAAGCACATAGTGTATTACACACAGATAGCTGTGATCGCGGTAGAAATAAATATCAGATCAACGATCAAATTTATATATAGTGTTCTTACCTTGTATCTGATGTAATGCAAAAGAAATAATCCAATGATCTGATCGCCATTCCAAATACTGCTCGTGGAGGTCCGTACCACACTACTGACCGTTACATATTGGCAGGCGGGCGGGGTTACTGTTCGATGCCATCGTTGTATAGAACTGGCTCGCCTGAGTATTTAAACCCGCCCGCCCGGCTCAGATCGGCTCCTAAAACACACCTGCCAATTTCCAATGAGATGCACTAGCTCCGCATGGTAGTAGAGGGCGGTGTTGACCGTCTGCCAGCTCAGACAGGGTCTGAAGGGTATACCAGAGGCTGCAGCTATGGATTATGAATAGATAATAGCGAATAAACGAAATAACGATCCCAAAAACGAGTTAACTCGTTTCTGGCGCTGAACGCATGGCGGGCAACAACGAGTTAACTCGTTTCTGGTGCAGATTGTGTTAAAGGGACACACACAAAACATCTGGCACATCAGCATCTCTTTCTACTGCGCGGAAGCAACGCATTGAACTATTGTTTTGACATCAGCATGTTTCTTGCGGCTACGGCTGCAGCGATGAGTCCACGGCAACTAGGGTTGGGCACCGAAAACCGGTTCTAATAGGAACCGGTTCCTAACTTCCGGTTCTGGAATTAATTTGTTAATTAATACCCTAGTTACAGTACAGCAACCAAATTAAACTGTATCAAGTCAACTGAAAATGTTAATAGTATGATTATTTTTTTTTTGTCAAAAAAAAAGTCTCCTGCGAAATAAGCTGTGACCTGTTTTGACCTGCACCTCAAAGAATCGGAATCGAGAATCGTTTAGAACAGGAATCGAAATGGAGAATCGGAATCGGAATCGTTCAAATCCAAACGATGCCCAACCCTAACGGCAACCATGAAATTGAGACTATTTGAACATTCATGACCGACACATCGTATTGTTACTTATGTGCCGTCTTTGCTGTGGAAATGGCAGACGTTCAAAGTCATAACATGCGCAACATGTCATCCAACTAGTGCGCAATGAATGAACGTTCCAAATATAAATAACTTCTCTTAAACCACTGTTCATGATTCTGCCTAAAGCCAGGACTCGAGTCTAAGCTACCCACCATAGACGGTATATTCACAGAGCGGTGCGTCAGCAAGGCACACAGGATCCTGAAAGACCCCAGCCACCCAAACCACAAATAGTTTGAGCTCATGCCGTCTGGCAGATGGTACCGCAGTCTCAGGTCCACATCCAAAAGAACACTGAACAGCTACTTCCACTGGGCAAACAGACTACTGACGGACAGACTCTAAATCATCACACAAGCATACACACAAAAGCACCTTAGAGACTTACATGGCACACAAGCATACTTATTACACGCGCACACACTGCTGCTAACAGATACCTTGTATTGTATACGTTTGTAAAGATAGAATATACGTTGTGTATTACTATTATGTTTAGTTCTATAGTTTAGTTCATAGTTTTATTTTATAGTTATAGCTTATAGTTATAGTTTGTATAGATAGAAATATACGTTGTGTACCATGTTTACAAATGTACTAGGGTTGAGCTGGGAAAAACAAGCATCATGTTTTTCTGAATATGTACATTTAAAAAACTGACAATAAAATCTGAATTTTGAAATGCAATGAGCCTGTTATATGTAACGTTATACTCCCCCCTGTGTGAGATTGTACCAACCTGTTCATCCTAATACCTAATCTTAATACCTACATGTGTGTGTGTGCGTGTGCATGTGTGCGCGTGCGGACCACGCAGGCAGCATAAAGATGTAGCCCTGGTTAACATGGCCAACATCCTTCACCGAGCTCATTTCTCTGCTGATGCTGCCATCTTGGCCCATGCTGCCCTGGACCTGACCTCTGACCTTTTCACTAGCCACTACACCCTGGGCAACATCTATGCCGTGAGTATAAGACTATTCAATTATTTGCAGTAAAACCTGCTATAGTTGAATCTCTGACTTATTAATCAAAATGTAATGAGCATGTGTACCACATACTAGACTTAGTTGGTGTAACCTCCCTATTGATAGATGCAGCCAAAAGCATTTCAACTTCAAATTAGTCTGTAATGAGCCTGAATTAGGGCTGGGCGATATGGCCTAAATATGATATCACGATATTTTCTGACCTTTCGGCGATACACGATACACATCACAATGTTTTTCTTTTTTACCCCAAACAATTCATTATGAGGCTTACCAAGACAGTATTTGATTTTGCAAGCTAACATTAAAGACAAAATAAAATACCCATGCATTTAGCATTTTTATATTATATATTAGATTTAGATTATATATTGCATATATTTAGCAATGAGATATTATATGATTTAGATATGAAATATGATGAATTGAAAATGGGGGACCCTGATGTAAACAAGACTAAAGTCTTTCTCTGGTCTGCATCCCCTTAACAATTGTATGTATTGAGCTGTACTGTACCCATTCTGCAATATGTTAATAAAGTTTTAAATCAATCAATCAATAAATAGCATTTTAGCATTTTTATGAAACTACTGTATATATGTATGTCTCTAAATGTTTTGATGAATTGAAAATGGAGGACCCTTATGTAAAAAAGTCGAAAGTCTTTTTCTGGTCTTCATCCTCCTGTACTGTATTGTACCCATTCTGCAACCCTTTAACAAAGTCTTCACTCATTCATTCTGACGGAAACATAATAATTTTGATTGACAGTCGAGTCTGCCAATTACGTCACAGCGCTTGCACCCGCCCTGCTGTTCTTAGCACCAATCGGCAAGCGCTACTAGTTTTTGACTTCCTGAATGTCCTGTGTGCTGAACAACGTCAACAAAGCTACTAACGTTAGCTCCCCGCGGCCGTCGAGTAGGAGACCAGTGCTCCACAGGATGACTAAATGAGGCATAACGAATGTTATAATAAAAGCCTTTCCATACATCTGTCTGATTGAAAACTTTATTAACAGACCGCGGAATGGGCATATCTCAGCACGGGCTGAGACAGACGGATTGACACGACACAATCCTCTTGGGCAAAACATCACGATATCCACGATACGTTGAAAAAGTGTATCGTTAATGAACTGTACCCGATATTTATATAATATCGTCATATCGCCCAGCCCTAGCCTGAATGTGTCCATTAGAAACCATTCAAGCCATTTGAAAGTAGCATGGCTCCAGAATTTCAGTGTGTATTTCATTCTCACAAAGAGCCTGCACCCCGGAGAGGGTCAGATGTAACTAAAGAGATTTATTTTATATTTAGTGATAAAACAATTGCCCCCCAAAAGGAGATCAATCAGCTACTACCAGGGTTTCCGTTAGCTGGTATTTACTGGCCAATGGCCATCTAGAATTTCAATTGACCCGGCAAATATAAATCTTGATGGTGATCCTGGGCGGTAAAATATATATCTATATTACATTGATTGTGGCGAGTGAATATGCGTTACTGTGTGGTAGGGATGGGTACCGAATTCGGTACTTTTGAGGTACCGAACCGAAACACGTCGGTACTATCGGAGTATCGATTCATTTTTTTCATGTCAACGTTCACACGCACAATATATGCTTACCTAGGATTTGACTTGATTCAACAACAAAGCAGTCGGAGTAGAAAAAGTTTGAGAAGCACTAACTACTCTAACACTTTGAGTGCCAACGACGAGAGATCTCGTTTTTTTTTTATTAGCAATTTGAATTCATATTTCATCAATCTAGCCTCACTGCAAAATAACGCCCCCTATCGTCTCTCCCTGTGGTACTGCACCCCTTTGGAATGGATTGAATGAAACGCATGGGGGAAAAAAATCCTGCTTCCTCATTTTACTTCTCAGGCAAGTCACCCGAGACTATCGGACTCATTCTGGAGCCTCAGAATAGCGTGGAACATATATTTACAGTACCCAGCGTTGGTTCAATAAACGCGATCGATATTTGGAATGGCGATTAGGAATTGGAATAATCTTTTTGGAGAACATCTGATCTGAGGTAAGGAATCTATTTTACCAGTCTTAGGATAATCGGAGCTTTTTTCACAGATATCAACGTGTGCCCTATGTGTGTGTGTGCTGATCAGGAAATGAGATAATCGATTTTTCAGCCCGCTTCTATAGCGTGCATAAGTACACATATACTATCGATAATCTAGCGTTTATTTGAAAACGATTCATAAATAGGCCGAAAAATGACCGTGTTTTGTGTATTCCAGTGTATTCCAGTAAAGGGCGTTTATCACAGAATCTTTATTTTCTTCTGGAACTTTCATAAAACGAGCATTTTTCAAAATGGTATAAAACGGAAATGAACCGATTAAAAAAAAATAAAATAAAAAAAGAATAATCCGTTTCGACAATGTTGACTGCAAACAAGTCATTGATAAGCGACGGCCATATTAGACACATAGCCATAATTTAAGATATAGTTTATGCGTTCGCAAATATGAGAGCTCTATCATTGAAGTGGGTGTTGGCACGCAACAGGGTTCCGGGGCACCGGACCCGTGGCACTCAAAGTGTTAACTTTGACCCGAGGGTGGAGAGGACTTGAATGTGCATGGGGATGGCATTTGTGCGTTTTGTTCCACACTCCAATTTGGGTCCCAAATTGCGGTACAAATCAAGGAGAATGTGTCTCGGGTAGCGGACTCTAGTTATGCCCCTTTTCCACTGCATGGTACCTACTCGACTCTACTCTACTCTACTCGCTTTAGGTACCTGGTACTTCGTTCCTTTTCCACTGCAGGTACTAAGTACTCAGTTTGTGTACGTATGCACGCTGGGGCCGCAATCTGATATCGGATCTGATATATTTCCTGATCGCTCGCACAGCCAAACAGCCATATGACACATAGGGGAAAAGCGTATATTTCCGTGAAAACAGGTCTGATTATCCTAAGACTGGTCAAATAGATTCCTTACCTGAGATCAGATGGTATCCAAAAAGATTATTCCAATTCCTGATTGCCATTCCAAAAATCGATCCTTTTATTGATCCAACGCGTATACTTACTTACTTAGGCCTTTAAATTCCCAAAGGAACATAGGCCATCGACGAAGCTCCTCCATCCTCTTCGGTCTTGTGCCCTCCGCTCCAGATCTTGCCAGGACAGCCCTTCTTTCTTCATCTCCTGTTCTGTGGTTCTTCTCCAGGTGGTTTTCGGTCTGCCTCTCTTCCTCCTGCCCTGTGGGTTCCATATCAGTGCCCACTTTGTGATTGATTGATTTCTTCTGAGTGTGTGACCTATCCACTTCCACTTCCTCCTCCGGATTTGAATTTCTATTGTGTCTAACGCGTATACTAGGGATGCCCCGATCGATCGGCCACCGATCGTTATCGTCCGATAATCAGTATAAATATGCGATCTGTGAATTCCGATAATGAGTCATATTCGCCGATCGCGGAAACCGATCAAGCGGAGATCTCACTCGCTGTCTGTCTCAGACACACAGGACCTGCAAACTGCCGCTGCTCCTCCTCCCTAGCCCCGCCCGCACCCGTGTACAGTTTGTAAACAGAGGACTGAGAGGCGGCTCCTCTGCTCGAGTCTATAGTGCATTCGACCTGAGCTAACGTTAGCTACCTAGCTATCGTTACTGTTTAAACAGAATTACCCAGTCAACTATTCACTTTTAGTAGGCATTCTCTAATGGTATTTAGCCGGCTAGCTACTGATAGCTCCTGATATCAACAAATGCTCCAGCAAGTCTAGTAGTCCATGTTGATACCTTCGTTAACTTGCGTTAGCTGACGTTAGTTCACGGTTCAAAACGAAATGTCCCATTGAACTAAAAAGTTCTGTCTTAACGTCATCTAGCCGGCTAGCAGTAGCTACAGATAGCTCTTGATTAACGTCATCTAGCCGGCTAGCAGTAGCTACAGATAGCTCTTGATATCAATGTCTTATAACATTGATTCAATGCGTATTCGAGCTGAGGGCTTGCTGAATGTGATATGACCAAAGCACAGTAATGTTATCAATAGGGTCCAGCTGCAGTACAGGAGAATCCTTTTTGGAGCTGGAGGCTACTAGAGTACACACAGACAGTGGAGCTGTTTGCAGATAGCGAGCATTTTGACTTGTTGCGTGGTGGCGATGTCTCGCAGATGATACAAGTACAAGTCTAATTATATAATATATATATTTTATAAAAAAAAAAAATGTTATATAAAATCATTTTAATTTCTTTTTAATCAAAAACGATTGGTATCAGATCGGTATCGGCCGATATGGATCACGACGATCGGTGATCGGTATCGGTGGCAAAAAACGTGATCGGGGCATCCCTAGCGTATACTGTAAAACACAGATTACACGCTGTTCGGAGGCTCCACAATGACTGGGATCATCTCTGGTTACATGCGTGAGAAGTAAAATGTCGATTCCGGAATATTTTTTTCTCGTTTGTCGTAGAGACTTGCGGGTTGTGGCATTGTACTCAGTAGGGATATCCTCTTTCATTGGTCTATGTTGACCACGCCCCCATGGTTCGGCTCCTCCCCCTTCAGGGTATTAACCCTTGATCCTTAGGCCATGCCCCATTTTTGTATCTTTTGAACCGTTTGTCGTAGAGACTTGCGGGTTGTGCTATTGTACTCAGTAGGGATATCCTCTTTCATTGGTCTATGTTGACCACGCCCCCATGGTTCGGCTCCTCCCCCTTCAGGCGATTAACCCTTGATCCTTAGGCCATGCCCCCTTTGTGTATCTTTTGAACCGTTTGCCGTAGAGACTTGCGGGTTGTGGCATTGTACTCAGTAGGGACATCCTCTTTCATTGGTCTATGTTGACCACGCCCCCATGGTTCGCCTCCTCCCCCTTCAGGGGATTAACCCTTGATCCTTAGGCCATGCCCCCTTTTTGTATCTTTTGAACCGTTTGTTGTAGAGACTTGCGGGTTGTGTCATTGTACTCAGTAGGGATAAACTCTTTCATTGGTCTATGTTGACCACTCTCCTGATCCTTAGGCCGCGCCCCATTTTTGTATCTTTGAACCGTTTGTCGTAGAGACTTTTTTTTTTTTAAACTTTGGCCATTTCCCTGGCTCTTTTATACGTTTATCGCATTTATACTTGGTCAAGTTCGACCGACAGAAGCAGGCTGAAAGGGTTCAGATGGGGGGGAAGACACTCTGGGAAAGGCACGGCTGCAGTCCGGGATTCGAACTCGCTCAGCCCCAGATCCGCGCGAGCGCGGTTGTCCACGGCGCTGAAATAGCACTTGCGGTACGTGGTGAGCTACTGGAGCTCCCCTTGTCGTAGAGACTTGCAGGATGTGCCATTGTACTCAGTAGGGATATCCTCTTTCATTGGTCTATGTTGACCACTCCCCCGATCCTTAGGCCACACCCCATTTTTGTAACTTTTGAACCTTTTGTTGTAGAGACTTGCGGGTTGTGCCATTGTACTCGGTAGGGATATCCTCTTTCATTGGTCTATGTTGACCACTCCCCCGATCCTTAGGCCGCGCCCCCCTTTTTGATATTTAACCCCAAAATGGCATCTGGTCATAAATCAATATTTTTCAGAGTGTTGCAAAAAAATTTGCGATTTTAAAATCAAACGTATTCAAGTATTAACATCACTAACATGTCACAAAAGCATGTAGAATGTATATTATCATCAATACGTTAGTTTAGCAATTGGTTAAAAGTGCCATTAGATAGTTTTAACTTCTCGATTTGCTGAAGTCTATTGCAAGACGGTTTTTGACAAATATTGAAACGCAGTTAGTTTCTCCTCCCTATTGTTAGCATGTAGCAACAATTAGATCTGAAATTTGTTTCAAAATGGTTGCACTGTGGCGAAAATAAAAAGGTACAGTAAATTACAGTAGATATCATTATCTGTTCTTATGCACGCCTGGTGATACTAAATCCAAATTGAACTCGGGCATTTGAAAGATAATATATGTATATATATTAGGGCTGACCCCTATTAGTCGATTAGTCGACTAATTGGTCTAAAGGAGCCGTAGTCGACTAGCCAACCTCTTAGTCGAATAAAATAAAAATTTTATTTTATTTTTTTATCATTCTTTCCAAAAGAAAAGAGGTCTAGAAGCGTGGCTAATGGCATGCATACCAGAGGCTAACTGCCTATGAAAACAGGCACAGAGGCACTGAAAGAGGATTTCACCCATCTAATGAACACACTGACTAGACTAGACAAATATCAAGATATATCCATCAGTGGACCAATTGCATGCTTTTGCAGAGGACAAGAAGCTTTCAGCCAACTCCTTCAGACATTAAGCACCCCCCACAGCCCAAATGGAATGATACAAAAATAATAATACATTTTTTTTTATAATTTTTTTTTATATATATTATACTTTTCTTTTAGTCGACCAATAGTCGACTAACGGCAAATTTTGGCCAATCATAGTCGACCATCCAAATCCTTAGTCGGGGACAGCCCTAATATATATATATATTAGTGCTGTCAGGCGATTAAAAAAATTAATCTAATTAATTACATGATTTGTAATTAATTAATCTAATTAATCACATTTTAATCGCATAACCATTTTATGCCTGATATTCTATATTATATAATCATATTTCAAATTGCATGTGTCCGGATGGCAGAATGCAGTACTGTATCTACAAAACCTTCTGTTTAATCATCTTCTATCTATTAATTTGCTTAAATTTTTCAGGTCTGGTCAATTTGTGCATGGTGTTATTCACAGTCAAAGATAAAATCTTTTTTTTATTGATATTCTCATTTGGTTCATTACAATTTACTCACGCCTAGTAACAGACACAGTATTTCTGACACTGGGAATACATTCCCTGAGATCCATAGATGTCCCTAGAATCAGATACCAAGAACATGCAAATGGGCCATATAAAAAAAAGGTCTGTAAATGTGTATTCTACGTTCTTATGGAATGAATGAGATACAAAAAAAAATTATATATATTTTATTTTTTTGTAATTAATTTGAGTTAATTTTCATAACGCGATCATTTGCTGTGTAATTAATTAATCTAATTAACGCGATAAACTGACAGCCCTAATATATATATATATATATATATATATATATATATATATATATATATATATATATATATATATATATATATTAGTGCTGTCAGGCGATTAAAAAAATTAATCTAATTAATTACAGGATTTGTAATTAATTAATCTAATTAATCGCATTTTAATCGCATAACTATTTTATGCCTGATATTCTATATTCTATAATCATATTTCAAATTGCATGTGTCCGGATGGCAGAATTCAGTACTGTATCTACAAAACCTTCTGTTTAATCATCGTCCATCTATTAATTTGCTTAGATTTTTCAGGTCTGGTCAATTTGAGCATGGTGTTATTCACAGTCAAAGATTAAAAAAAAATATGTATTGATGTTCTCATTTGGTTCATTACAATTTACTCAAAATAAAATGTTCAATCACAAATTGATTGATTGAATGAAAATGTTATTAACAGATTGCAGAATGGGTACAATACAGTATGGCTCAATACACACGACTGTTAAGAGGATGCAGACCAGAGAAAGACTTTCATCTTGTTTACATCAGGGTCCTCCATTTTCAATTCATAATGAATTGTAAGTAAGGGTGCAACTTGCACCGTGCAATCCATTCTTTGTGAATCTAGCCCACAGTATTTCTGACACTGGGAATACATTCCCTGAGATTCATAGATGTCCCTAGAATCAGATACCAAGAACATGCAAATGGACCATATTAAAAAAGAAATCTGTAAATGTGTATTCTACATTCTTATGGAATGAATGAGATAAAAAAAATAGTATTAAAAAAATAAAAATAAAAATTGTAATTAATTTTGAGTTAATTTTCATAACGCGATAATTTGCTGTATAATTAATTAATCTTATTAACGCGATAAACTGACAGCCCTAATATATATATATAAATGTGCGAATTGGCTATATAAATTACCTTATTAATAATAAGGTAATTTATAAGCATCATATTCTATATTCTATAATAATATTTCAAATTGCATTGGTCCGGATGGGAGAATTGAGTACTGTATCTACAGAACCTTCGGTTTAATCATCTTCCCTTTATTAATTTCCTTAGATTTCTTTTACACATGATCTCAAGAGGGTACTGAACGAGATCAGTGGCAGTTTTTTAACTTTGGTCATTATTATCATGGTGTTATTCACTGTCAAAGATGCAAAGAAAAATCATAATTCATATTCTCCTTTGTTTCATCACAATTTAAGCAAGCCTAGTAATAGACACAATATTCTGACACTGTGAATACATTCCCTGAGGTCCATAGATGTCCCTAGATACCAAGAATATGCAAATGGTCCTTGTAGAAGTGGAGCAATATTCCATTTACCTAGGTATATATTTTAGGCGAAAATATTCCACGGGTGGAACAGGTTATGTTGATCAAGACAAACACTTGAGTGCATTCGATCGCTTTCGAGACGCAAGAATCAATATGCTTTCGGCGTTTATTGCGTCATACAAACGGAAAATGCATCTAGCAGATCGAAATCAAATAATTGGAATTTTTCTTCGCCAGACTCATCGGCCACAGGTAAGAGGAATCTAACGTTAATTCCAGCTTGATTTTCCGATGAAAAAAGTAAAACGTTCCTACATCCTGAACGATAGCTAATCGATGTTGAATGGGCCATAGTAATGTCAATTTAGCAATACAATTTAAAAAGTTATAGCCCTGCAAAGAAGGTGAACATCTCCATAGACTTACAGTACTGGCAGAGAATGGTTTAGGATGATCAAAGTGGTGGCAGAGAATGTGTTAATGGAATATCTACATAGATGTATAGAGGCCCATTTCCAGCAACCATCATTCCAGTCTTCTAATGGTACATTGTGTTTGCTAATCGCGTTAGAAAGCTAATGGATGATTAGAAAAACCTTGAAAACCCTTGTGCAATTACGTTAGCACAGCTGAAAACGGGTTTGCTGGTTAGAGAAGCTATAAAACTAGCCTTCCTTTGAGCTATCTGGAGCATCCCATTTGTGGGTTCTATTATACTCTCAAAATGGCCAGAAAAAGAGAACTTTCATATGAAACTCGACACTCTATTCTTGTTCTTAGAAATTAAGGCTATTCCATGTGAGAAATTGCTAAGAAACTGAACATTTCCTACAACAGTGTGTACTACTCCCTTCAGAGAACAGCACAAACAGGCTCTAATCAGAGTAGAAAGAGAAGTGGCAGGCCCCAGTGCACACCTGAGCAAGAAGACAAGTACATTAGAGTTTCTAGTTTGAGAAATAGACGCCTCACAGGTCCTGAACTGGCAGCTTCATTAAATGGTACCCGCAAAATGCCAGTGTCGACGTCTACAGTGAAGAGGCGACTCTGGGATGCTGGCCTTCTAGGCAGAGTGGCAAAGAAAAAGCCATATCGGAGACTGGCCAATAAAAGGAAAAGATTAATATGGGCAAAAGAACACAGACATTGGACAGAGGAAGATTGGAAAAAAGTGTTATAGACAGACAAATCGAAGTTTGAGGTCTTTGGATCACACAGAAGAACATTTGTGAGACGCAGAACATGTGAAAAGATGCTGGAAGATTTCCAATTTCCTCCTACAACAGGACAATGACCCAAAGCACACCTCCAAATTATGCAAGAACTATTTAGGGAAGAAGCAGGCAGCTGGTATTCTGTCTGTAATGGAGTGACCAGCGCAGTCACCAGATCTCAACCCCATTGAGCTGTATTGGGAGCAGCTTGACCGTATGGTACGCAAGAAGGCACTTCAAGCCAATCCAACTTGTTCAAGTTTCTTTATTAGTTGTCATACAGAAGTACAGAATACTTTTATACAAAATGCGTCTCACTGTTACGCTCCAGAGACTGTGCTAGACAAAAATAGATAAGTATAAAATAAGTATAGCAAGTAAAAAATAGAAGTCACGTACGTGGACACAAGTGTTCAGTATGTACAATGTTCAATGCAGAGTAGAAGTAACTGAGTTACCATACAATATACTATATAGTGCAAAGCAGAAATGGGATGAGGTACAATTTACAGTAAGGTGTAATGAGGTATGGGTTGTAGTGCAAATTCTTTACCAATAAATATAAAGTGTGTTTAGGTGTTCTAAAGTGGGTGCTGCAGTGAGTTGTTTGTTTAAGTGAGTGTGTGCGAGTGGATGTGTGTGCTGTGAGTGCATTTGATGGTTGTTACATAGTGTTATTGTTCGTTGAGCATCCTGATGGCCTGGGGATAGAAGCTTCTTCTGAGTCTTTCTGTGCTTGCCATGAGACTCCGGTATCGCTTGCCTGACCGCAGCAGTTCAAAGAGGCAGTTGTTTGGGTGGCTGGAGTCTTTGATAATTATCTTAGCCTTACCCATGCACCGCTTGTTGTAAATGTTCTGGAGAGTGGGAAGCCCCCCTCCAATTGTGCGTTCGGCTGAACGGGCCACTCTGTAGTCTGCTACGGTCTTGTGCGGTGCTATTCCCAAACCAGGACATGATATTGCCAGTCAGGATGCTCTCTATTGTGCATGAGTAGAAGTTCTTAAGGATCTTCTGACTGACTTGGAACTTCCTTAGGCGCCTGAGGAAGTAGAGGCATTGCCGTGCCTTCTTCACAACACTGTCAATGTGTGTGGTCCATGTCAAGTCCTCGGATATGTGGACTCCGAGGTACTTGGGAGGTGCTTCAGGAAGCGTGGGGTGACATTTCTTCAGATTCCCTCAACAAATTAACAGCTAGAATGCCAAAGGTCTGCATTGCTGTAATTGCTGCAAAGGGAGCATTCTTTAACGAAAGCAAAGTTTGAAGGACAAAATTATTATTTTAAAATAAAAATCATTATTTCTAACCTCGTCAATGTCTTGACTATATTTTCTATTCATTTTGCAACTCATTTGATAAATAAAAGTGAGTTTTCATGGAAAACACGAAATTGTCTGGGTGACTCCAAACTTTTGAGAGGTAGTGTATATATATATATATTTTTTTGTCACTCTTTCCAAAGGCAAAGAGGCCTATAAGCATAACTAACGCTAATGGCGCGCATATCAGCGAGGCTAACTGCCTAAGAAAACAGGCACAGAGGCACTGAACGAGGATTTCACTTGTCTAATGAACACACTAGACAAATATCAAGATGTATCCATCTGGTGGACCAATTGCATGCTTTCGCAGAGGACAAGAAGCATTCAGTCGACTCCTTCAGACATTAAGCACCCCCCAAAATGAATGAATGAAATATAAATATAAAATGAATATATATATTTTTGTTTTATATAAAAAAAAATTATAGTCTAGTTCATAGCAGCGGCGGCCCTGATTCAGCAGTGGATATAAGGGAAACACTGCTCTTTTAAGATCTATAGATCTGTCAGAGTAGATGTCTGCTGTCAGATATTTACATTATGTACACATCTGAAAAACTGCTATTCTTTCACCCACTACTAACATTAACAATGTAGAAGAACAAACCAATGTATGAAGTACACAGGACGAGCTACACTAAACTTGCTAGTTATGTTAATTTTAAATAACATAACTTTAGCAGTATTAACATGAGATTGTCCGAAGCCGAGGAGTCATCTGGCAATCAAGTTACATCAGAGAAAGAATTTATTCACAATGTGACCAATAAGTACTTGATTATTTCCACCTAACTATGTTTTCATACATTTCTTTATGGCTGCACGTGTATTACATGACATGGCTGTTAAATTATAATCTTATCAGCCACATTGGCTGGCCAAACCATTTGCTAGCAGAAACCCTGGCTAGTACTATTAATCCACCTTTTGTCAGTGGCTAACCCACCTATGTGTACTGTGTACCCCCTCTAATCCCCTCTGTGTGTACCCCCGCTTCTCTCCTCTGTGTACCCCCCGCTTCTCTCCTCTGTGTACCCTCTCTTCCCTCCCTGGTGTACCCTCTCTTCCCTCCCTGGTGTACCCTCTCTTCTCTCCTCTGTGTACCCCCGCTTCTCTCCTCTGTACCCCCGCTTCTCCTCTGTGTACCCTCTCTTCGCCCCCTGTTGTACCCTCTCTTCCCTCCCTGGTGTACCCTCTCTTCCCTCCCTGGTGTACCCTCTCTTCCCTCCCTGGTGTACCCCCTCTTCCCTCCCTGGTGTACACCCTCTTCTCTCCTGTGTGTACCCCCTCTTCTCTCCTGTGTGTACCCCCTCGTCTCTCCTGTGTGTGTAACCTCTTCTCTCCTCTGTGTGTACCCCCTCTTCTCTCCTCTGTGTGTACCCCCTCTTCTCTCCTATGTGTGTACCCCCTCTTCTCTCCTCTGTGTGTACCCCCTCTTCTCTCCTCTGTGTGTACCCCCTCTTCTCTCCTCTGTGTGTACCCCCTCTTCTCCTCTGTGTGTACCCCCTCTTCTCTCCTCTGTGTGTAACCCTCTTCTCTCCTCTGTGTGTAACCCCTCTTCTCTCCCTGGTGGCTCCAGATGCTTGGGGAATACAACCACTCTGTGCTGTGCTATGAGCAGGCGCTGCAGGCACAGCCAGGCTGTGACCAGGAGGCCCTGAGGAGGAA
Source organism: Notolepis coatsorum (assembly GCF_963971535.1). Taxonomy (NCBI): domain Eukaryota; kingdom Metazoa; phylum Chordata; class Actinopteri; order Aulopiformes; family Paralepididae; genus Notolepis; species Notolepis coatsorum. Next base: position 39,551,217 of record NC_140184.1, read on the forward strand.
GCATGCAGTCCTCTGTCAGCAGAAGCTGGAGCAGCGCCTAGAAGCCCAGCACAGGTAGGCGCCTCAGCTTCACACACAGTGTTTTACTGCATCAACTCCCTAACACCTCCCTCTTTCCTCCTTCTCCTCTTCCAATTTATGGCCCCTACCCTTTGGAACACCCTCCCCCTTTCTTTGCGTTCACTTGACTCCCTATCCACTTTTAACACTTTGAGTGCCAGCAGGGGGCGCACGATTTAGCGCTTGAGTGCCACCACCCACTTCAATGATGGCGCTCTCATATTTGCGAATGCATAAACTACATCTTAAATTATGTATATAATCTGGCCGTCGCTTATCAATGACTTGTTTGCAGTCAACATTGTCGAAACGGATTGTTTTTTAATCAGTTAATTTCCGTTTTATACCATTTTGAAAAACACTTTTTTGAAACTTTCAGGAAAATATAAAGATTCTGTGATAAACACCCTTTACTGGAATATTCTGGAATACACAAAACACGTTGTAATTTTTCGGCTTATTTATGAATCGTTTTCAAATAAACGCTAGATTATCGATAGTATATGTGTACTTATGCACGCTATAGAAGCGGGCTGAAAAATCGATTATCTCATTTCCTGATCAACACACACATGCACACACACACAGGGCACACGTTGATATCTCTGTGAAAAAAGCTCTGATTATCCTAAGACTGGTAAAATTGATTCCTTACCTCAGATCAGATGTTCTCCAAAAAGATTATTCTAATTCCTAATCGCCATTCCAAATATCGATTGCGTTTATTGATCCAACGCTGGGTACTGGAAATATGTATTCCACGCTGTTCTGGGGCTCGGCAATGAATCCGATCGTCTCGGGTGACTTGTCTGACAAGTAAAATGAGGAAACAGGATTTTTCCCCCCCCCATGCGTTTCATTCAATCCATTCTAAAGGGGTCCAGTACCACAGGGAGAGACGATAGGGGGCGGTATTTTCCCAATGGAGCTCAGAGAGAGTTTGCAGCACTAACGTGAGGCTAGATTGATGAAATATGATTTCAAATTGCTAATAATAAAAAAATACGAGATTTCTCGTCCGTGGTACTCAACGGTCGGCATGAAATAACGAGAATTCTCGTCCGTGGCACTCAAAGTGTTAAGGAACAGTTGAAAACGTTTTTATTCAGACAGGGTTTTAATTAATTTGAATAAATTCCTGGTTGTATACTTTGTTTATTTATTTATAATTGTTGTTTTGTTTTTAGGACGGACATTTATATTGCACTCATATTTAGTTATTTAATTTACTTATGTTATGCCTATGCTTACGTTGTGTCAGAATTGTTTTGTGTAGTGCGTTTATCTCTATGTAACTGTTGCTATGTTTTACTTCTGTGAAGCACTTTGTGATTTTTATCTGTGAAAGGTGCTATACAAATAACGTTTACTTACCGGAATTTTCGGACTATAAGCCGCTCCTGTTCCCCCCATTTTTCGACCCTGCGGCTTATATAACGGTGCGGCTTATATGTGACTCGATGTGACCAAACCCGAAAATGTAAAAATCGAAATATTGCTTTTTTGACTGCATTGAAATGTTATTTATCTGTTCCCTTATTTGCTAAACTTAATACAACTTGTAAATGAGTTAATTCTTGTTATTTGTCCGACAGTATTGTGTCCCAATGCTAATTACATATGGTAATTAAACATTAAAACACCTGCGTCTTATAGTCCAGTGCGGCTTATATATGTACACATCATTCAATTTAGCTGCTGCGGTTTATATTCAGGTGCGCCTTATAGTGCGAAAATTACGGTACTTACTCTTGCTTCTCCACACCGCTAGGTCTCTGCAGCGCACACTGAATGAGCTGAAGGAGTACCAGAGGCAGCATGATCACTACCTGCGCCAGCAGGAGGCGCTAGACAAACACAAACTGCTGCAGGAGGAACAGATTCTACGCAACATCATCCACGAGACCCAGATGGCCAAGGAGGCTCAGCTAGGTAAGGTGCAAATAGGATTTAGAATAGTTTTTTGTTAAAAAAAGAGAGAAATGGTTGAGTTGCCACACATTTACATATTGCAGTCTTGCACTTCTAAACACAATGTACAAGTTAACTGATAATGTCTCACAGCATAGCCACACATTGTTGCACAGACATGGACATCTTGAGACCTGTATGCTGAACAGTAACTGCTCTCCAGGGAACCACCAGATGTGCCGTCTGGGTCAGCAGCAGCACAGCCTCTTCTGTCCCTTTGACCTTCCTGTGCGCTATCACCGCGGAGACCTGTTTGAACATGTCCACTATGTCCAGGTGACTCTCTCAGCCACTGTTGATGTTGATGATGACTGTACAACTCAGTACAGGGTGTGTTAACTTGTACTAAAAGGATAAGAACCTGGGTCTTATATGTTATCCAAGTTTCATTCAATGTTTAGGTTTCATCAAACACTTGAAAGACAAAAGGAAGTCTAAAAGAAACGCCATGCTAGCGTTTCAGGAAGGCTTTGGTTTCTTTGTTCAAACAGGAGCAAACGAATCTTTCTCAGTCTCTCTTATTTTCTCTCTAAATCTCTAGTTTGGGGAGGAGGTTTCTGTGGCGTCTAGCGTGCCTCTGATATCAGATCGCAGCTCCAACCAGACAGCAGCCAGTCCACAGCTTCACCCCTCTGTGTCTGGAGACCAGGACCCTGCCACTGTGCTCTGGGGCCATGACCAGGACCACACACCGGTAAGACCTGGGGGACGGGAGCTCCCGTAGCTCACCGCATATCTCGGAGCTATTTCTGCGTTGGGGAAAACCGCGCTCGTCACGGATCTGGGGGACACGAGTTCGATTCCCGGACCCGCCGTCATTTCTCAGAATGTCTTCCCCTGCTCTACATCCCATTTCAACCTGTTTCTGTCGGTCATGCTTGACCAGAAAAGCGATAAACGCTAAAAAACAAAGTTTAAAAAAAAGACCTGGGGGACCACATACCAGTTGGTTGACTCTGTGTGTGTGTTAGGGCTGAGCCCAAACGTTCGAACATTCGGACCCTCGTTCATTACGTTGGCATTAAATTCTTAATGAATGGGTTCGAACCTCTGCTTATTTTTTTTTTTCAATTTCCGTTTTTTTATTTTTATTTATTTTACACTAAAAATATATATCAGAATATCACAGTACTATGTTGTGTTTACAATCATTTGAAAGTCACGCGCGAACACAGGTCACAACAACACAGTCTAGTCGGGATGAGGAGGGGTCCCCGTCATACATTATCAGGAAATAAATCAATCATGAAAAAAAGAGAGTTGAGTGACTCGCAGGCAACGTGTCCGAATGGACGTTTGGATTAAACAAAGTGTATGCAGTTGTACCGATACCAGTATCGGAAATGCCGCCTGTAACTGAGGGGTTACAAAACCCTGACTGTATTAAAGATTGTGATAGATTAAACCACTACTACATATTATTATTACTTGCCAGACAGTACAGTTAAATATGGCAGACACTCAATAGACGGCACGGTGACAAAGAGATAACGTTTACAGTATTTTATTATGAATGTCAAATATACAACTGAGAATTATTTGGTCGCTCTTTTATGGCGAATGATATTAGAATGTCAGAGTATCAAAGTCAGTGGGAATGAATAATTCCTAGGCTAAGGATACTAGACCGGAACGCTGCATGGTGTGAGATGGCGATATAGGGGGGCAAACGAGGGTATAGCTGGAGACTGGTGATTTCCCCCACGGAGTGGTAAGCTCCAGAGGATTGAAGAATAGACGGATACTCCGGCTGGTCACTGGAGAAAGGGGGTCTCATACGGATCCGGTCCTTGTAATCCAAGTGCTCGATAGCAGGGTAATGGCTCTTAATCCAAAGCCCGACGGCAGTGATGATAGCTAGCTAGCTTCGTCCTCGAAGCTAGCCCGATGCAGATCTTCAGGGTAGTTAAATCCAAACGACAATGGTATTAACGATGCTCTTCTCCACGGTACTACGTTTCCACAATTCACTATAATCCACCAACAATGGTTCTACAATATCAAGGTCGTATCTAAGGAGCTACTAGTTATCCGTAACGATACACCGCGGGTAGGTTCCACTGCTCACATGTCCAATAGTTCTGCTGCTAGGTTCACCTCGTGTTCTGATACTAATTACGTTAAGTCCACACACACTTGCTAAGGTTCACACTAGTTACTAGGTTCACGCTTCACTCTGCTACTAGACGAACTTTACTGCTGCATTAGATTAGGTCGAACTGCTGCTACTTGCGCCTTCCACAATATATACTTAGAGTGCTTTCTAGGGCGCAACCGAATCTCTTGTCCGTAATCAATGCGCTGGCCAAGGGCATGTCTCAACTTGTCCGAACTCGTCTTTGAACTTGTCTGGGGGGCGCGACAGTTGGCGCCGCCAGTGTCAAGGGCGTTGTCCAATGAGGAAAGCGAATAATGCTATGATTCAAACGGAGGCTTAAAGGGATATAGCTTATATATATAAATAATATACAAGTTATATAAATAATAAAACGTAGATTCTCAGTGTTAATCTGGCCCTTCACAACACCGCCGATACTGCCTAAAATGCTGGTATCGGTATCGGCAAATACCCTCTAATTTTGCGCTCCGATACCACGTAATTTATCAACAACACTGCGGTCTGCTGTGAGCATTATAAAACAAACGTGTGTTTAACCGACCGTGAATTAAAGTGTCAATGCTGTTTGTCATTTCAACAGCAGATACTTTCTTAAATGCCATCCTCCCGACAGAGCGGTGTTGACGGGGAGCTCTGATGGGTTCATTTGGTTGTGTTATTAGCATTGAACAGCTAACCGAAAGCTAGCGTTAACTAACGTTAAAGGTTTAGCCATAACGTTACCTTGGCTAAAGTTGGGGCTATTCATAATCCAGCAATAATGGCTGCAGACCTGCAAGCAAAGTACAGCAAGTTGGCAAAGGAGTATTCCAACGTAAATCACATTTTCACCAGTAACGTTAGTCTTTCCATCTCCCGGTAGCTCATGCTAGCTAACCTAGCTCACGTTAGCGTCGTCACTGAACCACCTCGCGTACACAATTAATGACATGTTGCGGACAGCCATATCGGTGACTGTTTAGCTTTTAGTGCCAAATGATAAGAGTCTGAGGCGGAGTCTCAAAAGAGAATGTTGAATATTTATTGTGAAAAAATCACAACAGATCCTCTGCTACTTCAACGGAGCCTTCTGGAAGCAAGTGCAGCAACGAATAATGTCCGTGTGGATCATTGGAGTAGGGTATATCTGCAGTGCTGCAGCCCCATACTCATTGATTAATGATACTAATACAAATCTATACAATCACCTGTTGTTGAATAAATACCATTACTTTCTAGTTATTACTAAAAAACAGTATATATAAAACAGTAGCTGTATAAAAAAATTAAATAAAAAATTATAATTTATATAATTTTATTATTTTTTTATTTTTTTATTTTTTTTAATGTATGCACTGGTATCGGATCAGTATCGGTATCGGTCGATACCCAAAAGCTTAGGTATCGGAATCGGATCGGAAAGGAAAAAATGGTATCGGAACATCTGCAGTGATGCTGATGCTTTCCCAGCGGAACACAAGTAAGTTATGTTATGCACGTTAATTATGCACAGTGCAGCCCTTTAGCTGTAGCTTGCTAACGTTAAGGTAGCAGGAGCCGTCGGCCAACAAAGTTGTTTCAACAAATGTATTCACAAAATGGATTATCATCCAAATGTTATTGAAGCCTCCTGTGACCAGTAAGTAGGTACTACTACTCAACCGCAGCAATGTGCGCTATGTGCCTAAAGTCAAGACTCGATAGTAACGGAATATAGACCAATCTCAGTCACTCTTATTGTCTGAGACCAAATTCGGTCACGCCCCATTTTGCACGACATCCAGGCTTTTTTTTACAGTCTGCGTTTGGGAATTTCATGTCGACAGGTAGATGAAGTGAAATTATACTTATTTTAGAATATATATATATCAAATTTCATGAGTATTCATCTATATTTAGTCATCTAAAGACTATTAGATATGAACCTATGTACCAGTAAAAAGTGGGAATCTCTAGAATGTGTTTTGGGCGACAGTGTTTACGGAAGTGCGGGTAGCCTCTCAGGTTGATGATACACAACACTTTCTGTTGTCAGTAGATGGCAGCATTGGTTTAAAATTAAAAGGTGAAAATGTTATGACTACAACATGAATACAATTCCCAAGACCTTTAGCGCCTAGTGTAGTTCACAGGTCACAGGTCACTGGCCAGGAAAACGCGATCTGAACAGCGTTAAACTATTAATGAGACCTGAGTACAGTGATCGAGAATGGTCACCCAATTATCATAACAAAAGTGCATCATTAGCATTATGTTTGTTGTCTAAACGGGAACATAATGGTACAATTTAAGATTTGAATGTTATCCGCATATAAAGGACAAATAAAACATTGTTAGTTTGTAAGAAACCTCAATGAAAACGGTGCAGGGTAAGTTATATTCGCTATTGTTATGAAAATGTGATCGAATCCTATAAAAATGTGGACGCATTTGGTCACTGTGACGTTACTGAACTAGAAAAAGTATTTTGGAGAATTTCTTTTGCACGATTAAAAACGATGGTTCGATCGTCCGTTCGAAAAAACCCTGGCGAATGTTCGAATCCCAAAAACAGTCTTGGGGACAGCTCTAGTGTGTGTGTTGTGTGTGTGAGAGAAAACCCTTACGATAATCAGCCTTTCCCATTGCCAGCTTGTGTGGACCATGAGGATGGCCTGCTTGACTGAATCTCTAGTCTAATCAATAGAGCGTCACTCTATTGCAAACTATTGAAATGTTCAAATATTCTTTTAATCCATTGAAATGGAGGCGCAAATGGGTTTGAAATGTGAAAGAAGCAAGACAAATAACACAGTGGACAGGACTTTTGGGAAACGTTAGTGTGATGCAGTGAGTATGAAGTATGTATGTTTTCTCTCCAGGACATCCAGAAGAGGCTGTGGCCTCGGAGGGCCGACTGTGCTCACGAGTTCCCCAGTGTCCCTCCTGCCCACCTGCTGCCCACCTTCTACCTCCCACCTGAAACACAGGGCCTCAGGTCAGTGCAGATAGCTGGATGGGAGCATTCGTGTGTCTACCATGCCTTGTCTCTTTGCTATTAACAAAAGATTTCCAGGTTAGTGAGGTTTATAGATATTGACTTAACTGGCCAACATTATTGAAATAGCACAATGTAAATTCTGTTTTTGGGTAGATTTTCCCTGTAATGCCATTTCAGCTATCTAGATAGCTAACCTGCAAAACACTCCAGTTTCTGGTGTTCTCTCTGTCCTCTAGTTTAGTAATTTCTCCCGTTAATCTCCTGTGTATCAAAGCATTTCATTGCAGCCATTACTTGAACTGGTGATTTGCATCGCCAGTACCTGGTAGGAAATATTTCTGGGTAAATAATTGTCTAACTCCAGCAATCATCCGAGGAAATTGACTAGATCCATTATGACAATAGACTGCCTCATGGCAAAAGTCAGTAGTGTAAAAAAAAAACTGTAAATCATCATGATCTCAAGTGTACTAAAAAATTGTGGCATTAAAAGGTCTTAAAAAGTCTTAGATTTAACTTGATGATACCTGTAGACACACTGTGAATGTGTGTTTGTGTCTCCAGCCCTGTTGCAGCTGTCCTCTATGGCAGCAGTGGTCCCTCTCAGACTGTAGCCCTGCCGGACTGTGGTCCCATCCCCCAACTGCCCCTGGCCCTCCTCCCTGACTCACTGGACTGGCCCCTGGAGGACAAGGAGCTGCCTGACCATTTTGCCACACAGGTACATGTGTGTATGCAGGGCTGTACCTTAACTGTTTTTGCACACACTGGTGCTACAGAGGTTGATAGTTTTGTAGCACATGCCAAAATATTGTAGCACGAGTATAAAATGTGTTACATTTGTAACAGTCACAAATGTGCCTATTGTATTTGTGTTGTTATTTAGTTGCAGTGCCATGTTTGGTCACTAAGTGGTGCTCCATTGTTTGTACCTGATAAGCTGCTACAGGCTTAATTTGATTTAACCTGATGCAGTGACTTCTTCACTTCCTGTTCCACCTGACGTCCGACAGCAGCGTCAAGCGTCAACTTGTTATAGTAGTTTCTCTAGTAACGATGTGGTTAATAGTTGTTTTAATATACCGGTAGTTGTGTATATTGAATAATGCCGATGCCGTCTGACCAGGCATCGTATGGCCATAGTCCTTATTGTATATTTTTGTAAATAATAAATGGGTTTGTGCCAAATCCCAGAAGCGACAATGTCTGTTAAGCTATTGTGCTGATGTAACCCAGGTTTCAGATTCATAACTATTTAGTTATAAACATAAATAGTTAATGCTATTGTATAAGAACTTGAACAGTTAATGCTAATTGGTTATATGTATATTCATGTGAGGTTAACAACGTTTTGACCAAATCCTTTGAATTGCCTCACTGCCCCTTTAAGTGATCTCAGAACGCTAGTAGGTGAGCAGTTTGTGCCTTACGCCAGATGAGATCAGAGATTGGCGGAGACTGACGCAGATACAGAATACTAATAGAACTGGCATGAACTAGCACCATGATAATAGTTATCAAACAGTCATAAAAGATTCCCCCAGTTACAAATCCGAAGAGGGTGTTGCTGTTAAAGAACCTACCACTTCCCAAGATTTCCCAGGAGTCCGACGACCGACCACCGCTCATCACGTGTGCGCACGCAGGACGAGGCAGTTTGTCGGACCGACACAAGATGGCGAGCCAACCCTAAGAACCTCAGATATACAGTAGCCCAGGTGTCTGATCTGTCACCCCTGTTACCGCATACAAACTGCCCGGACTGTTGCCTCAACAATCGGGTAGGATTGTGAATTGCCTTTCTCACTCCCAGTGAGGAAGTGGATCAGGGATTAACGAACTAATTCGAAAGGAGCCGTAGTCGACTAGCCAACCTCTTAGTCGAATACAAAAAAAATATTATAATTCTTTATTATTATTTTTTTTTTTTTATTATTCTTTCCAAAAGAAAAGAGGCCTAGAAGCGTGGCTAACGCTAATGGCACGCATACCAGAGGCTAACTGCCTACGAAAACAGGCACAGAGGCACTGAAAGAGGATTTCACCCAGCAGCGTAGTCCTCTAGGTCAGTGGTTCCCAAAGTCGGGGTCGCGACCCAAAGGTGGGCCGCGAGCAGCCACGGATGGGCCGCGAGATGATTTAAAAAAAACAAAAAAATAAAAAAAAAAAAACATTTTTTTTTTTTTTTTTTTTTTTTTTTTTTGTCAGGCCACTGAACTTAGAAGCAGGCCAGGACAGTGTTTCTAGTTGTATTCTAAAATTCTATTCTATTGTATTCTAAAATGTGACTATATGGTTTTATATTAACTTAATAAATAAACAAAAACGAAAAATCTACTTATTTCAACGAACATTTCAAACTAAATAACAGATTATGCACATAAAACGCTGAAAACAACCGAAGCAACAATAGTATTTTAATGAGGCTATTATTATTATCATTATTATTTTGCAACAAGTTAGCCCTCTCATAAATAGCACATATAAATGAAGAACTAACTTAATAGGATTGAAGTGATATTTGGCTTAAAAAATCGGTCGCCTGACAAAAAAAAAAAAAAAAAGACAGACGATGTGCATTGGGCCGCGGCTCTCTGACGCCTTATTTTTTGGGCCCCGGCCTGAAAAGTTTGGGAACCCCTGCTCTAGGTAAGGAGGTGGCTGACGTCTGCGCTGCGGGCGTTCTAGCTTAGGAGAGCCGTTTGTGGAGTGTTCACCGCTGGCCATGGTTAATATCAATATTATATTTAGATATTACACTGATATTCCTCCGGCTTGAAGGACCAATTGTAACTGAGGGTACAATTCCCTGACTGTATTGAGAGTATGGTATCATTAAACCACTACTTAGTTATGTACTTTAATTACTGGCCATACAGTACACGGTATATCTGGTGAACACCCACACAAGAATACGGCTTAACAAAGAAAGTTATATTTAGAAGTATTTATTATTAGAGCAGCAACAATAGGTTACAATATTGAGAATTATGAATTGCGCTTATATGGCGAAGAACACTTAAGTAGGTCAAGAGCGTAAGTCCATGACCATATTAAGATGGGTATAACTGACACCACCTGTAGCATAAGAATTACATAAGGCACACTCGTAGTCGGCTGGAGATACTAAGGGGGTTCCCTCCGGTTGTAAGCCAGCAGGGGAGAGGAATGGTCGGGAGCAAAGTCTGGATCAACAAGGAATAAAGAGACTCCAGATACAGGAGACAGTGCAATAATCCTTTGGTCCGTAGACAAAGCAACAGCTATACTCCGGTATGCAAGACAGCATGGATGAAAGCTAGCCAGCCTCTGTGGGTCCTAGAGGCGGGCTCGATGGTGCTCCTCACAGGGTAGATCCCACACAGCAGTGGGGTAGACGGTTCTCTGCTCCAGCAGCCACAGTACCAAAGCAATATAATCCAGCCGGAAAAGGCTCTGCATTCGCCGGTGTAGGTTCTCCGGTGTACATATCCAACGGTTCTCGTCTAGGACTCCTCGGATGGCGGCACGAGTTTAGGCCGCCTAGCCTGGATAAGTGCACTAGCTCGGTACGACGAACCGGTGGTAATGCTGGTCACTGTAGAACGGTAGCCGCATGATACACTATAAATAATAGACTATTACTTTACAATAGAATAAGTCGAACTCGACGATACAGCGTTAAACTCTGACACTTTAGCTATCTATTCGCACGCGGTTCTCAAGGCTCTATTTAGGGGCAAAAGGGGCCCACTTCACGGCACGTTGTATCGTGGTGAAGGCTTCAACGTTTTGGGTCAACTCACTTTTAGGCTAAGTGCTTCTGTATCCACCTGCGACGTATTTATACGTAAGGTGAATAATCTAGTGCCAACCTCAGTTCTGTCTCGTATTACTGCGCAAACCTGGACATGTTGAGACATGTCTTAGCGGTAGCTTTGAACTTGCCATTGGGGGTATGGCCGTTGGCGCCTAGGGGTCGCTGTCCAATAGGAGAACGAATATTATGGTCTGGCCTGTACCTAGGTAAAGGGATATTCCGTGTATATATACAAAGAATATACAAGGGATATCAGACGATATACAAATATTATACAATATATCTCAAGTAATAAATATATATATTCGGTTTAATCTGACCCTTTGTAACACTTAGACTGGTGGCAGTGATCATACATTGATGGATAGAAGCGTGGCAGGGAATGTGTTAAGAAGTTAAAACAATAAGGCATCTTTGAGTAAACTTTGAGTAGAGATTCAGGATTCAAGAGGTTTATTCATCACATACATACACAAGACATATAGTGAAATGAAGGTGGCCATGCCCGCTTCGATTGTGCAAAGTATCATTAAGTATCTCGAGGCTGGGGCCAGCATGTCCTCTTTTTTGGAAATCAAAATATGGTCACCCTAGCGTAGAGCCTGTATATAGTAATAATAATAACGCATGGCGATATACTAAAAAGCTATTTCAAATTTTTGGCTGGTAAAAAAATCTGCCTGGCTGGTAGTTTTTTTTATCTACCAGCCACCTTGGCTGGTAAGCCAAAAAGTTAATTTTGTTCCCTGGGTGGGAATCACCAGTTTCATCACGATACGACACGATATTGATTCTTTGGACAACGATACGATATTTGCCGATATCACGAAGTCGGCCACGATACGATACGATGCAGGTGTCTGCGATCGATACGAGACGATATCATATGCCCATTTAACACAATCGGTAACATTTAGATCAACTCAAAAAAGGTAGCGAAAATATAATTTGGAAAAAAAATTTAGCTCTTCCAGACATTTAAATGAAAAACAATCTATTGTTTTTAATACAAATAGACCTCCTGTTCACTGTAAAGTGCCACGTTTTGATATATTGAGCTTTAAACTTGAAATAACTACGTTTAATTTTTTGAAACACACAACCTAAAACCCCTCCCTCTCCCAAACCGTTCCTAATTGTTTTTTATGTTGCATGATCATGTATACATTTATTATGTATTATGCTTTAATTGCATATTAATAAAAAAAAATACATATTATACTGTATTGTACGTAGGGATGGGAATTGATACGATTTTATCGATACGATTCCATTATCGATTCTTTTTATCGATTCCTGATACATTTATCATTTAAATAAATAAATTGGAAATGCAACAGAACTAAGCTGGCTAGAATAACAACATGCAACTTGAGATTTTTTTTTTTATTATCTTATTCCCCCTCCTTTTTTCCGATTCTTCTCCCATCCCACTGTTAGTCGTTATGCCAATTCCCAACCGCCTTCCTGGTTGTTGCGCACTTTCCCCTACTGTTGGTCCGAGAGGCCGGAGACTGTCACATGCTTTCCTCGGACGCATGTGCAGCCAGCCGGCAGCCAGCCTGGCCGCGCAGATTCTCACTGGGAGAGTGTAACGTGTGGGAGGCCGCACTACCTCTCACCAGATCCTACCTTCGCTGAGCAGGCGCCCTGACCGAACTGTAGGGGTCGCTGTCCACAACGCCCAGGACCCACCCACGGCTCCCCTCCCCCTAACTCAGCCAAACGAGTTAGTATAGCGATCAGCCCGAGCCAAGGCAATGCTGACTCTCCGGGAGTCGAGACCGCAGCCTCTTGCATTGGTGACGAGCACAATCTCCGCTACGCCACCTGACCGCCCGCAACTTGAGATTTCTGATTGTCATTTATCATTTATTGTTGAGCCCCCATGTCAGAAAAATACAAAAACTGTAAAAGATAAATTAACTATACACTTAAATAAAATAATGTATTTGAGAACTAATTTAATCTATTGAACTGTAGTTGCATTCAACAGGTCGTTATTGCAAAAGAGAATTTGTTAGCAATAACCTACCTGTATAAATAAAGGCCAGCTCAGTGTTCTCTCTCTGTCTCTCTGCAATGAGCATGGCTATTTAGCTAGTTAGCGGCTAACGTTAATTTACCATGTAAATGAATGACTAGGATGCAAAGCACTTTCAGTTTTCACTGCACACACAAAACGGTCGCAATATCAAGCCCTTTAGGTTTTCCTAGTCAAGGAATCAAATAGTCTGCTATGGCTGCATGCGTGACGCTAACGTTATTGTTTTTAAATGCGCAACTGTCGGAAAAACATGGCATCGATAAGAGGAATCGATAGTCACACAGGCATGCGATTCCAGGAATCTGACAATTAGGAACCGGTTCCCAATTGATTCCGATTCTCGATTCCCATCCCTAATTGTACGTTATATCATGTTACATTATATAATCATATAATTAATTTGTATATTATATTAAACTATATTTACACTATATACTATTATATTATGGTACTATATTATATTGTATATATCATGTACTATATATCTCATATCACATTATATATGTTGTATACACTATTATGTACTATATACTATTATATATACTATTATATACTGCAGGTATACTATACTGTAATGTGTACTGTAATGTGTACTATATGTATGAGTATCGATATGAACCGAATGCCTATCGCACGGGTGCTAGTGCAGTAAATTCATTCATCGCACAGACCATTTTTCATAGCACATGCAACATATATGTCGCACTGTACAGCCCTGGTGTATGAGAGATGGTGCACAATGGGCATGTCCGTACTTCAGTGAGGGAGAGATGAACAATACCAGTCAAATGTGAAGAATCTTGAACATGGTTTGTCTGTGTTTGTTTGTTTCCAGGTGCTGCAATCTCGTAGTGCAGGCTGGACCTTGGAGCAGATGGGCTCCAGTATAGCTCAAGCTATGAAACAAGTAAGAGAGCAGCTCACATTTTTCTCCCATCACTCCTACCATTGAAATATGGACACCATGATACGTGTTCCATAATCTCACTGGGCCTGGGATGAAGTCAGACCTTGGTCATATAGTATAGTGTTTCATATCATGCACACACACACACACACACACACAGAAAGGGAGAATGGCTTATATCAGACTTAATGATTTTAGAATTTTTCAGCTAATGAAGTTAAATGTTTATTATCATCAACTATCTAGTTCGTTTTTATAGTGTAACGTTTTGCTACTTAAAATCATTGAAGAGAGAGAGACCTCCCCCTTTCCTCACTAATGGAACTCTGTTTTCTCTATGCCTCTGAGCAGGGTTATCTTAGGTAGCGTAAGCAGCTAACGTTAATTTAGGTATTTAACGCGATGTGGGCATAAAGGAATGGCGAGGATGCAAAGCATGTTAGATGCATTTGAGCTGTGTGGGGGGGAAAAGCAGGGGCTTATTTCTGGTTGCAAAATGCGACCAAATAGGCACACTCTGGAGCCCTGCTGTAACGTCTACACACACAGGCGTTTCACATGCTGTTGTTGTTGGGCGTATAGCCATCCCGCTAACCTGACTCTGTCAGATGGTTTGTTTTCACATCTCACGTGATGATCTTGCGCGAATCCAGCTGCCGGAGCTGCGCTTGGGCATAATGCGACTTGCCACGGGATTTCGATATGAACCGCTTTCTTTTACGTTGCATCGATCCTATTGGATCATTGATAATTAGATCGATGTATCGATCTGGATTGATGTATCGTCCCACCCCTACCATTTTATATCATACTGTATACCGTTTCATATCATACAGTATACAGTTTTATATCATACACTATACCGTTTCATATCATACAGGGCTATTTGCTGCAACTTAAAAACATTATTTCAATAAAATTGCGAACAAAAGTTCCAATTTTTTTTTTATTTAACCTCTTTAGCCCGAGCGGTCCATCGGCGGACCGCAAATGACATCACATCATAAATCAATCTCTCTAGACTGTATGACATTAAGTAGTTTTCCCAAATGTATCCAGCAGTCATAGTGTATATTTTCAGCAATACGTTTGTTTACCAATAGGTTAAAGTGTTATTAGTGAGATTTTAGTTTATGGAATGTCTTTATTATTTAGCGAATATCCGCCATTTTGAATTAGCAAAATGCCGCCAGTTGTCATATGAGCAGAGGGCATCCAGAGCTCTCAATGAGCGTTGACATTTCGAAAAACTACAGTACCCAGCCGATTCTAGCTTCCTGCAAGCAAATTACTTGTGTATGATTTTTAGATAAGATAAGATATTCCTTTATTGATCCCCTTGGGGAAATTCAGGGAAGATGTGGGCAGGACATGCGACAAATGCACTATGCGGTGCGCCACAAAGGCCATTTTTGTTAATTTCTCTGGATTCTCTACCACAAAACTGAATGTTATTGGCATAGATTGGATCGCAGTTAGTGTGTCTACCTTCTGTGAACATTTAGCAACAATCCGCGTTGGAAATAGATTCAAATTGGCGGAGCCATATCCATTATTAGAATGGAACTGTACATACAGTAGATTTCATTCACGGTTCTTCAGTGCACGCCTGGAGATACTAAATCCAAATTGAACTCTGCCATTTGAAATAGGAGATTTGGCCCGATCCATAGATGTGCGAGTTGTTTTTTAGTTTTTATTTTTATTTTTTTTAAACAACAGATGTATGTTTATATTGCAGCAATTCTTTGTCGTTGCCACCATCTTTAGTGTTACAGCCCCTCAATCTCCAGTCTGGTGTGCTTTTTGTGAATCTATGAATTGTGTGCTGGACTGGTGTTTTTCTCTGGTCTGCATCCCCTTAACAATTGTGTGTATGGGCTAGCCCATTCTGCAGTGTGTTAGTGGAGTTTTCGTTAATTTATTCATTTACCCCTTCATGGGTGCACACCACAGTGGAGGTTGCTGCATTCCTACTAGTGAGGCAGTGCTTCACTAGTAGTAGTCTTTTGTCTGCAGCCACCACTGGTGCTCCGTGCTTGTGAAGCAGGTGGCATCAGTCCTTTGCCTCTGACATGGTGTCCCGCCCGGCCGACGCCATGAGGCGAGTCGGCCCGGCAGGTGGCTGGTGGGCTGTTAAAGCCTATACCGCCCAGGGTTTCCGTTAGAAAAAATTGTTGCCGGTCTCCGTGACCTGCAAGATTTCAACTACCGGACAAATGAGATTAATTCCGGTCATAGTTTATTAAGCTTTAAAACAATTGATAGGCAGGCTATATAAAGAATGTCATCCTCAAGGCATGTAGATTTATAATATTATTACTTAAAACTAGGCTACTTTTGCGTATACAGTCATTAATATATTCCAAATAAAATAAGTCCCTCGATACTCCGTCTCCGTGCTGCTGCTGACTTGAAATAAAATAGACCGCGTATGTGGCAGTCGGTCCGACAATAAACAGCAGTCTGTTATAATCACATTTTTATGAGCTAACGAATTCCGTTATATTGGACATTTGTATTAATTATATCAAGCGAAGAACTGAGAAAGCAGAGAGACGGCAACATTATTGTGGTTTGCGTGACTACTCTCTCCACCTCAATGTCACGCGGTCGAAAAGGGCGCTTGTCTATTGGACAGTGGAAATGTGTGTGTGGCTGCGATCCTGTGTGTGCGCGCGCGCGTGTGTGTGTGTCTGTGTGTGTACTGCGGAGCCCAGATCAGCGGAGCCGAGTTTTGACATGGCATTGATCCATTGTTCTATTGAAGCACATTACCAGTACACCATCCTCTCGCTAAACAACTTGTAGACCACAGTGTTTTTATGAGTGCCCACAAGTAGCCGTTTTAATAATATAATAAGCCGCGCGCCTCGGTAATAATAATAAGCCGCGTTTTTTCTTCCTTCTTCCCAAGATGCACAGACATAGATAGATAGAGAGATAGATAGATAGATAGATAGATAGATAGATAGATAGATAGAGAGATTAGATGCAGTGTGCTTGTTTTGCAGTGAGTGCTGCGAGCAGTGGTAATAATAATCACTTCCTATATTTGGTTCGCGTTTGGTCCGATGAAGCGAACCGAGACCTACGTTTTTAAAGCTCTCGCTGACAACGTCGTTGTCATTATTAGAAGCAACGAGGAAACAAATGTAATGATCGTTTCGTTCATCGCATAGGCTATTTAATTTTAGCCTATTTTAATACAATTCAAATAATCAAATTGTGCTTAGACTCAGGGAATTATTTTCACCGGACATTAAGACCGGAGAAATTAAATATGTCGGACTTCAAGAGATTTTGCCGGACAAATACCGGTAATTACCGGCTAACGGAAACGCTGATACCGCCGCGGTATAGAATTAGTAGCGACTAGCGACATTGTTTGAATTGCTGTTTTTTCTGTCAAAAATGGTGTCGGGTGGTGGGGCCTTAGGGCCAGCCGACGTTGAAACATCGCGCAAGGTTTTGAGGTTATTAGCTTTTGACCTAGCCGCAAGCTATAACCGCAGGGAGGGCTAGGATGCTGTCAACGCTTGTTTACAGACATCTTTGGTTGGATCAGTCTCCCCTTGAGGAGGAGAGCAGTTTTTTCCCTCCTCAGGGCTCCCCTCTCCGCAGAGGGACTTTGGTCTTTCCGCAGAAGCGCGGTCGGTATTTGACCTAGGTCCCACACCGCGCAGCCAGAGGTGAGGGCGTGGCCTCGCCAGTGGCTGTGGCGAGGCCCCCAACCAGCGGCCATGTTTCCCCCGCCTGAGGTACCCTGGACACAAAGACAACAGGTGATCACAAGGCCGACAGCCTTGGCGGCCGAGGGATCGGCTACATTAGATGAGCACGCCCTAAAAAACCGTTGCCGTCTAGCTGTGTCTAGCTCGCTCTCCGGTCACTCCCCCCCCCCCTCCCCAACACCAGCGGGATACGGGCTCTGATTTGCTCCCTTTGGCTGCGGGCCGCGTGCCTTCAGTGAAGCACGAGCGGCCCCACGTTTCGCTTCTCATGGGGACAGGGGCTGACACCCAGTTGCTGGCTAGGCCTGGGTCTGTCCGTGAGAATGCTGTGCTGTAGGGCTGTAACGATTAGTCGACATAATCGACGATGTCGATTATAAAAATTGTTGAGAAATTGTTGCGCCGATTAGTAATTTTTTTATTTATTTTTTGCACTACCTATCTTTGTGAGAGTGGCTTCTCAGGGTTCCAGACAACATCATAACATGATGATCCCATAGCAAATTTTGGACATTGAAAACATTGTTCCCCTGCAGGAGATGATGATCAGACTAGACACACAATACATTACACACGCACTCCTCTCACTCACACACAGCGATCAGAGTAAGACACACACATACACACTCCTCTCACTCACACACAGCGATCAGAGTAAGACACACACACATACACACTCCTCTCACTCACACACAGCGATCAGAGTAAGACACACACACATTCACACTCCTCTCTCTCACACACAGCGATCAGAGTAAGACACACACACATTCACACTCCTCTCACTCACACACAGCAATCAGAGTAAGACACACACACATACACAAATTACACAGTACACACCTCTCACTCACACAGCGATCAGAGTAAGACACACACACATACACACACGGACTCCTCTCACACACAGCAAACAAAAGACCTAGAAGTCTGTCTGATCTGACTCATCCCCCTCTCCCCTTACAGCTGTTCCACGTCACCCTCCTGGTCCTGGACCAAGTTACAGCCCCATCAGCCGCGGTGCTGGGGGCAGATGCTGATAGTTATTTCTTTTTTATTATTATTTTTTTAAGTTATTTAAAGTACACTTCCACTTTATTTTGTATATTTAATTTATTTATCTTGTTATGAGTGATTGCTGTATTGTTCTTCAAATACATTTTCATTTAAAGTGGCTTAAGATCCAAATTCAAATGTTTCATGAGTCATTATTTTAATTTGCTATGGGATCATCATGTTATGATGTTGTTGTTTGGTCCTGACAAGAGTCTCAAAGTCTGGGGTGATGGTAGACAAGCAACTCTGAGGTCATGCTCAATGTCCAATCTGTTCCTCTGCTCTGTCTTCAGCTGGACCAGAGCTGAGAAGCCACTTTCACAAAGATAGGTACCGGTAGTTAAAAAAAAAAAAAAAAAAAAAAAAAAAAAATTGTTTTGTTTTTTTGTTTGTTTACATAATTGGTTTTCGATTAGTCGATTAATCGAAAAAATAATCGACAGATTAGTCGACTACCAAATTAGTCATTAGTTGCAGCCCTACTGTGCTGTCACGCGGCTCCCACGCCACACGTGTGTTTGGTGAGCCTGGTGTTGTCTGTCAACGACGAAGGTTGTCAGCGGGGGAACTCGAGGCCCAGGGGGTCGCAGCGCGAGTTCCCCCAGCCCCGCCCTCGCCAGGCCGGGTATCACGTTAGTGCCTCCCACGGCCGGAAGACCGGCGAAGCTCAGTCAGGCGCGTGTGATTTGGGTGGTAGTAATATCACTGCAGGGCTACGGTGTGTAGGAACCCACCCTATCGGGCAGTGTGGGGACCTCACGCCTTGCATGTCCAGCTGTAGAACAGTTCCTCAGCAATCCATGCCGGGGAGGTGTTCAGTGGGGGAGCTTTTGTCACCCAGTGTGATGTCAGCTTCCCCCGTATCAAACCGGCCCTTTCTGTCGGGGTCCCCCCTTGGGTGCAATTGCCTCGTGTCAGGGTGCGATATCCCAGTTCCACGAGACGCCCTGCTCGCACGGTTGGTGAGTCCAGGGTTGGCAACGCACAGTGGGTGGGACCGGGCCGCCTATCTACGGTTCCTGGCGGACCAGCGCCAAGTGGCGGCGGGTGCGCTTGGGATTATCATCACATATGGCTACAGCAGTGCCATATGTCGAGGTGGATGGAGAGAACGCTGAGGCAGGGACTTGTGTTGCAGTTTGCACAACCCCACCCTCCGTTTTCAGGTTTGGTACAGACCCTATTGTCAGGGTCAACAGCAGTGACAGCTCTGGCCGACGAGATCCAATCTCTGTTGGCGAAGCAAGCCATCGTCGTGGTCCCAAAGGAGGACGCGATGCGTGGCGTTTCCTCCCGGTATTCTCTGGTGCCCGAAAAATTGGGGGGGGGGGGGGGGGGTCAGACCCATACTGGACCTGTCCCATGGAAGGTTCAGAATGTTGACCGTCTCCCGCCTGTTAGACGCTGTCAGGTGGGGGACTGGTTCACCTCCATAGACCTGTAGGATGCGTGTTCGCATCCCGATCTTCCATCCTAGGGCTTACCTACACTTTCTTTGCAGGGTTTAGCATACGGGTACCAGAGGCTGCCGTTCGGCTACTATTTGGATCCCGCATCTTCACCAAGTGCGTGGAGACCGAGCTGGGGCCTCTGCGTCGTCGGGGGTTACGAATTGTATTCTGCCCTGGATGACGTTCTGGTCCTTTGGCCGGTCAGGGTAGATCGCCAGCTATCATAGAGTGTTTATAAAAAAAAATAAAGATTGTTTAGAAAATGTTCAGGTTTATTTCTTAACACTTTGATTGCCAGGCAGCAGGGGGCACTGGGCCTTCAGTGCCAGCGTTCTATTCAATGGAGAGAATGGCATGTTTGCAGTGCTAAAAACTATATTTTATATTATAGCTATGGATCTAATAACGCCGTCAATTGTCAGTGGGTTTCTTCCGGTCAACGTGCAAAAAACGGATAATTTTTTCATCTATACATTTCCGTTTTATACCGTGGTGAATATGAGTATATTGGTAGTGTTCCTCTGTAATTCCAGGGAACTCCGTCAAAACAGCCCTTTAGTCAAATCCACTTAGCACGTTGCCATTTTTCCGCCTGATTATTTAATCATCCTGAAATCAACGCTAGATTATTGGCATTATGTCTCCTCGTGCACGCATGAAATGGGGCTTGGAGCGGGGCCGTCTGCGATCCCAGACACACTCAGAATAGCCTGCACAGGCTGCCCCGATGAATTATGAATGGCAATAGCGAATAAAAGGAAAACTGAAACAGAAACGTAGTACGTTTCTGTGATGTGTCCGGCACTCAAGCGTTGGGCCACAGACACGTAGATCTCCGTTTTCGGCAACCAAAGGGTTAAGGCGCAATCACATCC
Source organism: Notolepis coatsorum (assembly GCF_963971535.1). NCBI lineage: Eukaryota > Metazoa > Chordata > Actinopteri > Aulopiformes > Paralepididae > Notolepis > Notolepis coatsorum. The sequence continues at coordinate 39,572,195 of NC_140184.1, forward strand.
CTGAACATAATACCTATTATATACAGTAGTAGCCCCCGACCCCCTCCCTGGGGAAGCACTTAAGTTAAGTACCCTTCCTTTGTTTACGTTTTGACCCAGCCACCAACTCCCGAAAATTAACACCTGAGTGCTAGTTCTAAAGTGACAGAGGAGTGGCAGAAGGGACTTTAATCTGAAGGGCTTCATCTGTAGCAGAATTCACGTAGCGCCCTATAACTCAGCTTTTCAGTAATTATCCCGGATCACTCCTAAACTATACAATATTCCCCACGAGATATACATGAAAATGTTTCTCTTTTTTGCATGTTCGACGGAAGAAAGTGACTGTCAAATGACCATAGTATTGTCTCCATAGCTATAATATAGAATATAGATATAGCTCTCCAAACATAGTGACGCACAGTGAAAGTAGGCTATGGAAACCTGGCGCGTTAGCTACAAGGATAAAGGTAATGGCTGGCGCTGAAATTGTTAAGAGGTTAATATGGACTGTATTGATCTATTTGTGATGTGAAATAAATCTCGGCCCGATCGGGCTTAACACTTTCCGTGCCGGAGCTCGATGCCCCGGAACCTCCTTGAATGCCGCGACTAGGGATGCACCGAATGGGAAATTCTTGGCCGAAACCGATACCGAAAATAGAAAACGGTTGGCCGAAAACCGAAAGGCCGAAAATGATTCATAGAATAGATTTTTTTTACCAATGTTGTGGAACATTATGATTATGGAAAAATATATGATTATGGCGAAACTTAACTTAAATAATAAATAATCACTATTATGGGTCCATAAAACATTTATTCAGCACTTCTGAATGCATATAGTACATTAATTCCATCTTTTCTCTGGCTGCCGCAGCGGACATCTGTGCTCTACTGAGCGCACCTTTCTAGTCCCCAGATGAATGTGCTCTCTTGACTTTGGCACAGTAGACGCGCGACAGACAGACAGCATCAATGTGAGAAACACAATCCCCCCCCCCCTCTCGCTCTGAATAATATGCATATTAGATCACTCGGTGATTAACCGCGACGGGCATATAGTAAATAAGGATATAAAACCATGTTAAAGACGTATTTATTGGACGCGTTGCGCGCAGAGTTTACATAGAAACAGCGCGACTCCCGACAGCGCGACATCATCACAACAACACGCGTTAGGTTACAGGTTGTTTCTGTTTCGGTGATATATTTTCGGTGAAAAAACTCTTTCGGCCGAAAACTTTCGGTGGCCGAAATTTCGGTGCATCCTTAGCCGCGACCCACTTCAATGTTAGCATTAAAAACGCCTAATCTATGTTTTAAATTATGGCTATGTGTCTAATCTGCCCGTCGCTTATCAATGACTCGTTTTCCAGTCAACATTGTCGAAGCGGATTGTTTTTTTATCGGCTCATTTTCGTTTTATAGCATTTTGAAAAGCCCTCGTTTTCAATGAAAATATAAAGATTCCATGATAAAAGACATTTACTGGAATATTCTAGAATACACAAACGTTGTCATTTTTCGGCCTATATATGAATCGTTTTCAAATAAACGCTAGATTATCGATAGTATGTGTACGTATGCACGCTATAGAGGCGATCTGAAAAATCGATTCTCTTATTTCCTCACCAGCGATCACGCACAAACAGACGCATCACACATAGGGCAAACGCTGAGATCTCAGCGAATACAACTCTGATTATCCCAAGACTGGTAAAATAGATTCCTTACCTCAGATCAGATGTTCTCCAAAAAGATCATTCCAATTCCTGATCGCCATTCCAAATATCGATCACGCTTATTGATTGAGTATTGGCTGCTGTAAATATATATTCCAGGCTGATTCCCGTCCCGCGATGACTTCCATGTTGATCAGACTGCTCGCCAGCACAAGGAACCAGCTGGCTCCGCCCCTACATATATATCTACAGATCCCAGGTCAGTCTAAGCGACTGACCTGCAGTTACACAGGGATAGACGAAATGGGGCGCTTTTTCCATTCTGAGCTCCTGTAGGGGCTGCTGTACCAACGGGAGACTCGGTTGATGAAATATGATTTCAGATCGCTAATAAAACAATAAAACTATATTTGTCGTCATCGGCACTCAGTGGGGGGGGGCTAATAAAACGAGATATGACGTCCCTGGCACTGAAAGTGTTAAGAGGTGAAGTGTAGCAAAGTTCTAACATTGGTGTTAACATGTGTTTCTGATGGCTCACTTTGGACGTCAAGGACGTGAGGGCGTAACTAAAGTGCATAAGGCAAAGTAAACATTCCCTCCTCTGGTTCTCCCTGCAGGGTGGTGTCCCCCGCTGGCTGGCCCTCAATGAAGCAGCTCTGTTCTGGCGGGCCAAAGGTAACGGCAGCTGTGCCCTGCAGTGTCTGCACCAGGCCCTGGGCTCTGCCCCACCCCCCCACCGCCACCTGGTCTACAGCAACGCCGCCAACCTGTTGCTACACCATGGCATGGCCGCCCCTGCACTCATAATGCTGGAGCAGGCACTGGTGCTCAATGCTTCAGAGGTATACAAACGCACCAGGGTTTCCATCAATTGTCCGGCAAATATAAATCTTGATGGCCATCGTGGACGGCATATAAATATTTGGACATTCACACAACTTTCACAATTTTGGCTCTGTACACCACCTCAATGGACCTGAAATGAAACAATCAATATGTGCTTTAAGTGCAGACTTTCAGCTTTAATTTGATCAAATCAGGTGAATAATGTAGGAATTACAACAGTTTCTACATGTGCACCCCCTTTTTTTAACTCTTTCAGTGCCACGCCTGGTTTTCCGTTTTACCGCTTGAATGCCACCATCGGCGCCAATGTTAACGTTAATATCGCCTAATCTATGTTTTAAATTATGGCTATGTGTCTAATCTGCCCATCGCATTATCAAAGACTATTTTCCAGTCAGTGCTGTGAAGGCAGATTGTTTTTTTATCGCGTCGTTTCCGTTTCAGAGCAGTTAGAAAAGCCCCCGTTTTGATATAAAAAACAGCTCATTCTGGAGCATTCTATGAAAATCGTCTTTTAGTGGAATATTCCACAACGTTGATATTCGTCTGCCTTTTTATGAATCGTTTTCAAATAAACACTAGATGATCAATATTATACGTGCACGCAAGCACATTACGGCCGCGCACTGATAATCGCTCCGTTGATTTCCTCACAGACTTTTACAGTGAAACCGAAAGAAGACATTTCACAAAACAGCTTATAACTTCATCAAACTTACTCCGATTATCCTACCACTGATAACATAGAGTCCTTACCTGACATCAGATGGTATCCAACTGGTATATTCCAATTCCTGATCACCATTCGAAAAAATCGATACGTGTATGGATCCAACGCGACACTGTAGATCTCCATGTTCCGCGGGGATCTGAGGCTCCAGAATGAACTCTGGTAACCCCGGCTGGATCAGTGAACTGGAAAATGTGGAGTACCGGATTTTTTTCCCCATTCATTTTCATTGAGTCCATTCCAAAATCACTTATGTCATCTGGGAGACGACAGGGGGCGCTTTTTTCCACAGTGATCACCGGCGCAGCTCGGCTATACTCGGGTAGGCTTGGGTGATGCAATAATTTTTCAGATCGCAAAAAAAAATAATAATAATAATTCCGAGAAATCTCGTGAGTGGCACGCAACCACCTATAAAAAAACCCGAGAAATCTCGTGAGTGGCACTGAAAGAGTTAAGGGACCAAAAGTAATTGGAAAAACCATAAATAAAATGGTCACTTTTAATTAGGGATGAAAATCGAAAACCGGTTCCCGTTGGGAGCCGGTTCCTAATTGTCCGATTCCTGGAATTGCATGCCTCCGTGACTATCGATTCCTCTTATCACTGCCATGTTTTTCCGACAGTTGCACATTTTAAAACAATAACGTTAGCGCCACGCACGCAGCCATATAGCAGAATATTTTATTCATTACGGGCTCGAAATTGCCTGGGTTTTGGTCGCATATGCTCCCGAAATGCTCCCGCTGTTTGACTGTTTCTATGTGCAGTGAAAACTACTCCAATGCTTTGCAACCTAGTCATTCATTTAATTCGGGGTAAACTAGCATTAGCCGCGGAGCTAACGCTAGCTTTAAGGGCTCGAAATTGCCTGGGCTTTGGTCGCATATGCTCCCGAAATGCTCCCGCTCTTTGACTGTTTCTATGTGCAGTGAAAACTACTCCAATGCTTTGCAACCTAGTCATTCATTTAATTCGGGGTAAACTAGCGTTAGCCGCGGAGCTACCGCTAGCTAACCTTGCTCATACTGTACACACACACACACACACACACACACACACACACACACACACACACACACACACACACACACACACAGAGAGAACAGCTGATCTGACTAGAAAGGGTGGGGGCGAGCGGGGAGGGAGCCCTTTGTGTGTGTGTGGGACAGAGGTCTAAGAGTCAGAGGAATAACGACCTGTTGAATGCAACTACAGTTCAATAGATTAAATTAGTTTAAAATAATCTCAAATACATTATTTTATTTAAGTGTATAGTTCATATTATTATTTTTTTTACAGTTTTTGTATTTTTCTGACATGGGGGCTCAACAATAAATTACAATCAGAAATGTCAAGTTGCATGTTGTTATTCTAACCAGCTTAGTTCTGTTGCATTTCTAATTTATTAATTTAAATTAGGGCTGTCAGTTTATCGCGTTAATTAGATTCATTAATTACACAGCAAATTATCGCGTTATGAAAATTAACTTAAATGGTCCATTTGCATGTTCTTGGTATCTGATTCTAGGGACATCTATGGATCTCAGGGAATGTATTCCCAGTGTCAGAAATACGGTGTCTGTTACTAGGCTTGAGTAAATTGTAATGAACCAAATGAGAATATCAATTCAATTATTTTATTTATTTTTTTGTTTTACTGTGAATACGGTAAACACAATGCAAACATTTACCAGACCTGAAAAATCTAAGCAAATGAATAAAGGGAAGATGATTAAACAGAAGGTTTTGTAGATAATAGGGCTGTCCCTGACTTAAGGATTTGTATTGTCGACTTGTAGTCGCTGATAGTCGACTATTAGTCGACTATGAGAAAAAGGGAAAAAAAAAGTATAAATATTTTTTTATTATTATTATTTCTTTTTTTATTATTCCATTTGGGCTGTGTGGGGGTGCTTAATGTCTGAAGGAGTCGACGGAAGGCTTCTTGTTCTCTGCGAAAGCATGCAATTGGTCCACTGATGGATACATCTTGATATTGTCTAGTCTAGTGTGTTCATTAAATGGGTGAAATCCTCTTTCAGTGCCTCTGTGCCTGTTTTCTTAGGCAGTTAGCCTCTGGTATGCGCGCCATTAGCGTTAGCCACACTTCTAGGCCTCTTTGCTTTTGGAAAGAATGATAAAAAAAATAAAGTATAAAAAAATAATTATTTAAAAAAATAAAATGCAGTCGACTACGGCTCCTTTCGATCGATTAGTCGACTATTCGACTAATGGGGGTCAGCCCTAGTATGATCAGTTCCTTTCCTTCTCCATACTCTTCTCTTCTCGTCATTCTGGTACAAGTTGATCTTTGTCTCATCTGTCTATATAGGATGTTGTTCCAGAACTGTACAGGTTTTCTTTAGCCTGGTCTTCCTGTTTTTGAGGCTCACCAATGGTTTACATCTTGTCTTGTGGTGAACCCTCTGTATTCACTCTGGTGAAGTCCTCTCTTGATTGTTGACTTTGACACAGATATGCCTGCCTACCTCCTGGAGAGTGTTTTTGATCTGGCCGATTGTTGTGAAGGGGTTTTTCTTCACCAGGGAAAGAATTCTTCTGTCATCCTGACTTACTTACTTACTTACTTACTTGACTTAAAGTGGAGATGAAGCAGTGAGCAATGTGATCCTAGTTTGTTTGTTGTGTACCTTGTGTAAGACAGGGTTCTATAATCAAATGTGAAATCTATCTTATTTGTCTGAAAAATATAATATAATATCCCTGTTTTCAACATGGGCGCCGCCATTTTGTTGCTGACGTCATACCGTGGCTTGGGTGTATACACTCTGGTTAGCTGCCTATATTGAATGGGTCGGTCAGCAAATAAAATGTTGCCTACAAAACAACGGGACCGCGGTGGTTCTGTTTGTATTGCTCCTGGCTGTTCAAACTAATTTTACCATGTGAGAGAGAGGAAAGTTGGTTAATTTCCACAAACTACCAGTGAAAAAAACAGTGTTGTTGACATGTTGGCTCGGGCTGCCTGCACCCAGACGGCGCGACCAGCCTGTTGTACAGGGAAGGAGGATCTGCAGCGAACACTTCATTGCCTCGGATTATGTTGTTGGGGTGGGATGTTTGTCCAGAAGACCACTAATCAGCTGAAGCCGGACGCGGTTCCCTCGGTCTTCGACAGACAGACCGGCGTTAGCTCTCGGGAGCTAGTTGGCACCAGCCGGGGCCAGGCGTTAGCTCTCGCTAGCTAGCGTTAGCAACCGGAGCGTCGCGGAGCATTCAGCCTGCTGGCTACCTAGACCCACTTCAACCAGCGTCGCGGAGCATTCAGCCTGCTGGCTACCTAGACCCACTTCAACCAGCGTCGCGGAGCATTCAGCCTGCTGGCTACACAAGCAGGCTGAATGCTCCGCGACGCTCCGGTTGCTAACGCTAGCTAGCGAGAGCTAACGCCGGGCCCCGAGAGCTAACGCCGGTCTGTCTGTCGAAGACCGAGGGAACCGCGTCCGGCTTCAGCTGATTAGTGGTCTTCTGGACAAACATCCCACCCCAACAACATAATCCGAGGCAATGAAGTGTTCGCTGCAGATCCTCCTTCCCTGTACAACAGGCTGGTCGCGCCGTCTGGGTGCAGGCAGCCCGAGCCAACATGTCAACAACACTGTTTTTTTCACTGGTAGTTTGTGGAAATTAACCAACTTTCCTCTCTCTCACATGGTAAAATTAGTTTGAACAGCCAGGAGCAATACAAACAGAACCACCGCGGTCCCGTTGTTTTGTAGGCAACATTTTATTTGCTGACCGACCCATTCAATATAGGCAGCTAACCAGAGTGTATACACCCAAGCCACGGTATGACGTCAGCAACAAAATGGCCGCGCCCATAATGCTAAATGCTTCAGAAATGTACACAACAAATCGTTTTTTCTTAGAAACTGCTTATTTTTATAACGTGACTTCTTCTGTGGCTTATCTAAATACTAATGTGATGCTATGAATATGTATTTATGCTCACTGCTTCATTTCCACTTTAAGCCTTTGCACTCCCTGCAGAGCATTGGCCACTGACGATTTCTTTCCATGTTGCACGTTTTTGGCCTCTTCGGTCATCCACCACAGTTCTTTCCTGTGGTCTTCCGGGTCTTTTGGTGTTGCTCAGCTCACCAGTGCGTTTCTTTTTAGAATTTACAAAACAGTTGATATGGCTACAGTGCCACACCTAATGTTTTTGCTATCTCTGTGATGGGTTTGTTTTGGTTTTTCAGCATAATGATAGCTTGCTTCACTGATAGTGACAGCTCCTTGGAACTCTTATTGAGAGGTGACAGCAACAGATTCCAAATGCAAATACCACACTTTAAATGAACTCTAGACCTTTTATTTGCTTCTTGTAAATGGAATAATGAGGGAATAAAACACACCTAGCCATTGAACAGATGAGCAGCCAATTGTCCAATTACTTTTGGTCCCTTAAAAAGGAGGAGGGACATATAGAAATTGTTGTAATTCCTACACCGTTCACTGCCACCAGTGTAAAATGTTAGTCTTAAGCCCTGCATTTAGTTGCTGTTTGTTGTCCTTTGACTAATGTTTCTGTGTGTCTCTCTTCTACACCACCCCAGCCCCACACCCTGCTCAGCATGGTCAGCGTGCAGTTGGCCCATGGCAATGTGACTGGTGCCTTGGCCCTCTTCCGCCACACCCTGGAGGTGGTCCTCTCTTCTACCTCACCCTCGGCCAGCTGTGACCAGTGTCGTGTCAGCCTACCCCTGCTCCGCTGCCTGCAGTTCTACCCCTTTCTATACAACCTTTCACACCGGCAACCCTGCCCACGTAAGCACTGGAACACACACACACACACACACATACATTTGAATGATGTAATTATGATCAAACAGACAAGGGACATAAACTATAGAAATGCATTCAAATATGTAGTCACCTTTCAGTTAGATTTGTGCTCAACTGACTATCAGGGTGTTGCATACACCACAATTCGGCAGACAGCACAATGACATCGAGATTTTTTCAATAATATAACAGGCAACCTCTCTTCCACACTGCAACTGCAAATGAAGGTAGATACCAAACATTACCGTGCCAACAACAGCTTGACTGTCCTCATATTGAGACCAGCTGTCTGAAAGCCTCTTATAACTAACCATACATGACCCAGACTACCAAATATGAAAACCAGGAGTTTACACCTGTAACCTAGCAGGGAAATGGTTCTGCTCGAGCTGTCTGTTCTTTCTGCTTGTTTAGGCTCTAAACGTCTCTAAACGGCCTCAGACAAAGTTGAGTAGTTTCTTGTGATATATCACATTCACACTCCCAAGTGACTTAGATTAACTTCACATCACAAAAAAAGATGCTAGGTTCAATTAATGATTCATTTTCACCCAGAAACCCCCTGAAAATTTTACATTTTCATTTAAGTCTACTTTTAAGTCAAATTTTTCCAACGAATGCACTCTGAAATCAAGATAAAGCACGTTAATACTTTCAGAGCCGGCCGTGTTTTCCTTTTTACCCCCTTGAATGCCCAGCACCACTTCAATGTTAACGTTAATATCGCCTAATCTATGTTTTAAATTATGGCTATGTGTCTAAGCTGCCCGTCGCATTATCAATGACCCATTTCCAGTCAACATTGTCGAAGCGGATTGTTTTTTTATCAGTTCATTTCCGTTTTATATCATTTTGAAAAGCCCTAGTTTTCACGGAAAAAATAAGAGATTCCATGATAATCGCCCTGTACTGGAATATTCTAGAACGTTGTCATTTTTCTGCCTATTTATGAATCGTTTTCAAATAAACGCTAGATTATCGATAGTATATGTGTATGTGTGCACGCTGGTGCCGTGCGCTGAAAATCGATTCTCTCAGTTCCTGATCGCTTTTACAGTCAAACAGCCATATCACATTATAGGGGGAAAGCTTATATCTCCGTGAAAACGGGTCTGATTATCCTAATACTGGTAAAATAGATTCCTTACCTGAGATCAGATGGTATCCAAATGGATTATTCCAATTCCTGATCGCCATTCTGAAAATCGATCCTTTTATTGAACCACCGTGTATACTGTAAAACACATAATCCCTGCTGCTCTGAGGGTCCAGAATGAAGCTGATCGACTCTGGTCACATGCGTGAGAAGTAAAATGTGGAGTCCGGGTTTTTTTTTCTCATGCCTTTTCATTGAGTCCAATCCAAAAGGGTGAATTACCATCTGGGAGACGATAGGGGGAGCTTTTTTCACATCTGAGCGCCTGGAGTGGCTGATTTACCAACGGTAGACTCGGTTGATGAAATATGAATTCTGATCGCTAATAAAAAAATAAACGAGAAAAAAACGAATATTGGGCATCCAAAGTGTTAACAGGGTCTTTTTAGAACATTTTGAATAATCTCAGTGCTTCTGAAATTCTTCTTCTTTTGTATTTCCAGACTAGACACATTGTAACATTTAACTGCCATCAATGAAATGTTTAGAAGTAGGGGTGGGCAATATGACTATATTAAATAAATATAGGGTACAGTTCATTAACGATACACTTTTTAAACGTATCGTGGACATCGTGATGTTTTGCACAAACCCTCATCCATACAGTATATATGTGTGTTTTTGGCTAAAGTGGATAGAAAACACAGTACTGTGCAAAAGTCTTAGGCACCCAAGAGTTTTTATATAAATTGTCTTGGATGTTAATACATTTTTTTCCAGTATTAGTGTGCCAGTAGACTAATTTTGAAACCTTTCATTTAATTATTTTTGAAAGCATCTTCATCGTTTAATGCAGACATATGTTGCAGGGAGGGACTATTATAATCATCATATTTGCGTGACCGTATCCATCAATGGGTTAAATCAAGCATTTTTAAGCGCTTTAGAGGAAATGTCAAAATATTGCAATATATAAAATTTCGTGTATCGTGATGGAGCCAAAAAATATCGTGATATCATTTAGAGGCATCAATGCAGTAATTTTTATATTTTTTTTTATTTGTTATTTGTACAGCCTACCTGCACAATGAAACACTGAGCTCCTCCTGAACAACAGAATACGTCAAAATCATCATTACTAATAAATTAGGGATGTTCGATATTGGCTTTTTTACCGATACCGATATACCAATATTGTCCAACTCTTAATTTCCGATACAGAGCGCTATTGACCAATCACAATCAAGCATTTTGGCGAATGTTAAAACGCCATGTAATAACGGCCGATAATATCGGACATCCCTATAATAAATCATGAATATTCATGGTTTAACAGTGGAATGCTTAGCATTATAGATTATTAGAAACTACCGGTAGATGCAATGCTCTTTGCACACACAAACACAAGTAGATTTTTGCAAAACCAGTCACCAACCTTCATTAACCCGTTATTAACAGTTAACTAATGATCCTAAAATCTGCTAGAAACCAATGGACTCTCACATCTGTGATGTCTGATTAAAAATGTAATTAATGTTATTTTTTTTTCAATCAGTTTAAGACGGTCCCTAATAGGGGTGTAACAAAAACCACGGTACGGTACGGATTTTCCGTACAGTGGGGGAAAGTTTGGCTTTCCATGTTCCACTCAGGGGTGATGTAGTGTGCAGTAACTAATTGTACTTGTAGGGCAGTCAACGAATATTCTTTTTTTGATCCCCTTTTTCTCCTCCTGTTTTTCTCAGATTTTCTCCCATCCCAATTATTTTGTCGTTATGCCAATTCCCCCCTCCCCTTCCTGGTTGTTGATCGCATGTGCCCCCCACTGGTCGGTCTAGGGAGTCCTGAAGTCTATCGGATGCTCCCTCCGTCACATAGGAGACAGCCAGCAACCTCTTTTTCACCTGCCAGCGCGGACTCTCATTGGTGAAGTGTAACGCGTGGGAGGTCATACTACCTTCACTATATCTCTTCTTCGCTGTGCAGGCGCCCTGACCGACCTGAATACCGACCAGAATACCACCCCACTGGCTTCCCTCCCGCTGACTCTGCCAATTGAGCCAGTATGACGGCCGGCCAAGCCGGAGGCAACGCTGACAGCCGGATTCGATACCGGTGTCTCTTGCGTTGGTGACGAGCGCTTAGACCGCTGCGCCACCCGGCCGCCTGTCAACGAATATTCTATATTGAAATTAATAATCGACTTGTACAAATAATAATAATTATATTAGATTGTGAAAAAAACAGCCCCCGGTGGGCGGTCGTTAGTGGTTAACATACCGTTGTATTCGTTCTGTACACTACACAGCCGTTCGGTACGGTACACACTGAAATGGTTCGGTTCGGTACGGATACGTGTACCTTTACACCCCTAGTCCCTAATGTATCACTTGCCTGGCTTCGCATGCTCATCGGTCTTTATGAATGAATGTGTTTAATCCATTTTTTAAACAAATCACTTACCCTAAACGTGACGTTATTAAATGTACCACAGAGCAGTTCACCCTGTATAGCAGTTTATACATTGATTTTACAATCGCTACAACTGGAGAAACTTAAAGGGGAACTATTTTACTATTTCTTTCACTATTTGGGCACTTTTACACAATTCCTGTGAGTCTATGGAACACCTCTGTAATATATATATTTTTTTTATTCATTGTTTTGTATTTCTAATCAAGTCCTCAAAAACAGCATTTTTCTACCTCAAGATCTCGAGCCGTTTTGAGCTAATGTGGACTGGGGTGCAGGGGCCTGTGTGCAGCTGTTCTTGTATCTCAACATTAACATGCAGCGGTGTCTTTCTGACATCACATATCGCGCACATTTTCAAATGACTCAGTTCAGTGAGGGTGAATATTGTGAGAGGAGAATTGGAAGAATGCGCCAATATGAGAATTTTGAGACATAGATCATATTAATATAAGTTCACATAGCTAGGAAACAATGCTAAACACTCAAAAAGGCCATTTATAAGATAGTTCCCCTTTAAGAGAATGTTATGATTTGGCAAAGCACAATTTTCAATATAGCTCTTGTTTTTAGATGTGAAGCATGTCTATAACCGACAATGTCACTCACTCACTCACTCACTCACTCACTCACTCACTCACTCACTCACTCACTCACTCACTCACTCACTCACGCACTCACTCACTCACTCACTCACTCACTCACTCACTCACTCACTCACTCACTCACTCACTCACTCACTCACTCACTCACTCACTCACTCACTCACTCACTCACTCACACTTAGCCACCCTGCCCCCTAGTGGCAATTTGCATGCATGGCATTTTGTGTAAGACCAGTTCAATCTGAGTGTTTTGCATCTATGACACTGTGTGTCCTTGTTAGAGGATGACATATTTTCGGGATTCCCGCGGGATGGGAGTCAATTTCACTTAGAATCCCGTGATTGGGCAGGACCGGGAGTAAAAGTCAACGGGAGCAGAAGGGAGTGGGAACTATGACAACAAAATCAACAGGATTTGGACGGGAGTGATACATCGGTGCATCACTAATGTAAATGTTTGGTGGTTTTATATTTAACTAAGGCAGACATCAGGGCTGTACAGCGTGCTATGAAAAAATCGGTCTGTGCGATGAATGAATTTACTGCACTAGCAACCGTGCGATAGGCATTCGGTTCATATCGATACTCTTATTTTGAAAATCCTGTGGCAGGTCTCATTTCCGCCCAAGCGCATCTCCAGCCATAATATCTATGGCTCCGGCAGCTAACAACGTTCGGTTCATATCGATACTCTTATTTTGAAAATCCTGTGGCAAGTCTCAGTAATTTCCTCCCAAGCGCAGCTCCGGCAGCCCAACAACAACAGCGTGCTATGTTATGTTAGAGTGCGCATTTTGCGACCAGGAAATAAGCCCCTGCCTGTTTTTCCCCGCAACGCTTCCAATGCATCTTGCATGCTTTGCATTCTCACCAAAACTAACTAGTTAGCTGCTACCGGTAACTAAGCTAAGCTAACCCGGCTCAGAGGCAGAGAAAACAGTGAGGAAAGGGGGGGGGGGGGGGGGGGGGGGGCGGTAAAGCCTCAGCCTCTCTCTGTCCCTCTCTCTACGTCAATGATTTTAAGTAGGTGAGGTCAAAGTGAATACCACAACCACTACACCAGAGGAAGCTCAACAAATCATGTTGAACCCAGATTCGGATCAAACAAGGGACTAAACACGTTTCGCAATTATGCCACAACAATGTGGAATGCCCTACCCAAAGCTGTAAAGGAATGTGAATCCCTGCCCACATTCAAAACCGCTCTTAAAGAGCACCTACGGGAGGCTGCAATTCGAAACTGGCCACCGTAAATGCCCAAAACCCCCACCACCTCCTAATAGACAGTCTCCTCCCCACCGCATGTATATATTCCCTCCCCGCCGTATGTATATTTCTCTCCCACCCACCCACCCCCTCCTAATGTACAGTCCCCTCCCCATCACATGTATATACTCTGTCAGGATCTAGGGGTAACTACTGTATATTTGAATACCGTTTGTCACAAATGTATCGGTACTAAATATCTATATGTCCCTATGCCATAAATGTCATGTATGTTGTGTATGTCATAAATGTCTATATGAATTGAAAATGGGGGACCCTGATGGAAACAAGACAAACGTCTTTCTCAGGTCTGCATCCCCTTAACAATTGTATGTATTGAGTCGTACTGTATTGTACCCATTCTGCAATCTGTTAAATAAAGTTTTCATTCATTCATTCATTCATTCAAAGGAGTTTGATAGTATTTACTGAGGATGGCCAGATAATGTTGATATTTAAACATAACAAATATAATACATAATAAATGTATACATGATCATGCAACATAAAAAAAAAATAGGAACTGTTTGGGAGAGGGAGGTAGGGAGGGGTTTTAGGTTGTGAGTTCCAAAAAAATTTACTTAGTTATTTCAAGTTTAAAGCTCAATATATCAAAACGTGGCACTTTACAGTGAACAGGAGGTCTATTTGTATTAAAAACAATAGATTGTTTTTCATTTAAATGTCTGGAAGAGCTAAATTGATTTTTTTCAAATTATATTTTCGTTACCTTTTTTGAGTTGATCTAAATGTTACTGATTGTGTTAAATGGGCTTATGATATCGTCTCATATCGATTGCAGGCATCGTATCGTATCGTGGCAGACTTTGTGATATCGGCAAATATCGTATCGTTGTCCAAAGAATCGATATCGTATCGTATCGTGATGAAACTGGTGATTCTAGTAGAGTCCATACATCCAACACCAAATCCCATAATTCCTTACATGTAACATGTCTGGCTGTGTGACGTCAACTTGTTAGCATGAATATGACAGCCAAACATGGCACTGCAACTAAATAACACAAATACAATAGGCACACGTTTTATACTTGTGCTACAAGATTTCGGCCTGTGCTACAAAACTATCAACCTCTGTAGTTGATAGTTAACATACAGCCCTACAGACATGATGTGACCCATGTAACGCATATTTTATACTGAGGAAGAAAAACAGAGCAGGATTAGTAAACGGGAGTGGGATGGGAGTGGGAGTGGGATTCTATAAAAGTTTGGCTCGGGATTGGGACGGGATTGGGATCAGTCCTCTGTGGGAATGGGAGGGAGTGGGATTTTTTCGAAACTCTCACTTGGGATTGGGATGGGATGGGATTATTTCTGTGGGAGTGGGAAGGAGCGGGAGTCAAAATCCACTCGCATGTCAGCCTCTAGTCCTTGTCAATGAGAGAAAGTGTCACGCCTCTCGCACAATATACATTGCTTTGTGTTTTTAACTGAATTTAGGATTAGTCTGTCAAAATCCTGACAGTTAATGGTTTAGCCATTGCCATCCCTAATATGCACAGTCATATTGGAACTGTAAACATCTTATTCCAGTTCCTCCTCTCTTGCTTTCATCTAGTCTGTAGTTTTCCATTCTATCCTCCCCCTTGCATAGTTCTGCATCTCTGCTCCTCTGGGTCTCTCTTCCTCTTCCCCCTCTCCATACTATCTCTCTTTCTTTATCTTTCTCCTACTCTTTTACTCTCTCTTTACTCGCTCTTTTCTTCTCTTCCCATCTGTCTCAGCCTTACTCTCTTTTCCATCCTGCACCCTCCCTCCCTCCATGTTTCCGCCTAGCATGGGGAGTGAAGGGGAAAGTGCTTTGAAGTGGAGAAATCTTGCTGCTCAATAATTTAAGCTGCTGGAAATAGCTGCTGCCTAATTTAGAAGGCTCTATATTTTTACCCACCAAAGCTAAATATTGCTCCCATTATGCACACGGATTACCAAGAGTACAAACACACTCATGTGAGAGAAACACACACACACACACACACACACACACACACACACACACACACACACACACACACACACACACACACACACACACACACACACACATATATACAGACACATGCACAAACAGACACACACACACACACAAATTGGGGCTAAGGGTGAAATACACGGATGCACACAGGTAATGGTATGAATAATGGAAACACCAGCAGTTTCCTAGCAGTGACATATTTTGGTGGCTGGTATAGAATGAATTTCACATCACGTCTTATATCTGTATGTGTGTTTATCCAGAAGGTGCTGCCTGCATGCAGGAGGAGGACCTGGGCATACAGCTGGATGAATGGGAGACCAGTAGTGAGGAGAAACCGGACCCTATAGGTTTTCAAACACCGCCTGTTTCCACCATGGAAGAGTCCCTGCTTTTTGAGAGTAAGAATCACTGAAGCAGTGCACAAAGCATTCAGGATTAACCCCATAGTCACATAACCAGCTAAATTAAATTAAATACCAGGATTCTTGTGCAGTATGGCTAACAAGGAACTTACAAACATCTTTGTCAAGTTTGGTAGAAATTGGACAGTGCGCCACTTATCACTTCCTGTTTACCACGCGTTTAATTGGATCTGGTGGTCAAATGGTTTGGCCAATCAATGATCTAAATCACACATTTCCAGATGTTAGTTTCCAGATTGGTGCACACAGTAAGTTTGGTGAGAATCAGGTGAACAGGTTAAGGGAGTAGGGAAATACAAATAAAAAAAATGGCGGAAATTCCAATATGCCAGTCCTGATGGCAAATGTGTTGCCCATGAGTAGATACATCTCTGGATATCAGTTTCATGACTGTATGGTAATGGATCATGATATACACTAATTTGAGTTTGGCCTGATGGTGGCACTGGAGGAAAAGTCAGTCTTCCTCTAGGGGTCATGAATGAGCACAGCAAATTGTATAAGATTCAAATGAAAGCTACTCCAGTTATCACGTTCACACTTAGGATCTGCTGCAGCAGCGCTGGACACTGTTGTTCAGGTATATAATAATGAGGTTCATTCAAGGGCATCCCATCGCGCTACTCAACCCATAAGTGCTAATACAACAAAAGCAATATTTTATTTGCAGTTGACTTTTTATTGATTATATTCCAGAACGACAGTGTCAGAGATGGTATGGATTTACCCTGACCCCGCCGCAGCAGATCCTACGTGTGAACGCCATAACGCATCAGCTTTCAAATTCTGGCTTTCTGCTGTTGGCTCACAAATGCTTGGTGATTCGACCACAAAGTTTAATCACAAAGCACTCGGAGTCGGATCATAAAGCACAGTAACACTACGAACTGAAGCATGATGTGTGGTGCTACTACATTTTGTACTGTTGCTACTAAATGTTTCAGTAGTGAGACTAGTGGAAGAAGTTACATTTAGTCATTTAGCTGACTCTTTTATCCAAAGCGACTTACAAGTTCTGTACAACAAGTCAGCAGGAAGGGTATAACTCTGGCAGCTAAGGGTAAGTAACATTGTTACAACATAACTAGGGCTACAGACTTGAGTGCATATTAGCATAGTAGGTAATAACATAGGCCAGGTAGATTCCTTAGTAGGAGAGTGCATACTAGTAAAAAACAGTACGAATAGTTAGTCTGGAGCCCTGTGGTTTAGTTTAATACTCTAGCAGTCTGCTAGATGTGCTTTTAGCTTAATGTACAGTAGTTTACTTCTCCTTCATCTCATCTTCCTTTTTACCCATCCTTGCTCCCCTCTCTTTCTCAGAGGTTGTCCTGGACAGCAACGGTTCAGGTGAGGCAGCTGGACAACAGCGGGCATCTCCCTCTGCTGCTGGGGTGGCGAAAACCTCCTCCTCAGTAGGAGGTGGAGGAGGAGAGGGGGAGGAGGATGACTGGCAGCTGAAGGAGGAACTGATGGGAGCCTTTGAAGGGGCTCTGGATGTTGGGGGAAAACGTGGGGACCTACGCGGCATCCGTGTTCTCAAGAACGACCGTGTCATGGGGGCCCGCACTGGTGGAGGGCCCTGTTTTGGAAACTGTGAAGACGATGAAGGGGCAGAATGGGTATGTGTTCTTATGCCTCATTGTTGTGATTCAAATGTGGGATTTGGCTTTGTAGTAGTGTCATGTACGAAGGTCTAACGACCGCACCGAATAGTATCTGGAGCAGGC
The DNA here is from genome assembly GCF_963971535.1 of Notolepis coatsorum. Lineage (NCBI taxonomy): Eukaryota > Metazoa > Chordata > Actinopteri > Aulopiformes > Paralepididae > Notolepis > Notolepis coatsorum. The sequence continues at coordinate 39,589,840 of NC_140184.1, forward strand.
TGTACATGAACAGAAACAGCCTCTCTCAGTAAATGCTTTCAAAATAGTCCCGGGCAGGTAGGTAATAATAAACACAAGACGTTGTTCCGAAAATAGTAAATTATATTTATTATGCCGGGTAGGAATTGAAACCTCCACTGATGTTTAGATAGGCAACAAAGGGAAAAAACAACCCACAAACAATTAACAAACAGGGAGAAGGTTAAGGGGAGAACAGACAAGGTAAATATAATAATCACAAACAATTAACAACCAGGGAGAAGGGTAAGGGGAGAACAAACAAGGTAAGTATAATAATAAAGTAAACTAGATAAGCGCCCACAGACACTCACCAACCAGCCAGAGGTTGGTACTGGGAAACCCCCAACAAAGGTACCAAAGGTACAATTCCACACTCAGTGGGATTTAGGCCTAAAGCCAACAAGAGAATACTTACTCCAATGGAGGAGTGGCGCAGAGGCCAACAATATCTATATACATATACTAGTACTTTAGTCCACCCGAAGCAGTAGCTAAGCACAGTATCAATTCCACCACAGTGGCAAGCAATGGCAACCTCACTCTTCTCTGGTCACTGGCAATTGACAGAATGAGGCGCCCAGACGTGTGTGTGCTGTCAGGTATTTGGCTACCCATCCCTCTCGAGGTGATTGCCATCAGCTGTCATTCATTAGGCAATCAGCACTCTTCAGTAGGGATGGGCAGCACCTGACAGGGAGAGAAAAGAGACAGCATTAGCTCTCATTTTTTTTGATCCACTTTTTCTCCCATTTTTCCATATTTTCTCCCATCCCAATTTCGTATCATCCAATTCAACCCTCCCCTGTCACGAACGCTGTTTCTTGCCTCCCACAAGCCGGCTGCAATGTGGACTAAGTCATACATAGCACAAGTCCCCTCCGGTACTTGAGGTAACAGCAGTCGCATCTTTTCACCTGCGCAGCTCGTTCTCTCAGTGTCGAGGAGTAACGCGTGGGAGGCTCACGCTGCCCCCGACACTTCCTGATTTTACTGCGCAGGCGCACCAACCGACTTGTAGGAGTCGCTTGTTCACAACGTTCGATCCCCACCCTTCAGTTTTCCCTCCCCGTAATACGGCCAATGTGTATTACTGCGGACGACCAGCCAAACTGAAAAACAATGTGGAGAGCTGGATTCGAACACGCGAATCCTAGCGTCTCCACACTGGTGGCGAGTGACTTGTCCACTACACCACCTAGCCGCCCCCCAGCATTAGCTCTCATATTCACACACACACACATCACAACACATTAAATATACTAACCTGATGTTCAGAAGGTGTCATAAATACAGTAATAATGGTAATGACCAACCCACGTACCCAGGTACGTCACAAGTAGTACAACAGGTAGAAACATGCAGTCAGAGTCATCTTCAGTGCTCAGCATGTCGCCACTTGTTTCTGATGATCTTGCAAATCCAAAATTAAATAGCTCATTGACATGGAGGCCTGATTATCTACCCAATGTCAGAATAACACAAATAAATTAAAGGGTTTGACCGATGATTCAAAGAATGTGAAAAAGGTATTTCTAATGTAAAAATACATTATCACAAATTTACATTTACATTGTAAAAATTGAGCTATTCAAAGTTATTGTTTTGCTTTCAGTGAATATTGGCCTCATATTGTCTCTGAATTTGTTGTTAGCCATTTAACAACAACTCATTTGTTGTTAGTAACTGCGATTACAACCATTCATCTCTAGGAGAAGAAAAAGAATGACCAGCTTTGTGGTGCATTCCTTGGCACTCAATTTAGACGCAAGAGTCTTTTCACAGAGATTATTTTATTGATACTTGAAAACATAGCACCCTAATTCAACATTATCATATATTTAAAGAAGAAAAAAATATCTTAAGGAATCCAGTGTGTATTGCTAAGAGTGTTCTCTGTCATGGCCGGTCAGATCACATTCCAGGTGAAGCGGGTGAGGAAGGCCAAGGTGGATGGCTTAGAGAGTGGTGCCAGCTCTGAGGACACCCAGCAGGGGGAGCCATTGTCTGGGGGACACTCTGTCCTGGAGATCAGTGGGCCAACCATCCCCTCACCTGGACCGTCAGGTAAAAAAAATATACACCTGTATTTATTTATATACATTGAGACGGTGCCTGTAGCATGTGAACACTTTGAGTCTGTTTACATACACGTTGATATTCCGGATATGTCATCATATGGCATAGGTTAAGGTCTTAAATTGGATGAGGTGTTATATACTCATATATAGTTACATACTTATGTATATACTTTTTCCAATCCCGATTACAATTATGCACATATATATAAAGAAACAGAATATTACGAGTTTTACCATGGAAACAGAACTTTAACAGAACACAAAACCCAACCATAAACAGGATGAGGTGTTTACATACGGTACCTCTTATGTCCCAGCTAAAATCTGCACATCCGAGCATCATATTCAGGTTTCAGTGGGGATATGACCTTATCCTGGCTGCGTCTATTCTTTTACCAACGGATTTCCAGTTCCGTGTTCTGCGTTCTGATTGGCCACTGACGTTTCTGGTGCGATCTGATTGGCCACTAACGTTTCTGGTCATGTGACATGTGCGCCCAATCACGTGACGCGCCCATTTCCGCCTCGAACAGCAGCAAACTACCTAACGCCTAGTTTATCACTGGTGAGAGATTTGGGGTGCTTTTTCAATGTATGTGATGTATAGATTGGGGGAAGATGGTAGCATCTAACGGTGCCAGGTCAGAGAGGGCAGAAATGTGTTTGGCTTAGCAGAGCACCACACTGCCAGCGAGAGAATGTTTGTTGACATTCCTTGTGAGAACATCTGAGATAAGAGCGGTTTATTTTAATGAAACAGTAGAAACTGCATTTTAATGTGTGAAAGGTTAGCAGTTGTCATGACAACTCGGCACATGACAACGCGGCACATGACAACCAGAAAGGGGTGGGCTATCGTTGCTACGGCGAGGATCTATGAGTCGAACGGTGTTTTCGGGTGTAAGGCAGACTAGAATCGGACCAAGAGCGAGTAGGACTGAGATCACGCTTCCGTGAGTCTGCCTCAGGGCAGCTCTGGCTGCAATTGTAGCTTACCACCACCGGTATGACTGTGTATGAACGAATAATGGGCTCTGTGAAGCGCTCTGAGTCAGAGCAACAGTCAGTCAGAGAAGAGCGCTATATAAATCCAATCCATTATTATTATTATCACACGAAGACACTCTCTCCTCTCATTGAGAGGGGGGGGGGGGGAGGAAGAATGCCACATCAGCATTAGCTTCGGCTACCACGAGGATGGTCTCGGCTAACGAACAGGCCTGACCACTATTGGACTGAATAACAAAAGGACGATAGACGGACACACCGAAAGATCATTAGAATAGACTCTTCAAGGACGATACAATTTGATAACATCTGATTATGAGGTTCTGTTTATAGCAATAAAACAACGCTTTTCCTCATAAGGTATTTCACGGTGACGAAGTGTCGAATTCTTACGGAGGTGGAGAATTAGTATGGTTTATGGATTGCACTAACGGGGGAGATAAGGATCTTATCAGCCAGTATCAGAGACGTCAGGACCATTAAAAGTATACAACGCAGAGGAATTGGATGGAGAGCCAAACAGACGAAGACGTGATACTGGCCAGTTTGATCAGGATCTTACAGTTGGTGCCGTGACCCGGATTATTGCTTGCTTTGAAGTTGCTTGAAAGGAAGAGACTGTGCAGTGCCGAGGCGTGAAGGGGTAGCCGTGGACGCGAGCCAAGCCAGCGAGCGAGCAAGGCCAGCGCCATGGACCCAGCGAGCGAGCCGAGCAAGGCCGGAGAGATAAACAGTGCCATGGACCAGAACAACTGACGGTGAAAAGATAAAGTGAGTCTCAACAACTTCACAAGCCAATAAGAAAACGAACAATAGTGTATCCGTAAATGTAATTAGTTTGACACAGAGAATGCCAGCTGTAATAGTGTGTTTGAATAACAGCAGAGCGGCACCGGTTTTTGTTTTGAAAATCGAGAGTCTTATCTACAGAGCACAGAAGCCACTGTATAGGAGATGGGAAGGGAGGCAAAGGGGAGATGTTCATTCAGTTAAAGGGGCAACATCGTATTTAGTTTGATTACTGTTCAAAACGCAGAAAGCGGGAAGCGGGACTGTGACGTGAAGGGAGCAGTGAACAAACGTTACGGGTGTGGTCGGTAGCGAGAGAATGTTCGAGGCATTAAAGGGACGGTGAAAAAAAAAAAAAAGGAAAAACAGCAGACGGCGGGGCCCTAATTGTTATGAGTCTATTTTTGTGTATAATTAATTGAAAAACCAAGTAGTCTTATGATTCTGAAGGTTGATTAAGAATCAAAGGGGGGAATGAGAGATTTGGGGTGCTTTTTCAATGTATGTGATGTATAGACTGGGGGAAGATGGTAGCATCTAACGGTGCCAGGTCAGAGAGGGCAGAAATGTGTTTGGCTTAGCAGAGCACCACACTGCCAGCGAGAGAATGTTTGTTGACATTCCTTGTGAGAACATCTGAGATAAGAGCAAGTGTCTCCCAGAGCGAGGGAGAGCGGTTTATTTTAATGAAACAGTAGAAACTGCATTTTAATGTGTGAAAGGTTAGCAGTTGTCATGACAACGCAGCACATGACAACGCGGCACATGACAACCAGAAAGGGGTGGGCTATCGTTGCTACGGCGAGGATCTATGAGTCGAACGGTGTTTTCGGGTGTAAGGCAGACTAGAATCGGACCAAGAGCGAGTAGGACTGAGATCACACGAAGACACTCTCTCCTCTCATTGAGAGGGGGGGGGGGGGGGAGGAAGAATGCCACATCAGCATTAGCTTCGGCTACCACGAGGATGGTCTCGGCTAACGAACAGGCCTGACCACTATTGGACTGAATAACAAAAGGACGATAGACGGACACACCGAAAGATCATTAGAATAGACTCTTCAAGGACGATACAATTTGATAACATCTGATAATGAGGTTCTGTTTATAGCAATAAAACAACGCTTTTCCTCATAAGGTATTTCACGGTGTCGAAGTGTCGAATTCTTATGGAGGTGGAGAATTAGTATGGTTTATGGATTGCACTAACGGGGGAGATACGGATCTTATCAGCCAGTATCGGAGACGTCAGGACCATTAAAAGTACACAACGCAGAGGAATTGGATGGAGAGCCAAACAGACGAAGACGTGATACTGGCCAGTTTGATCAGGATCTTACACTGGTTAAGCTTAGGCGACTCTTTCGAAGTTGGTTAAGGTTAGAGTATGGAATCAGGGCTGGTGTTCTATCGCCCTGCTCTAAGACAAACTCTAACCATAACCAACTTCGAAAGAGTGCCTAAGCTTAACCGGTGAAATAAACAGGCGTCACGCGATTGGCGCGACCATAAACGTCAGTGGCCAATCAGAGCGCAGAACGCGAACGCGGAACTGGAAATCCATTGGTAAAAGTATTCAGGCATCATAAACAAGATATGTGGTTTATCAAAAAGAGGATATGGAGAGGGCTACAGCGTTCTTGGTTTTGTGTTTCAATAGGTGCTCTTTGGATTAAATTCGGGGTAGGATCCGTTATAGTTATAAAAAAAAGTAGAAGTCCAAGGCAGCTCTACACATTTTAAAAAGCCTTTATTTAATGGCTCACATTATTTAGAAACCAACATGTTTCGGCCTACATAGGGCCTTCATCAGGGTATAGATAACTAAGACCAAACAAAACTCTGACTAATATAGAGAATCCAGAACTCTGGGAGCGTCTAATTACAATTAGAGACAGCTGGTGCTAAATGAATGGAGGCACAGCATATACATAATAGTTAGAAAGGGTCAGCAAAGATACAATCCACTTAATGGTAGGCTATGTCAAAAATATGTCACTGTGGAAGGAATATACAATAATACTAAATATATATAAAATAAAAGATGAATACATTATATAATTATATATACACACTCAAAGTATTGAATCAACATAAGGAAATGAGTCAAATCAAACAATAGAATAGAAAAAAATAATAAAGAAAATATCAAAAATATCAATGTAAGAGCAATGAGCAATGCAAAAAAATATACAAAGAATACTATATAATAAAGTAACAAGATATGTGGTTTATATGGGCCAGCTCAAATACAGACTACTCGACTATCCTGAACAATGTTGGGAAGTGTTATTAGTGAAATATGAGGGCATCGAGTCAAAAAAATGCGACGATTGATGCTAGGGATGGGCGTGAGTAATCTAATCGATTACTCGTAGCTATGAGAAAAATCGATCTTAAATTATTAATCATTTGTATGAAATAATGTTTTTAAATGTTTATTTTACATATTTGTTTCACATGTATGTGTAAGATTACAACTGTTTGTTGGTTTCCTTAAACATATACGTGAATGATCAAAATTAAGTAAAAAAAAAAAAAAGTAATACACGATCACTCGAGTATAGCATGCGATCAATCGATCTGGATTTTTATTTAAAATGCGCATCCCTAATTGACACAAGGATTTGGCGCAACCTAACTTGAGTGTAGTGTAGTCTTTTGAGAGAAGAGACCCAGGGCTTTCGATGGGCTTTCAAATTGAAAAAAACTACCAGCTCACTGTCTAATCTTTTTCATTTTCCTCTTTATTTTCGGGATCGTATCTCTCGGGTGAAACAAACCTCAGCGTTATTGTCATAAATTACAACGCAGTTAGTTTCTCTACCTTTCTGTGAACGTCTAGCAAAAAACTACGTTGCAATCTGATCTGAGATCCATAGATACAAAGAACATGCAAATGGTCCTTGTAGAAGTGGAGCAATCTTCCATTTACTTAGGTATGTATTTTTAGGCGGATTTTCTGAAAATAGGGCTAGGGCTTAAAAGGTTAAATGCTGACCACCAGGATTAACAGTCTCAACTCCAAAACAGGCCAAAGATGTTAGAGTGCAGACTCAGGAACATTTCAGTATAATTTGATCTGCACTCGCAAAGGTATATTTCAATGCTATTAATGCAGCTGTTGTGTATTGAAACTCATTGAAATGTACCTACCTTATGAGTGTGGACAATCATATTGTACTTTACATGCTGGCCTCCGGCAAGCTGAGGAAGGTGTCTGTGACATGTGGGCTGTGTGCAGGACACTGGAGGGACTACACCAGTCTGGGCTGGCCTGGGCCTGAGGAGTGCCAACGAACAAGAAGGGTGGATCTGACCACGGTAGCCAGCACCTGGCTGGCTGTCTCCGCTAAGAACATTGAGTAAGATCCACATTACTTCCCTCATCATATTGTATTTTCACTGATAAGGACTTGTGTCCTTTCTAGGAGGATTAATTAAACGGGCTATGTATAGGGCTTTCTCTTTAATTTATCACTGTTAAATTGTTTGTGACGATGCATTCTAATGCTAGCTAAATACAACACAGTGGTTTCCATTACAATATGGACCCTCAATGATCTCCTTCATGCTTCCAATTGCTCTAATTTGCAAGTGCACAGGCTCAAATCCCTACTAAATTTCCCCTGTGGCCTCTTAATGATGCCACTATATCACAAACAACTCATATGGGGCTGTAGACCATCCATAGCTCTAAAACTCCACATCACAATTAATTTCATACAGTGAACTTATTGTTCAAATTGAGCTTTACTTATAAGAGTTCTATAATGGAGTCATCACTAATTTTAGCCTTAATAGTTTGAACAGTGTTTTTGAGATGTATACCATCAGTATTATTTATCCCTCTCTCCATGTTGTCTACCCTCTCAGTATCACCGAACACATAGACTTTGCCACTCCGCTGCAGGAGCCAGCCGCTGAACCTTTATGCAACGCCAACCTAGCTGCCAGCATGCACACCCTGGACCACCTAGTAGGGGTGGCCAACCGTGCTGCCATACACTACACTGGAGAGAGCCAACTTAAAGAGGTAAGGGGAATGGAGCCAATTGGTTGAACCATACTTTCTGTATTTTGGCATATTTACTGTTTAAATTACAGTAAATTGTAGTTTGAACTGAATGCTGAGATTTGTAATTGTAAACCTGCAGTATAGTGTGATGTCTTTCTGTATTAAAGGTCCCTTGTCTTATAAATTGCCTTTTCCAGTGTTTAGCATTGTTTTCTAGCAATGTGGGGTTGTACCAACACTGATTTGATGTGAAATCTCTAGCTACTCCCGTTTCTTCAGTTCAGCTCAGACAAGAACCTCCCCCACAGAACCAAGCCAAACTTAAAACTAGGCTACTTTTGCGTATATACAGTCTTTAATATATTCCAAATAAAATAAGTCCCTCGAGACTTCGTGCTGCTGCCGACTTGAGGTGTCGGTTGGCAGTCTGCCAGACATTAATAAACAGCAGTCTGTTATAATCACATTTTTATGAGCTAACGAATTCCGTTATATTGGACATTTGTATTAATTATATCAAGCGAAGAACTGAGAAATTTGGCAGAGAGAGACGGCAACATTATCGTGGGTTTGCGTGATGTATATCTCCACCTCCCAACGACTTGGTGCTGGTCATAATGTCCGGTGAAAATAATTCCCTCTAAGCACAATTTGATTATTTGAATTGTATTAAAATAGGCTAAAATTAAATAGCCTATGCGATGAATGAAACATTTGTTTCATCGTTGCTTCACCAAGCAGCTTGTCTAATAATGACAACGCTGTTGTCAGCGCGAGCTTGCTGCTGCTAGATTTGCGAGAAGTATCCAGCTGCAGACCCGCAGAGCAGCGGTGTTTTCAGGTCCGGTCTGGGGACCGCTCAGCAGCGCCCCCCACCCAACAGCTGAATTGCCAATGGCTGAATTGGAGTAATGCACTGTGCCGGCAAAGCTGGTGGGTTCTGTGGGTCTGCAGCTGCATGCTTTTCGCAAATCTAGCAGCAAGCTCTCGCTGACACAGCGGTGTCATTATTAGACCGGCTGCTTGGTGAAGCAACGATGAAACAAATGTAATGATTGTTTCGTTCATCGCATAGGCTATTTAATTTTAGCCTATTTTAATACAATTCAAATAATCAAATTGTGCTTAGAGGGAATTATTTTCACCGGACATTATGACCGGAGAGATTAAATATGTCGGACTTCAACAGATTTTGCCGGTCAAATACCGGTAATTACCGGTAACGGAAACGCTGGCACACACACGCACACACACACACACACACACACTCTCGCACCCACCACTGCACTTTGTATCAGTCATTAGGATGGTCCTCTCTGTACCAAAGAAGACAATCACACATGTTGATTTTTATCCTTACGTCATTGCTAGGTAAGCTGCCCTTATATATCTCCAGACTTCTGTCCTTTTATACTTGCTTTTTTAATACCAGACGAGCAGCAAATGGGATGCTTTTAAATGTTCCTTTGATGCAGTCAGAGCTTGGTAAAGCTGCATTCTCCCACTATGCTCCCTTTTTATGGAATACGCTGCAAGTAAAACTTTGTCTAGAGGCACTTCCTACTGTGAATGCTTTTAAAGGTATGCTACGATTAGCCCTTTATGAAACATGTAACTGTTTTACCTGATGCTATTGCTGATCTGATTATGCTCCTTGCCACTGCACAAATGGCCTTCTGTATTTATATTTGAATTGTATGTTTTTTGTTTAATGCCCTGTTTTATGTTGAAACTTGTTGTGTGCCGTGTTGGTCAGGACTCCCTGGAAGAAGAGATCTTGTATCTCAATGGGACATTCCTGGATAAATAAAGGATACATAATTTTTTTTTATAAAAAACCTTCATTAACCAGTTATTAACAGTTAACTGATGAGTTTAAAATCTGCTACAAAGGACTCACATCTGCGATGTCAGATTGTAAATCATTTTAAGACGGTCCTAATGTATGATGCTTCAGATGCTCATCAGTCTTTAGCATATTCCCTATAAAATCTGTATAAAACCAACTGACAATGCAGCTGACATTGCTATCTTTTGGAGGCTGTATCGGGCTCAGTTTTAAAGCTAGAGCTATGATAGAGGTATCATCTGAAACAAGGAAACTGAGGAATCTGTAGATACGATCGATTCCATAGCTTACTCGAAAACAGGTGGAAATGTTTGCAATTATAACACAATTTTGATTGGGAAAATGGGTATGGCCATCTATAATGGGGTCCATTGTTCTTTCTTTAAGATCTTAGGTGATGCCTCTGTCTTTGCTCTAGCTTTAGAATTAAGCCCACGGTCCCACCTCTGAAATACAGTAATGTCGACTGAATAGCCGGAAAGTCAACCAGTTCTATTGGGCTTTGTCACCTTAGGTGGTACAGAAATCTGGTCTGACCCATAGACTATAAGGGGTAAAAAAAAATGCAGAGACCCAGTCACTATGCTCTAGTCTGGCACCCGCACCCGACATACAATAGATTTTTCAAAGTGGTCCACTTGATAATCTAGTTAAGTATCCCTTGCATGCAGTATCATTGTGCTTCATAAAAGGTTGGTTATGTTAACTCATTCAGCGTCAGTCACGAGTAAAGTCGGGTTAACTCGCCAACCGTTCAGCGCCAATCACGAGTAAAGTCGGGTTTTAATCGTTATTTCTTTTATTAGCTATATCCATACATTTTTCATCCATCCAGCCTGATGTTATCATTGGGAATGGGTCTGAGCTTGCAAAAGGGCAAATACCGCCGCCTACGCCTTCCAGCCGGTATTGCACATCATTGAAATCCCTTCCCCTTCGGCTGTACGCTGATCTAAGAAGTCCGGTCCAGGTTTTCCTTCTCGGGCAAGAGTAATGTTTATAACACATGGACTGGGGAGACTGGGAGCAGCGTGGATTATGTCTTTCAGACATATAACGTTGGATCAATAAACGCGATCAATATTTGGAAGGGCGATCAGGAATTGGATTAATCTTTTTGCAGGACATCAGATGTGAGGTAACAACTCTGTTACGAATCTTGGGTTAATCCGATGTTCTGACGTTGGCTGCAGGCAAAGCACTGAGAAGCAATTTTTCAGCCCCCGCTTCTGTTCGCGCATGATGACACATATAATACCGATAATCTAGTGTTATTTTCAGAACGATTCATAAATCAAGTGACAAATGGCACGATTTCTAAGGAAATACATTGAAGCGCCGTTTGCTTGAGTTTCTTGAGATTAGACAGAATGCTCTGGAAATATACTCGTATTCACCACGGTATAAAACGGAAATGTACGGATGAAAAAACAATCTGTTTCATGCATGTTGACTGGAAGCAGCTCACTGACAATCGATGGGTGTATTAGACCCATAGCTATAATATAAGATATATTTTAAGCACTCGCAAATGTCGCAGTCCCCCCCATTGATTAAAGCGATGGCCCTCTAGCTCCCTCTGGCGCCCCGACCCGTGGCGCTGAATGAGTTCATATCTATCATGTGCTATATATATATATATATATATATATATATATATATATATATATATATATAGAAGAGAAGTTGAGATCCAAGGCAGCTCTACACATTTTTAAAAGCATTTATTAGTTGGCTTACATTATTTAATTTTTTTTTTTTAAACCGACATGTTTCGGCCTATACATGGCCTTCTTCAGGGTGTAGGCCATGTATAGGCTGAAACATGTCGGTTTTTAAAAAAAAATCTAAATAATGTAAGCCAACTAATAAAGGCTTTTTAAAATTTGTAGAGCTGCCTTGGATCTCAACTTCTCTTCTATAAACGAATCCTACCCCGGATTTAATCCAAAGAGCACCTACCGAAACAAAACAAGAACGCTGAAGCCCTCTCCATATCCTCTTTTTTTATATATATATATGATGTCAGGTTTGAATCCAGCTCACAACCTTCAAATTCCCTCTTCTTCCTATCTTTCTTTTCACTTTTCACTCATATTTCTCACTTGAGTCTCTTATTGTTATTCTCCAGGTCCTGCAGAACCTCGGTAAAGACAAGTACCCCCCTCAGTCCTTTGAGCAGGTGGGCACACGCATCGCCAAGGTGTTAGAGAAGGTAAGGACCGCTGCTTCCTTTGAGGTAGAGTTGTATAGTATAGATTTATTGTTTATTATAGTTGTTATATAGAGATTGATAGAGAAAAAGCAACAGCTCAGTGTATTGAGGTATCAACTGCTCATAAAAAAGCAGGAATGTGGAGAAATGTGTGTAATTATATATTTTTTCTCACTCAGCAAAACTTTGTTACATCAATAATGTGCTGTCTGAGCCGTACCGTGCTAACCGGAGACTAAACAAAATGGTGCTGCCCAATAACCAAAACAATGATTGATTGATTGATTGAAAACTTTATTAACAGATTGCACAATGGGTACTGTAACTGAGGGGTACAATTCCCTGACTGTATTGAGAGTATGGTATTATTAAACCACTACTTAGTTATGTACTTTAATTACTGGCCATACAGTACACGGTATATATGGTGAACACCCACACAAGAATACAACAATGACACCTAAAGTTCTAGTGAGAGGGATTTATTATTATAGCAACGATAGGTTACAGAATGAGAATTATGAATGCGCTTATATGGCGAAGAACACTTAAGTAAGTCAAGAGCGTAAGTCCATGAGCATATTACGATGGGTATAATTAATACCACCTGTAGCATAAGAATTATATAAGGCACAATGGTAGTCAGCTGGAGATACTAAGGGGGTTCCCTCCGGTTGTAAGCCAGCAGGGGAGAGGAATGTTCGGATGCAAAAGTCTGGATCAACGAGGAATCAATAAGCTCCAGCTACGGGAGGCGGTACATATACTCCCCTCGATCGGCAGACAAAAGCAGCAGCTATAATCCTGGTCGGCGCGACAGCATGGATGAAAGCCAGCCAGCCTCTTCCTAGAGACGGGCTCGAGTGATGCTCCTCACGGGTAGATCCCACACAGCAGTGGGGTAGACGGTTCTCTGCTCCAGCAGCCACAGTACCAAAAGCAATATAATCCAGCCGGAAAAGGCTCTGCATTCGCCGGTGTAGATTCTCCTGTGCACGGTACTTCACATTAACTAGGTCGAACTTGACGTTATTTCACTAAGCTCTGACACTTTTACTATCCTATTCGCACGCGGTTCTAAGTGCTCTATTTAGACGCAAGGTTGCTCACTTCACTTGGTCGTTGACTCGTGATGAAGGCTTTAACGTTGGATAAGACGATACGTTACTTTGAACGAATGATGAACTGAACGAACTGTGGACTAAGTGCTGCTGTATCCACCTGCGACGTATTTATACGTAAGGTGAATTATCTAGTGCCAACCTCAGTTCTGTCTCGTATTACTGCGCAAACCTGGACATGTTGAGACATGCCTTGGCGGTGGCTTTGAACTCGAACTTGGGGGTATGGTCGTTGGCGCCTAGGGGTCGCTGTCCAATAGGAGAACGAATATTATGGTCTGGCTTGTACCTAGGTAAAGGGATATTCCGTGTATATATACAAAGAATATACAAGGGATATCAGACGACATACAAATATTATACATGGGATCTCAAGCAATAAATATATATATTCGGTTTAATCTGACCCTTTGTAACAGGTACAGTACGGCTCAATACACAAAATTGTTAAGGGGATTCAGACCAGAGAAAGACTTTCGTCTTGTTTACATCAGGGTCCCCCATTTTCAATTCATAATGACATTTATGACATACACAACATACAGATATACAGATATATATCATGACATTTATGACATACAGGTATATAGTACTGTTACATTTGTGACATACAAGATAAGCAAATATACAGTACTGTTAAACAGAGATTGCAATGCTTCTTAAAGTGACTGTGTCTTCCTAACACAGAAAGGCACACAATTTAACTGCTTGTGCAAAACTTACAACAAACCACTGATTATGGTGAATTATGTCCATGAAGTCTGCTAGATTCAATAATAATAACTGAACATGCTAAAGCCATAACCGAACATCATTGCTGTTGTAGCAAACACACCAAAGTCAAGCACTTTGATATACTGTATGCTATGTTGTCTGTTTAATAAAGTGCAATAAATGTTTTCATTATTGAAAAAATAAGAATTGTATGAGAGAATCGTGATCTCTATCCTTAGGGAGAGAAATTGGGATTCCTATTTTAGCAAGAATCATGCAGCCCTAATAGGAAGGGTGATGGGATGCCTGTTAGAAACGGGTTCCAAGCAAAAGGGGACAGGGCTTATTTCAATGGACAGTGATGGAAATTGATTATTGCATACATTTATTTTGGCATAGGTATACGATAATAGGTTCACTATAGAATTTCCATGTTATAAACAGGGGCCAAAGAGCTGATTCCCTGAGGCTAGGAGCAGTGAACCTGTGTCTTATCGCCCTCTTGTGTTCAAAAGGTGTAACTTCATATTGAATCTACTGTATTTCAATGGCCAATGATGGAAATTAATGCAAATAAAATACTTGTAGTTGACCGATGTGCAACATTTCATGCACCTCAGCCTTTTAGTTGGTGAGATATGCCGCTCACACACACACACACACACACACACACACACACACACACACACACACACACACACACACACACACACACACACACACACACACACTCACTGACAGATGCAACCTATTCTGCCTGGTGGTGATAAAAATGTCTAGCTGGTAGAACGAGACTTAGTGTATAGTATTGTATATTTGTACAGGCCAGGGTAGACTTTTCTTATTATTCTGCCAGTACCCCTCGTCTCCTGTTACTGCATTGCTGACACCCACAGGGATGAATAGAGATCCATCTTATCTTATAAACTTACTGCCACCAGCGAGTGCTCTGGGAGGCCTGGCTTGGCCTGGACTTTCTGCAGCTTCCGTCTCCTCCAATGGCATGAGATGTTCTCTCATGGCGTTGATTTAGCGACAAACTCCCAGGGCACAGTCTGTGTGCACTTTTTCTGTCTTGTCAACAGTGTTGGACCTAGCAAGGTTCAGATTGTCCCCAAAGCAGCACAACCAGGGCCAGCCTAAATTACGAACATGTTTATGTTACGAACATGTTTATGTTGCTTCCAATGTCGGTCATGAGACAGGACACCTTAGCCTATTTTAAGCCCCATTAATGCAGAGCCTCCTACAAGTTGTGGTGTGGTCCTCTGGCAAAAAACTTGATTGCAGGCATTTGGATACCAAGGTCCATTCTGTGTCAATGAAATGTAAAGTCAGTATTTGAGTGTAATTTTTAGCTGGATAACATGTCTGTTGTGAGGGGAAATTACTCGACTGTTGAGATAGTCTAATGCAGTTCACTGTGGAAACGGGTGTAGGCGTGTGGGAAGTCTGCCCTGGTACCTCATACTGGCGGTTGAGTGTGTTCTACAAAGGAACTGGCGGTTCCTTTTCAACTGTGTTGAACAACATAATTTCCTTGCAGATATATTTGGTCAGTGCTTCAGTGCATGTGTTAAACCTCATACTGTCCTTATATTTAGTGGATCGCACAAACGCAGCTATTGGGTGCTGTGTCTGCCTTCTCCTGTCAAGTTTTGCCGCTATTTGGCCCATCTTGGCAGCCTCACTCTTGTGGTGCATGAAGGTGTGTAGATTAGAGGTATTGCCTCCTGATGCTGCCACTAGGGTTGCAATGATGAGTCAACGTTGTCGATGAATATAAATAACTTTAAAAACTCTTAAAACCACTGTTCCTAATTCTGCCTAAAGCCAGGACTCGACAGGGCACGTTTCACTCACGATAAGTTTTGTTTTTGACATCAACTCCAGCTGCAACAGTGAGAAATGGGAGGGGCTGAGCTAGGGCTGGGCGATATGACCAAAAACGTTATCGCGATAAAATTATAAAATTATTTTCATATAACTCGATATCGATAATTATCGTCGATATAATGTCTGTCAAGTTTAATTAACTTATTATGCCCGGCGCCGATACGCGGGCTGACTTGTTTTGCTGCTGTGAATGTCTCGAGAGTCGAGTTGATGTCGTCATCAGTCCGCGCACGTTAGCAGTTAGCCAAAGCAAGCGGAGTATTTCATGACGATGTACTAAAAAATGACCCTAAAATACTCTGTTCCGCCCAATTCATTGCAACGACGTCCACCGTATACCCCACACTACTATAACAGTTACCCTCAGAATTCAAAACACACACCAACTCGGCAGGTAACCTGTGAAATAGCGCCATGCAAGCTAATTAGCCATAGCCAGCCTCGTTTCCGAGCGGAGTATTTCATGACAATGTACTAAAAAATGACCCTAAAATACTCTGTTCCGCCCAATTCATTGCAACAACGTCCACCGTATACCCCACACTACTATAACGGTTACCCTCAGAATTCAAAACAAACTCGGCAGGTAACCTGTGAAATAGCGCCGTGCAAGCTAATTAGCCATAGCCAGCCTCGTTTCCGAGCAGAGTATTTCATGACAATGTACTAAAAAATGACCCTAAAATACTCTGTTCCGCCCAATTCATTGCAACGACGTCCACCGTATACCCCACACTACTATAACAGTTACCCTCAGAATTCAAAACACACACCAACTCGGCAGGTAACCTGTGAAATAGTGCCGTGCAAGCTAATTAGCCATAGCCAGCCTTGTTTACTGTGTCCTACCTCCGCGCCTCTTTCCGGGTCTCCTTCCGCTATCGGCCATCTCCTTCACTGATTGGTTGTTAGTGCGTGTGTTCATATCCAAGCTTGGAAAATTGATATATCGAAACTTTGCGACCACGTTTCATGTTTATTTCGAGGAAATAATTTATCGCGATAGTTATCGTTATCGTTTTATCGCCCAGCCCTAGGCTGAGCCCGATACCCCCCCTCTCTCTCCCTACATTCAATGGTTTGAAGTTGCCAAACGTTACACTATAAAAACTGGATAGTTGATGATAATAAATATTGCACTTCATTAGCAGAAATATTCTTAACTCATTACGTCAGCTATAAACTACTCCCTCTTTTTCTGTGTGTGTACATTTACTATAGGCTACTCTTTTTGACATGGATTAGGCTAATTAGCTTTAACAATCAGGATTCCTGAGCCAATTGTATTCAAAAGGAAGATATTGATTTACATATGTATATATATTGTCTTTTTTATAATCTTATCTCCATTACCATAGCGTGGAGTGGAGAGATAACATATAATATACTATATACTATATATATATATATATATATATATATATATATATATATATATATATATATATATATATATATAATAACTAGGGCTGGGACTCGCATTAATTTCTATTAATTAACTACAGAAAGAATTAAAAGTAAAAAAAGAATGTATGCATTTAATCGCATGATGATTTTTCTTTATTGTGTAAGAATGTTACCTTTCAAAGGAGACCAGACTCATACATGTGCTATAAGTATAAAGTATAATACATTGCAAATTACTTTTTTTCTTAGTCTGGTTTGTTCATAAAAAAAATAAAATAAGAGAAATTTAGCTCAATCAAGAGTCGTCCCCCCTTGAAAGTACTGCGTTTTACTTTTACCTCGAAAGTGCGTGAGTTTACAAAAGGTCCTTTGCGCTATATACCGTACTTTTCACACTATAAGCCGCACCTGACTATAAGCCGCAGCACCTAAATTGAATGATGTGTACATATATAAGCCGCACTGGACTATAAGCCGCAGGTGTTTTAATGTTTAATTACCATATGTAATTAGCATTGGGACACAATACTGTCGGACAAATAACAAGAATTAACTCATTTACAAGTTGTATTAAGTTTAGCAAATAAGGGAACAGATAAATAACATTTCAATGCAGTCAAAAAAGCAATATTTAGATTTTTACATTTTCGTGTTTGGTCACGTCGAGTCACATATAAGCCGCACCGTTATATAAGCCGCAGGGTCGAAAAATGGGGGGAAAAGCCGCGGCTTATAGTCCGAAAAGTACGGTATATATTATTCCAAAAATGTATTCACTTTGTTAAAAATTGCATTGATCTGTTGGTCTGTGTAGTAGCTAAAACAGGATTTTGCTG
The DNA here is from genome assembly GCF_963971535.1 of Notolepis coatsorum. NCBI lineage: Eukaryota > Metazoa > Chordata > Actinopteri > Aulopiformes > Paralepididae > Notolepis > Notolepis coatsorum. Next base: position 39,607,792 of record NC_140184.1, read on the forward strand.
CTTAAACGTATGACTGTATAATGTATATTCATTGATTCACTTGTATACCAAAATTCATTTGAATTGAATGTTGCTTTTCGCATCAAATATTGATATGCGATTAAAATGTGATTCATTTAGATTAATTAACTATAAAGTCTTGAATTAATTTGATACATTTTTAATCAAGTCCCACCACTAATAATAACACATACTAAAATACAAAAAAGCTATAACATTTTTGGCAGATAATACTCTGGTTGGTCGTTTTTTAAATATAAAACCCAAAAGTAATTTTTTTACAGATTAATCTATAACAGAATAATCTTTAGTTGCAGCCCTAGCTGCCACCTTCATCATACACAGTTTACAGATTGCCTTGTTAATGTTAGCAGGATCCCCTATTAGCATTGGGTTTAAATCTGGTATTATTTCAAAATAGGCCTTTTTGCTGTTGGCTTTGACACCAAATTCTCCTCAGCTATAGTTGTGTTGTGAAGTGAAATCTACTCCACTCTATGGAGTAAACACTTTAGGTCTATAATTATGTTGTCTGACTAAGTATTGATAACATGTTTAGTATATTAGATCTCCTGGCCGTGCCAGGTGGGCACAGTGAGCAAGTAAGGTACTCTGTGGATGGTTGAACATAGAGTAGCACCGACTACCCCAGCAAGCCTACTTCAAACCAGTAATAGAGGAAAGACATTGAAGTGCCTCAGGTCTGCTCACTTTCCACTACTGATGTCATGCACACCATTTTCCGAAGATTGCTAGGAGACACGAGGGGCATTGCCAAAAAACAATTGCCTTTTTGAAAACTCAAACTATTAGCTTTTTCTTTAAGGGCCAATCATAGTCCACACGTAGCATACACAGCCTGAACTCTGCTAGGATCCACGTTGGACTAAAATTATGCAATAGCAGACCTCAGCATATGTCCGCATAGGCATCAAGTAATGTATAATAGGAGAGCGGACTTTCTGACCACATAGTGTTTGTGCTCTGTACTTATAACACCATTCTGCCTGTTTTTTCCACCAACGTTATCACCTAATGTAACCAGAGGATGCTCCAGGTTTGCACATTATAATCAGTACATACAGTATTTAGGCTAATGTTACTCCCTTGCCCTTCCACATTTTCTGGTTTATTTAAGAGATTAGTGACAAATTGCATAACTTCTCACTGAATTCTTGCAGAACCAAACATCGTGGGTGTTATCCAGCATGGCTGCCCTGTACTGGAGAGTGAAGGGCCAGGGCAAGAGAGCCATCGACTGCCTGCGCCAGGCCCTCAACTATGCCCCTCATCACATGAAGGCAAGTTGACTCAACAAAGCCAACCACTGAAACCTGTCTCAGGCCCAGGTTACACGAGGGGAAAACAGCAACGTTGTATTTTCGAATGATTTCGTTTGCATGTCCAAGTTAAATGGCAACAGCGTTTTAGCTGGCATTTTCGTTCTTCTAGCGGCAACGCTCCAAGGGGGTTTTCATTCTCAAAGTCCCTTGAAATGGTGCCATGTAACCTTGCGCGATCCAGAGCCGTTCACGACCAACGCCCATGCGCACTAGACACCGACGTCCGCATGCCCTCACCAACGTCCGGTGAGAACAGGATCCAGCCATATTTTTCCAGCACTGGATTAGTCAACATGAACGGCCAAGTAGCTCAGGTGTTCGCGGCCTTTATTCATTTTAACTTCTTTAATTCACATTTCTTTAGTTTGCAATAATGCAACTGCAAGCCAATGTTCCGAGACATATTTACTTGTAATTGTTAGGCTATTTGAATCCATTTAGGGCTAAACGGTGTATTCAAATAGCCTAACAAATAAGTAAGGGATAATGTATAGCTACGAGGTCATTGTCGCAAAATAATTGACCGACACGTAGTTTAAAATACCGAGCCGCTTCGGCGAGGTGTTTTAAACGTCAGTGAAGGGCAATTATTTTGCGACAATGACCGAGTAAAGCTATACATTATCCCGCTTATTACATGGCTAACTTACTAACAATATACCTAATTCATTTGACAAATCGCAGTTGTTCTGTGGCTCTGTCAGCCCAAATAAAGTGATTATTATTATCGCGGGCAGCTGTTCTGGCTCCGCTGACACTCCGCTGTCAGTGCAGCGCTATACATTATCCCGCTTATTACATGGCTAACTTACTAACAATATACCTAATTCATTTGACAAATCGCAGTTCTGTGGCTCTGTCAGCCCAAATAAAGTGATTATTATTATCGCGGGCAGCTGTTCTGGCTCCGCTGACACTCCGCTGTCAGTGCAGCGCTATACATTATCCCGCTTATTACATGGCTAACTTACTAACAATATACCTAATTCATTTGACAAATCGCAGTTGTTCTGTGGCTCTGTCAGCCCAAATAAAGTGATTATTATTATTATCGCGGGCAGCTGTTCTGGCTCCGCTGACACTCCGCTGTCAGTGCGCGGCAGGTGTGTCTGATTTGCTGCACTGATGTGGGCTTGATTGCCAACAGCTGCGCACTGCGGTCATTATTGAAAAAACAGCGGTCATTATTGAAAAATAATGACCGCTGTCGGGGGGCTATTGACCAATCACAAGCAAGCATTTCGGCGAATGTGAAAACGCCATGTAATAAAAGGTAATATGTCTCGGAATATTGGCTTGCAGTTGCATTATTGCAAACTAAAGAAATGTGAATTCAAGAAGTTAAAACGAAGTTTAGCCTATTCAATTGTTTTAGAAGCCTATAGTCAATGTTCTGAGGCAAACTGGAGTTAGACAAGAAGATGCATACCTTTTTTGTCTCTGTGCGGAGCTAACCAACAAACACAGAACCGGGCGGACACTAAAGCAGATAACGAGGGTAATAGCTTCCGGTCGGGGGGGGGGGGGGGGGGGGGGGGGGGTTTCAAAATAAAAGAGCGACGTCTATAGCAGCGGAAATACGTTTATTTTGTACATTATCTAACATTAACATGAACCTAAACTAACTTTAGGTTAGTTGTAACGTTAGTTTAGGTTCGTGTTAACGTTAGATAATGTACAAAATAAACGTATTTCCGCTGCTAATAGACGCTCTTTTATTTTGGAACCCCCCGACCGGAAGTTAGCCTAGTTATCTGCTTTAGTGTCCGCCCGGTTCTGTGTTTGTTGGTTAGCTCCGTTAGCTAGCAGCCTATCAAGACCAGCCATTGGAATACTGTTTTCTAAATTTGGGAGGCTTTTAATCGTCAAGGTAAGAGGATTTTAAGTCATGGTATCCATAAACTTCAATCTGTTCGGATCCTTTGAATGAATGAGAATGTAAACAAACATGGCGTCACGTTGAAATCACTGACTGCGCCCAGAGAGGAGTGGTTAGGCAAAAAATTGTTCCGAGTATATTTGCTTAGAAAACGTAATTGTCGAATTCAATTATTTTTTATTTCTCCACGTGGTAAATACACAGGTCACAACATGTCTACAGGAACGTTTTGGAGTGTATTTCGTGACTGTAGGGCACTGTAGGGAACGTCAGGGTACAAGTCTGACCAACTTCCAGTGATGAAGCTAAGCTACGCTAACGGAGCGGCTGTTCTCTAAGCCTAATGCATGCACAGAGACAAAAAAGGTATGTATCTTCTTGTCTAACTCCAGGGAAGATGTTAAATAAGCTAATTTCCCAAAATGTTGGAGTTTTCCTTTAAGTCAAAAGCACACGGCAGGCCACAGATAATAAACTATCGATTTATATGGAATTCGTTAAATGTATCCGTTGTCTTATTTATTATTAAACGTATTATTTATTTCTCCCAAATGAAGGTTCCGAAAGTCTGTCTCCGTCACAAGCGTAATGTAGGATAGACCGGTCTATCCTACATTACGCGCAACCAATGAGTCTATCGAGAGAGAGAGAGATAGACCGGTCTATTACGCTTGTGACGGAGACAGACTTTTCGGAACCTTCATTTGGGAGAAATAAATAATACTTTTAATAATAAGTAAGACAACGGATAAGTTTAACGAATTCCATATAAATCGATAGTTTATTACGGAGCTGCCACACCTTATTAAACCGTCCGTGGCCACCAGTTAGACTCATTGGTTGCGCGTAATGTAGGATAGACCGGTCTATCAAGAGAGCGAGATAGACCGGTCTATTAAAAATGATTAATTAACAAACAATTTAAATAAATAACGTTAGGGCGGCCGGGTAGCGCAGCGGACTAAGCGTCTGTCTACCACCGCAAAGACAGTGGGATCGAATCCAGTTGCGGTACCTCTGGCTTGGTCGGCCGTCCATACTGACACAATTGGCAGTGTCAGCGGGTGGGAAAGCCGGTGGGGTGGGTCCTGGTCATTGTAAACAGCGACTCCTACAGTTCGGTTGGGGCGTCTGCACAGCGAGGGAAGGATCTGGGGGAGGTAGTGTGACCCTTCCACACGTTACACTCCCCCAGTGAGAGTCCGCGCTGCCAGGTGAAAAGTGCGGTGGGCTGGCTACACATGTGTCGGAGGAAGCATGTGATATTGTGATAGTCTCCGCCCTCCCAGACCGACGGTAGGGGGTAGAGTGCGCAACAACCAGGAAGGGGATTGGGAATTGGCATAACGACGGAAAAAGGAGGGGGGAAAAGATTAAAAAAAAAAATAAAAACGTTTGTTGGAGAAGGTGTAGTCGCCGCTTGTCAACACATTGTGCGCCAAAATCGCTTTCCAGCATTATTGGCCACCATGCGTTGAGCGCCAGACCACGCTGTCCAGTGATATTGAGCTCAATAATTAATTTTTTCGCCATGGCATTCATAATTCATATATACACCCTGCACGCTGCAGCTGGACCCTATAGGTGACGGCAACGACGGCTCAATACCGCCGCCTTGTGGATGGTCGGGCGAGTTACACTCGCCTACAGGATGTGGCCGATGTGCGTCGATGAAAATCATCCGGCCGTCACATATCGTTGCGGGACTCCCGACAGACATTATGTACATAATGGATCGCTTTCTAAACTTAATAATCGATATGATTTTGGCGTTTATTGCGACATACAAACCGGAAATGGACCTAGGCGATCGGCGTAGTGTACTTGGGATATTTCACCGCCAGTCTCATTGACCCACGGTAAGAGGAATATAACGTTATTTTCAACCCGATTGTGAGTTTCCTTGTGAGTAAACCGATCTGATCAATATATCACCCAACCTAAATAAAGCATTTACTGATGATCGGGGAATTATAAACGACCCCCCCCCCCTTTCCTTCACGCATGATGAAGCATAACGTATACCGATCATATACATTTGAATTTTTTAATATAGCGTGTATAGGGAAGAAACGCCAATCGATAATATATATGCGTTTGGGCCTATAACTCACGTTCTAGGAATTACTGCAGAAAACGATAAAAACATACTTATATTCTAGAAGGTATTTTTGTATGAATGAAAAAGTATAACGTTCCCACATCCTGAACGATAGATAATCGATGTTGAATGGGCCATAGTAATGTCAATATAGCAATACAATTTAAAAAGTTATAGCCCTGCAAAGAAGGTAAACATCTCCATAGGCTTACAGCGCTGGCAGAGAGGAGCATTAGATGGGCATAACCCCCGGCGGGCAATGTGTTAAGTAATAAATGGACAATGCACCACAATGCACCTACTTGTATTGTTTTTATACTCGGATAACAAAAGAAGTTGTGGATGTTGACAGAGTTGAATGTCCAGGCTGCAACTGATGTAGTTTGTAAGGTTTATTGTCCAAAGAAAATGATGGTTGAGAACAGAACAGTTTGCGTCTTCCGTGAAAAAACTCTCTCTCAGCAGGTGCCAGGCCACGTGAGCGGATCGGCGCGGCTGAGAAATCCGCTCTTCGCTCTTTAAAGCTTGGTCCGCTCCGCTAATCGCTCATGTTGACCCCGCCCCCAAGTCGCTCTCCACTCGCTCCCCGCTCACCCTGAATCGAGCACTCCCCGCTCCCCGCGCCAGATCGCTCGGCAGTTTTTCTTTTTCTTTTTTGGAGCATGGTGTAAATTAGCTCAAACTACAACAGTCTACACCCCCTGGGCCCCTTAACAATTGTTTGTATTGAGCCGCATTGTAATTGTACCCATTCTGCAATGTTAAATAACGTTGTTTATCCATTCACTAGCTCTATTAAGCGATGATAGGCTAGCCGAGCCACAATGCTATGGTCGCTGCCATTAACGTTAGCATGTAAGCTAACGTCAACAACAATGGCGTCGATACTTTTTCTAACAGGAGTGAGTGAAGGAGGAGGAGTGAAGCCTGAACAGGATATCACAGGTTCACCCTTCTCATTGGTTGAAAATGGCCTTCATGTTTGTACATCGCCATCTGTTGCTTTGGCATTGTACTGCATGTATATTACATCAACAGTGTTAAACCACTGAGCGACCTGGAGTGGATTGGAGCGGAGGAGAACTCTCGCTCCGGACGTCGCGCCGACTCATTTTAAAACCCACTCCTCGCTCACGTCAAAACCGGCCGCTCCGCGCCCCGCGCCGCTCACGCTCCGATCCGCTCACATGCACTGGCAGGTGCATAACATTACTTGTCCAATCTGTGATAGTGAACGTATTGTAGCGATCTGTCGTGCAGTAATGTCAGGAAGAATGAGGAGAGGTTGTATTCGTATATGGTGGTTTAATTCCAGCTCAATATGGATTTTACAGCTTAATACTTTCCCTTGTAAATGTAATGCACAACACAGCTACCTGCTCGCTTCACGACAACCTAACGTCTGGTCCGTCCTCCCATATCTCCCGGGGGGAAACAACACCCCCAGCTAAACAGAGCGACACATATAGCTTATTATACCTGAACAGCCGTGTCTGGTGTGGGGTACTAAGCGAGCGACAGCTTAACCCCCGAGCTTGCGCGTTTGTGCACGCGACAAATACCTCCTGCGCATGCTCAGTGTTGAATTCAGTGACGAGATCCGTTGCTGTCTGACCACGCCTAGCTTCTGACAACGAAAATAATTCAGGAGACAAACGTTGTCTAATCTGACTGTGATTACGCAACGTTCTGAAAAGTGAAAATGAAACGTTCCTGTCTTCCCTTCGTGTAACTTCAGCCTCAGATGACACAAAGATACCTTGAAGTACCCCAACTGCAAGTCTCAAACTAATTATGTCAGTTGTGATTTACATTATGTAGTGTCGAGGAATCCTTTTGGTTGCCCCAAACAATGGTTTAGTTCACACTACGGCCCCCACCCCTCTCTACTTAAACTCTTTGTCTCCTTCTCTTCCTAAGTGTTTTATAGTGGGCCACGATGAGAGCACTCTTCTTAGCCAAGCTCATTTAACCTACATGTACTTTGTACTTTGTATTAATTGTTTTTACTATTAACCTCTTAAGCCCTAGCCATATTTTCTGAGAATTCGCCTAAAAGTACATACCCAAGTAAATGGAAGATTGCTCCACTTCTACAAGTACCATTTGCATGTTCTTGGGCTATGGCCCTCAGGGAATGTATTCCCAGTGTTAGAAATAGTGTGTCTCTTTACTATGCTTGAGTAAATTGTAATGAACCAAAGGAGAATATAAATATATATTTTAGTTTTCATCTTTGATGGTGAATAACACTATGCTAACATTGGGTCTCATTCTCCAACGGACTTACGACAAAAAGGGCTTTCTCTTAGGGCCATTTGAGACCTTTTCGGGCAAGACATGAATATAGACAATATATTATAATATAATATTAATTATATATGTTTTATTGGGACGGTTGGTGAATCCCAAAATCGGCCCGAAAAGGTCTCAAATGGCCCTAAGAGAAAGCCCTTTTTGTCGTAAGTCCTTGGAGAATGAGACCCATTGACCAGACATGAAAAACTACCACTGAGCTCATTCAGCACCTTCTTGTGATACATACATCTATGGATCGGGCCAAATCTCCTCTTTCCAATGGCAGAGTTAAATCTGGATTTAGTACCACCAGGCGCCCGTTACAGGGCAGCAAAGACCGTGAATGAAATCTACTGTAAGTACAGTTATTTTTGTATAATGTCCATAGCTCTGCCATTTTTTACCAGATTGCAACACGTTTATTCACAGAAATGTAAAGAAACAATACACTTATTTTATTGCAATAATGTTAAGGTTTGTTCGAACTGTGAGATATAATCACGAAAATAATGTCAGAATTTTTCACATCGAATATTTTCAGCAGCTTTGACAGAGGCTAGTGTGAGCTGGGTAGTGTAGTTTTATGAAATTGCGACATCCATCGAAAGCCCTGGGTCTCTTTCTTAGGACTACAACGATTTCGTGACGCTGTAATTTCCTCACGTCTAATTCATCCGGTTTACGATGCAATGCTGAAAATCTGCCTAAAATACATACCTAAGTAAATGGTATATTGCTCCACTTCTACAAGGTCCATTTGCATGGACCTCAGTGAATGTATTCCCAGTGTCAGAAATATTGTGTCTATTACTAGGCTTGCTTAAATTGTGATGAAACAAAGGAGAATATGAATTATGATTTTTCTTTGCATCTTTGACAGTGAATAACACCATGCTATGACCAGACATGAAAAACTGCCACTGATCTCGTTCAGTACCTTCTTGAGATCACGTGTACAAATAATCTAAGGAAATGAATAAAGGGAAGATGATTAAACAAGGTTTTGTAGATACAGTACTGAATTCTCCCATCCGGACCAATGCAATTTGAAATATTATAGAATATAGAATAGCAGGCTGATAAATTACCTTATTATAGCCAATTCGCACATTTATGGATTGTGCCAAAGCTTATCTTTCAAATGGCCGAATTCAATTTGGATTTAGTATCACCAGGCGTGCATAAGAACAGATAATGAAATCTACTGTATGTACACTACAGTAGGTTTATTATTATGGCCAGAGTGCCGCCATTTTTAAACAAATTTCAAATATGATTGTTGCTACATGCTAATAGGGAAGATAAACTAACTGCACTCCAATATATCTCAATAACGTTAGGTTTTGTGGTTTATTATCCCGAGTAATAAGAGATATTAAAAAAATTCATACAGAAGTAATTTGCTTGAAGCCCCATAGAGGCCTTTGGGAAGTGTTGTTCGGAAAAATTCCAACTCTCATTCAAAGCTCTCGATGTCCTCTTCAAAATGACGTAAAAATACGTAAAGAATACAATTCCCATCGGTAAACTAACGTATTGATTATAATATACATTTGAACTGCTGTTGTGACATGGTTATGATGTTTATACTTGAATACGTTTGACAAAAAACACGATACTTTTGTCAGTCTGGAGAGGTTGATTTATGACGTGATGTCATTTGCGGTCCGCCCCCGGACCGCACAGGCGGAAGAGGTTAAGGGGTTAAACCTATTTTGATCAGAAGATCTGTCTATGGTATAATTGATAAATCATAATCCACCACAGTAGTGATGCCTTCGTAAGGTAAACCCAAAGTACCCAATTTATGAAAAATGTTATACATGTGTAGGGAATTGAAGAGGCTGATGGTGTTTTTGGTCTTCCTCCTCTAATATTCTCTTCCCTCCGGTCTGTTGAACTAGGACGTGCCCCTGATCAGTCTGGCCAACATTTTCCAGAATGCCCGGCTGTGGGAGGATGCCCTTACTGTGGCCCGCATGGCCGTTGAGATAGCCCCGCACTTTGTCGTAAACCACTTCACCCTTGCCAACGTCTACATAGCAATGGTGAGAGACAAGACATCTAAAGTGTGAGAGACATGGTTTTTGTTAAGTGAGGTTGTGTGCACAAGTATTAACTCTTTGGGCGCCACGCTCTTTCCCCATCTGTACTCAATGGCGCCAGCGTTATTGACCATTTTAGCGATGTTTGCAGACCCATCGTTTGTTCTGTATTATAGCTATGGAGACAATAGTATGGCTCATTTGACAGGCATTGTTCATAGTCCATCACTGACTAATCAGTTCATTTCTACATACTGTAGTTTGTGCGCTATTACACGCTAAACATTGCCCCATTCCAAAATAATCCAGTCTTTTTTCATAGATCGCGAGATGCAATATGCCCAAATCGTTCTGGTTGATCGTCTGAAACTCCAAATACTTCCAAATAGTTTTAACTAGAAACTGCGATTGTGTTTGTCGAGCATGTTTTACGTCCGGTATGCTAAACTCTCATTGACTGTCCCCTCACGTGCACCATGCACCTTACCTGGACTTGATAACTGATAATCTATTATGTTTACCGCTCATCATGCACTTTAAAATATTTCTGTTATATGTACAGTGTTATGTTATGTGTTGCATGTATGGTTGTACTACGGTCATGTGGGAGCTCCCCTGAAATTTCGTTGTATACTTGTGTGCAATGACAATTAAAAGTCTATTCTCTAAAACACAACACTGTGATCGGTACAGAAGCATGTTTTACGTAAAAAAAAATACCAGCAGGTTACCTAAGATAGACCTTACCTCAGTCAGAAATGACTCAAATGAATAAATCCCAGTCGATCCCATGCCGATCACAATTACTTGTGTACATTGGGCATGGCTACCATACGGGAAAATATAGCTCTGAGGCACCAAATCTTCCACCGATTGCTATGTTGTGATCCACTTCTAGGCGGAAACAGTCGGAGGTAAACCTCAGTACTGGGGACAAATGATATCCCCAGTTCAAAAGGTAGGTGATACTGCCACCTGGTGAGATTCTATCATCATTGCAATTCCAACGTAGATGAGCCAGGGAGTCCTAGGGAGCTCCGGCTGAGTGTTTAGAACGGGGATCAAAGGGAAAAGATCAAAGGGTCTAAAAGCGAGATATTGCGTTTTTGGCCCTCAAGCGTTGGCGGCGAAACACGAGATATTACATTTTTGGCGCCCAATGAGTTAACTCTTTGAGCGCCACAAACTTTCCCCATCTGCACTGGCTAGCGCCAGCTTTTCTTGACCATTTTCACGATATTTCACGATCTTTGCGGAGCTATTGTATATTCTATAATGGAGACAATAGTATGGCTCATTTGACAGACACTATTTCAAGTCCAACATGTAAAAGAAATAAGTTTCTACACCCTGTAGTTTGTAGTTTATTACACGCTAAACATCACCCATTTCCAAAATAATCCAGTATTTTTCCATAGATCGCGAGATAAGACGCGTTATATGCAATAAGCCCAAGTTGATCCCCTGAAACCCCAAATACTCCCAAATCAAAGGTATATACCATGTACATATGTGACTTCACAAAATCATCAAGATTGGGGGGTGGGGGAGTCTTACCCCGAAAATGCGATCGTTACAAAATGCTTGGTTTAGGTCCGGTAAAATAAGACACTGTGATTGTTACAGAAACTTGTTTCAGGTTCGGTAAAATAGACATAGAATATACCTTACCTTAGCCAGAAGGTACTCCAAAAAGAATAAATCCAATGATCCCATCTGCGATCGCGATTACTCGTTTACGTTTCGTTTATATGTAATTACTCGTGTTTATGGGAAACTATAGATTTTGAGGCGAGCAGATCTCTTAGCGATTGCTCTGCAAGAGCTCCTCCCCCTCAGAGCGAGTCTTGACAGAAAGGGATCATTAGAGACAATGGCTGAACTGGACTATCAGAGTTCAAAAGGTAGGCGATACTGCCACCTGGTGAGATTCAATCGGCATTGCAATTCCAACGTAGGCAAATGAGCCAGGGACACCTAGGGCGGAATCCACAGAGAATGTATTGCACGAAGCAAATTGCATCCGCGGAGCCTGCTCTGCGTCTGGGAGCTATCCACAAAAGGACATTGCTCGATGAGATACCAGCGCAGAAACGCCCAATATGTGTGGCTCGCGAGCAGTCTGCACTCTGAACCCCTGACAGCGCTCTTGGCAGAAATGTGTGTCAAAATGTAGCGCGCTGTCAAGTTTAGCGCGCTGTCCAAAAAAAGAAAAAGAAATTAGAAATCAAGATGGAAAGCAGTAAAAATAAACTTGCAGTTAAAACCAAGAATGGCAAACGACACATGCCGTTCCTTCGAATGCGGAGAGATCTAATTCTGTATTTTAATCTGTATTTAACCTTTATCTATTCGGTGAAGACCAGTTATTCTAATTAAAGAATTTACATTATCTATCTGTCCCACTTTGTCCCACCAAAATCTGACTGTTGCCCCCCCCCCCCACTCCATCCATTAACTCAACTGGACTGTCATACTATTTATTTGCACTAGCACTATTGCACTTGGGACATTGATATTATATTATTGATATTATTATTTTGTACATGCTATATTCAGTATGTTTGTATGTGGTGATGCTCTAAACTCAATTTCATTGGCCAACAATGACAATAAAGATTCTATTCTTTTGCACTCCTCTATACATTACGAAGTAAATTAAATACAATACAAAATGAACGGAATACTAAAGAAAATGGATATGAGTTATGAACAGTATCTAACTTGTTAGAGAAATATAAAGCTGCGTGCCAATAGCTTTCGCAACGCGTGATTTATAAATAAGGCTATAGCTGACATTTCAAATCCTTGGTTCTGAGATGAGCAATACAGTAAACATTTATTTCTGATATAGGTGCTGATCAGCAGTAATGCAATGTCATGATTATTATTATTCAGAAGTTATTATTATTATTAAATAAAAAATGTATTAATGAATTAATAAGAACTCCTCTCCTTCACTAATCTAATTATGAAATCAGATATAGGCCAGGGCTTATACTTAATATAAGAGATTGAATATAAATGGGATAGAAACTAAATTAAATGTATACCAATATAATTAGAGCACTATATAATTTCATTGTATATGGTATACATTTAATTTAGTTTCTATCCCATTTAATATATATTCAATCTCTTTATTAAGTTGTAAAGCCCTGGCCTATATCTGATTTCATAATTAGATTATAGTGAAGGAGAGGAGTTCTTATTAATTCATTATTAATAAATTTTTTATTTAATAATAAAAATAATAACTTCAGAATAATAATAATCATGACATTGCATTACCGCATGAGCAACCTAATTTCACTAATTTGAGAGCGAGATGCACCGGCTCTGCTTCGGAAAAAGCAGCGCAAAGCCTTTGAGGATTCCGCCCCTAGAGTGATCCGGGTGACCGTTAACACATCCGGTGCCGTTAACGTAGAACTACGTTTCTGTCGCCAAATCGTTGAGTGCCGGAAACGTAGATCTACGTTTTTCTCACGGTATTTCTTTTAATCGCTATTGCCATTCATAATTCAGCAGGGCACCTTGTGCATACTGTTCTGAGTGTGTCTGAGCTGGCAGACAGTCTTATACCGCCCTCTAACGCCTTCGGCCATTATTGCACCCAGTTAGAAACGGGTTTGTTTCTTTTCTCTACCGAGCTGCGGCGTGGGGGTGGGTCCTAAACACTCCGGCAAAACACACGCTTGTAGGGATGGTTTGGACTACTGACCCTGCCCGCCCGTTGAAGTGCAGTGCCCAACAACGTCGGAAACAGGATCGCTGTGGATAACTGGAATGGCGATCAGATAATTGGATTCTTTTTTTTTTCTCATTACATCAGATACCAGATAAGGACACTTATCAGCTTGCGTTGATCTGATATTTATTTCTACCGCGATTGAAGCTATCTGTGTTTTATGTGTGTGGCTGTTGGGTTGCAGGAGGGGGGGTGCCGGTCTAAACCACATTGCATGCTTGCACGAGGAAGGATAATAATGATCTAGCGTTGATTTCAGGAAGATCCGATAATCAGGCGAAAAATTACAATGTGTAATTTTCCCTGGAATTACTCAGAAGCAACCAAACTATATTCATATTCAAAGCGGTATAAAACGGAAATGTACGGATGAAGAAATCAGTTTTTTGCACGTTGACTGGAAGCAACTCACTGAGACTCGACGGCGTTATTATACCCATAGCTATACTATAAAATATAGGTTTAGCTCTACAAACTACAACTATGTTTACATGGGGTTAATGGACGGCAAGGCCAGGTCACTTCCCAGAAGGGGCGTGGCACTCAATGTGTTAAGAACGGGGATCAAAGGAAAAATATCAAAGGATCTAAAAACGAGATATTATACTTTTGGCGCTCAAGCGTTGGCCGTGAAACACAAGATATTACGTGTTTGGCCGTCAATTTCTTTTTAACTTGAACTTGAGGACTGCATACCTTTTTAGCATGAGCCTGGTCTCTTTTGAAAGATAACATTCTGAAGTTACTAATTCAAAAAAGGAAAATCACTTTTAGTGCTAATGAAATAGTGTAACAGAGGTCTGAACTTGAGTTGAACTTGTGTACTCACATTTTTCTGTAGTGGTTGCAATATCCTAAATAAATATATATAAATAAAATAGGTATAAGCTGGAAAACACAGCGGATCCATAGCCTTAAGTCTTATGTAGTACAGGTTTGATACAAATCTGTTAAAAAATTGCTCTTTGAGAGAGATCTGGGTAAACCGTGCGCCAAAAAAAAAGCTCTCCAGAATTCCATTTCCTCGTCCACAGCCATTCATTAAAAAAAAATTCACTTCTGGTTTTCGCTTGTCAACTTTCACCTAGATCCCTTATTCGCACCCCCCCACGTTGGGTATCATTGGGAAGCTACACTATAGGGCTGTCGCGGTATGATATTTTCTCACCACGGTTGTGTGTGTGGCTAATTACTGCGGGATGCGGTGGTACCGCACTTCTACATTTCTTTATTTTCTTTTTATTCATTTTTTTATTATACTTTTTTTATATACCTGTATATATATATTTTTATTATTAAGACATGCGAGTTTACCCTGGTGATTAGATAAAAAATCTAAGGCCGTAGGAGTCCCGAAACTATTTTAAACATGTTTGATAATCTATCCATTTGTCCCTCAACATTCTGAAATGTGATTAGGGTGTTGCCTGCTCCTTTAAGTTTCAAGTTTCTTTAATAGTTGTCATACAGAAGTACAGAATACTTTTATACTAAATGCTTCTTACTGTTACGCTCCAGAGACTGTGCAAGACAAGATAAGTATGAAATAAAATAACATAGTATCGCATGTAAATGTAAAGTCATGTAAAGAGTGATGCGTTGTGGGATATATATATATGCCCTTCTCCAACTTAAAACAAACGTTATTTGCGTGAACATTTAACGTTATTATAACACTATTTTAACGTTAGTGAATTTGAATGCACATACATAGCTAGTTAAATATCACAACTTGTGTCATCATTGGGGGAAACTAAGTGCTGCCTCTCCGCCGTCCCCGCCACACTCGGGACCACACCAACGTTATAGATAGCTAGCCTATAGCTAACGTCGGGACCACACAAACGTTATAGATAGCTAGCCTATAGCTAACGTCGGGACCACGGCAGAGAGAGGCAGCACCCAATCTGCGTGTAACGTTAGTCACTAACATGAATTAATGAAGTAAGTAGTAATTCACATCAAATTAGGTCTCACACACAAGATAGTTCAAAATACAGGTCCGAAATATCTATCCAATTACTTTAATCGATTCCGTGACAATCATTCATACTCCACTAGAAGGAGCAGTACGGATTTTATTCTGCCAAAATTCAACTCACTAATGGGCACAAATACTTTTTTATATTCTGCAGCACTGGAGTGGAACAAGCTTCCAGTGGCCCTGAAAAACATCGAAGAGGGGGGAAGCTTTAGACGTGCCACAAAGAAATAGCTAGCCAGTCAAGTATAGAATAGCTACGTCTAGGAAGGAGAGGGTAGGGAGTGTTTTATGGGGTTGCTATATGTTTTATTATGATGCTCTGTTTTTTATTATGATGCTCTGTTTTATTATGATGCTCTGTTTTATTATGATGCTCTATGTTTTATGATGTCTGTCCATGTCCAAAATCAGGGATCATGATTGAAATAAGTGCTTGCACTTTCTCATGTTTTTATCCCTTGGATGCTGTCTTTTACTCCACAATAAAAATCAATCAATCAATCAATGAGAGCTGCAAACGGAAATAAACGCCCAGTCCTTGAGAGAACGGTTGTCTGGTTTACAGAGGGAATTACCCCGAAGTCCGGCTAGTTATAACAAGCACGTTACATGACCGGCACTTCGGCCTGGGATAGTTAGGAGAACGCTCCCCTGTACTCTACTACGGTTCAGATTAATACAGGAAAAGGTATACATTGGGGGCTTGTGTCCGGGATGCCTATTGCTTATTAACAGCGGAGGAGTGCTGCCGAGTGCTTCCGCGTTTTCCCTGATTGGCTGCGACACGCCCCGCGGCAGGCGCAGAGCGGAGCGGCAGAGCTTGCGGCATTATGTAGCCGTAATCCGCCATGATTTTCATTCGAAGCTTAGCTTACCTGGCAGCGCTGCGGTCCTGCGATCCTGCGGTCCGTTGGTGACAAGTTCGAATCCCATCATTTTTTTTTTTTTTTTTAATAAACGTGTATTCTTTCGCCGGTTAAGGTTGGGCATGGTTAAGGTTAGGCATTGTTTCGGAGTTGGTTAAGGTTAGAAGGGTTAAGTTTAGGCGCTGTTAAGGAGCTGGTTAAGGTTAGAGTTTGTCTTAGAGAATGGCAATATTCTTTCTATGGTTAAGGTTAAGGTTAGGCATGGTTAAGGTTAAAGGATAACTCCACTTTTTTTTTAAATTAGCTTATTTAACATCTTCCCTGGAGTTAGACAAGAAGATGCATACCTTTTTTGTCTCTGTGCGTGCATTTTAGCTTTGGGAATAGACGCTCCGTTAGCATAGCTTAGCTTCATCACTGGAAGTGGGGGAGGACAGTAGCCTTACAGTGCCTTACAGTGTATTGCAAGGTCTGACATTGACCAAACTTGATATGCATGACCTTGGTGGGCTCTAGGTCAACTCCTGAAAAGGGGGTCAATGTCAGACTTTGCAATCAAAAGTTAGGGGGCTAATAACCCTTGCCATAATTTCAGTGCGCCCCTAACTTTTGATTGCAAGGTCTGACATTGACCCCCTTTTCAGGAGTTGACCTAGAGCCCACCAAGGTCATGCATATCAAGTTTGGTCAATGTCAGACCTTGCAATACACTGTAAGGCACTGTAAGGCTACTGTCCTCCCCCACTTCCAGTGATGAAGCTAAGCTATGCTAACGGAGCGTCTATTCCCAAAGCTAAAATGCACGCACAGAGACAAAAAAGGTATGCATCTTCTTGTCTAACTCCAGGGAAGATGTTAAATAAGCTAATTTAAAAAAAAAGTGGCGTTATCCTTTAAGGTTAGGCATTGTTTCGGAGTTGGTTAAGGTTAGAAGGGTTAAGTTTAGGCGCTGTTAAGGAGCTGGTTAAGGTTAGCGTTTGTCTTAGAGAATGGCAATAGACAGCCTATTTCTCTCTCGCGCTGCCGCGGTCACATGGTCACATTGTCATATTCTTGCACTCCGCTGTTAAAAAGCAACACGCGTCCGGGATATGAAAATAAATCCTGATTTCATCTATGAGTTGTAAACTGTATGGAAACGTGAAGTTAGCTCATGCTACTGGAAAACGGACGCCTCGTCATTAAATGAACAGTTAAAAATGATGATGCCCCTTTTATTTTACCACGGTTGACGCGGTTGTCTGTTCTACAACCGCGGGTGCCTTGACACACCGCGGGATTGCGGTGATGCGATTACCGCGCAGCCCTACTACACTATGCGTTCCGGTGCACGTTAAGAGGTTAATCAATGGTGTAACACAAGGTGCTCATGCTTACTGACAAACATGATACCTAAATTGCATTGTAAATTGAATACATTAATAAAATATCATCAGAAATCTTGGATAGTGCTGGAAAACCAAAAGGGCTACAGGTAAGTTTTTCAGAAGTTACCAGAAATGGGCTTATAGAAAATATCCTTTGACCCTAAAGTAATAATGATCTCCCTGAATTGATCCACATTTATCTTAAGCAACATAATTAGATTAGATTGACACTTTTTCTTTTTAAATGGCACCACTGCATCCAAATCTTCCATCCTTTATGACAATCCTGGTAAATCCAAATAGTGTTTTATTAATGTGTCCAGTTAATAACGTGTCTTTTCCGCTTCTTGACGGTAGGAGGAGTTTGAGAAGGCCATGCGTTGGTACGAGTCCACTCTCAAGCTGCAGCCAGAGTTCGCCCCGGCCAAGGACCGCCTGAGGACCATCCAGTGTTATCTGCTCACCAAGAAGGACCGTCGCCAGCCTTAAGCTGATCCCAGGAGTAGCCTGCGCATACACACACACACACACACACACACACACACACACACACACACACACACACACACACACACACACACACACCTACACACCTACACACCTACACACACACACACAGAGACACATATCAGTAGACCACACTTTGGTTACGCACAAGAAACCAGAAGAGTGTGTCAATTATTTTTGTTTCGAATGTGATTTCATACGTTGAAGGGGATTTTGTAATTCCTTGTTAAGTATTGACACCTGTCTGGAGACTTAAAACCCTTGAAAAATAGATGAAAATGTTGCGAACTGAAGCTGTAGATAATTTTGTCTCACAGCACTTCCATCACATGGATGAACTTTATTGTGCAACTGTCAACATGTTGTAACTATAAAACAACTTTGCAGTCTTACTCAATGTTCACTTTACTGCCTGTAGAATGAAAGGGAAAGACTTGGCAAAATACTCGTTCAGAAGCTTTCATTTAACTTAAAAGTGTACATCCTTCCTCCCTCATTTCCTCATAGCCTTCAATCCAAAGTTGGATACAGCGGAAACCCTTTTAGATACAAATTTTAAAGATTGGAAGAATAGCAGTTAATTTGTAGTATTGGAGCTGTACATTTTTTAAGACGGTTTAGCATTATCCTGTATGGATAACCTAAGGAAATAATGGTATCGTTTTTTATCACTACATTTGAGGACAATACTGCAGTTTTTTTTTTTTCTGTCATATGACATATGTCCAGGAGATCGTGACATCTTTTAATTTAATGTTTAATTTTTTTTATACATTTGCTTTTTTTATTTAGAAATCTTTGCTGAGATGGTCATTGATGTTGCTTATTATCTCAAGATCTCAAGTATTGGGGGTCAAGTTGAATAATTACCCCCCCTCCCATTGTGCTTGCTTCATAAAATGAATTGGAGTTTTCAGATTTTGCACTTTTTTGTTTCTATCTTAGATCATTCCTATTTATGTGGGACCTAGGAATTATTTGATTTTGCTCAAAGCAAAGTTAAGTACATTTCAAAAATAATAATTTTAAATATGCTATTGCGTTTGCTACTTAATTTGTGGAAATCATCTGGCAGAGGAAGATATCAGTTGTTGACCATCTTTAAAAATGAAATTGAAATTCGAATGTCCAGTGTATAGTATTAAGGCAGTGTGTGAATATAATTTCATCAATTCATCATTTCAGTGTATCATTGTCTCTTTTGGAAATAAAAGCAAGGTGTGTTGATGCCTTGAAGGTTAAATTGAACAATATTCAATGTTTGACTTTTAATTTATACTTTACACACACAATGCATGAATCGAAACATTGTCATGACATGTAGGCTACATATTGCAAATTGATGTTGCACCTCCTACATGTACACTGTCAAAACAAGTCCTAAAGGGGGCAGTGTCTCCCATTATTTGACTATGCAGTAGGAAATAGTCTTCACACATTCAGAAGATTTGCCAACACACATGTACCAAAACCAACTAAGCTTTACACCTCCACCCAAAATATGTATAAGCCTAATGCTTGAGATGGATATACTTTATCAGTATCACCATTGCAAGATAATGGATCTAAACTTTATACTTATAGATTATATATACTTATAACATAAGGGAAATATACAGATATATAAGTACAAACATGATGAGCAGTAATAGTCAGGTGTAAGCAGTGCAAGTCGGCTAATTATGTGCATACATGATATGTCTAGGTAATTATAGATTATGAAAACTGACATTAAAACTAGTCTGGTATGTACAGAGTATGAACATCTACTGATGATTAGAATGTGCAGGTGTTGAACTATAGTACAATATGCCAGAATATACAGGTTCCTAGTGGAAATAATGAGAATGTACATTTGAATAAATAAAAAGAGCACATGTCCCGATTACAGTCAATATGCAGGTGGTGGATAGTAGTACACCAGTGACTAGCAGCCTCCCAGTTGGCTGAGAGTTGACATCAGCACAGGTGGACGTATCATAATAGCAAATGGCAATTGGCACAAAGGAATGCCTGAACCGCTCCTTGTTACACCTAGCTGGCGGTGGAAGTTCATCATATGGGATGGGAGACCTGGATGGAGGTAATGTTACCATCCTTTCCTGAACCTGGAGTGTCCAGAGACCAGCCTAGTGATTGAGCAGGCCTTTCTAACAGGTTTATTCAACCTGCTAGCGCCATCCTTTTTGATGTTGCCACCCAGCAAACAAATTTTCTACAGATGTAGCAAATGCATGTACAGTACATCTGAAGGCATTCTAACAAATAAGTCACTTTCTACTAGATATCATGAATGAAGCTCTGCATTAACTAAATGGTTAGGAGCATTGCAGTTCAGCAGAAAACCAGAGGCTAAAGTAGAGCATGGCCATTTACTTGGATTAAAAGGTATTGTCTATGAAGCATCGTCATCACAATAGAAATGACATGCAAAGAGATGGATAAAATATGCATCTACATATCTGAGGAAAGGCATTGTTTTCCAGTTGCAAGTGCCAGAAATATGAGCACAGTGCAGCTTGCTATTTTTAGAAGCCTGTGAAGGAACAAGACATGTTGCAAAGAAGCCTGAGCACATACATGGTCTGCTATAAATACCAACACAACACATGAGAAGACAAATTTGCACATATGCATGTTTCCCCCTCCCTCCAGGTTCAGTACCACGGAGAGTGAGCGGCCTGCTGCGCTTGATTGATTGATTGAAACTTTTATTAACAGATTGCGGAATGGGTACAATACAGTACAGCTCAATACAAACAACTGCTAATAGGATGCAGACCAGAAAAATACTTTCGTCTTGTTTACATCAGGGTCCTCCATTTTCAATTCATCAAGACATTTATGACATCCAAGACATACAAATCTGCTCCAATGGATCACCACCTTAACGCGTTGGGGCAGTTTGTGCGTCTCAATGACCCCTAGAGCTATGTCGGCAGGAGTCTTGTACTCCTAGCAGGGTCACCCAAGCCGAACAGGTCGAAGGAGAGAGACCAGACGAAGAGTGATCCAACTGGTCCTCCAGGTTGGGGGTTGGGCTAAGGGCCGATAACCCGCTCCCGGAAAAACACTTTATTACAGAAACAGAGCAAATTCACACAATCTTCGAGACGCTATAGCCAGTCCTTCTTGCAACAGGAGAGACACCATGACACCCAAGGGCCAAAGCCGAGAGGACGCCTTTGGGCCGAATAGGGCACTAGTGCATCCGAAGGAAACCATGAAAATTGGGAATTGGAACGTACGAACACTGTACAGGAGCGGCAACATTGCCATAGTAGCAAGAGAGATGATAACCAGAGGAATCCACATCATAGGAATCAGCTAAACACACTGGACGGGGCAAGGAAAAGTGGAGCTTGCAACCGGAGAATCCATAATTTACTCACGGATGACAACCATAGACAAGGGATGGGCATAGTGATGTCTAAAAAAGCAGCAAGAGCACTGATAGATTGGACACCAGTCAGTGAAAGGATCATTCAAGCTAGGTACCATTCCCAACACATCAAGCTCACAGTTGTCCACATCTATGCACCCACAGAAGATGCAGAGGATCAAGTAAAAAATTAGTTCTACAGGAGACTGCAAGACGTCCTAGACAGCAGGAACATACACGACATGCTGATCATCACCAGGGTTATGAACGCCAAAGTGGGAGATGAAAACCATGGCTACGAAAGAGTGATGGGCAAGCACGGGATCGGAAAGCGTAACGACAACGGAGAAAGACTGTGTGAAATGTCTGACATGAACGAGCTAGTCATTACTGGAACACTATTCCCACATAAGAATATACACAAGGCAGGGCGGTTAGGTGGCCGAGCGGAGATTGCGTTCGTCACCAGCCCCGGAGCTGTGAGCTCGATTCGCCTGTTCGAATCCAGCTCACAGCTCCGGGGTTGTCACCAGCTTGGCTGGCCGTCTGCACTGATACAATTGGCTGTATCAGAGGGTGGGAGAAGCTGGCGGGGTGGGTCCGGGTCGTTGTAAATAGCGACTCCTACAGTTCGGTCGGGGCGCCTGCTAAGCGCGGATTGGACGTGAGGGGGATAGTGTGGTCCTCCCACACGCTACGCCCTCTCAATGAGAATCCGCGCTGCCAGGTGAAAAGAAGCGGTGATTGGCTGGACGTGTGTCGGAGGAAGCACGTGGTAGCCTCCACTCTCCCAGATGATCTGACTGTGGGGGGTAAGTGCGCAGCGATCAGGAAGGGACTGGGAATTGGCATACGACTAACATTGGGATGGGAGAAAATCGGAGGAAAATGGAGGGGGAAAAAGACCAATAAAAAAAAATATATATATATACACAAGGCCACGTGGGTATCTCTGGACGGGAAGACCAAGAACCAGATAGACCATGTGCTAATTAACAAACGATTCAGGAACTCAGTGAAAGACAAGAGTATGCAGATCTGCAGACATTGGAAGCGACCACTACCTCGTGTGCACAACGGTCAAGTTAAGACTGAAGACGAAGCAGAAGGAAAAGAAAAGCACCAGAGTCAAGTACAACACAACAAAGCTGAAAGATGAAGCCATCCTGAAGACTTTTACCATCAACCTGAGAAACAGGTTTCAGGTGCTGGAAGATGAAGGGCGAGGAATAGAAGACAACGAAGAGGTGGAGTGTGACTCTCAGGTTCTGGAGAAAGCCTACACAGAAGTCGCTGAAGCAATCCTGGGTAGACCACGGAAGAATAAGAAGCCATGGATCAGTGAAAAATCATGGAACCTTGTAGACCAGCGGGAAACAATAAGCAAGAGGATCCTTGGCACACACTCTGAAAGAATCAAGAAACAGCTAAAAGCAAAGTACACAGAGAAGGATAGAGAAACAAAGAGAAGTATAAAGACAGACAAAAATAAATGGATGGAGAACATTGCAAGTGAAGCAGAAGAAGCTGCAAGGAAACAACAAATGAAGACACTGTACGGTCTTACGAAGGCACTGTGCAACAAGAGACCTAGACAGAGCACAGCAGTACTGGACAAGAATGGCAACCTCATCAGCGGAAAAGATGGCAAGGTGGACAGAACACTTCAAGGAAGTACTGAATAGGGAACCACCAGAAAACCCAATAACTGATGAGGAAGAATGTGAACTCACTAACATGATTGAAGAGATTCCTGTACATGAACCTGTACATGAACCTGATTCCTGTATTTGTGTATTTTATAGGACATTGATTTTATGCTTTGACTGTACTGTACAGCACTTTGGTTGGCTCTCAAGCTTTTAAATGTGCTCTATAAATAAATTACTTGACTTGACTTGACTTGACTTGACTTGACTTGAACCAACACTAAGTGAAGTAAAGGAAGTGATTAAAGGACTTCAGAATGGGAAAGCACCAGGAATCGACAACATCACAGCCGAGTTATTAAAAGCAGACATCGAGTTTTCAGCAAAGAAGGTACATCAATTGTTGGAAAAAATATGGAGGCAGGAGAAGATCCCGAAGAACTGGAAGAGGGGGCTTATCATCAAACTAGCAAAGAAAGAAAACCTGAAAGAATGCAAGAACTCAAGAGGCATCACCCTACTTCCAGTCGTAGGGAAGATACTTGGCAGGATTATCATTGACCGAATCAGAATTGGAATCGACTCACGGCTAAGAAAAGAACAAGCCGGTTACAGAAGAGGAAGAGGAACAACAGAACAAGTCTTCATACTGCGGAACATCATTGAGCAAGTAAACGAGTGGCAAGCAACACTCCACCTGAACTTTGTGGATTTTGAAAAGGCTTTCGACTCAGTCCACCATGAAAGCCTATGGCTAATTATGAAGAAATATGGAATCCCAGAGAAGATTGTCCAGATAGTGAAAATATTGTGTGCAGTAGAAGACCAAGGAGAAATATGCGAGTGGTTTAACATCAACAGCGGTGTCAAACAAGGATGCAACATGTCAGGTTTTTTATTCTTAATGATCATGGATTGGATAATGAGAAGAACAGTTGGACAAGGCGAGAATGGAATCAGATGGAAGTTGACATCAAAACTCGACGATCTGGATTTTGCAGATGATGTAGCATTACTCTCCTCTACCAAACACCAAATCCAGGAAAAAACGACAAGAATGGAGAGAGAAGCCAGAGGAGTGGGACTCAAGATTAACACCGGAAAGACAAAAACCATGAGAATTAATGCAAGAAACCATGACAAAATCAACATCAACGACCAAGAGATTGAGGATGTAGACCAATTCACATACTTGGGAGCCACCGTCTGTAAAGAGGGAGGAGGTATAAAAGACCTAAAGAATAGGTGGTGCAGTGGGCAAGGCGCTCACCACAAATGCAGGAGACGCTGGCTTCGAGCCCAGCTCTCCGCATTGCTATCAGCTTGGCTGGTCGTTCATACTAATACAATTGGCAGTATTAGGGGGTGGGAAGCTGATGGGTGGGGATCGGACGTTGTGGACAGCGACTCCTACAGGTCGGTTGGTGCGCCTGCGCAGCAGAATCAGGAAGCGACGGGGGCGGCGTGTCCCTCCCACGCAGACCCCCCGACGCTGAGAGATTGCGCTGTGCAGGTGAAAAGATGCAACGGCTGCTTCCTCGAGTACCGGAGGGGACACGTGATGTAAGGCTTCGTCCACATTGCAGCCGGCTTGTGGGAGGCATGGCCTAACAGCGTTCGAGACAGGGGAGGGTAGAATTGGACGATACAAAATTGGGATGGGAGAAAAAATAGAAAAATTGGAGAAAAGGTAGATAAAAAAAAAATACCTAAAGAACAGACTCTCCAAAGCAAGAGGTGCATTCATCAAACTCAAAAAGATCTGGTACTCCAACAGCATCTCAAGAAGAACAAAGCTGAGATTGTACAAAACACTGGTTGTGCCAGTCCTACTGTATAGATGTGAAACATGGAAGATGAACAAGGGAGACAACAAATCAGTCGACGTGTTCCATAACAGATGCCTCAGAAGAATCCTCATAATCCAGTGGCAAGACCGCATCAGCACCGTAGAGCTACTAGAAAGAGCCGACATGAAGCCGTTGAGCAAGGAAGTGAAGTGGCGAAGATGGAAGATGATAGGACACATACTGAGGCAAGACCACAACAACGACTGCAACATATCAATGACTTGGGCACCAGAAGGGAAAAGAAGAAAAGGAAGACCAAAGACTACCTGGAGACGCACAGTAGAGAAAGAAAGAAAAGAGGCAGGGTGGAGCTCATGGCCTGAAGCAAGAACAACGGCAGCTGACCGGGAGAAGTGGAAACGCTCTGTGAAGGCCTTATGTGCCACTAGGCACGAAGTGGATAGGTAACAGGTAACAGACATACAAATACAGTACTGTTTCAGAAAAAGATCATAAAAAGAAATATATACATTCGAAGGGGAAGAAACTACATTGGAGGGGGTTGGGTGGGGGAGGTAGCTGCGTAGCTAATGGTCAATATTTTTGTTAGGCCTATAGTCTATATTCCTGTCTCACAGAACCCACTTCCCCACTATGTTTTGGAATGTTTCTCAATGAATAATTAACTAGAGTGATATTTTTTGACCAGCCACATCTTGGTACGGTATATAAATAGCTTATGTGCAGCAAAGCGTGCATTGATTTGTCAGGGCGCTAGGACTGGGCGTAGGAGCCTTGTTATGTAACAGGCATGTGAGTGAGCAGTCACCACAGACACTGCATTGAATGGGTGTGTGTAAGAGACTGCCCATTAAGCATTCAAGAGAGAGTGTGTGTGTGTGTGTAAGATACTTTACCCATTAAGCCTTTGAGGGTGAGGGTATACTCTGAGGGAGTCCTTTGTAGAGCCTAGTGCGGCTGGGGCTGTTATCACAAGAATGGAACAATTACAAAGGTTTGCCAATTTCAGGAAATGCTGGAAAATGTACAACAAGGACACATAGTGTCATACACCAGATTTAAAATGTTCTTACATACATAGAGCTGGGACGACAGTGGCTCAGAACTTAGAGCAGTCACCTGGTAATTGGAAGGTTCCTGGTTCGATTCAGGCTTCTCCCGGCTGTGTGTCGAAGGGTCCTTGAGCAAGACACCGACCCCCTAACTGCTCCCGATGAGCAGGTTACCTCCGCCGTCGGTGTGAGTGAATGTGAGACATGAATTATAAAGCTCTTTGGATAAAAGAAATATATGAATGCAGTCCATTGTAGCTGGTCTTACACAAAGTGCCATGCCTATGAGCCACCACTTGGGGAAGAGTAGTTAACCGTGTGAGTTAGTGACAGTCAGTCATAAAGGAGCTTCACATCTAAAATCAAGAAAAAAACTAATATTAAATAATTTGGAATGAGGATCATGTACACTCAACCACGACAAAAAATGTGGAATAAAAAGGAAAATAAATTGTAATGCCACTTAGATTCACGCGTTAAATGATGTGCTTTGGATCACAATGTCGTACATTTGCCAATAAGCTAGCATAAAATGGTACTAATGAAATCATCAAGGTGTCTTATTTCTAGCTGTAAAACTGCGGGGGTTCTGTTTGTTCTGGTTCTGTAGACCTGCTCTACTATACCCTCTCCCCCAGATGATTAATTTGTGTAGTGTTCAACATTTATATGGCATAGGCTACAATTGCCTGGGGACAAGATTAGCAGATAGACTTTTCTTAGCAGATAATGGCAGTGGAATATACTGTACAGTACATAATCGGTCTTGGTATCTGATGTCATATACTACTTTACTACAATATGCCCTGAGACCTGTTGGAGAAATCAACAAACAAACACCTGCAGACCCCTCAGACATGCTTTTAGTACTAACTCAAAATGGTAAGCACTCTAAAATGGCAGATCAAAGTTGACATTTCAGGCCCCGTTTTGGAAAATGTAAAAAGAAATTCTGAATACAAGACAAGGCAAATGTATACATGCAAGTAGGCACTCTCAAAAAGATTATAGCAAAATAGCTATAGCGAGACAGGCAAAAACCAATAAGCATTTGAAATATCTTCAAAGATGTAGACCCAGCCATAAAATTACATTTACATCTTGTCATTTAGCTGACGCTTTGAGTGCTGCAGCGTTGAGTACATAGTAGTAGAGACATATTATTATATTAGGAAGAGTCCATGATAGAAGACAGTAAGAAGGTTAGTGTTTGTTTTAGTTTTAAAGATTTCATTTCAGATATTGATTGAAGAAGTGTGTTTTTAGTCAACAGCGAAATATTGGTTGGGTTTCGACTGTCGTTCCACCATTGTGGAGCAAGGACCGATAATAGGCGGCTTCTCTTTGATGACCCTCCTGGAGCTCGGATAGGAGTCGGTCTGAGGCAGCCAGAAGATGTAGAGCGGAGGGGTCTTGAGGGTATGTAGTTAGAGACCATTGACCGGAGGTAGGCGTGAGCCGTTCCCTTCGCTGCGCGATATGCCAGGTCGATGACCTTAAAGCGGATTTGTGAAGTGATGGGAAGCCAGTGCAGCTCTGTAAGAAGTGGGGTAACATGGGCTGACTTTGGTAGGTTGGAGATCTGCGTTCTGAATGAGTTGAAGTGGCTTGGTGGCGGTGGTCAGTAGACCAGCAAGCAGTGCATTGCAGTAGTCGAGGCGAGACATGACTGTTCATTGCACAAAGAGTTGAGTGGCTTCTTTTGTCAGGAAGGGGCGGATCCTTCTGACATTGCTCAGGAGGAATCTGCGGGTTCTGGTTGTTGTGGCGATGTGAGCGGAGAAGTTCAGCCGGTCGTCAAGGACAACACCAAGGTTCTTGACGGTTGGGGATGAGGCCACGGCTACATTCTCCACTGTGCTGGAAGGGTCGTCAGTGGGAAGGATTTGGCTGGCAGGTGAAGCAATTCTGTTTTGCTTAGGTTCAGTTTGAGGTGGTTGGTCGTCATCCAGGCGGAGATGTCGGACACACAGGCCGAGATCCGCTCTGTGCAGTGTGCAAGAATACAGGGGAAAAGAGAAAGGAAAGGTGTTTATTTTGGTAATGAATTGAATGTTGTTTATATTGTCCATGAAATGAGTTAAGTAACGAAGTAATTGATATTATGAAGTACAAAAAAAGAAGAAAAAAATATTTTTTATACTTTTTATTTTGAGTTTATGAATATTAAAATGTTTGATTATGGTATGTACGGTATCGAGGGTTGTACGGTGGTTTATAACCACCGAAGAGTGGTTTGTAGTATAATTTGGCCGTTAAATTATACATATTAACTCCCAATTTGGAATTCAGGAGGAAGCCATTTAGAGAAAATCCTCTAGTGACCTTAACTAGGAAAACATTAAATGGGACCATTTGTCTGTGGCCATGCAAGGCAGCTGTGCCTACGAAGACAATGAAATGGTAATAATAAAACCTTGGTCACCTAGCAACAAAATTTTGAACAGTAGGCTATTTGAATTTCTGGATTAAAGTACACACGTACCGGAGCTTCAAAGCCTTTGGAACAAAGAAGACCAGTTGGTCATGTCAATGAGTAGTTTCAGGCCAGGATGTGAAATTAAGGTTTGTGTTGTGAAGGGCCAGATTAAACCGAATATATATATTTATTTATATATATATATTTAATTGTATTTGTATATTCTCTAATATTCCCTGATATCCCTTGTATATTCCTTGTACAATATGCATTGAATATCCATTCTAGCCTACTGAACATCCCATAATAGTCTCCATTCTACTATTGGTCGAGACCTTGGTGCCAGGCTGCCATACCCCTCAGACCCAGTTCAAACGTACCGCTCCACATGTACGAACAAGTCCTAGTTCCGCGTAGGAATCTGGCTACCGCACCACTAATGGGACTATTTGTTCATAGTGCGTATATATACTGCGCTACTAAAGTAGGACTTTCTTTTCAGTCCAGTTTCTTACCCTCCAATAGAGTCACAGACGTAAAGCCTCCCCGCGACGCCACGTGTGGGAGTAAGGCCAAGTTCGGCCTACCATCGGTATTGAGACATCGTGTATATTAATATTTGAATAGTCATATTTGGCACTATATCGTCGAGTTGGACGTAGTCTATTAAGCTAATAATAGTCTGTTAATATATAGTGCTTCGTGCGGTGAGAATACTACCGTAGTCAGTACCCCATCGTTTCGGGCAGAGAACTGGCTGCTTACCCAGGGTGGTTGACCCCATGTGAAGCTGCACCCGAGGAGCCCCAGAGCCGACAAGCGAGTGGACCTGTATACCGGATTATTCTACCGACGACAGCCCGCCTTCCCAGGCACGGATTATGCTTTGTATACTTTGATTATTCCATGGATAAAGACCCCCGACACTGCCGTGTGTTGGAACCCCCCCCCCTGGAGAGGACGCAAGGTGAGGAGACGCTCTGCAAGACGAGGTCGCTTCACGTCTCTCCCCCGTGGACCGGAGAGAGCCGGCCCACAAAGAGTCCACCTGCTTTCATCTGTGGTCCAAGGATCGCCGGCGCATTGAACGGCACTACAGTGGGTTCACCTGGGATACCCTTGGCCGGACGAGGCAGCCGGATTCTACCCCCCCCCCCCTCCTACTCCTGTCGGCTTACAAGCGACCGGATTAACCCCCTCTAGTGTATCTAGTATATAATCATTAAAGTATCATTGCTGTTATTCCTTAACTATTCCAGGTCGTATATTTACCACCTGCGCCTTCAGAGATTGGACATTCTCTATTGATATACCGACGAATACTCTTTGCCATAAAAGTGCATACTATTTCAATTCATAAATGTAATTAAGTGATTAAGTGCTTGTTCTACACACCATCGCTGTGTAGAAATAAAGACCTGTTTCGACTTCGTACATTTGTGTTGGATCCGTTTCATCTACGTGAGAGTGTTTATGATAATATATTTATGCCGTGTACTGGGTGGCCGAATATTAAGTACAAAGGTAGTGGTAGTAAGTATCATATCTAGTAATACAGTCAGGGAATTGTACCCCTCAGTTACAGTTTGAGTAAAGAAAGTCTTCAAGAAATAACATCAAAAACAATACATCTTCAAATTATATGTGTTAAAAGTAAATCTGGTGTAGAAACTGTTTATACTAAAGAAGACCAAGTGTTAATATTAGAATGCATATTCTATGATGGGAAATGTTTTTAAATGTATTTTTACAGGGATATGTGTGAGGGCTGGCCCAGTACTGCGCGCTTCCAGGTGCCAATTACCATCACGCACCTGAGAGGAGTTACCAATCAGCTTGACGGGAGCCCTCTTATACACGGTTTGCTGAACATTCAGTGTCGGGTCGTTTTGGTCACCACCAGCTACTGCTTGTGCCTCTTGTGTGTTTCCTCCAGTACGCCCTTGGACATTGCTGCTGTTTCCTCTCTCTGCCTCCGTGGACCCGTGCCTCGTATTTACACTTTGCCCTTAGTGAGTTTTTGGATATCTATTTTTGATTAACTAATTTCCTCGTTTTATCCTGGACTCAAGAAGACAATACCTTCATCTGTTTTTGTAATTTTTCAGTCTCTAGCATTGTATTATAGTAATAGGAGTTCGTATCAATGTGTTTTAGTGTCTAAATACCATATTGGCGGATTGCTCTGTTTCAGCTCAGCCCCTTTCCTTCTCCAGTAAATCAGGCCATTTTGATTTGAACGGCCGATATACGTCATACCGCCGCTGGGTGATGCGATTGGCTCTGTGGTTGGAGCTAATGCCCGCCCCCATTCTACCTAGACTAGACAGCGAGTGGAAGAAGCCACTTCCTCAGCTGCGAGGCGGAGTGGGGCCCGTGCGCTCTGGAGGGAGAGAAAGGAAGAGAGATGGAGAAAGAGGGGGCACTTGGGGTCGGGGGGGGGGGGGTACCTGCCGGCCGCGCGTCACACACCCCCTCCCTCTCTCTCTCTCTCTCTGCCGCGCGCGGACTCATCAACGAGAGGGAGAGAAAGAGGGAGAGAGGGGGCCTTGTCAATAACGGCCTCTTTTTTTTTTCTCTCTCTCTCTCTCTCTCTCTCCCACCCCCTCCCTCTCTCTCTCTCTCTCTCTCTGCCGCGTGCGGACTCATCACCGAGAGGGAGAGAAAGGAAGAGAGAGGGAGAGAGGGGGCCTTGTCAATAACGGCCTTTTTTTTTTCTCTCTCTCTCTCTCTCTCTCTCTCTCTCTCTCTCTCTCTCTCTCTCTCTCTCTCTCTCTCTCTCTCTCTCTTCCCCCCTCCCTCCCTCCCTCTACCAGTGCAGACTGTGGACTGACTGTCACTCAAAGTGCTTATGGGCGGAGCCAGGCCATAACAGCCTGATTTCTTGAGGCTGAAAAATTATGGTTTTGAGTACTTGATTAGAAATATAAAACAATGCATTTTTTTGAAAAAAACCTTACAAATGTCTTCAATAGACTAACAGGAATTGTGTAAAGTTGCCCAAATAGTGCTAGGAATAGCAGTACATAGCCCCTTTAACACTGAAGAATTGTCACTTTGTTTTGTTACCAGACTCTGTCTTGTTACTGGACTCTGCCTCGTAGATTTCTACGTTTCTATTACTGACATTCTCCGTTTTCTTTTTCTCCACAAGTGGATTATTATCCAGCTGCAGAGCCGCAGAGCCCTACTCGGCTAAAAGGATTATCAAGCTGCAGAGCCGCAGAGCCCTACTCGGCTAAAGGATTCTCCTCGGATGGATTTACTTTATTGTTGCCCATTTCTGTTGTGAAATAAATACGCCCATCGTTTTTGGCTAACTCTGAACTACCTGTCTGTGTCGTACTGTTGGGGTTGTTTACAAACCATAACAATATGATTCACCCCCGAAGACTCAAACAATGATTCGGCCAATGACGGTGTTAACATTCAAATCACATGTATATGTGATAAACAGCTATATCAACACAGTGTTGTGTGAGCAGGTAGGCTGCTCTTGAAAATCACTTAAAATATAATCATGAAATAAATCATGGCCTGAGCTTCTGGTTGAATCAAGCCTTTTAAAAAGCTAACTTAAAGCATTACATCTTCAAAGTATTATGTGGGAAAAAGTATATATCTTTTAAGAATAACTCATTCTGTAACTAAGAAATACAAGTAATCAGAAAATGCTGTGAGTAGCTGGAAAGGGAGACCAAAGTATTTGCATACAAGCAGGCTCACAGCTGTTTCTCTCAGAGGTGTGAAAAGCTCAAACTTCTGCTGGGGCACAAAGATAGACAGGAGGAGGAAGGAGATAATGTTTAGTAATTAGGACACATTAGAAATGTATTTTTCTATATTAAATTTAAACCAGATTAAACTACAATTATCACTGAAATTATGTGTTTAACCAGGGAAACATTTTGATAGTAAACTTGGAGTGGATTATAGCCAAATATACAAGATTAAGGGAAGATCATTTTCAAATAGCTAATACGAGTGTTAAATAAATGTAATTATTTAGAAAGGCATGGTTTAAGACTTTAATGAATCTAGGTAAACAAGTTGAATAAGTCAAATAATATGAAATGCCGTATAAATACACTGGATTGGAAATAACTCATGTGAATGTCAGCTTGGTGGTTTACTCTGGGACAAAACTGTTAACATTTGTGGCTAGGGGAGATGTGTAGAAACGATAGGTTATGTAGATAACCTAGTTATATTAGTATTGGCTGAGCGTCCCGCTCTGAGCCTTATGAGATACCCCTTATCTCCTATGATACCTACTGTATCCCCAACGAACAACTACATGCACCCACACCTGTATGGGGCCCCGCCCCTATGGAGGCGTAGCCCATATAACCATGACTCTGGTCACCAAACACCCTTCCTCGCCAAATCCCGTTCAAGGAAAAGATCCCTCAAGAGGGAACTCAGGGCCGCGCAGAGCGGGACGCTCAGCCAATACTAATATAATATAATATATATATATCGTTATATATCGTATTTGCTTATCGCGTCCCGCTCTGAGCCCCTTGAACACACCGTACAGGCGGAACCACGTGTGACTCAACACACTGTGGCCCATACCCATACACTCCTGCTACCCGACCAAGGACGGGAAGCAGGAAAGGCCACAGACCCCAGAACCGCCTGGGAGACAGAACCCCCGGTCATGTCCATGAGGTAAAACCTTACAAAGGGACCCGGGGAGGACCATGAAGCTGCAGCACAGATGTCCTCCACCGAGGCCCCACCCAGGAGAGCGGCAGAAGCAGCCACCCCACGAGTGGAGTGCGCCCTGACGCCCCCAGGGGGATCCTGCCCAGCCAACGTGTAGCAGAGGGTAATGCCCTCGCACAACCAATGGGACAGGCGCTGCTTCGACAGTGCCTTACCAGCACGAGCCCCACCGTAACAGACAAAAAGCTGGTCGGTAACCCTGAAGTCCTGAGTATGGCTGAGGTAAATCCCCAAAGCACGGACTGGACATGACAGGTGAAGGCCCGCATCTAACTCACTAGTGTGAGGAGGAGGACGAAACGCCTGAACCACAATATCCCGGGAGCGGAAGGAACTCCGGATATTCTTAGGCACGAAAGCAGGACTAGGTCGCAGAGTGGCACCGCAATCGGTCCGAAAAGACAGGCACTCTGGACGTACCGAGAGAGCACAGAGCTCACCTACGCGTTTAGCGGAAGTGACAGCCAGTAGGAACGCGGTCTTGAAGGACAGCTATCCCAACGGCGCCTGCTCGAGCGGCTCAAACGGGGCCAAGGACAACCGACCGAGGACCAATTGAAGATCCCAAGTCGGAGCCAAGGAGCGTTGCACCGGCTTAACGCGTCGAGCGCCAAGCAGGAAACGCTTCACAAGAGGGTGGCTGAACAAGACATCCCCTCAAACCCCTCATGATAGGAGGATATAGCTGCTGCATATACCCTCACCGTCGAAGCCGACAGTCTATCAAGGAGAGACTGGAGGTAACTAAGGACAGCATCCAGGGGGCAGGAGACTGAGTCCCGGCCCCCCGCCTTACACCACACTTGGAACATACGTCATCTGCCCGCGTAAGCGCGACAGTGGAGGGAGCATGCGCATTCCAGACGGTAACACCATCAGGATCAAGAACCTGCGCCCCTCAACGTACCCGTCCCAACAACTGACCTAACAGATGTATGGGGAAGAATCCCTGGCGGCACGGCATCGGTCCCAGACCTGCCTGGCCATGTCCAGACGTAATCCTCACCCGTCAGGATGAGGACCGCCCCGCGACAGTACACCTGCACCCACATTCTCCCTGCCGGGGATGTGGGGAGCCCTCAGGCCGCGCAGATGGAGGACGCCCATAGCCAGCCGCCCGCCGCCTGGTGCAGACAGGGGGAGCGTACTCCTCCCTGTCTGTCGATACACGACACTGACGTCGTATCGTCCGTCCTGATCAACACCATTTGTGGACCAGAAGGACCGCTTTCAACACCAACACATTGAACGTAGCGCAGACCGGGCAGCATGGTTTGCCAGCCGCCCCCTACTGCGTTGGCCCGACGCGTCACCAGCGAGGGAGGCGTCGGTGAAAACGCGACGTGAGACAGTGCCGTAACCGTCCTAGGACGGAACCTCCAGAGCGTGTTGACAACACGCTCTGAGATGGATGCCCATAGCCCTCCAACCGTTGACTGGGAAGAGGAGTACTCTACATCCAGTCTACAGCAACCCCAGGCTGGTAGAGACCTGCCTGGTACGAGACCTGACGATCCACCTTGACCGCGAAGGACCAGAACGTCATCAGGGCAGAACACTCCGTAACCCCTGACGACGCAGAGGCCCCAGTGCGGCCTCCACGCACTTGGTGAAGATGCAGGGAGCCAGAGAAAACCGAACGGCAGCCTCTGGTACTCATACGCTAACCCTGCAAAGGAAGCGTAGGTAAGCCCTAGGATGGAAGATCGGAGATGCGCATACGCATCCTACAGGTCTATGGAGGAGA
Source organism: Notolepis coatsorum (assembly GCF_963971535.1). Taxonomy (NCBI): domain Eukaryota; kingdom Metazoa; phylum Chordata; class Actinopteri; order Aulopiformes; family Paralepididae; genus Notolepis; species Notolepis coatsorum. The sequence continues at coordinate 39,642,724 of NC_140184.1, forward strand.
ACCAGACCCCCACCTGACAGTGTTCAACAGGTAGGAGACGATCCAAAAAATGCTGAACCTTCCCATGGGACAGGTCCAGCCTGGGTCTTACACCCCTCCCTCCCGACTTCTCAGGCAGAGAACACCGGGAGGAGAACGCCACGACGATGGCTTGCTTCGTCCACAGAGATTGGATCTCGTTGACCAGAGCTGTCACTGCTGGAGACCCTGACAATAGGGTCTGTACCAAACCTGAAAACGGGTGGGGTTGTGTAAACACAAGTCCCCGCCTCAGCGTTCTCTCCATCCACCTCGACATATGGTACTGCCGTAGTCATATGTGACGACACTCCCAACGCACCGGCCGTCACGTGGCGCAGGTCCGCCAGGAACTGTAGATAGTTGGCCCGGTCCCCCCGCTGTGCGTAGCCAACCCTGGAACCGTGCGAGCAGCGCGTTCCGCGTCGGAACATCTGACCCTGACACCACCCACGAGGCAATCGCACCCAAGGGGGAACCCCGACAGAAAGGGCCGGTCTGATACGGGGGGCTTCCGATGAAAAAAGCCCCCCCACTGAACACCCCTCCAGAACATGCTGAGGAGTTGTTCTGCAGCCGGACATGCAAGGTGTAAGGCCCCCATGGGTTCCTACACACCGTAGCCCTGCAGTGATATTACTACCACCCCAAATCACGTGTGCCTGCGACCACTTGCCAATATTTCAGGAGTGGGAGGCACCAACATGATACCTGGCCTGGCGAAGGCGAGGCCGGGGAAGCCCGCACTGTGTGCCTCAAAAGGTTTCGAGCCCCCCTGCTGACAACACTTAAGTTGACAGACGTAACACCAGGCTCAACCAACACAGCTCAAGGTGTGGGAGCCGCTTGACAGCACAACATTCTCACGGACAGACCCAGGCTCAGCCATCAACTGGGTGTCAGCCCCTGTCCCCATGAGAAGCGAAAGGGGGGCCGCCCGCGCATCAACGAAGGCACGCGGCCCGCAGCCAAAGGAAACAATCAGAGCCCACTTTTTCCGCTGGTGTTGGGGAAGGGAGTGATCGGAGAGCGGGCTGCTCGCGGCAGCACGGTGACGGCTTGTTTGTTCAAGCCGAACCCATCCTACATGGCCGATCCCTCGGCCGCCAAGGCTGTCGGCCTTGTGGACACCCGTCGAATCAACGCCCAGGATACCTCCGGCGGGGGAAAACATGGCCGCCTGTCGAGGGCCTCGTCATCGCCGCTGACGAGGCCGTGCTCTCTCTTCTTCTGGCTGCGCGGTGTGAGGCGGTGTAGGGCCTAGGACAATACCGCCCGCGCTCCAGCAGAAGACCAAAATCCCCTGCGGAGAGGGGAACCCTGAGCGGTTATAGCTTGCGGCTGGATCAAAGCTAATAACGTCAACAACCTCGCGCGATGTGTCGACGTCGGCTGGCCCTCAAGAAAAAAACAGCAATTCGAACACAGTTCTAATCGTTGCCAATTCCATACCGTGGCGGTACAAGCTTTAACAGCCCACCAGCCACTCGCCAGGCCGACCCACCCATGGTGTCGGCCGGGCGGGGCACTGTTTCAATATGTCAAAAACAAAGGACTGATGTTAACACGGAGCACCAGTGGTGGTTGCAAACAGCAACCTCCACTGTGGTGTGCACCATGAAAGGGTTAAATGAATAAAAGAACTAAACCACAAAATACTGTAGAATGAGCAAACCCATACACACAACGTTAAGGGGAGGCGGACCAGAGCGAACTAGTCCCGCCTTCATTCAAAATATTCACAACAGCACACCAGCCCTAGCTTAGCCCATTTACCAAAAAAGGTAAACAAAGCCCCCCCCGCACTACTCCCCCAGTATACCGATTGACCGTCAGTATGAATGGTTGAGAGGAGAGAAAACTGTAGCAAGACAGACCTTCTCATAGCAGAGTGACAGAACGAAACAATAGCCCACTACACAGGGCCGCCTCAGGGGGTGGGGGGCCTCGCGTTTAAATTCGCACAGGGCCTCACATTTCTCCCAGGCGGCCCTGCCCCTATACTACTACAGCCTAGCGTGAGGCGATGTGGGACCCAGATCAACAACCGCCTGCGCACAGACACGCAACATGTTTACCATGTCAGCTGGACCCATAGCCCCACTACCCGACGCCAATGTGGATAGGAACTAGCCGTTAAGTCCCATCCTGCAGTAATATAGCTCTACTGCTACACCGCCGAGCTCACGCATCGCCCCAGATGGGGACACCGTTCCATAGACCCCGCCGGAACACAAGGTAACATACCTGGCTAGGCTACCTAGCCACGGCCTACCCTGTTGTCAACCCATTTACCCGAAAAAAGGTAAATAGGACTCAGCAAAAAAAACCACAACAGCTACCGACTGACCTTCATTGATGAACCGGGCAAGAGGAGGGAGAAGTGACAACATCTCACGGCGGAGACATTAGAACAGCGTAGCAGTTAGCAGTAGTGATAGCATGCGGCATTAGCGATAGCATGTAGCATAGCATTAGATGTTTAGTAGCACGCCCAAGACAGCTTGGAAACCGTTCCCTGCAGTGAACGTTCACCAAACCATCCTGCCCCCGGCGCCAACACACAACATGGTTGTGTAACAAAACAAACCAGCATTACTAACACTAATACCCATGCCCATGGCCGCCTAGTTATAGTTGAAAGTGGGGGTGCAAGTATTTTTTTTATTCTTTTTTTAAAATTTTTTTTTTTTTTTTTTTTTTTGCAAGGGGTGGTTTGGAGGGGGTCCGGCACGACCCCCTCCACGGCAGATTTTTTTACATTTAATGAACACCTGTATGTGCAATTTCCTGCAATATAGAGCCTTCAATCTTGACCAAAATAAAGCTGCTCTTTTCACTATAAAACTCAGTTTATATTGCAGTATGATAGCTATAATAACTTCACTGCGAGGGCTCTTTTAGCTAACGCTAGCTAGGCACGTATGATAGCCAATTACTATTATAATAATAATAATAATAATAACTTTAAGATAAGATAAGATAAGATATTCCTTTATTGATCCCCTTGGGGAAATTCAGGCATCATAGCAGCATGGGGGGAGGGGGGAGGGGTACAGGTAGTAAAACAAAACAGTATACAGGTAGTAAAAGACAACACAGGCAGTGTAAACAATTTGATCAATATGGTCAATATAATTTACTAACTGACTAGCTGAGGAATATTCACATTATTCACAGTGTCACATGAGGTGCAGTATGCAAGAGGTGGTGTTATAATAATTTACTATCTACTGAGTATACATTAATCAAAGTACCAGGGTAGTCTACTTTGTCCCCCTTGGGTTCCTATAAGTCCCAGGTCAATGTCTGGTAGCAGTCGCTGTCGCTGCCCCCTGTTGTGGGGCCTGGAGGCTGCTAGTCGCTGCCCACTGTTGTGGAGCCTGATGGCCGCTGGTATGAAGGACTGTCCGAGGCGGTTAGTTGAGTGTCGGGGGGGGATGAGTCTGTGGCTGAACGAGCTTCTCATCTTGACTAGCTCGTCGTAGAGGGGGTGGTAGGGGTTCTCCATGATGGCATCCAGCTTCCTTATCATCCCCCTCTCTACCATCACCTCAAGTCTAGGTAGCTCGACTCCCACCACGGAGCTAGCCTTCCTCACCAGCTTGTTGAGCTTGTTGGTGTCCCTTGAGTTGATGTAGCCTCCCCAGCATGCCACAGCATAGAAGAGGATGCTGGCCACAACAGACTGGTAAAAAGACTGCAGCAGTTTGTTGCACACATTGAAGGACCTGAGTCTCCTCAGGAAGAACAGCCTGCTCTGTCCCTTCCTGTAGAGGGCCTCTGTGTTGTCCGACCAGTCCAGTTTATTGTTCAGGTGTTCAGGTTTCCCATCCTCCCAAAGCCCCTCCAGCCCCATTCACATCCGCCGCACCAACAACAAGTAACAACAACAACTAATTGACGCTATCAATAGCCCCAGTGAGCGCGGCGGCTGAATGAATGAAAACTTTATTTAACAGATTGCAGAATGGGTAAAATACAGTACGGCTCAATACACACAATTGTTAAGGGGATGCAGACCAGAGAAAGACGTTTGTCTTGTTTACATCAGGGTCTGTGCTGCACCGAGTGAATCCACAGTCACTTGCTCCTCAATGGGAAACCAACCTAGATTTACCATGAAGGACTGGTTCTGGCCGAACCGTTCGTTATACAAGTATCACAGAGACATTACAAAGGTGCTCACAGTTGCACGAGGGGTTCGCACAGAGATACGGGATGGTTTGAAAGCTCGGCGTTGCTAATAAATATTTTTTATATTTTTTTTATAAACTGCTCAAAGCGGCATTATTTCCGTCGTTGGGTGATCACAGCGCCTGCGCAGTGCGCACCATCCCGTATCTCTGGATTCACTCGGTTCAGCGCCGAGGCTCACCATACGAGAAATATTCAGTTTCAATCTGTTTGCGCATTTAGTATACAGTCACAGTGTTCGACTTACGTGATGATTTGCTCCATTTTAATGTAAACGCCGAAGAATAATCCTCACGAGTCACAATGTTATCCAATATCCAGCCTGAATTTCGAAAAAGGTTCGAAAAAGCCGCCTCCCCCAACATGTCGTATACGTCATGCCGACAAACGCCCGTGGGCACTGGATCAAACCATTAAAGTGGGGGGTCACACAATCTTTGGAAACTTAAAAACTTGCTATTAAGTGTCATTGCGTATTATTAATTTGATTGAAATTACGTAGTTATGGTTCGATAAGATTTATAAATTGGGGGGGGATATTTATATCATATGATATGATCAAAAAGTGAGGGAGCAAAAAGACAAGCTTGCTCCCCCAAGTTCAATAGTCCTAGAGCACCCGCATCTTCTGCTCCATTAAGTGGGCGCCTATGCCCATGCCTGAAGACACAGGGCCTACCTGGGTACAAGCTGGCCCGACAGCCAATCTTGTACAGCTGAACCTCGATCTGCTGTCATCAGACGAGGAACATCAACATAGGCCCGTCGTGTCGCCGAAAACATGCGTCGAAGATGCCAGGGGCCAGCAACCTCCGGTAAGCTTTCAACATTATGACTCTGATCTTTTTCATCCTGCTAGTTACGTATGGTGCATGCAGCCAGTACGCTGGAACGAAAATAGAGGAAGGGTGTTTGGTGACCAGAGTCATGGTTATATGGGCTACGCCTCCATAGGGGCGGGGCCCCATACAGGTGTGGGTGCATGTAGTTGTTCGTTGGGGATACAGTAGGTATCATAGGAGATAAGGGGTATCTCATAAGGCTCAGAGCGGGACGCGATAAGCAAATACGATATATAACCCAAATGCTGGACAGTGGAGGGTGAGAGAGACGAGGCACGAGTCGACGTTGTAATTGACAAGGCTTTACTGCGCAGTAGTAGTAAACAGGGAACATTACAGGGGAAAACAAAACCGAACTTGAAAACACAGGAAAGCAAACCTCAGCAACGCTGGAAAACATGAACTACAAATACGGGAACGGACTCACGAGGAAATACAGGAAATACAGGTTTTCACGAGGGGAACACAAGGTAGGCAGAACAGCACGGGAAGGTACTGACACAGGAGACAAAACAATGGCGCGACACTGGTAGACAGGGGGCGTAAGCTAGTGGTAGAGAACGAGCCTACACTGAGCCTCCTAACAGAAGAAACCCTTGACTTAGATGTGGGGGCGGGTCCTACTAATCACCCCAAAGTACCAGAAAATACCAGAAAATACCCCAAAATACCCCAAAATACCCTAAAATACCCCAAAGTATACCCCAAAGTACCAGAAAATACCAGAAAATACCCCAAAATACCCCAAAATACCCTAAAATACCCCAAAGTATACCCCAAAGTACCAGAAAATACCCCAAAATACCCCAAAGTATACCCCAAAGTACCAGAAAATACCAGAAAATACCCCAAAATACCTCAAAGTATACCCCAAAGTAGGGCTGGGCGATATGACCAAAAACGTTATCGCGATAAAATTATAAAATTATTTTCATATAACTCGATATCGATAATTATCGTCGATATAATGTCTGTCAAGTTTAATTAACTTATTATGCCCGGCGCCGATATGCGAAAATGGAGAAAAACAAAAACCACCATATGCTGCGATATATACAAAGATGCTTTAACTGCTTATAATAAAACCATCCGCTTAGCAAGGAAAGATTACTTCTCTAAAATCATTACAGAAAATGCTGGAAACTCCAGAATCCTCTTTTCCACTATTAATGTACTACTCAACACACTTTTTGTAATTTTTTTTTGTCATTTTTTTATGGCTTTTGCCTCTTCATAGTTCTCTTTTTTTTTTTTGGCGCCCCCCTTTGGGTGGCGCTCTAGGCGACCGCCTATATCGCCTGTAGGAAGGTCCGCCCCTGCCTACACCTCCTCAGTCATCAACGGTTAAGTGTGAAGAACTTGCACTATTCTTTAACAACAAAATAACCTTGATCAGGGCCAGCATTACTCATGATGGAAATAAAGTTGATTGCGGCAAACTGTGCAATGTAACTGTTACGACCCCTGTGAGTCTAAGGGTAAAGGGCTGTAACATAACAGTTGGTTGACAGAAAAGATGGACCACGTTTGTAAACAACAATGATATTTATTGAAAGATGCAAAGGAAGCACATGTAGCTCAGGGGTGAGCCCAGGCCAAAACAACAAACAAACACCACTATACTCCAAATAAACCCAAATCTAATCTATGGTAAAAGAGATTACATTACCTAAACTACTCTTACCTAACCAAAACAGGAGAAAACAATATCCAAAGGAAATGGCAGCTCACCCCATCTGTGCTTCCTGAGAAAGAGAGAAAAAACACATCAATTATACAGAAACAAAGGCAGAATATATACAAAAACAAACTATAACTAACTGTATCCTATATAATTGTATTTGAATTCACCTTGTTTTTCTGTTTTTCTGTTTATTTACATTGAGTACAGCTTGTGTTATATTACGTTTTATTGTATTTTCTTGTATTTTTCTTTTTTTATGGCCATCTTGGTCTATGTCATTTGTTAAGTAATTGGTAAAGTATATTATTATATACTTATTGTTATGTGTCTTGTAAGCCCATATGGGCTGGGCATACATCTGTATGTAAGACACGAAAATAAAAAATATCAAATCAAAAAAAAAAACTAACAATGCTCTCTCTGTGGCCATACACACACAAGGAAATTTCTACTAAGCACCAAAGGCCAATAAACGAAATGCAATACTGTCAAAGTTACAGGTTTACAAAATCACAACAGGCCTAGCCTCATGCCAGAGAGAGAGAAAGACTGAAGTGAGAAGCCATGTTTTAACAGGCGTGGGGTGATCCATGATTGGGTGGTGTGGATTGAGTGTTGGAGTCTGGGAAGCCATCCACCAATCGGTGCTGTGTTGCTATAATGGAAGGGCAGGCCTGGCAGGGACCAATGGTGAAGGGAACAATGGCTGGAGGGAGGAAACAAAATGGAGAACACACACACATGGAGACACACACTGGGGAATATATACATTGGGATGTAACAGTAACCATGAGAAGTTTCACATGCATCACATTAGATGTACTCTGCAAAACTGTCTCAGAATGTAACTCCTCCACCTCAGACATTGACCCTATACCTACAGCTTTCTTCAAACGGGTATTTAATAGTGTTTCAAGCCCTGTGCTAGATATCATAAACACTTCCCTTAGGACTGGTATTTTCCCGGATGCCTTTAAAACAGCAGTTGTAAAGCCATTACTAAAAAAACCTAACTTGGATAGTAATGAAATGGCAAATTATCGTCCAATATCCAACCTACCATTCATTAGTAAAGTACTTGAAAAGATAGTTTCAGTTCAAATAAATTCCTTTCTTGAAGAAAACAACATCTTAGAAGAATTTCAGTCAGGATTCAGAAAATATCATAGCACTGAAACTGCCCTCACCAAAATAATCAGTGACCTCAGACTAAACTCTGACGAGAATAAGATCTCCATCCTTATCCTGTTAGATCTCAGTGCAGCATTTGATACAATCGATCACGATATTCTAATCGATCGTCTTGAAAACCATGTCGGTTTCTCAGACCATGTGCTGGGCTGGTTTAAAACATACATCAGAGGGAGGAAATTCTATGTTAAACTAGGCGATCACATGTCTGATATATACGACAACAACTATGGAGTTGCACAAGTGAGTTGCTTAGGTCCTTTACTCTTCTCCCTTTACATGTTACCGCTGGGTGATATCATCAGAGAACATAATGTAGATTTCCATAGCTATGCGGATGATACACAACTGTACATATCTGCTGAACCAAATGATACAGCGATTAGCTCCATTACAGACTGCTTACTGGCAATAAATAAATGGATGAGTAAGAACTTCCTGAAACTAAACGAGAACAAAACTGAAATTCTAATTATCGGCTCCAAAACTAAAAAAGAAACATTAATAAAGAACCTGGGGGGACTAACCCCTTGGATCAAATCTGAGGTCACTAGTCTTGGGGTTATCATAGATTCAGAACTGAACTTCAATTCTCATATTAGCAAAGTGACGAAAACATCGTTCTTCCATCTCAGAAATATAGCAAAAGTACGACCATTTATTAATCAGAACGATGCTGAGAAGCTAATTCATGCATTCATATCTAGCCGGTTAGACTACTGTAATGCACTTTTCACAGGTCTCCCTAAGAAAACCACAGAGAGGCTTCAGCTAATCCAAAACTCTGCAGCCCGACTGCTAACTAGAACCAAAAGGAGAGAGCACATTAGTCCAGTCCTAGCCGCTTTACACTGGCTTCCTGTAACATTTAGAATTGACTTTAAGATCCTTCTCCTTACATACAAAGCTCTAAATGGACAGGGACCTAGCTACATCGCCAACACTCTAATAAATTACACACCAGCAAGAACACTGCGATCATCAGCTGCTGGACTACTAGAGGCTCCCAGAAGCAGTCAAAAGAGGATCGGTAATGCAGCCTTTATCAACTATGCCCCAAAACTATGGAACAAACTACCCCAAAACATCAGGGAAGCCAACTCGCTAGACATCTTTAAAAGACAGCTTAAAACCTATCTCTTTGCTCAGGCATTTCACTGATAGATATCTGCTACCACCTAGTGGCAAGAGGAAACATCAGGGATATCCTGACACAACTTGTATTTATTCTTACCCTGCCTACTCTTTTACACTGCCTATCAAATTCATGTGTCGGTTATTGCACTTTTTACTTCTTACTGATGACTATTTTTAAACTGAATCATTTTAAACTATTCTTATTATTTGCTAGATCCAAATGTGAAACACTGTGATTATTTGTTCATGAATTACAGGAGTATTACTGAATAGAGAGCACTTTTTACTTCTTACTGATGACTATTTTTAAACTGAATCATTTTATTCTTATTATTTGCTAGATCCAAATGTGAAACACTGTGATTATTTGTTCATGAATTACAGGAGTATTACTGAATAGAGAGCCTATTAGGATGCTAGATCCTAATGTGAAACACTGTGATTTGCCATATCTTGCTATGCTCGCTCATGCCTGTATTTTTTATGTCCGTTCTATTTTATAATTTTTTGACTATTTTTAAACTGAATCATTTTAAACTATTTTTACTATTTGTGTTACTGAAAACTGTAAGCGGAGAGCCTATTGGGATGCTAGATCCTAATGTGAAACACTGTGATTCTACCTGTCTATCTTTTTATGCTCGCTTATGCCTGTATTTTTTGCTGTTGTGAAGCACTTTGAACTGCAACCTCTGTATGAAAAGTGCTATACAAATAAAGTTATTATTATTATTACACTATTACACACTATTACACTATTACACTATTACACACTATTACACTATTACACACTAGCACACTATTACACTATTACACTAGCACACTATTACACACTATTACACTATTACACTATTACACACTATTACACTATTACACTAGCACACTATTACACACTATTACACTATTACACTATTACACACTATTACACAAAATTACACTATTACACACTATTACACTATTACACACTATTACACTATTACACTATTACACACTATTACACTATTACACACTATTACACTATTACACTATTACACTAGCACACTAGCACACTATTACACACTATTACACTATTACACTATTACACACTAGCACACTATTACACTAGCACACTATTACACTATTACACACTATTACACACTATTACACTATTACACTATTACACACTATTACACTATTACACTATTACACACTATTACACACTATTACAGTATTACAGTATTACACTATTACACACTATTACACTATTACACACTATTACACAATAGACCTATCTCAAACCCTGCCCCTTTTCTTGATCCTCCAATCACAGCTGTCGCGTACGAGGAAGTCCGAGGTAAGCGACAGCTGTGATTGGAGGATCAAGAAAAGAGGGCAGGGTTTGAGATAGGTCCATTACACAAAATGTGCAAATTTTTGTTTTTCATTTTGGGATATGTTGGGGTACTTTGGGGTATTTTGGGGTACTGTGGGATATTTTGGGGTATACTTTGGGGTACTTTGGGGTGTTTTGGAGTACTTTGGGGTATTTTGGGGTATACTTTGGGGTACTTTGGGGTATTTTCTGGTATTTTGGGGTATACTTTGGGGTATTTTAGGGTATTTGGGGGTGTTTTCTGGTATTTTCTGGTACTTTGGGGTATACTTTGGGGTATTTTGGGGTATACTTTGGGCTATTTTCTGGTATTTTGGGGTATTTACTGGTACTTTGGGGTATACTTTGGGGTATTTTCTGGTATTTTGGGGTGTTTTCTGGTATTTTGGCGTATACTTTGGGGTATTTTCTGGTATTTTGGGGTATTTTCTGGTATTTTGGGGTATACTTTGGGGTATTTTAGTGTATTTTGGGGTATTTTCTGGTACTTTGGTGTATACTTTGGGGTATTTTGGGGTATTTTCTGGTACTTTGCGGTATACTTTGGGGTATTTTAGGGTATTTTGGGGTATTTTCTGTTTTTTTCTAGTACTTTGGGGTGATTAGTAGGACCCGTGGGGGCAGAGGTTCTGCTAGCTGCGCTAGCTACGGGAGCTAGGCTAGCGGCTGTGCTAGTAGCCTGGGCTGTGTTAGCAGAGAGAGCTAAGGGGGTAGCTGTCGAAGCTACAATGGCTACAGGGGCTAAGCTAACCACAAGGGCCTTGCCGGCCAACGGGGCGGTCCCAGTACCAAAGGCCTTGCTAGCTATAGGGCCTGTGTTGGTTGAGAGAGCTAAGGGGATAGCTGCCGAAGCTACAATGGCTACGGGGGCTAAGCTAACCACAGGGGCCTTGCCGGCCGACGGAGCGGTCCCAGCATTAGAGGCTCTGGTTGCTATCGGACCTGAGCTGGCTACCTGGACAGCAAGGCCTGTGGAGCCTATGCTAACTGCTATGGAGGCAGTACTAGCTACTGGGTTAGTGCTAGCTGCCGGGGCAGTGAGGACCACGTGGCCTTTGCTAACTACTAAAGGAGCAGTGTTAGCTACTGGGCTAGTGCTAGCTTCCTGGGCAGTAAAGGCCGCGGGGCCTATGCTAACCGCTATAGGGGTAATACTTGTGGTGGCGGTTATGCTAGTAGGACTAGCTGAGGTGCTAACCACCGGTAGTCTAGCAGGTGAGGCTAAGCTAGCTTTTCTAGCACTACTAGCTCTCCGAGACCTACGCGCAGCGCGAGCTACGCTAGCAGACGGAGCTACTGAGGTCTTACTTGCGGGAGAGGGTGTGCTGGAAGCCGTGGCTTCGCTGGGGGCAGAGGACCAGAGCGCCCGAATCAACAGTCCCAGCTGCCGGTCGTATTCCGCGAGCAGTGGAGCCTGCTCCGCGCTGCACGTCTCACTTGTGCAGGTGAGCAGCGCGTGCAGTTGCATCCTTTCCAACGAGGATGAAGAGCGGACATCTCCCTCGAAGAAACGCTCCACGGTAAGCAGCGCGTCTCTTGCTCGGTCTCTCCCATTGTCCGCTGGGTTCAGGTGAGGTCGCGCCATTCTGTTAACGTTTGTGGCTAGGGGAGATGTGTAGAAACCCAAATGCTGGACAGTGGAGGGTGAGAGAGACGAGGCACGAGTCGATGTTGTAATTGACAAGGCTTTACTGCGCAGTAGTAGTAAACAGGGAACATTACAGGGGAAAACAAAACCGAACTTGAAAACACGGGAAAGCAAACCTCAGCAACGCTGGAAAACATGAACTACAAATACGGGAACGGACTCACGAGGAAATACAGGATAACAAGGGTTTTCACGAGGGGAACACAAGGTAGGCAGAACAGCACGGGAAGGTACTGACACAGGAGACAAAATAATGGCGCGACACTGGTAGACAGGGGGCGGCATGCAGGGGTGCAGTGCTGGGCAAACGCGGTCAAACGGCATGAATATATAGAGGACTAATTAGACTGACAAGAAACAGCTGGGGCTGACAGGCTAGGACACATGAATAATAATAAAACACTGGGAATACAGGACTAGACGAACATATGAATATGAATACACACACACAGGGAACAACAGGGCTAGACTAGGACATATGACTAATAGGCAGGGACATTACAGATTACATGAGACCGGGGCCCCGTTCCCCGTACCTGGCTAACTGAGTTAGCCGGATAATTTCCAGTATAGCCTGACTTAAGCCGGACCTTTCTGTTCCCCGACGCTCGATTGTCTAAATCACCATGACAACAGATCAAAAAGTTTGAGCCTGGTCGAGAGCAGGGTTAAGTTCAGTTAGCCGGATGAACCATGGCCACGCCCCCGCAAATAAATGACAGCCGCTTCCTGAAATGATTCTCACAGTCTAGAGATCCCATTTATACCATTCTGAATTATGTTTCTGTGCTTCGTTTTCCTAGAGGGGGCTTTTGAAATGTATAATAATAGAACTAAATGCTGATAATAAATCATATTCAGCCTATAGATTTACTTTGACCTAAATAAAATAATGCACGTCATATACGGCGCTCTGAGTGCGATACACGCTGCAGGCGCATTGCAAATGTGGATCCCGCGGGCCGTTTGGCTCTGATTAGTTTCATATATTCTCCGCTGTAGATTTGCTTAACGGAGCGCCCGGATTGTGTTTCATTCAAGCATAAAATTGAAGTGTCTATGCGTGGATTGTGGTTCTTGTGGATTATGAATTACGAGGACTCTGAGGATTGTTGAATTGTATCATCACTCACACGTTATTGTGATATTGTAACTGGGATTAAAATGTCTGATGAGATGCGCTGTTTGACGGATTTGAGAAATTGAATGAGCCGTTGACGTCACATTAATGCATTTGAGAATAAAGAGATAAAACTTCATTCAAAAGAAAAATATTCGAAACACGGGTCTTTGTCCATTGATGGATATACAATGAATATATCCTGCCTGGCACAGTGGTCCAACGGCTAGTGCTCAAACCTGTCAACCCGACGGCCCGAGTTCGAAACCCCGCGCTTCCAATATAATTTGTTTGGAATATAATATTAATGATTATACGCAAAAGTAGCCTAGTTTTAAGTTAAAATATTATAAATCTACATGCATTGAGGATGTCATTCTTTATATAGCTCTAAACGTGCACCAAAGTATTTACATTGCAAAAAGAGGAAAAAGACTAGAAGGAGGGGGATTCGAACACGGGCCGTCTGCGTGAAAGTCAAAAGCACAGACCGTCACACCACAGTGCAGATAAGTAAAACATCCACCATACATCAATCAATGGGTAAGAGAGCCGTATCCTTATTCTGTATAACAGTTGAACTAATTATTTTCGCTAGCAAGATCTCATTTGATTATCCATTCCATAAACCTACTGCCAACAGGCAAGTTTAAAGAAATATAATCTGATTGATTGGGGTAATGAGGGACTTAAAATTAGCCTATAGATTATGCATTTAACTTGTCGGCGAGGCTATTGAGCCGTACTGCAATCTGTTAATAAAGTTTTAAATCAATTAATCAATCAATGCCGTTAGAAAATCAGGGTTTCTGCTCTCGATACTTGCTGGCTTTTCAACTGAAGCGGCCGTGCGCACTTATCCTGGGTCTCAAGTCTGGTTCGAGTTAACGAGACTGAATCCACCTTCGAGGAACAGGAAAACCCCGGCTTCAAACATCGGGTTAATTGAATCTGGATAATGGGACTCTTGATCGACTTAGTTGAACCAGGTACGGGGAATAGGGCCCAGGCTGAGGCTATGACATGTGATGAATGAAAATGAACGATGACACTAACAAATAGTCCAGAACGGCGTAGTACTGCCGATGAGCACACGATGGTGCCAGAGGATGAATGCTCAAAAAGTCCAGATTATGACAAAAACAAGTAATGTGTTATGTTGAAATGTGTGTCCTTGAGAGAAGTACCTTAATATTCATATATCATGTGTAGTAAATGTAATAGTAACAATGATTTAGTCTTAAAATGAGTTGGAAAGAAATACTGTCTTCAGCAGGGCAGATAGCGATAAGCCACGCCTACATTTTCAAACTGAAAACGAACTGTTTGTGGATTGGAGGAAAACCTGTTATGATGTCAATAGCTGTGATGTCATCAGCTGGACCCAGGCCTGCTATAAATACAGGGCCATCAAGACACTAGGGGAGAGATGAAAGAGAAGATGATGAAGACGAAGAATATGTAGAACAGGACTGCCTCGTCGATGAAGAACAAGTTATATTCATGTTGCCAAAGAAGTGGACACAGAGGACTCTTGTTGATAAGACCAGCGGACATTTTGTTAGACTAGTTTGAATGCAGATTCCGATCTTGAACTATTGTAAACAACCAGTGTTTTTTGAAGATACAACAAGTGTTTTTAAGAAGCAGCCATTGTTTGCTTCTGGTAATAAAACTTGCAAGGAACATCAGAAGCGCCTGTCTGGACATCCCATTCTTAACAAAAGAATACGACATTTGGTTTGACAACAATGAGAGTACCTAGTATCTTTATCTGATACGACAGTAGTAAATAAACACGCTCCATTCAAGAGGGTTTGCATTAAGAACAGAGTCACACCATGGTTTAGCCCTGGGTTATCTCAATTGTTTAGGGATAAGAGCTCGGCCTGGTCTTGTGCTAGGCACTCTGGTGACTCTCGACACTGGCTTGCCTTTCGTCAGATTAGGAACAAATAAGTGTACAAATGCTGTAAGAAAAGCAAAAATAGACTATTACCTTGATCTAGTTACAAATGCATATTCTAATCCTGCTAAATTTTGGACTGCAGTAAATGTAAACAAAAACAAATCCTCTAATTCCCTTCCCACCCATATTGAATTCAACAACCATGAGATCTCTGATAAGAATGACATCTGTCAGTTATTTAACCAGCATTTTGCTGAGGCAGGACTTGTTTTTGACAGAAATATAACTGGGTCTCTTTCAGCTGCTGCAACTGATAGTCAGGGTCAAATGTCTCCTCATTCAAATTTTTCTCTCATCCCATTTACACTTGATGAGGTTTATCAAGCAGTAGTAGCATTAGACAATACGTGCTCCACTGGTGAAGATGACCTGGAGGCTTACTTTATCAAACTGGCTGCTCCAGTTATTACTGAGAAGTTCACTTACATATTTAATATCTCTGTTGCCTCTGGTAAGCTTCCTCTTGAGTGGAAATCAACTAGCATACTCCCACTACATAAGGGCGGTGAGAGAGTTAATTTAGATAACTATAGACCCATATCTAAGTATTGGAGTCACTAGTAAACAATCAGTTCAAACATTTTCTTTCAATTAACTCAGTGCTTAGTCCTCATCAGTCTGTTTTCAGAGCCCAGCGTAGTACAACCGCTGCAATTACACTGGTTGTGAATGATATTAGTTCACCTTGGATAATAAAAAACATTGCGCAGCACTTTTCATAGACCTTTCGAAGGCCTTCGATACAGTCGCTCACTCCCTTCTAGTCAAAAGTAAAAGTTAGCTTTATTGTCACCTCTCGTAATGTGCAAGACATACAGAGAAATTAAATTGCGTGTCCCCCTTCCAGGGCCGTGTGAGGCCCTGTGCGAGATTTAAACGCGAGGCCCCCCCCCCCCCCCCCTAAAGGTAAAAAAAACAAAAAAAAATCATACAGTCAACATATTCTTAAATAATAGCGCTGCCCGAGGCTGGGCATGATACAGTCAACATATAGCAAGAGAGAGAGAGAGAGAGAGAGAGAGAGAGCGAGAGAGAGCTCCCGTTCTACAGTCAATATACAGTGTTATCGCTTTGTAACACTGTACAAATTTCTCCACAACACACATGTACAAGTGGCAGTAATGCAGAAAATCCAGCAAGGGAAGAAGCAGTGTAGAAAACAGGTGGAGTTTTTGCCTAGCAATGGGAATGCTTTGGCTGTACTGTGTAGATAGAAGTACACACTCTAGTGTTGATGTCTTTGTTTACAAGGCTTCAGGTATGGTTGCTCTGCTACAAACACAGTAGAGCAGCTGTGTGCACATCCAACCTGTTTTAGGCCAGGTGCAGGATCAAACTAAATGTGACTGAAGGAAAAATTGCAATGAACTGACCAACACAATTGACAACTATAAGCAATGCAATGCTCAGAGAGAGAGAGAGAGAGAGAGAGAGTCTGTGATGATCCAGACAGAGAGAGTATGTGGTCCAGAGAGAGAGAGAGAGAGAGATGGGTCTGTGGTCCAGACAGAGAGAGAGAGAGATAAGCAAGACAGCTAAGATGAGCCCCTAAAGGATATTCAACTTTTAATGGAAGAACAAAACAGAAGGAAAAGATAACTTCACAAAGGCAACATGAATATACATAGATCCAAAAGGACAAAGATCAACACTTAAATCCAAAGAGAAGAGGGTCTATACCAGAGAAAACAAAGTAGCAAGGAGCCAACGGCCGACATCAGCTAAATAGGCTAACTGCAAATAGAGTAGCCAGGTACTGACACCAGGTACACACCGTTAGCTACGACAGCTAGCCGGCCCGTTTGGCTCAATATAACATTAGCTACGACAGCTAGCCGGCCCGTTTGGCTCAATATAACGTTAGCTACGTTAGCTAGCCGGCCCGCTTTGGCTCAATATAACATTAGCTACGACAGCTAGCCGGCCCGTTTGGCTCAATATAACGTTAGCTACGTTAGCTAGCCGGCCCGCTTGGCTCAACATAACGTCTACGACAGCTAGCCGGCCCGCTAGCTCAACATAACGTTGGCTACGATAGTTAGCCGGCCCGCTAGCTCAACATAACATTAGCTACGATAGCTAGCCGGCCCGCTAGCTCAACATAAGGTTAGCTACGATAGCTAGCCGGCCCGCTGGTCCAACAGAACGTCAGCTACGATAGCTAGCCGGCCCGCTGGCTCCACATAACGTTAGCCAACATAACGTTAGCCTTAGCCACGATAGCTAGCCGGCCCGAGAGAGAGAGAGAGAGAGAGAGAGAGAGAGAGAGAGAGAGAGAGAGAGAGAGAGATATCTCCACGGCGGGAATAGAATAGAGTGCATTAAAAACTCACCAAACGTCCAAGAGGATGGAGACAACCGCGTGGAGTTGACGAAGTTCATCTGCCGAACGACCGTCCTCTTCATCTTGGCATAACAATGCTGCACGCGCTCTCTCTGGGTTAGCTAACGCTAGTTAGCCTTTAGCTAAGCTACTAGCCGACATGGCTATCCCGACTGAACCACACGTTAGCACTCGATATTATAACGTAGCTAAAGCTAACTAGCTGTCCCTGCCTTTAGCTAAGCCGACATGGCTAGCCTGACTGAACTTTCTAACATGCAACAACTTTCATCTTCAGTCCATCTGCCGAACGACCGTCCTCTTCGTCTTGGCTGGCATAACCTCCAATGCTGCACGCGCGAAATAGTCAGACGCAGCTGACGCACGCCGGCCGACTGTACACATGTAACCCCTCCCTTTGTTGAAACCAATAGTATGTCTGCTGCAGAGCCCCAGAGCTCCAATAGTGTATCTGCAGAGCCGCAGAGTCAGGAACAAGTCAGACACATTCTACAAACGTGTCTAATGTGAAATATATAAGCATATAAGCAAAACTAGATTTTAGGTCTGTGATGAAAAAGGGCCTCGCGGGAAAGGGGGCCTCGCAAAAAAAAAAAAAAAAACATAGAACATTTTTTTTAATTTTTTTTAATTTTTATTTGTGCGAGGCCCCCCTTCCCGCGAGGCCCTGTGCGACCGCACTGCTCGCACACCCCCTGAGGCGGCCCTGCCCCCTTCCCACGGTGTATATAAAGAACAAGATATAATATAAACATAAAGTAACATATAGTACACTATAAACATAAAGTAAGGACAGTATACAGGATTATATACAATGTAGACAGTAGCTAAAAAAGGGAATGTATGAGTGAATGTAAATATAGAGGTAAATGAGAACTTAGTGCAACACTTTTAGCACCAGTGGTACATAGTAAGTATGAATAATAAATAATGGCAGTAAAATACAATCATACAATAATGGCAGTAAAGTGGCAGTGAGATGATGGATATGGCAGTAAACTAATATGATGTACACTAAATAAATAAACAAAATAATGGCAGTGGGGGTTAGTCCAGAGTCTGTGGGGGGCAGAGTAAGAGAGGAGTCCAGATTCTGTGGAGGCAGGTAAGAGAGAGGGGGAAGAGCTGGGTGTGTGTGTGTGTGTGTGTGTGTGTCAGTGGGAGGGGGGGTGTTCTTAGTCCAGGTTCTGTGGTGGCAGAGTGAGAGCGGGGGGAGAGCTGGGAGAGAGTTCAGCTTCCTGACAGCCTGGTGTATGAAGCTGTCTTTCAGTTTGCTGGTCCTGGCTCGGAGGCTCCTCATTCTCCTCCCGTAGGGCAGAAGAGTGAAAATGCGTTGTGAGGGGTGGGTAATATCGCCAGCAATGTGTAGTGCTTTGCGGGCCAGGCGTGTATTGTAGGTGTCCTGGAGGGAGGGGAGGGGGGCACCAACGATCCTCTCAGCTGTTCTGACCGTGCGCTGCAGGGTCTTGCGGCAGCCGGCAGGATGCTGTGCAGCTGCCGTACCACGCGGTTATGCAGCTGGTCAGGAGGCTCTCGATGGTGCCCCGGTAGAAGGAGCACTGAGGATGGGCACTGAGGCTCCAGCTCTTCTCAGTTTGTGGAGGAAGTACTGTAGAGGCGATGTTGAGCTTTCTTCGCCAGTGATGCAGTGTTGGTGTTCCAAGAGAGGTCCTCTGTGATGTGCACACCCAGTAATTTGGTGCTACTCACTCTCTCCACCACTGCACCATTGATGGTCAGTGATGGGTCAGTGCATAGACTAACTAGTATTGGTCTGGATGACAATGCACTTAGCTGGTTTCATGACTATTTAAGATCCAGGCATCAGTGTGTGAGACTGTCTGGTCTGAGTTTCTATCCATAGGCAAGGGTGTTCTGCAGGGTTCGGTGCTGGGCCCTGTCCTCTTCACAATTCAAGATTCAAGATTCAAGAGTTTTAATTGTCACGGCATACAGGTATACAATGAAATGCGGCTGGTCTTGCCCGCGACGATGTGCAATACAGTGGTACAACATATAATAGAATCCAA
This sequence comes from Notolepis coatsorum, assembly GCF_963971535.1. Taxonomy (NCBI): domain Eukaryota; kingdom Metazoa; phylum Chordata; class Actinopteri; order Aulopiformes; family Paralepididae; genus Notolepis; species Notolepis coatsorum. Next base: position 39,662,276 of record NC_140184.1, read on the forward strand.
TAAAATACAGTGGTACAACATATTAATAGAATCCAATAAAACAGTGCAATAAACAGGTACATGGTGTGCCATCTCGGTATCTGTACATTAGTATTTACAGAGCATATAGGACATGCTAGTTAGCTTATTTAGCAATTTACATAAACAATAATATTTATCATCTTTAAATGGATCCTGTCAAGCCCATTCATATGCTGATGACATTGTATACTGAAAACGTGCAGCTCTCTTTTATTGCTTTGCAATATTGTCAATGGAAAAATGGAAAATAAACATAACTTTGACTTTGACTTTCAACTTAACACAATGGGGACGAACAAGGGAGATCTCCGTGTTTCGATTCCACCCGTTGTGGACAGAAGCACGGATAAATCCGTGGCAAGTTGTTATTGCTTTTATTCCATATTAATAACCTATTCAAGGTCGCCGAGCGGCACTGCAGATTTACCCTACTCTATGAATTCGAGAAGGTGCAATACCGGCCAGATCCTCTTAGGGGCGCTATCGTGATAATGCAGTGTGCCCTGTGGCTGAACGGATCAGTTTTGCATCGCAGATTTCACCATGCAATAAGGGGATTTATCATCAGCCAATGGACATATCGATCTACCAGATGGCGATTGATAACGGGGAAATGCTCGGGGGGATCCCACCGGACCACGGTAAGATCTTTTTCACATAAAGTACATCCCGATCGGGCCTTGTTTTGATAGCCATCCAGGCGTTCGGCCTATGAGGCTAATGAGGCTTTTGGTAATCAATAATCAGGTTATTGGTAATCAATAATCAGAAACGACGTCCCCCGCCCCCCCCCCCCCCCCCCCCTTTCATGCATACATGCGTGAGGATCGTGCCGATCATATGCAGTTTGAGTTTTAACTGGAGCGTATCTACAACCGAAATGCCATTGGATTTAACGTTATTAGCTATTAGCCCATTATCTCGGCTTCCAGGAAATATACTAGACCAAATCCGGTATAATGCTTATATTAACGGCGCTATAAAATGAGAACGTATTGATGATTTTTTTTTCTTTAAGCCATTTTGAAGGGACGGTTTATGGTCTCAATTCACAATGAGAATGGACAGATAGCAATACTATAAAGTATAGATTTAGCTCTACAAACAGCCCCACGTCTCTTTACATTTCACGGTCCTCTTGAGATTAATTAGACTCATCCCAGTGGCAGCGTAAGAGCTTGTTCTCAATTCTAATCAAACAAAATTCATCATATTTTCCAGGGCAACAATTTAAGCTAGCACACCTCGGCTCATCAATTTGTTTTACAAACACAGACTGGGAAATACACAAACGTTATGCATGTTAACACTTTAATCGCCGGGAACGCCGTAACTCGTCTTTCCCCGCCATGCTCATTCTGCCGAAGACGCCGTAACACGTCTTTGATCTGTTTACATCTTTTTTCCATTTTCCCAGTCTGAACTTCACCGCAGAACTTTTGGCATTGAGTTTGAACCGGAAACTGCATTTCCTCTCAAATTACACTAGGTGGCAGTGTCCCCCTATTTTCTAACACTGTATCCCAATATAATGATATTGCAGCCTACAATGAAGCTGACATTTGATTGGCCAGCATACCTGACCACAGGTATAAAAGTTTACGCCGTCCCAGAATCTACGAGGTTTTGTTGGGGAGAGAGATAGAGAGAGATAGATAGAGAGATAGAGAGAGAGATTGAGAGAGATATTTGCATTGAGATCAGCCTATAGTCGTATAGTTATAGTTTTATACAGTATAGTGGTAGTATCAGAATAATTGTAAGGTTTCAGCTGTGCTTTAGAAGTACTTAGTCGTGCTAACTAGTAGTACTATTGTGAGGGATTAGTGTGTAGTCTAGTTAGTATATTTTAGTAGTAGTAATAGTAGTTTGATCAGTTAGTTATTCCATTTAGATTATTAGTTCAGTATGAGGAGACGTAGTGTAGGGGGGACAGGTCGAGGGGACAGGCCGACGGCGGATCGGTTTGTTCAAACCAAGCTGGCATTTGGACCCGTTGCAGCACCAACGACCGGTCCGTTGGTAGCTCCGACCGGGGAGAGCCGTGAGACCCGGGGACCGGGAGCGTATCTCCCCGTCGCAGTTCGAGGAAGAGGAAGGTGGCTGTGCTGATATCTTCTTCAGACTCATCGGACAGCGATTCAACTGTTCATGAATCTGATGGCAGCGCCGATTGGAAACCACCAGGTACGGTCGTGTAGATGTGATTGTGTGTGTGAAACGTGTATATTTGATGAGGCTTTACCTAACGCTAATTGATTCATTGTATACTGTGAATATGTAACGCTAGTTCGCCAACCAACGCCGGTATGCATTCATTATAGATCGGGAGTCATCTGACGACGACCTTGATCTTGGTCGGAGATACCATGAATCTGATTCATCTCACGACGAGGGCCATGACGGGAGACATGGTGGTGGTGGTGGTCGAGGGGAGAAGGGTAAGTCATTTTGACGAATGCAATGTGAATATTGTGTATTTACATGCATGTTCAAATCGATACAGCTACATTATTTGGAGATTCATATAGGCCTTCTTGATTCACCACAACATGTGCTGGGGAGTTCATATGGGGGGGAGGAGTGACCATGGCTTTGATGTACAATGGCTTTGATGTGTGTGTGTGTGTGTGTGTGTCATACAGGCCTTGATTCACAATGATCTGCATCTAACTAATGTCAAGTTCTTTTATTTGGAGATTATATTGTCATTATTTTATTCATGCAGGTTCAAATCGATACAGCTACATTATTTGGAGATTCATATAGGCCTTGATTCACCACAACATGTGCTGGGGAGTTCATATGGGGGAGGAGTGACCATGGCTTTGATGTGTGTGTGTGTGTGTGTGTCATACAGGCCTTGATTCACAATGATCTGCATCTAACTAATGTCAAGTTCTTTTATTTGGAGATTATATTGTCATTATTTTATTCATGCAGGTTCAAATCGATACAGCTACATTATTGGGAGATTCATATAGGCCTTCTTGATTCACCACCACATGTGCTGGGGAGTTCATATGGGGGAGGAGTGACCATGGCTTTGATGTGTGTGTGTGTGTGTGTGTGTGTGTGTGTGTGTGTGTGTGTGTGTGTGTGTGTGTGTGTGTGTGTGTGTGTGTGTGTGTGTGTGTGTGTGTGTGTGTGTGTGTGTGTGTGTGTGTGTGTGTGTGTGTGTGTGTGTGTGTGTGTGTGTGTGTGTGTGTGTGTGTGTGTGTGTGTGTGTGTGTCATACAGGCCTTGATTCACAATGATCTGCATCTAACTAATGTCAAGTTATTTTATTTGGAGGTTATACTGTCATTATTTTATTCATGCAGGTTCAAATCGATACAGCTACATCATTTGGAGATTCATATAGGCCTTGATTCACCACCACATGTGCTGGGGAGTTCATATGGGGGGAGGAGTGACCATGGCTTTGATGTACTGTGTGTGTGTGTGTGTGTGTGTGTGTGTGTGTGTGTGTGTGTGTGTGTGTGTGTGTGTGTGTGTGTGTGTGTGTGTGTGTGTGTGTGTGTGTGTGTGTGTGTGTGTGTGTGTGTGTGTGTGTGTGTGTGTGTGTGTGTGTGTGTGTGTGTGTGTGTGTGTGTGTGTGTCATACAGGCCTTGATTCACAATGATCTGCATCTAACTAATGTCAAGTTCTTTTATTTGGAGATTATATTGTCATTATTTTATTCATGCAGGTTCAAATCGATACAGCTACATTATTTGGAGATTCATATAGGCCTTGATTCACCACAACATGTGCTGGGGAGTTCATATGGGGGGAGGTCCTAGTACTATATAGTACGGCAGTAGGGCGGGGCCTGGCAGGTGCTGGGTGTATTGGTTTTTATTCGTTGATGGAGTACACTAGGTACATGAGATGAGGTATATCTCGGTATGGCTTAAGTTTGAAATGCAGAGCTTGTAAGGAACTATTTTTACAAATGTACACATTTGGCTCAATGGCTCCCTTGTTGTGATTGATAGCTCGGAGGGCTGAACCAAAGTATAATGGAGATCAACGATTGGCTGAAAGTTACACCTGAGGGTTGTGTACTTGTGTGAATTTGTAAACAGTAAACTGAGTAGCTAGGCTAGTTTGTGCCTTGGCAGTCAGATTTATGCTCTGCCAGAAAGCTAGAAGAAGCTATCTGAAAGAAAAATTTAAATCATACGTTGCATGGTTTAAGGCTGTGATAATGTGAAGTTGTTTGCCAAGCAGTGTTTCTCTTACTACCTTTCTATCTTTGCCTGGTAACAAAGCGCAATCAGAGCCAGACAAATAAAAACGTTTTGGCCATGGAAATGTAGAAACAGAAACAGGGTGCTTGTTATTAATTAATAACAAGTGGACCCAGAAACTGCTTCTGGCGTAGGACGCAGAGGTGATTTGATATCAATGTGCACATTTTAATAGCTTGTATTAGAGTAATAGTCATTGTAGATCAAATAAAGTGCACAGTGACTTTCAAAAGGGCATAAGAGGGCAACAGTGGCTCAGGAGGTAGAGCAGTCGTTTGGAAATCCGGAGGTTCCAGCGTGTCGAAGTGTCCTTGAGCAAGACAATTAACCCCTAACTGTTCCCGATGAGCAGGTTGGCACCTTGCATGGTTGCCTCTGCCATCGGTGTGTGATGTGTGAGTGAGTGAATGGGTAAAATGTGAGGAACAAATTGTAAAGCTCTTTGGATAAAAGCGCTATATAAATGCACCATTTACCATTTATTTATTTACCATGCACTCATTTATGTACACAAAATATGTTGGGCAATGGGCTAATGGCGAGAAGTCAAAATTATACTGGTATGATGATTATGTTTAAGTGTTTTATTCAAACTTTGTCTATCTGTGGCGTTTCAAATTTGACCAAATAAAAAATGAATGTGTAAGACTATAATAAAGCATATAGTACTACAGGATACTGCATGATATTACATTGTACTACAGGGTACTATAGGGTATTATATGGCACTATATGGTACTACAGAGTATTACATGGTACTACAGGGAATTACATTGTACTATAGGGTTCTACATGGTACATAGTATTCCAGGATTTAGCATGTCCGTGATTGCAATAATTAATGTAGACTCAACCAAACCCTGGTTATGACAGCTTACAAATTTGACCAATCCCTGAAATATTTCTGCATAGAATGGTCATGCAGTTTGCAGTTTTCTGGTTCTGGTTTTCATTTTTGGCCACTTAAGGCGAGACACCCCAGGTGAATAGGCAAATACAGGTACAGCTCAATACATTTGAATATCGTGGAAAAGTCTATATATTCTGCTGTGTTGATGCAGTAATTTGTGCAAAAGGAGCCCCAACCAAGTACTGAGTGAACATACATGAACATACTTTTCAGAAGGCCGACATTTCTATATACAAAAGAAAAATACATCTATTTTTTATTTTGTATTGGTGATACAGAAGTTTGGGCTTTCATGAGCTGTAAGACATAATCATCAAAATTAAAACAAATAAAGGCTTGAAATATTTCACTTTGTGTGTAATGAATCTATAATCTAAGAGTTTTTCTTTTTGAATTGAATTACTGAAATACAATTTTCCACGATATTCTAATTTATCGAGCTGCACCTGTATAATTATTTTGGTTGATAGATTTTGTTATATTTTGCTTCCTAAACATGTCTTCTATGAAACTAGTGACAATAAAACATCAATAATACACATTTAGTTTGTTTATTTTACTTCATTTTGCCTGATTGCATCCATAAATATGCAAATTTTTTCTTAGTTTATATGTACATAACAAACTGGGAAAGATTCATAGTGATATCTATATTCAAATATTTGTTTTGCCTATTAGGGGGTACAGTAAACAGTTGTGTTGAGTTTGTTACTACACTGTTTGTAGCCTGTGTGTAGTTCTGTTCAGTTTAATAACATCATTATTATTATGTTATTCAGTTATCAGTTATGTGTTTGAGATGTATATTACTAATGGTTTGATTAGGTATTGTGTTTGTAAATAGCTGTTTAAAATAAAAATGTATGGCATTTTACAATACAGAACTTTGAAGGCGTTTTCCCAAAAATGTGTTTTTATGTGTTTTTCTTACACACTTGGGTAAACATGTACCATTTCCCTAGCACCTACACACACACACACCATACTTTCCACATTTCTTCCTATATATACCTTGCATCTTTGTCCAGAGGGGTTTGTTGATATATCATTCATAGCCTGATTTATAGTACATTTATACCAAAAAACCTGGCGAAAATGGATTTTTTTAATGACATTTCCTGATTTATGGGATGATAAAAAGACATAGCCACAATCCCCTCTGGACAAAGTTCACTGTGTTATGTGTCAACATAATACATTTCTTTTAATCTGGCATCATCCAATGTTGGTATTTATACCCTAACGTCATATGCAAATGAGTGCATATTTAATTAGGCATAGGTTTTGGGTCTGATAAATGCATGCATCCCTGCAAGGGTCAGCGCTCGTTTGCATGTATTAGCTCTAGAATTGCCACAGTTATCCAAGTAACAGGTGAACGTCCAAAGGAACCATAACGTTAGGTTATGACTATAACCAAGTTCTGTTAGTATAGCGACGCTCGGCATCGCTCTCTGCACTATCTCGCATATGTGCACGCGCACTGAATAAAGACCACAAATGTACCTTTAATCCCAATATTCGTCTGACCACACCCCTATCAGCTTACCCATATAAGCAGGGGTGGGGCCACCCACTCGCCTCCTTCCCAAGCTTTCGCCACAAGGCGAGGTCAAAGGCTGCAGCGGCGTCGGATGCCGAGCGTCGCTATACTAACAGAACTTGGTTATAGTCATAACCTAACGTTTTGTTCCGTATACGCTCTCGCTCGGCATCGCTCTCTGCACAAGGGAGGCCGAGCGAGAGCCAACGGCCGACAAATACACCCCGCTGACAGCCCCCCACAACCATCAGAACAGGGAGGGCCGAGCCCCCCCGACCCACCCTAATGGAGGGCACCCCCCCTATTAGGGGCTTCACGGGAGGGCGACGGACCCGACCGTGCGAAGAGGCACTCAAGCAACTCAACGCACAGGGTGAGCAGACCGTGGCTTGACCCCACGACTACACACACGCACAACCCGCATGCCACCCGGGAACGAACGGAGGGAACAACCTCGTTACTGCCCCCAGAATCACGGGGTCAAGGGCAAACCCAACCCCGTGGCAAGGCCGTAGCAGCGGAGCACGAAGGAAGACCCAGACCCACCAAAAGGGCTGGACTCCCTGGAATGGGGGCCCGGAGAAGTCCATGATGCCAGCATCAAGACCCCACCAGGTGGGCACGTAGTGCCCCGCCCCCCACATCGCCAGCGTATTCGGACAAAGGCCCCTCAGCCGAGCGGGCCCCGTCCCCCCAATAGTACACCACCTGGCACACTGACCCTGCAACAGGCAGTCAGCATGGCCGTAAGCACACAAAAAAGGTTAACCAACGGAAGCAGGCAGCGCACCGGGGAAAAACCAGGCAACAGGCTATTAACCCTAGCCTGGAGACTGCGGACGAGACAGGCGCCAGAGGGGACAGCTGAACACAGCCGCCCCGGCGGAAGGAGCGTAAGCTGGCGGTGTTGCATGACCAAGCCTCCATATAAAAACCCCCACCCAGAGGGGTCGAGGCAGAGAAGGCTGACACGATTGGCAGACGTCATGAACGTGCAGGGGCACCCTCAAACGGTGAACCCGGGAGTTGACACTGCTCCAACACACCAGGGAATCAACCACCTCGGTGTTACCCAATGCGGTGGTTGTTCCTATAACCCCTCAAGAAAAAACTCCAAAACACACCTGCGGGTATACACCGGCTATACCGCAGTACAAGTGTTTCAGTTTTCAAAAAAGGGTTAACCCAGGCCTACGGGTCGACGAAACATTACTTCGGACCGGGCCTGGCGGTACGGGAAGCACAGGGTCACCAGAGGAGGTCAAAAACCACCCCCACAGGCCCCTCTTCGCCATGCGTGAGAGAGGAGCGAAAAAGAATGGAGAACCAGCCCCTAAGCACACCGTACTTGGTATTCCCAGGCGGTCTCCCAACCAAGTACTAACCAGGACCAACCTGTGTAGCGGCCGAGATCCGACGAGATCGAGTGTGTACAGGATGGCATGGCCGTAAGCCATTACGACAGTGCTGAGTAAAAACGTACCCAACCAGGGTCTCCATAGCGCTTAACCCTGTGACACCCGGACCGACCTGGCATTTTCCCCCTGAAAAAAGCCCAAGTCCCTCAGGGTACCAGAACAGCAGATCTGCATCCCCGGCGGACAACGGGTTCAACTGATCCGGACCAGCGTGACCAGAACCAGTCCCGTGCCCTAACCACGCCGACATGCCTACTCCAGGAGAAAGGGCAGATATGCGTGTCGATCTTAACATGAAAAGAAGGCGCCACCCAGACGTTCGGGCGAACCGCGCCTGGTGGCCCACCCCAAGGGCGTGAGACCCCTCTACATATGTTCAGATCCATTCCGTCATCATCCCCCAGACATGAACGAGAATCCGTCGAAAACCAACCCAGGTCGTGGGATTTGGTCGTCGGAAGAGGAAAAACCCCCATCTCAGTTGCTTTATAAAAACGCAGTTTTAACCACAAGCAACCAAGGCGCGCCAGTCAGTCGCCTGTTTACAGCAAGCTAGCACTATACGTGCGTCGGGACACACCCCCATCAATGAACAGGCTATTTAGACCTGTCATTGAATCCCCAAGGCGCCCAGGGGAACGACAAGAGGGGTGTGACACTCCCTAACTCCAACACTTTTTGAATAGAAAAGAAGGAAGCATCAACAGTATGTATCCCAGTCTACACAGCCGGGGGTAAAACATTTTCACATTTTTACATCCCACCACCCTCCCATAGGAAGGAGACGGGGATCCCCAGAGAGACTTCCCACGCGAGCTGTACAGATTGAAAAGAATATATTGCACCTTGAGCCATGTAAAAAATTGGTTTTAGGGCTCTCCGGGGAAGAGGCACTGAACCCATACACACTCAATAATCGAATTGAATCGAATACATATACAATAGAATAGGACCCTTCTAAAGGGTCCACTCACTTTGACAATCTGAGGAGGAAGGCTCTGTACTCTGATGGAGGCTCCCTCACATGGAAGAAGGAGTCCGAACTCACAGAAGGCCCGAATAGGCGCTTGGTGAGGAGGAGCCCTGACCACCCCCCTGAAACAGATCCATCACATGGACCTGAACAGCACACGGAAGTCCTACCAACAGAGACGCGCACGGTGACGTACTCTATGGCGGGGGAATTCCTGCGGTGCACACGCCCAATATACCAGGCCGTGGGACCAGGAAACTCCCCCCCCCCCCCCCCCCGTAACGTGCCGAGCCGCCACGTGACAGGAACCTTGAAGGACAGGGGGTGTACCCCTGACCGACAGAAATGAGGAGGAGAGGAAAGGTTACCAGTTCACCCCTTTACGACCCCACACCCATGATACGATTCAATGACAAAAAGAGAATATGACACAGTCATAGTCAGCTCTATGAAGCGTTTGACAGCTCCACACAGCGCATGAGCTAACCTGCTATCTGATTTTTACTAAGGAAAAAACACAGAATAGAGAGGGCTCTAAGAGCCCCAGTCAAACATACACATGTGCTTCTGTGGCCAGTCCAACCCAGTTGTAGGTCACATGACACACACAACCCATCATCACCTACAAAAAATGGCAAAAACACTCTACAGAGGAACGCCGTTTTTCATAATGAGAGAATACATAATTCTCGATTAGTATCGGCCACAGGCCTTGCTAAGCACACACGAGAGCGACCAAACAATATTTTCTTCTAGGAAAATAAAGTTTCTCCAGCAGTTTTAGCACAACCTCAGCAATCAAGCTAAGGGTTACATCGCATCCCTACCACACAAAAAACACAATTTAGTGCACAACATGTCTGATAGGAGGATGAAAAAGTCCCCAGGGAACCGGGGGGAAACACAATCCTCTCATTTTACCCTTAATACGGCCAGTTAAAACAGGAAAACCTGTTAATATGTGAACACACTGTTCATTGTCATCACAGGCTGAGAAAAGAACATTCTTTTACTCACTTGTCACTAAGCATAGCTTCATAGGTTAGTTACCTTAGTTGTGAGTACACGGTACATATAAACACACATGATGTTTCTCACACAACAACCAGATCATTTTCTGTAACAACCCGATTTTTCACGGAGCTAACTGCCAGTGACAAAAACAGTCCACACATAACTCGCGTCGTATCCTAAATGCATTGCAGCAACACACGTTTTGGGAAAACATCGTTATTCACAAAACATTTAGAAAAGTAAAACCAGAAGACGTGTTATAAGGTCTGGTCAAACCTTGTCCTACCCGGAATGTAGATCAGCGAAGTGCAACTCAGGACCCCGTAGACAACACAGCCGATCCTGTGTCGCTCAAACTGGGCAGCGTCGTCGCTCCAACCAGTCGCTACAGTCCTCTTTGTTGACGCAATCCCCGTCCAGGCTCAGGGCAGGGTCGACGAACATCCCCTGTCAAGGATGACGTCGTAGTCAAGAGTGTAAAACATGTTATAATCAAAGCACGTTCAACAGAGTAGCATTAAGCTAACGGCCGCTCCAACCGTTCGGGCGCTACTGCCCCTGCTCGCGAGACGCCGAGCTAACGGCGCACGCGACCAGAAGCGAGCTCGCGGCGGCGCGCGAGGAGCTAAAGCTACCCCGCGCCAGGCCTTGGCCTATAGCAGCAAGCTAACGTTACCTAGTGATCACGACATGCTAGCGCCGCAGCTAACAGCTGACTGGCTAACAGTAGGCCCAACCTAAGTAGGCCATGCAGCGATCCCAGCAGGCTAACGCAGCAGCTAACAGCTGACTGGCTAACCGTAAGCTAAGCAGCTATCACCTGAACATGTATACAATGACATAACACTCACCCAGACAGGCCGCCGTTCTGAACCTCTCCTCACTTTTTAAGAGAAAAGAGAAACAAGATGTCAACACTGCTTTACAACGGTGATTTTACCAACACCCGACGGAATCAGCACAATACCAAACTGGCCTGTGTAGCTGACTTGAACATGGATCTGCCGCTATCGCACATCCATGAACATATCTCCTCGTGAAGGAATACTCTCATTTGGATATGAAAGAAGGGGCTTAACACGGGACAGAGAGAAATCCACTCGTCCAGAACACACAGGGATCACCAGTGTTAATGGTCGCGGCCCACTAGTTAAAACTACAATGGTCTTCAGACCAAGGCCTTCTGTCGCCTAGGTGGCTGAACAAAGGACCCTAGCCTGGGGCCGGTTTCCATAAACATTGTCAAGTAGCCCCCATAGCACTAACAGACAAGTGAAGCCCGCCAGCAACAGTACTCACCCAACCTGAAAACCCACCGCTTCTCACAACAGCGGCGCATCCGACAGTTCAGCTGTGGCCTGACAGGTTTCACCCCAACAAACACAGCAAGGAACTGCAGTTGAGAAGCATGCAGCGGCGTGCTCCCAATACAAAAACCGGTGGAGGGTTTTTAGAATGATCATCATCTTCCAGACACTCCAGTACGAAGACAATATCGCCGTATTTTCTCGAAAATAGTGAGAGAGAAAATAAAGATATGATGTCAACGTATCCTTGTTTCCCAAAGCTGCTCCTAATCCTTTCTTCCATCATGGTGTCAAGTGTGGGGATCTACCGAGGCACTTCTTCCTTGTGGTGAAAGCGAGAAGGAGGCGAGTGGGTGGCCCCACCCCTGCTTATATGGGTAAGCTGATAGGGGTGTGGTCAGACGAATATTGGGATTAAAGGTACATTTGTGGTCTTTATTCAGTGCGCGTGCACATATGCGAGATAGTGCAGAGAGCGATGCCGAGCGAGAGCGTATACGGAACAGAACTGATTTAATGAGCCATTGGCAGTTTCACTGTATCGGCCATGTGTACTTAGACTTGCATGGCTTAATCTTTGAGACAAGCATATGCTACTGGCAGGATCAACCAGGTAGCCTCCATCCGAGGTGGGCCCACGCGGAACCCGGCCTACGGCACCCGGGGACGCCGTGAGACGTGACCTGAGAAGCGAGGCGCTGCGCCTTCGTCGCGGCAGTCTTGCCCCGAATATCACACGTGCACTGTTATCACTGCACAAACAACCCTGCTGCCTGTCGCACTGTCCACACGTGTGACCGAGACTCCACCGAGCTTACGGCTGGGGCAGCAGCGCTCAACACAACTCTTTGTACAGGACTAGGAGGTACCTCCAACCGAGGTGGGCCCACGCGGAACCCTGCCTACGGCACCCGGGGACGCCGTGCCCCAAGAAGCGAGGGGATGCACCTTCGCTCCGGCAGTCTTGCCTTGCTGACCACACATGCACTGTTATCACTGCACAAACAACCCTGCTGCCTGTCGCACTGTCCACAGATGTGACCAAGAGACTGCACTGCCTTCGGCTAGGGCCACAGCGCTCAACACGACTCTTTGTACGGGAATAGGAGGTAGAATACGGAGTTTGGGGGAGGATTCGTGAAACATGTGTTTACCTGTGGCCGGGCGGAACCAGGAGTTGCATTGAAACCTACCAAGCAACCCGGGTAGACCCCCACGACCGAGGTTATCGGACTACCAGGTCAGACGGGCCGACTTAGTCTCGCTATACGAGGGCTGGCTGGGGCCACCCGTATGTATCCCCGACCATAGAGGCGAACCGGCAGGCGGTAGGAACCGTCCGCCCGAACACCGGCTGTTAGGCCGGCCGGCGGGGGCCCTACCAAGGCAGGTCACGTTTTCCATTCGGTCTAATTATTAGGTAATGCCTATTTTGCAATACATTTTGTCTTAGTTGTTATGTACATACACTGGGAAAGTTGCATAGTGATATCTATTCAAATCTTTTTTTGCCTATTCACCTGGGGTGTCTCGCCTTAATGTTAACCTTGCAACATTGTGGCAACAAGTGACTATCTTAATTTGACCGTCACCTTTTGATTGGGAGACACTTCGCTAGGATGTCTGGAATTACAAAAAAATAAGCTACAACAGAATAACTCACTGTGAAGAGGGAACTGCTTTGCATTGCCATTTTTAAGAAGATCAGTTGCAAAATCAAGCATTTGGGTTGCAATAATCACAGATTGTGATCATGGGTCTGCTCAACCGAACAACCTCAAACTTAGCAAGGAGAAAAAACAAGGTTAGCTGCTTGCTGTTCCTGCAATGTATTAGTAAATGATAAATGGACTGCATTTATATAGCACTTTCATCCAAAGCACTTCACAATTTGTCCTTATTCACCCATTTACTCACACATTCTTACACCGACAGCGGAGGCAACCATGCAAGGTGGCAACCTGCTCATCAAGAGTAGTTAGGGAGGAAGATGCCATTACATTATGGGAAATGCACTTCTCTACTGTCTTCTCCAGAGTCAGACAAGAAGATAGATACCAATTTCCTATATGTCTGTTCATTAGGAAGCTATCCGGCTGCAAGCTTGCCTAGTTTAGCACAAATAAATGGAAGCGGATACAGATTTAATTTGTGCTAAACTAGGCTAGCTTGCAGCAATATAGCTTTCTATTGAATGCACAGAGAGTAAATTGGTATCTATCTTATTGTCTGACAGTGGAGAAGTGCATTTCCCATAATGTTGGCGTCTTCCTTTAACCCGTAACTACTCTTGATGAGCAGGTTGCCACCTTGCATGGTTGCCTCCGCTGTCGGTATATATTTAGAGCATATATTTAGCATTTAGCATGTTTAGATTATATATTAGATTAGATTTGGATTATTGGATTATTAGATTAACTATATTTATTGTAGGGCAAATATAACTGAGAGGGCATACATCATCTTGTACCTTGTTGCCCATATGCGCATGTCCAGAGTTAATTATATTGTTTACACTGCCTTTTTATTCAATTTGTATTCTTAGTTCTCCACTGTTGTTATGGTTTGTAACCGACCCCAATCGCACAACACAAGACAGGTATGAGAGTAAGCCAAAACAGGGCAAATATTTATTATTGAACAAAAAGCGGCACAGTCCCTTTAAGGGAGAACACAAAAACACTAGAGTCAAGGAAATATGGAAAATGCGGCACTGTGCCTTTAAGAGGCGAACAGGCTAAGGGACTAAGGCTAAGGGCCAGGGCTAAGGGCCAGGGCTAAGTGTCAGGGCCAGGACCAGGGGCACTGGAGAGGGGGACAGGGACAGAGGCCCGGAGAGGTGGGCTGGAGACAGGGACAGAGAACAGGGTTAAGGCCTTGGACAGGGCGAGGGCCAGAGCTGCTTACAGGGATGAGGACAGGGTTCCGACGGCGGAGGCTTGGCACGGGGACAGGGGCCCGACGGCGGAGGCCTGGCACGGGGACAGGGGCCCGACGGCGGAGGCCTGGCACGGGGACAGGGGCCCGACAGCGGAGGCCTGGCACGGGGACAGGGGCCCGACAGCGGGGGCCTGGCACGGGGACAGGGGCCCGACAGCGGGGGCCGGGCACGGAGACAGGGGCCCGACAGCGGGGGCCGGGCACGGAGATCCTCCTTCTCCTCCTCGGATGCTGCAGACGGGCAGCGCAGAACAAAGGGGGTCCCAGGGGACCGGGATGGGAACACGCCGTCCTCCCGTGGAATACTAGGGAGCGACGACGAGCCTCACCCCAGGAACGAGGATCACGAAGAGACGCCTTCCTCCCGTGGAATCGGGAGCGATGGCGTGCCGCCTTGACGTCTGGAGTGGGAACACTGGAAAACCTCCCGTAGAGAATTAGAGAGCGAAGACGGTGTCCCACTCCAGGCAAACGGCGACAGGTGGTGATGGCTGGGCCGTCGTCTCACGCCGGAGACGCGGCAGGTGATGGTGACGTACAGAATGGTAACGTACAGAACTCCATGAACACAGACACAGATACAGAACGACCCGACCAGGACTGGAAGGGAGCCTGCCACCTAAGTACTCTCCCGAGCAGATTGCAAACTCCCAACAGGTGCGTGAGGGTAGAGGAACAGAATGTCCAAGGGTGGGGGCTGGTGAAGAGTAGGAGGCAGGCAAAAGTTCTCACAAGGGTGGGGGCTGGTGAAGAGTAGGAGGCAGGGAAAATTCTCGCAAGGGTGGGGGCTGGTGAGGTGAGGAAAGGGAAAAAAAGGTCCAGGGAACAGGCGAATCCTCACAACTGTACTATAATTATATGACCTGTACCATGTATTCTACTACCTGTACCTCCCCTCCCCCCTCCCCCATGCTGCTATGATGCCTGAATTTCCCCAAGGGGATCAATAAAGGAATATCTTAACTTAGCTTATCTTACTGTATCTATGTTGTTGACTCTAAGCGCATTTTCCATAATGTTGGCGTCTTCCTTTAAGTGTCTTGTTCAAGGACACTTTGACATGCTGCTGGGAGGAGCTGGAATCGAACTGGAAACCTCCCGATTACCAGTCAACTGTTCCACCTCCTGGCCACTGTCATGTATTTTCATAGCCCCCCCCCCCCCCCCCCCCCCCCTCTTTTCATGATCAGAAGCCTAGTGCCGTTTCATCTTCCCTCAAGTTGCAAACATTAAAGGCGGTCGGGTGGCATAGTGGAGATTGCGCTCGTCACCAATGCAAGAGGCTGCGGTCTCGACTCCCGGAGTCAGCATTGCCTGCGGCTTGGGCCGATCGTCATACTAACTCGTTTGGCTGAGTTAGCGGGAGGGAAGTCGTGGGTGGTAATCTGGCGTTGTGGACAGCGACACCTACAGGTCAGGTCTGGGCGCCTGCTCAGCGAAAGGCAGGAAGTGGTGAAGGCAGCGTGACCTCCCACGCGTTACACTTCACCAGAGAGAGTCCTCGCTGCCAGGTGAAAAGAGAGCCGCTGGCTGTCTCCGCATGTGTCGGAGGAAGCATGTGGTAGACTTCAGGGTTCCCTTGTACCGACCAGTAGGGGGAACATGCGCACAACGACCAGGTAGGGGAGGGGGGGGAATTGGCATAACGACTAAATTGGGATGGGAGGAAAAGCACAGAAAATCAGGCGGAGAAAAAGAGGATTACATTTTTTTTTTATTATTATTTGTAAACATTAAAACGTTGCTTTGACACGAGGGAAGGCAGGGCCCCAGCATAATTTGTGGGGCCCTACGCAACTTGCATAGTGAGTGTATAGGGCCTTCCTAACATTCTGCACCCAGCACCCCCTGGCACTCTAAAACAAACTACAGAAGTTGGTTGTCTTGCTAGGTATTAATCTGAGTCATAAATTAATGGAAAATTTTGGAAAACTGTCCACAAAGCAGACTTTTGAGCATTTCAATGCCCCCCTTTCAACCAGTATGCACCCAGCACCCCCTGTCACTCTATCATTGCTACCTGGGGGTTGGTAGTTGAGAAACCATATCTGAGACAGTTTTACAAAATAATTTATAAAACTGTCCAGGAACCATGACTGAAGCAATCTCATCATCATTAGGTGGCTTCTTCGTTCCGAAGGTTGCCTATCACTCTCCAACCCATTCTGTCCCCACTTCTTCTCTCCAACTCCGTGACTCCGCCTCTCACTCCACTCCAATCACAGACGTCGTCTACCCAGCCTCTTCTTGGTCTTCCACTTCCTCTCTTTCCATCCACCTTCCCCATCACCACCTTCTTGAACATCTCCCCGCTGGATCCTCTCAGAACATGCCCGCACAACTCCATCTTTCTCTTTTTCAACCTCTCCAGCAGCTGTCCTCCTTGCATATCCGCTCTTCTCAGTACCTCCTCATTCTTGATCTTATCCTTCCATGTTATCTTCAGCATCTTCCTCAGTGTCCACATTTCAAAAGAGTCTATCATCCTCTTTGCCTCTTCATTCAGCGTCCATGCTTCTGCTCCGTATGAAAAGACTGACATAACATACGTTTCCAAAATCCTGGGCCCTCATTCATCAACGTGGACGTAGAATATGTTCTATTTCCACACGTAAGCACGGAATGTAGAACTAGTGTACGCACAGGGAAGTCGGGATTCATCACACGGTGCGTACGCAGGCTCTACGCTCCTCCGTAGAACTTTGTTCTACCGTCAATGCTCGTGCATGATTATCCATATATGGTCATGAAAGTGAGGAAACACCCCCCATGGGATGTGAAATAATGGACTGACCCGAGCGGAACTCTGAGAAACTCCACGGAGAATTCACTGCTGTCGAACCAAGAAGACACTATCGCGTATTATGGGATAAATAAAAGGCGGATTTGTAAACGGTGATGTCAGATATCAACGGCTCCCTAAGACCATTGCTGCAATTCTGCCTGGACAGCTCAAAATACTAATAAAGACCGTTCGTTGACCACTGTTTGGCGTTGGTTGTGTGTCATTATAACCGTGCTGTAATATGAATGCCTTTACGACTACCGCCCTGTAGCCCTCACCTCCATAGCCATGAAGTGCTTTGAGAAGCTAGTGAAGGGCTACATCTGTTCCTCCCTCCCCATCAACCTGGACCCTCTGCAATTTGCATATCGCCCCAACAGGTCCACGGAGGACGCCATAGCCCATGTGCTGCACACAGCAGCATCACATCTGGACAAGAGGCAGGGGAACTATGTGAGAATGCTGTTCATCGACTACAGCTCAGCATTCAATACCATAGTCCCCTCCAAACTCATAGCCAAGCTCAGGGACCTGGGCTTGAACTATGACCTGTGCCAGTGGGTCCTGGACTTCCTGACGGGCAGACCCCAGGTGGTAAGAGCCGGCAACTGCACCTCCTCATCCATCACGCTCAACATAGGGGCCCCCCAGGGCTGTGTTCTGAGCCCCCTCCTCTACTCCCTGTACACACATGACTGCGTAGCACAGCGGAACAACAACACCATCATCAAATTTGCTGATGACACAGTAGTGGTGGGCCTGATCTCTGCCAACGACGAAAGGGCCTACCTGGAAGAGGTAGAGAACCTGTCACAGTGGTGTCAGGAGAACTGCCTCTCCCTGAACGTCAGCAAAACAAAAGAGATGATTGTGGACTTCAGGAGGTCGGGGGTCAAGGACTACAGCCCCCTCAGCATCGACGGGGCACCAGTTGAGAGAGTGAACAGTTTCAAGTACCTCGGAGCCCACATATCCGAGGACTTGACATGGACCACACACATTGACAGTGTTGTGAAGAAGGCACGACAACGCCTCTACTTCCTCAGGCGCCTAAGGAAGTTCCAAGTCAGTCAGAAGATCCTTAGGAACTTCTACTCATGTACAATAGAGAGCATCCTGACCGGCAACATCACCTCCTGGTTTGGGAATAGCACTGCAAAAGACCGTAGCAGACTACAAAGAGTGACACGTTCAGCCGAACGCACAATTAGAGGGGGGCTTCCCACCCTCCAGAACATTTACAACAAGCGGTGCAAGGGGAAGGCTAAGAGAATTATTAAGGACTCGAGCCACCCGAACAACTGCCTCTTTGAACTGCTGCCGTCAGGCAAGCGATACCGGAGTCTTATGGCGAGCACAGAAAGACTCAGAAGGAGCTTCTATCCCCAGGCCATCAGGCTGCTAAACGAACAATAATCGCTAAACGAACAATAATCACTATGCAACAACCATCAAATGCACACAGCACACACACCCACACGCACACACTCACTCAAACAAACAACACACTGCAGCACCCACTCTCCACACTTTAGATCACACAAACACACTTACACTTTATATTTATTGATAAAGGATTTGCACTACAACTCGTACACCTACTGTGAATTGTACCTAAACTGCACCTCGTCCATTTATGCCTTGCACTATATAGTATTGTATATTAGTACACTGCACAGTATTGTATATTGTATGGTAACTACGTCTACGAACATTGTACATATGTCTAAACTGAACACTGTGACCTCTTTTTTTTACTTCTAATTTTTACTATTTTTACTATGTTTTTATTTCATACTTATCTTGTCATGCACAGTCTCTGGAGCGCAACAGTAAGAAGCATTTTGTACAAAAGTATTCTGTACTTCTGTATGACAACTATTAAAGAAACTTGAAACTTGAAACTTGAAACTTGAAACTAGTTGTGTTCGATTGGCTATATGATTTTTAGAGGCATCTATTTTGTTGTCGGCTAATAAAGACAGCGCTGGAATATGACTGCCTTTTCCCGTGTTGTTTGATTAATACCCAGGGATTAAAGTTCTCCTCAATTTGATTCCAAATCGCGATGGATCTCCCGTCAATTTTCTACCTGCTGCATATGATTTCTAGAGGCATACTACAATCCATTTTGATGTCAGTATTGGGTAGCCTACATAAACAATAATACGAGAGCTATACAAGAACAATGAATCTTACTGCCATGATGTAGCCGATACGCCATGTGTAGCCTGCCTATATGTGATCAATACAAACATGAACTTGAATTCCATCATGTCTGTGTGCGGGTCACTGCGGGAACTCACAAGGCTGTTGTCACAATGTAAATAAGAACGTGCACTGAAAAGTTACAGTATGTAGTTGGTTGATCATTTGTATGACAGTCAGTAAACCCTTGCAAAAAGTATCCGTTTTATTTAATGAATTGAAAACATTCAGCATCGCCTTCCTCCCGGCATCCAGCAATAACATGTATCAGGCAAATGCGCATCGCAACATTGACTGAGTGGAATCCCTTTCTATTCACATAACTGCATTTGTGATGGAGCTTTGACAGCTACAGTAACAGTCTATTGGTCGATCCATCTCCAATATCACGATGGACCGTGCCGCGGTGGCAAAGACCCGAGGGTGGAGAGGATCTTGAATGAATTCCATCATCATATATATATGTTGTGTGTCTGTCCACTATGTTTGTTACTTTGTTATTCCCCCCCCCCCTACCTATGTAAAGCGACCTTGGGTCTCTTGAAAGGCGCTATATAAAATGAAGCTATTATTATTATTATTATTGTTATTATTATTATTATCATCACATCTGTGCTGGAGCTCACAAATAGACTGTTAGTCTCAGTGAAGTTTCAACGGAGGTCATCTATTCTAACCAACAAATTGAAGTAGAAAGCATTTCGTGACCAATCTTATTTGGAAACATGACACAAAATAATTTGCTTTTTATTTGAAACAATATCTAATCGCGTTTGGAGGTTGGTGTTTTGCGTCTGCCCCCCCGTGCCAAACAAGCAGGCCAACCTCTTGTTCGCGTGTGAGCCCGTTATAATTACACTACTTTCGCTATTTTACAATGAACTATAATGAATTACGGGTCATACAGAAGTTGAACACTAATGCACGGAAGCTTATTTCCGCCTTGAAACTAATGCAGGACTGAGGAGTGCTTATGCGTAGTAACGATATTCTACCACTGGGCGCCAGGTACGCCTGGTCTGACCTGTGCGTAGATGTAAGCACGGAGTCAAGTTCAAATCGAAATTGATGAATCCCACTCTTTGCTTAGAAATGATCGTACGCACAGGGTAAGCACAGATCTGTGCGTAGAACACGTTGATGAATGAGGGCCCAGGTCTTCGTTTTCCAACTTATGTTTCTTCTCAATAATTCTTTATGGTTCCAGAATGGGCCCTTTGCAATTCCGGTTCTTCTCTTAATGTCCATGTTAGCTCTTCCACCTTCACTGATCCAGCTTCCAAGGTACGTGTACTCCTTCACTTGTTCAAGTTTTTCTCCATCCACCTGTATTTTACAAACAGTTCCTGGTGTTTTTTCAATGATCATTACTTTAGTTTTCTTTGTGTTTAGCGACACTCCATAGTTTTTGCATTCGACATTCAGCTTATTCATCATGTCCTGTAGATCTACTATTTGTAAACTCATTCACTGACAGGGTGTGACTTAGTGTTACAAACTTGAGGAGCCAGATGAAGAACCAGTTACTGGACCGGAGTCAACAGAATTGTAAATGACACACACCTCAAGTAAGCAACATTTCTCATTTCAAGTTCAAGTTCAAGTTCAAGTTCAAGTTCAAGTTCTTTAATAGTTGTCATACAGAAGTACAGAATACTTTCATACAAAATGCTTCTTACTGTTACGCTCCATTTCACCTTACCCTAACGAAAAACATTTGAGCAGAGATTCCATTGGACCCTTATGGAATTGAGAATTACTTCTACCATGCATACGTTTGTAGATAGGCAGTTCGGTGCCTCTCAGTAGCAGGACACAACAACAAAACAAGGAGAAATTCACTGGAGCACACAGACGGTGCAGGCCTTTATTTCTGGTGCATTAGAACTCGCCTAACATTTCGATGTGTCTTACATCTTCATCAGAGTCAAGTCATTGTCAGTTATATCAGATAGATGAGTTGCAGGCCCAGAAATAACATGGCAGTGGCCTACCAAGCAGGATAAACAATAAACAATATCGGAAAGGCTGAGAAGATTTTAAGTTGTGACGTTATGCCCTTTGGTGCAGCCATTGGCTAGTTCACTTGAGGAGCCAGATGAAGAACCAATCGGCAATTGCAATTGACTAGGTCTAAATGTTAATATGATGAAAACCTGACAATGCCTCCTATCAATTTTATATTTTTGCTATGTCTGACAGAGTAGGCTATATTAGACAATTTTAGTAAATGTAGTTTGCATGTTTAGTCCTACATGTTTCCCTTTGCCTGCTAGGGAGAGCCTGTGTCAGGGGGTTGATCTGGTGCTGTCCATGGTTCTGAAGAAACACTGTTAATGCAGCAATGAGCAGGCAGCTTAGAGAAAGAGGCAGATGAGACCATACCTGTTTATATATGGGCACAATCAGCTGTAGCTCACTCCTTCTGGTGTGTGGACACTCCAGACACATGCAACCAGTCGCAATCTGTTCCTACAGTCTCCAAACAAACAGAAAGGAGAAACAAAGTTTGATCCAAACTTAATAAACAAATGGATAGCGTCATCACCAAACACAATAAATAGGAGACATGCTTGTATTCTCTATTTGATTGACTGTTTTGATTCAAGGACTAACACCAGATAACGGATACAGTTTTTAATATCATTTTCTGTATTTTGTGGCTGTGGAAAGGTTTGTTTACATTGCTAATGCTATAGGCCTAAACACTGGAATGAAACATACCTATATTCTGCTTTATGAAGGGCTAAGAAAGTTCCAACAAAGCTTCTTTTCCATCTACAGATCAAATCTTTCAATATTTCAATGTGTGTGGATGTCAATAATGTTTGTGAATACCCTGGTTTATACTTTATATGGTTCAAAATAATTACAGATTGGTGTTTTAAAGATCCCCTCCAGATGTTTTTACCCCTAGAAATGTTCTGTATTGACTAACATATTTGTATGAATATGTTTTTCCACCTAATTGTTCCATCCTGAGAATGGCTTAGCAGCAGCCCTACACCTCATTGAGAATGAAAGGATCTATGTATATGCTCATTGACAACAAGCTCCAATTGATATTTACCAGGGATTCCAAGTCAGCAGCTTATTCTTTCAAGACATGTCAATAAAGACTCTGCTTTTTGTGTATGCTGAAGCTAAAGGTGTTGACCTATTAGTGACATCACACATGCAATTAAGATTTTAGGGAAGTACAGCCAATCTCCCCCTAAGGAAGATGTGAAAGAGGTGCTCTGGTGACAAGTTCTGCACATATAACAATCTGTATATACAGCATGTCATATCTCAAGAGGAGTTAACCATAAAAAATATATTTTTGAGTGGAGGGGATCTTTAGAGACATGCATGTTTTGCAACATGTTGCAGTTTAGGGCTTGGACTAACACTGGTCAGCATAACCTGTCTCTAGAATGAGTTGCAGCCTTATCACTTGCACATGGTGCTTTCTTTCTTTCTTTCTTTCTTTCTTTCTTTCTTTCTTTCTTTCTTTCTTTCTTTCTTTCTTTCTTTCTTTCTTTCTTTCTTTCTTTCTTTCTTTCTTTCTTTCTTTCTTTCTTTCTTTCTTTCTTTCTTCTTCAGCTGATTGTGCCCATATATAAACAGGTATGGTCTCCTCTGTCTCTTTCTCTAGGCTGCCTGCTCATTGCTGCATTAGCAGTGTTTCTTCAGCACCATGGACAGCACCAGATCAACCCCCTGACACAGACTCTCCCTAGCAGGCAAAGGGAAACATGTAGGACTAAACATGCAAACTACATTTACAAAAATTTTCTAATATAGCCTACTCGGTCAGAAATAGCAAAAACCTCTAATGTATAGGCGGACATTTCAGGTTTTCCTCATATTAACATTTTAGACCTAGTCAATTGCAATACACATTCCATAGGCCACTGTCATTTAGGGCATATGTTGACTTTAACCGTGACATCAACATCATTTTATACCTCCAATATACATGTGTTTGGTGTCTTGGAACCATATTATTGTTTATTTGAGGTAATGTAGCCTACACTTAAAATAATACACTTAAAAATAGGTGTATTATATCTACACATAGTCTGTTCTGTGGTGGGCTTGCTGACAATGACAATAGCCTACCTATTTTCATTGTCACTGTTTTCAAGACTTAACTGCTATACATCATATGACCATATTCCTCATGTTCTATCTTTTGTACTTGAGAATTAATAGTTACAATAGTATTATAGTAATAATAACAATATATAAATACCTGTTTTTTATTCTGTAAATTGTTGCTTTTTTACTCCTTTATGCTGTGGAGCAAACAGAGAGTAAGAATTCTATTGTACTTGTTGCATATGAAAATACAACTATCTGAATCTGATTGTGCTGTGCCTATACCCAAATGCATAAGCATGCAAAGCTTCATTCTTATTCAAAATGGTGTTGTTCACAAGTGGTGTCCATGGCACTGCACTCATGCATGCATGCATCCTATGAATGGAGGATACTATAGCCTATCTCTTTAAGGATGTCGAACTGGCAGCGATCCCACGGAGCTCTTCATTGAGACCTATTTGGAAGAGTCACGTGAAACATCCACGCAATTATTCGACTAGTCAGTCAATGCTATAGTGCAATGAACCTATATCGTCTGTGTTGGTTTTACAAGTCCATATTGTAGGCTTGTTAATCAAGCACAGTCTTTTCAGTTATATGCTCTGATGCTACAAACAAAACATGAGTCTAATGGCTTTGCATAGAGTTGACATAGATCGTGAAATAACCATTTACTACATATGTTGTCTACTAACTCGACCCAACGATTTAATGCCACGAGTCACGACCAAAACTAGGCCTATACGCCAGATATTGAAGGAACTTTGTGATGCACTGAGTGAACAAACCACTGTTGAAATGTCCAAACCGGCTGGATTGTCAATGAGATCATTCAAATAAACCCGACGGACTCTCATATTAGTAAAACATATATTATGTATAATATATCCGCGATAATAAACCAATGAAATGGACTTGTATTATTGGTTTGAAATTGAACGCAAAGCAGTTTATCCTGGTTTCAAGCCAGAAAACGAACTGTTTATGTTGTTGTACAGTATAGACTATGGTGACAAGAGAAACCCGCATCGCCAGGCATATTGAGTATGGGAGAGTTAAAAATAGCATCATCGGTCGACCACGCGCCACTCCGTTACTACGCGTTTCAGCATTCTGCCCGGTGCAGAGGGGGACTATAAGACCGTAGTATTGAACCTAACCATTATTGTGAATTATTTGTATAACACTGTCTTTGAGTCTGACAGCAGGACTACGAAAGAATGTATGTGTGTGCGCGTGCGTGTGTGCACGTGCGCGAACGTCGCGTGAGTCTATTGCGTGGGCTGCTGTAACTCCGTTCATATGAAAAGGAGGGATATATGATGAATACCAAGCAGACACATGGCCTTTAATCACAACTAACGTGGTATTCTGTTGTACAGGTTTGCTATTTGCATTCTCGGGGGATATTTCCTAGATGATGGTGTATTTGGCTCCATTAGGCCATCAGAGCTTCTTTCAACAGCCACCACCTTTAAAGTGGGAGATTCTTCGTGTGACGTCAATGCCTCTATACTGACGCAGCCCTCAGGAGAAGGAAGTGTATTATTTTTCTCATCTCAATGGCGTTAAATATTAATATCCTAATACATACTGGCTGAAACAATTGTAGGCATTTGTAGGCTTGTCTGATAAAGAATTACACATTCCATTCGGAGACAGAGTAGAGGGAGAGCTAAACCTGTGTTTTTCTGTCTCTGACGGGGGGGGAGGGGCGGGATGGGACACCAGTGTGCTTTAGAAGCCACCTTACAATATTACGCATTAATGAAATCCAAATGATTCCACCTTTATCGTTTGATTGAAATGGGTGGAAATGGGCGTGCAAGTTCAGTGTGCATGTTTAAGAGATGAAGGGCACGCGCCTACCGTGCAGCGGGAACACGCGCCAGTTCTTGCCTGTACGCTCGAAATTCCTCCAAGGAATCTCTGTGAGGTTTTCTTTTTTCATCACGCGCAAGCTAAAAATAGAAACGGGGTTGGATCGTGATCCAGAAATAGATAGGGGGCATCACTCGTATAAAAGGCTCCATTCAAGAGTACAGTGTGCAGTTTAAGGAATCAAGAGCCTATAAGCATTTTGTGTGGAATGGGCTTTGCCTTTTTGGTATGGTGTTTTTAAGGAGGGTTCCGATGCTACAAAGGTGAGTTGTGAATAGCCTGCTGCATCTGTTTCTTTCGGCTATGCCTTTTTTTTTTTTTATTCATTTAAACTATTGCGAAACATAATGCCAATGGTGATTGCTGCCTATTAAGCATTACAGTTAATGTCATATGTCGATGTTGTTTGCAATGTATTCATGCTTGAGAGATGACAAACCACTCTTTCTTTACAGTTGGGGGAATCTCTCTCCTAGTAAATCTGTGAATCGATAAGGGTGGTGTGTCGGCCGTCGGTGCTGTTTCCCCCCCCCTGCTCTTTGCATAATATTTTTGCTCACTATAGTCTACACATTTTTGCTCTCGACCAAACACTCGATGCCAAACCGTATGTATTCTTAAGGTTTAGAATACAGAGTTGAACGTGAAGTTGGAAGCTCCAGTAATCTGTAGACTGTAGGGAGCTGTCCCTCTCTGTGGTGCTGAAATGATTACGCCGGTGACGGCGGTGACTCCTGTTGACTCCTAAGTAACAATTTATTTGTGGATATTCTGATAAATTGGCATAGGAGTCTTCAGAATCCACAGAAATATAGGCAATATGTCATAAAAAAAAGTACAGGTTCACTTGCTCTAAATTAATGCTTCAGTATTGTTTGAAAGTATGGTGCCATTGATAAATGCCTTTTTGTTGCAACTCGTGGATGTCACTGTCAGTGTGATTCGGAATAGGCCTTGGTTACTTTAACATGCAATCTGGATGGTAAGTAGTATAGATAAGAGTGTTGGACATAGTCGCTGGCATGGAATGTCGCATTCATAGCCAAATAATTCGATTTTTGATTGCAGGTTTAGCGTAAAAGCGCCGCTCTCTCGAGTCGTGACTGCTAAAGTGAGTAACGCGCGTGCTGCGTCAGTGGTGTCTGGCTCGGCGCTCTCAAGACAGATGGGGGAAATCGTGACCGATTGAAGACGCTTCCACGAATGAAAGTCTGGATCGGCCAATGGAAACCGCGCGAGGGTGGGGCCGTATACTTTGGGAACTTGCGGTTTAGAATCAGTTTGTGCAAACCCCTACAGAGAAAAAGTTTACCATCCGTTAGGAAAATGACTGTTGCCTATTCAATTGCTCCTACTATTAGGCAATAGTTAATTTGGAATGTGCCTGTGTTGCTTAATTACTTTGCTTATAATTATTATTTTCCCTAGTAAAAAGCACCGTTCGTGATCGTGATTGGTAGATGAGGAGTTTTCCTCTCCAATGAAATCCGTGCTGTCTTTCTATTTACTGTGTTGAAGAAGCAGAGTGTTATTTTCACATAGCTATCAGCTATGGGAGATCCCTCCCTCCATCGCTGCTCTTTATAATCAGGATGCGTGTTGCTGCAAAGCATTGGCAATCCAACGACCCCATGATTTGTACATGTTTAAATCAATGTTAAAAAATGTTTTTTTTACTACAAATATATGGTGTTTTTGCTCGATCTGCCAACCCGTTCGTGTATCCTTCCTATGCATAAATCAAATAAGTCATGTTTTAAGCACGAGGACCCCGAGGACTCCTGCATGTGAAGATAGTTCTAAAGTGGATTTTGGAGCAGTAGATAATTGTCCATTACACATCTTTTTGCGGTCTGGGCTTGCCGTGCATATATCAATCTGGGAAGCCCTTACCCCAAAAAGCATTTGTGGAGGACTCAGACGCCGCAATTAACGTTTTTGTAGTTGTGATCCTGATGCCTGTTGTAGGCTAGTGTTATAGTGTTATTGTGCCCAAACGCCAATATAAGAGTAGATTCATGCAGGAGGGAGTCTTGAGCAACACAGTTTGTAAACAAACTATTGTATGGATTGCTTCTACACACACACACACACACACACACACACACACACACACACACACACACACACACACACACACACACACACACACACACACACACACGCACGCACGCACGCACGCACGCACGCCACACACACACACACACACACACACACACACACACACACACACACACACACACACACACACACACACACACACACGCACACACACACACACACACACACAGTGGCAATGATAACACCTTTATGCACTCTTTGACTCATCTAGAAAGAGTTACTTAGCCAATACCTCATCATTGATTAGTGTTCACTCAAGCCATAAGGCAATGCATCAAATAGTCTAGAACACTTATGAAAAGAGGACTACCAAGTGTTGTGTACGTAAACAACAGACAATACATCCTGACATCCATCTTCAGTAACATTGACTACATGTGTTTGTTTTTGTGATGCCCTTATGCTTTTGTATCAACATGGACAAGTGTGTTACTGTCAATAAAAACACATTTGAACCAGATATGCATTTTCTTGTCATAGACTATCTCTGGAAATGTACCAAAAGAGTGTCAATCATTGCTGAATTATTCTGAATCAAAATAATAGGCGTCTCCTATCTTGATTAAGCACTTAACATAATGCCTTCAGGTGAGATGAATATTATCCACAGATAAGAAGCAGGTTCTCTAGAATAAAATAAACAAAGTGAATGGAATTAAACATAACCATTGACCATTTTGAATATGATCAGTAGCTAACATTTCAAATTCGTTTTTCATTGTACTGTACAATGTTGATATTACATATACATACATACATACATACATACATACATACATACATACATACATACATACATACATACATACATACATACATACATACATACATACATACATACATGCATACATACATACATACATACATACATACATACATACATACATGCATACATACATACATACATACATACATACATACATACATTCATACATATAAACCTTCAATTCAAGCAATTAAAAAAAGTAGACAAACAGCAACTGTTGCAATAGAGCAGTTATTACTATTCCATCATAGACCGGATATAATAATCTTATATTATTAACATTTTGAGTTTTGAAGAGAACCCACTTCCTGAGCTGATTCAAGAATAAGAACATCTTATAATTCTAGAGATAATTCAGAGTGAAATGAGCCCAACTCTGGAATGAATGCTAACCTCACCCTTTAATTTACCTGCATTTGAGTCACAAGTGGACATTGATGTCAGAAGTGAGACTTCAACCAGGTGGTTATATGAGAATATACATTGGAAATTGTTCCACGTATTTGATCAACTTGACATTACCTTGATTTCAGTTACTTCATGGAGGATTACCTTCATGGAGACTACGGTTTCAGTTTTGATGCTATTCAAGTGCTTGGCAATTCAAATTAAATGTATATTGGGGTATTACAATATTTTAAA
Source organism: Notolepis coatsorum (assembly GCF_963971535.1). NCBI lineage: Eukaryota > Metazoa > Chordata > Actinopteri > Aulopiformes > Paralepididae > Notolepis > Notolepis coatsorum. The sequence continues at coordinate 39,691,127 of NC_140184.1, forward strand.
TCTTAATTGTTTTTTGATTATACATTTAATGTACAAAAATGTAATTCAATATTATACACAGGATGTGTGTGGATGATTGACAGGGAAATGTACCTACACACCTGTCTCTTTCTCTTTGTCTTTCTTACTATCACACACACAAACACACACACACATACACACCATTGTATATTCATAGCCTTCCTTCACTCCTAGACATATATATACATGTACACACACTACCCCCCTCTTGCTATCTCTCTCTACACATTTCCTTCAACTTGTACACACATATGCAACATGTCATTCTGTCAGTAAACTCTATCCTTAATCAAAGACTCTGCTTCCATGAATACTATGTAGTCAAATTATTCCACATCAAATGATGTCAGAAGTGGGACAACATAATGCAAAAAAGGCTGGACCTTAGGTGAGTAGGGTCTTGTTATCTGGTGACTATTTATTTTTCCTACCGGAGAGTAATTTGATGTGCTATTGAGAAAATTGTAGTTTCTGATATTTTAATTTGATTTCAGTTTCTGTGAATGGTTAGTAAAGCAAAGGTTATTTCACTAGTGGTTGGTTATAATGTCTAGACGTGCAGCACTGTAGAGCATTTCAGATTTTTTTAAATTATCTAGGGTTCCTGTAAGGTCTCATGAAAGAAGGTGTTACCAGGAAAACCATTCAAGAAATCTGCAAATCAAATTGCAGAGTCATATTGAGGCTGGAGCTTATTGTTTTTGCTGTTACAAGTGTTATTATGATAATAGTATGTATCATTGTCATTTCACAAATGTGTTTCTAATCTATTGTTAAACTTTCTCTTGAAATTCACAGTGGTAAACAGTGAAAGGAGTACAATTGAGGACAGGGTAATCAATCAAAACGGAAAGAAAAAAAGGCGTAAGACACGTAAGTACAGAGCACCACACATTTTGTAAATTTTGTGCAACATCTTTGATTCCCATTGTATAATAAATACCCTGCATCCAAAAGCTGGAAAATAGAAAAGGGTCGCCATATATTTTAGGATATTTTAGCCTATTATTATATGTCTTATTGAAATAGAAGAAACATAGAAAACGGTGGATTATAAAGTATCCCTTAAAGGAGTCATAACCCACTCACTTCCATCATTTAGGAGCTAATTAGAGAAAGTTATAGGCAAAACTCAACATGGGCTCAAATAATAGTAAAGGGTCTAATTGTATTGTCCCCACTAAAATACCACTCTAGAACTTCAAGGAGAAGTCATCTCTTAGAGAGAAAGGTTTCCACACTCTAGTGAGGACACATCAGAGGTATTCAAATAATTACTATCAGCGGGCCAGAGTGCCCCACTCTATACTAAATCAACACCCTCTCCACCACCCAGATCCAAGTTACGTAGATCCGTAACAGGTTGTTTTTTCCCGGAACTGCTAGACAGTGCACAGTAATTAAAGGTCATCTTAGCCTAGTGCAATTGGAATATTTCCAGGCCTATGCAGGTCTCACAAGACATCAAATTAATACAATGGATAAACAAGCCAAAGATAGTCTGAAGTGAATGTAATATTGTCTGTAGCTGCCATATGAAATTGATCACTTTTCAATGTAGCATCTTGCATGGAGCTTTGGTTGTTGTGCACTACCAGTGGTGGAAAGTAACTGATTATTTTTTACTCAAGTACTTTACTTGAGTATTTAAATTTGAGGAAACTCTGTACTTTTGCTACATTCATCTGAACCCATCAGTTACTAGTTACTTTGATGGAAAATAGTTCATCATTTAGATTCAATGACAATTCTAAAACGCACAGCAAGTCAACATTCCACTACTACAGATTACACTGGTACTGTTGACAACATATATCAGCTACAAGGAATGTAAGCTGAATTTGCTCATAATTCCTGACCTTACACCTACAGGTAGACATAGACATAATGGTATGGGTGGTCACTCCAAGAGTCAATTTCATTACCATAGGAAGATACAGATTGTATAACCAAACTGCTAAATTGTCACCAACAGGCCAATTCTCTCACAAGATTGCAGCAATCGTGACACACGCACACACACGCGCACACACACACACACACACACACACACACACACACACACACACACACACACACACACACACACACACACACACACACACACACACACACACACACACACACACACACACACACACACACACACACACACACACACACACACACACACACACACACACACACACACACACACACACACACCACAAGTCATAGATCATCCCCCCCCCCTCTATTTTCTGAACTGTCCACACAATAGTCTAAACATCATAAGGACATAGTCCAGGCACCATTTTGCCCACAGCGTGCCATTTTAAAGCTGATACAGGAATTCACTCTGTTATTGACTCATTATTGAATCAAGGATTCATTTAATCTACTTGACACCCGTCTTCTCTGGGTAGCCACTTGTGGCCAACATACTGTAACACCCTCACAAAAGGTGAGTATGGAACTCTGGCTTGCCCACGGTGGGTAAGATCCTCTATCTGACCACTAGGACAACCTAGGACAGTCTAAGAGTAGCAGTAGGACAGATATGAATACTCAACCAAGGGGTCACCTGTGGGCAGGCACAGATGGTGATAATCGTAAGGTCCTAGAACAGGTCCAAAATTAGATGAAATAAGATGAAATGTGACGCTACTAGAATGGAGCAAGTACACCAGACCTGTGACATGCTTCTATATTATTACCACTTCAAACCATAGTTGGAGGTCATGACTCTGTTTACCTGATTCTGAATTATAACTCGACTCCGAACACACACACAAGTGAATCTGGATATGAAGTAATGCTCTTATCCAACCCAAATTTGACCATTGGGTACTATCCTGCTTTAAAGTTTAAACCCCAGATTTTCTACTTTTCTACTACTCTCTGACTTTGGACTACATTGAACGTTCACCTACACTCAGAACTGATATTAGTCAAAACACCACTCCAAATTGGACTTGTATTGTTAGAAGTAGAAGTGTTTACACTCACTAGAGCAAGTGTTATGGCTAAAGGTTGCCTCATCCGCAATCTATATTTTTATTTGATTTGTTTGTTTTGTTTGTATAGCGCAGTGACTAAACGTCCAACACATAACTGTTGTCACACACATATTACATTATGCACCTTCATACACACACACACAAACACACACACACACCTTCATATACATACATACATACATACATACATACATACATACATACATACATACATACATACATACATACATACATACATACATACATACATACATACATACATACATACATACATACATACATACATACATACATACATACATACATACATACATACATACATACATACATACACTATACATACTGTATAGAACCTACATACATTGGCACTTAATCAAATGATTTTCAATTCCATAAGACACCCCGCCCCTCTCTTTGCAGGCAAAGCTGCAAGTGGCCAGAAGATGCTGATTCTATGGATGCATACACACCCAAAAATACACATTGTAAACTGCCTTTCTTGTTAGTCTCACTTTTTTGTTATGTACAATGACAATGTATTGATATAATTATATGTTCCACATCCATTGGAAAGTCTCAACTCAGTGTTACTAGACATGCTGTCAGTAAACTATCCTACTAGCTGTCTGACTCTGTCAATAATATCTAGTCAAATTATTCCACACCAATGATGGTCAGTGTTTTAGTTCTGTATGCTTTATGTCGGTATGTATTTTTATGACTGTTTTGTATATCTATGTCCGTCAATTACTTCTTGAAAACCTTAAATAAATCAATAAAAAAAGGTTTTAGTTGGTCATCTTGCATTAATGTTATGCCTCTTATTTCTGTCACTCAATTTAGTTGAGTACAGAAACACATCAAAACATACACAAATATGATATAGTTTCTACCTCCTTTGTGAACATACTGTGAACCTCTGATTGTACGCCTTTGATGTTTTCTTTCTCATACTCTTTGTCTCACAGGTACAGGAGACAGAATACGACAGAGGACATGTTCTATGTCATGAGTCGGTGGACACATGCGGTTTCTCCCTTCCTTTTTTATTTCATGTATTTTTATTTCATGAGTGTGTCTATAATATCTATTATGTATTGTGGTAAACAACCAGCTATTACTCTGTGGGGGATCTCTAAACCATAAACAAGTCAAATGGAAATCTAAGTGCATATTCGATTTAGGTTGTCGTCTTGTAGTATTTCTTTTAGTGGGAGGTAGGAAGGCTGAAATGGAGACAGAGGGGAGAAGGCACAGTAGAGAAGGTTCTTGTGGGATCTGATCCCAGGCTAGCAGGGGTATGGGATCCTAGGGGCCAGGGTGCCTCACAAACCACACAGTAAACATCATAGTCTCACATACTTTTATAGGATTTTATTCTTTCATTTTCCTTTCCTTTCCTTACCCCTCCTTTCCTTACCTCTCCTTTCCTTACCTCTCATCTCCTCTCCTTTCCTTTCTTTTCTTTTCTTTCCTTTCCTTTCCTTTCCTTTCCTTTCCTTTCCTTTCCTTTCCTTTCCTTTCCTTTCCTTTCCTTTCCTTTCCTTTCCTTTCCTTTCCTTTCCTTTCCTTTCTTTCCTTTCCTTTCCTTTCCTTTCCTTTCCTTTCATTTCCTTTCATTTCATTTCTTTCCTTTCCTTTCCTTTCCTTCCTTTCCTTTCCTTCCTTTCCTTTCCTTTCCTTTCCTTTCCTTTCTTTCCTTCCTTTCCTTTCCTTTCTCTCATTTCCTTTCCTTACCTTTCCCCTCCTCTCCCTTCCTTTCTGTTCTCTCCTCTCTCTCATTTCATTTAATTCTTTCTTTTCTCTCTGCTCCTTTCTTTCTCTCCTTATCTCTCATCTCCTCTCCTTTCCTTTTCTTTCTTTCTGTTCTTTCATTTCTTTCCTTTCTCTCCTCTCCATTCCTTTCCTTTCTCTCTTCCTTTCCTTTTATTTCCTTTCCTCTCTTTCCTTTCATTTCCTTTCTTTCCTTTCCTTTCCTTTCCTTTCTTTCCTTTCCTTTCCTTTTCCTTTCCTTTCCTTTCCTTTCCTTTCCTTTCCTTTCTTTCCTTTCCTTTCCTTTCCTTTCCTTTCCTCTCATTTCCTTTCCTTACCTTCCCTCCTCTCCTTTCCTTTCTGTTCTCTCATCTCCTCTCATTTCCTTTTAATTCCTTTCCTTTTCTCTCTGCTCCTTTCCTTTCCTCTCCTTATCTCTCATCTCCTCTCCTTTCCTTTTCTTTCTTTCTGTTCCTTTCATTTCCTTTTCCTTTCTCTCCTCTCCATTCCTTTTCCTTTCTCTCCTCTCCTTTCCTTTTATTTCCTTTCCTCTCTTTCCTTTCCTTTCCTTTCTTTTCCTTTCCTTTCCTTTTCCTTCCTTTCTTTCCTTTCCTTTCCTTTCCTTTCCTTTCCTTTCCTTTCCTTTCCTTTCCTTTCCTTTCCTTTCCTTTCCGTTCCTTTCCTTTCCTTTCCTTTCCTTTCCTTTCCTTTCTTTCCTTTTCCTTTCCTTTCCTTTCCTTTTCCTTTCCTTTCCCTTCCCTTCCTCTCCTTTCCTTTCCTCTCATTTCCTTTCGCTCCTCTCATCTCATTTCCTTTTATTTCCTTTCCTTTCCTTTCATTTTCTCTCATTTCCTTTCCTTTCCTTTCCGTTCTCCTCCTCTCCTATCCTTTATTTCTTTCCTTTCCTCTCTTCTCCTTTCCTTTCCTTTCCTTTCCTTTCCTTTCCTTTCCTTTCCTTTCCTTTCCTTTCCTTTCCTTTCCTTTCCTTTCCTTTCCTTTCCTTTCCTTTCCTTTCCTTTCCTTTCCTTTCCTTTCCTTTCCTTCCTTTCCTTTCTTTTCCTCTCCTCTCTCTCCTTTCCTTTCTCTCCTCTCCTCTCCTTTTATTTCCTTTCTTTTCCTCTCTTCTCCTTTCCTTTTCTTTCCTTTCCTATCTTCTCCTTCCTTTAATTTCCTTTCCTTTCCTTACCTCTCCTTTCCTTTCCTTATCTCTCCTTTCCTTTCCTTTCCTGAAGACAATTGATGTCAACCTATCTAAATACGTGAGTGTGATGTGTGTGTGTGTGTGTGTGTGTGTGTTGTGTGTGTGTGTGTGTGTGTATTTTCCAAAAATAAAGACTTTTAATAAAGATATTTTTGTACCTGTCTTCTTTTTATCCCTTCCACATCAATACATGTAATTTCATTGGTTTGGCTTTTTCTTTCTTTCATGACAATTGTATGATGATTTATTTGAGAGAGAGAGAGAGAGAGAGAGAGAGAGAGAGAGAGAGAGAGAGAGAGAGAGAGAGAGAGAAATAGAAAGCGAGTGACAGACAGAAAGAGAGAGAGAGGGATAGAGATATTTTGTTATATTATAGTGTATAGTGGATTCTCTCTCCTTCAGTTGACTACATATCTCAGTCCAGCAGCCAGGATTTGTGTATCTGATCCATATGTAGCCAAAACAAAGGAATAGATCCACCAACAAATCAAATCAAAATAAATGTATTTGTATAGCCCCCATGGGCTGTACAAGTCT